>NC_138769.1:399988235-401188235 GCF_965119305.1 Pelophylax lessonae
AGAGAGAGACAGAGAGAGAGAGAGAGACGAGAGAGAGAGCGAGGAAGAGAGAGAGAGAGACAGAAGAGAGAGAGAGACAGAGAGAGAGAGAGAGAGACAGAGAGAGAGAGAGAGAGAGAGAGAGAGAGAGAGAGAAGAGAGACAGAGAGAGAGAGACAGAGACAGAGAGAGAGACAGAGACAGAGAGAGACAGAGAGAGACACACGAGAGGACAAGAGAGAGGACCAAAAAATTGGCAAAATAAATGGAAAAAATGCAAAACACCGCGTTCGGTATTCGGCCTTCGGCCAACATTTTATTATTATTCGGCTTCGGCCAAGAATTTCATTTCGGTGCATCCCTACTAATTAGGTTGTATTCAATCAGACCCACCATCATGGGTATCAAATTAGCACTGAGTGCGGGACACCACTGTGTAAAAAAGGACTAGATCAAGTAACCAAAGCTTTTTACTACACCTAATGGGCTAAGTCTTTTGGCCCAAGACCAGGGCATTGTTTTACAGTTAGCAAGGTTTTGCAATTGCACTAGCACTGCCATCTATTTATTTTTTTTTCTGACGTTTGCACCTATGTGCCTTCTTTACTTGGTTTGTAGGGTGTGGGTCTTTGAGCTTACCATGAAGTTTAGGGGGAATTAAAAGTGTCTCCTTGGGTCCCTTGCGGGTGTGGGATCTCTCAAGATGGTTGCTCCAACCCATCTGGCCATTAGGAGAGGGATTCACCACTCCTTTTCACTAGGAGGATTTAAATGTGCCCTGCCCCAGTCTCTCACTTTTGCATGCAGAAAAAAAGCCCACACACACACACACACAGGATGACGTGTCAAATGCAGTTAGACACACACCTGTCATTATGAGCCCTTACTATTACTATTAGGGTGATTAATAAAGACTTGAAAAAGCTGTTCAAAAACTCACTCAAAATAACTGTCACAAGGTTCTAAACCTAGAATTCTGAATCGCTAAATACACTATATATCAAAAGTATTGGGACACCGGCCTTTATACGCTCATGAATTTTAATGGCATTCCCAGCTTAGTCCGTAGGGTTCAATATTGAGTTGGCCCACCCTTTGCAGCTATAACAGCTTCAACTTCTGGGAAGACTGCCCATAAGGTTTAGGAGTGCATCTATGGAAAGGTTTGACCATTCTTCCAGAAGTGCATTTGTGAGGTCAGGCACTGATGTGGAAGAGAAGCCCTGGCTCGCAGTCTCTGCTCTAATTCATTCCAAAGGTGTTCTATCAGGTTGAGGGCAAGACTCGGTGCAAACCAGTCAAGTTCCTCCACCCCAAACTTGCTCATCCATGACTTTATAGACCTTGCTTTGTGCACTGGTCCAAATCATTTGGTGGAGGAGGGATTATGATGTGAGGTTGTTCTTGAGGGGGGTTGGGCTTGACCCCATAGTTCTACTGAAGGAACTCTTAAGGCATCAGCATACCAAAACATTCGGACAATATCATGCTCTCAACTTTGTGGGAACAGTTTGGGGTTGGCCCTTCCTGTTCCAACATGTGCAGCGGTAGGCAAAGCAAGGTCCATAAACACATGGATGAGTGAGTTTGGGGTGGAGGAACTTGATTGGCCTGCACAGAATCCTGACCACATCCTGATAGAACACCTTTGGGATGAATCAGAGTGGAGACTGAGCCAGGCCCTCTCATCCAACATCAGTGCCTGACCTCACGAATGCGCTTCTGGAAGAATGGTCAAACACTCCCATAGACACACTCCTAAAACTTGTGGACAGCCTTCCCAGAAGAGCTGAAGCAGTTATAGCTGCAAAGGGTGGGCCAACTCAATATTGAACCCTACGAACTAAGACTGGAATTCCATTAAAGTTCATGTGCGTGTAAAGGCAAGCGTCCAAATACTTTTTGTAATATAGTGTGTGTATGGTACAAAGTGTGTTCATTTATAGAGATCTTAAGAAAACTCATACATACACAAATTGCCAAAATGCTCAGCTACAAAGAGAGAGATGTACATCTTTATGCAATCTAAAAATGTCCAATTTATATTTTACAAAATGCATACTAGACCCTAGTGAACTCTGCGCTAATGCAATAAATACATTAAAGGAATAATCGATAAACAATGCAACCCAAAAAAATGTGTAACCAATCACAGTCAAGATAGTGGCATCCACAGATACTTCAAATATGAATAGATTATGTGTAGGACTATCCCTTGAAGAATAGTGAATACAATACACATACAATAGTAAATGCAATGCAAACAAACTGTACAAACTCCAAGCAGTCTTAATATAAATTTGGTTGTAAATTCTTACATATACCCAGTGAAGTGACTGGCCTCATGTGACATACAGGGATGAAAAATTCTCCTACAATGCATACCTGAAGTTGTCTGTACCCTACATCTATTCAAAGTGCAGAATTTACACAGGATCTCTCAACTCTGAAAAGCAGGGAGTTGAAGTTACATCAGTGAGGAGAGCTCCAAGAGCCAATTGGAGGGAAAGGACACAACCCTTCCATCCAGCACACAGAAACATAGGTGAGGCTGTCAATCTGCTGGAGGTCCTTTGCTATCATCCTTATTCTCCAGGTGTCATGAAGCAGCAGACAGAAATGACACTCAGTGCTTTGGATTGAGAAACTATAGAGGGATATGCTTTGTTTATATTTTATGTCTGAGGTTAACAACCACTTTAAATTAACCACGCTGAATGTAATTATGTAAAAGTCTTCTAGATTGATAAGGACTTCTTGGGACCACTTAAGTTCTCCAACACAGTGAATCACCATCCGGAACATTCCTTCCCTGCCACCACTACTAAAAATATGTCTCTTAATGCATCCAAAGATCCCTTATTATAGAGGTCACAAGGCAAGGGAACCACTCAAACATCCTCAGGTTATTCTCATCTTCACCTCCAGGAATGCTCATGTTATATGCATCTCAAAGAAAAGGCCATACATAGCGTAACCCCGCAAAAATTAAGCCAAATGTATTGTAAACAAGGCACACACAAAAGCAGAACCAAGCTCATCCCATTCCGCCACACGGTGCACATACATGGTGACGTCAGATCACATGCCCCACCCTACGCATGTTTCAGCAGAAATTTCATCTTTAGGGGAAAGGGTTTTGTTTAATATTTCATAATCACAATGGTGAACATAAAGGGTTTGCTACCAACATATATTCCATGTGCTTGCTGTACAAGGTGCTTGTATGCTCCCATTGTGTGAAATGTCTGGTGTTCCTGTCAGTCCCTCTGCTTTCCTATTAAAACTGGTCACACAAAGCAGCAGAGAACACCTTGGTCAGTTCTCTCCCCCCGGCACCCCCCCCCCCGCCTATCACTGGGAAGCACAGTGTGCTGCTGCTTCTCCTCCCCCAGCTCTTATGCAGTTGAAAATATAGGGCAGGTGATGACAAAAAAAAAAAAAAAAGTAAATTTTTTTTATATACATACACAAATGTTTTGCCTTTAGTTTCTATTTTAAACTGATTGGAATGTGTTTTACGAAGGTGAAGGTTTACAATCAAAGTTTATTTTGAGATTGTTCGCATTGCATTCACTTATGGATCTGTTATATCCACTATTCTTAAAGGGAAAGCACTACACATTTAATTTTACAAATACATGCAGTAAAAAAACATAATAGCAATTTGTTAGGCTCTCATTCGCTTGCATACTAGGTATTAACTACTTGATAGTGAAGTTGGAGGGGAAACAGAGAGCCCTGGCAGTGGCAATACTGGGCTATCTGAAAAATGATTACTTGGGAGATGCACTTAAAAGTGGTTGCAAACCTCAGGCATACAAAGTGAACAAAACATCTCTATAGTGTGTACTCGCCTAAATCCAAAGTCTGTTTTCTCTCTGATCCATCTTCGATCTGTACGAATCATTGATAGACCTCTTAAGGAGACACCTCAGCCGTCTGGGAGACAGCCTGCCCCCACCTCTCCAGTACACAGCAGGTGACTCAGAGGGTGGTGTGTGCCAATTCCAACCAATCAGTTTTCATTGAGCTCTGCAGTGTGTTACACCAGACTTCTATTATATTTGAAAATTATGAATATGGCATACATCTAATATTTAATAAAATGTGGAGAAATTAGATGTTCAAAAAGTAGTTTATCTGCCGATTTAAATCATACGTTGTACGAATGTTGTAAGATGAGGATATTTTGGAATAAATTAGCGGAGTGCCTCAGGAAACCAAGGAGTCATACTCTACATTGGGAAAATAATGTTCTTGGGTTTAATCCAAAATTCTGATAAGGATTTAATAATTTCAACTACAATGGGCTTAAAAAGTATACTAAGTTGGTGGTTAAAAAGGGGGTTGTCCTAGGCCGGGTCATGGATGTACAGTCATTTGTCCTAATAAATCATACTAGTGTTAAGATGTGTGTGAGGCGTCATCCATGCAACAGAAATTTTATTAAGTGTTGGCTTTTTTGTAGAAATATCCACATCAACACTAGGCTTTTAATAAGGTACTATTAACTTATTGATGGTAATGGAATGGGGGGCGGTATTTTTGTTTTTCTACATTTTTTTTAATACAGAAAAAGAACATATAAAAAGGCAAAATGTAAAAAAAATAAAAAAACACGACGCAAAATACATCTTAATAGACGCTTTCAGGTTCCATATTCATAGAATAGGTGTGTTTTCAAAACAGCAGACCCTACAGCGTATACAGAAAAGGGTCACAAAGCAAAGATAAAACTATGAACTCAGCTCTAGGAACATGAGTTACTACTAGAAAGAACTACAACATGAAAGTATGACTCAGGTGAGATCATGGGAAGGAAAGCATTCTCTGATAAGATTAACTGATTCTGGGTGCCACGTCTGCATACAGAGAGAACATGGAACCAACCTTTTGGACGGATGATTTTCAACAATTGTAAAATATACTGATCAATAAAATAATTGTGAAATAAAGCTTTATGCATGCACTAAATGATGCAAAGGGTTATGTTAAAATTTAGGCCGGCCATAGACTGATCAAAATTCAGCAGGTTGTTACTGAAATTTCAATTTATGGGCAGGCTGGGTGTACTGAAGTGGATTGATCCACTTTAGTGCTGCCAGCTCTAAACCAAACAGGCTGGTTGTACTGATCACTGTATTCAGATGGAAGGGGAAACCTCCCGCCATAAGAATACAATAGCACAGCTTGAAGTAAAGAAAATTGTAGAATGTATAGCCTGCCTTAAAAGAATTACACACTACAGCAAAAAAAAAAAAAAAAAATTGCATGAATTCTGTTTGCTTTATTTTACAGAAGAAATGGTTTGACAACTCTGGCATCACTCTATTTCAGTGATGGTGAACCTTGGCACCCCAGATGTTTTGGAATTACATTTCCCATGATGCTCATGCACTCTGCAGTGTAGTTGAGCATCATGGGAAATAATGTAGTTTCAAAACATCTGGGGTGCCAAGGCTCATCACTGCTCCAATTAAGGCTGCATTCACATGTCAGCTTATAATCGCGGGCAGAACCGCCGCGGTTCCGCCCGCGATTCGGAGATTTATTGCTAATCGCGGGACGCCTAGCGTTGCCCGTTGATTTGCAATAGCCCCCCAAACGCCGAGCGATGTTGCCGCGATTTACGCCCGCCGAATCGCGGCAACATCGCGCAAACAAAATCGCGGGACGCAATACACTCCAAAGAAGCTCTTGTACTTTTTTGGAGCGTATTGCGTCCCGCGATTTTGTTTGCGCGATGTTGCCGCGATTCGGCGGGCGTAAATCGCGGCAACATCGCTCGGCGTTTGGGGGGCTATTGCAAATCAACGGGCAACGCTAGGCGTCCCGCGATTTGCAATAAATCTCCGAATCGCGGGCGGAACCGCGGCGGTTCTGCCCGCGATTATAAGCTGACATGTGAATGCAGCCTTATGGTATTGTAAAGGCAGAAGGTTTTTTTATCCTAATGTTTTCTATGCTAGAAGATAAAAAAACACCAGTGTGTAACAGCCAGCCCCCCCCCCTCCTATCCAGGAATGACCACGAGTCCCTCGGCCGTCCAGGACTCTCCCTCCTTATTGGCTGAGACAGCAGCGGCACCATTGGCTCCCGCTGCTGTCAAAGTCAGTTAGCCAATCAGGAGAGAGAGAGGGGTGGCGCTGAACGGCAGCTCCGTGTCTGAATGGACACGGAGCAATAGCTCCGCTGCCACCATAGCAAGCTGCTTGCTGTGGGGGCAGTCGACAGGAAGGAGGCGCAAGGAGAAGCAAAGAGGGACCTGAGAAGAGGATCTAAGCTGCCCTTGTGCAAAACCACTGCACAGAGGAGGCAAGTATAACAATGTTTGTTATAAAAAAAAAATTATATTTCCTCTGTTGCTCAGAGACTATCCCTCCTGGACAAAGCAGCTCACAGTCGGTGGGGTTTCAACAAAAAAAAAGCAGGACTAGGTGTGGCCAGGTGCTGATTGCTAAGCTACAGGGAGCATGATGCTCCCATCACAGGAAGCTGCAATAAGTGGACTTCAGTGGAAGGCTCAAAAGGTATTTATAGAGCTTTGCAGGGGGACAAAAATGAGCAGATGTACCCTATAACTAGCCCCCCCCCACCCCCCTCTTTCCCCAGTGGGGAGGCAGACACTGAAATGCCAGTGTTATTAGGTAAAGCTAGCACTGAGCAAGAAAGTAGCAGCTAATGTGACTACATTCATAGCCACCAATACAAAAGACAGAGCTAAGTTCACCTTTCCTAAACTGGCAAGACTTAGCTCAGCCTGTCCTGTGCAATGCCAGCTTGCAATAGTTAACACAGAGCTAGTATTAGAAATCATAGGGCCCTGTACAGTCAGCGGTCCCCAACCTTTTTGAAACCAGGGACCCCCCCCCCCACACACATTTCCTTTCTAGCATAACCAAATCCCTAATCTCCGTTTCCCCCCCACAGGACTCCTAACTTTGGCAGGCAAGAGGTTGTGATCAGTCTGTCTTCTCCCGTCTCCCCTGCCCACCCAACAATGTTATCCTAGAACCATGGCAGGGGACGGGAGGAGCTCTCCATTCCAATCTGCAGCTCCTCCCACAAATGCCCTGTTGATAGGACATCGTCGGGTGGAGGAGCTGGGAGGAGGACACACAACCAAGGCTGCATATCAGAAGTGAGGGGCGAGCGCATTCTGTGACAGCTCTAGTAGTTGCCATTCCCCTCCTGCTGGGCAGCCTGGTCATCAGCAGCCTACAGACCGGCACCAGTCTGTGGCCCGGGGTTTAGGGACCCCTGGCCTACAGTACCTGACCAAGTCTCACATGCTGCATACTCAGCCCACAGTTGCAATAATCAATTGCAGCAAAATATACATTTCAAGGCAAAAAGGTGGACCTTAGTGTGAAGAACAAGAGTAGGCAGGAATTATGCTGCTACAGGTAGTGGGGCCAGTGCAGTACTAGAGTGGCTTCATAGACTAAAATAAAACACCGCTTTTCCTTTGTGAGAAGGTCCGCTGCATCTCAAGACCCTGAAGATACATTGCTGTTCTCTGGAGTTTGTGGTGGAGAGCAGGGATCATTGTACATTACATCTACATAACACTGGAGCATTTTTGGACCATAAGTACGACAAACAGATTTTAAACAGTCTGTCAGTTTCCTATCAGCTGCACACTGGCTCTATTTTTCAGGTTCTAAATTTGTTAATTTCCCAAAGGCTAACAAGTACTGGAAGGTGGGTTCTGATAGCAACATAAGAGGCCATGGTGGTTCATTGTTACTGTCCTGTCAGCACCTCTCAGACCATACCCACCCCCTACACAGAGATACAGCTTGCAATTGAATGGCGCTCCCAAGGGGCATCACTAATCAAAGATTTTACATCAGCTCACATCCACTCTTCACTAGAACACAGGACAACCAATAGCAGCCCCAAATGTAAGCCAGTCTGCTGCATTCTAGCAACCCTACTTGGATCCACAGCTTCAGGTTTGTGAGCGTTGCTTGGCTACCGCAAGGCTGCCAATGGAATTCATAGGGCCCGATCATAAAAGAGGTCTTTTCAGTTGGTATGGTGACCCAGAATAGTCTAACCCTGTCCATATGTTTCTATGAATAATACTGATGGCCTGGGGATACAAAAACACTCGTGTTTAGAGGCAGATTCCATTGTCCATGTGGTAAACAAGGTAACCAGCTATAAAGGCTTGTTTAAATGAAACTTGAAAGAACTCAATCTCTACAACTGCCCCATTCAAGAACTACCTAGAACATTATTAGACATCACAATTTAGTTTAGACCAGGGGTAGTCAACCTTTGAAAGGAGGAGATCTACCTGGACAAAAATGGAAGGTGTCAGGTGCAGCACTTAGAAATTAAAAAAAAGTAGGGGGGGGGGTGGAAAACCAGAGTTAGACTAAAGCCCCGTACACACGTACCGATCGTCGGCCGAACGATCGGCTGTCTTTTGTCCAGGGCTGTCGTGTCTGTTGAAAACTGCAAAAGACTGCACACGAATTTTGTCAGCCAACAGCCGACTGCAGAAGTGATGTCATGTGATGGTTAACTTTCCTTGTCTTTTTTCTTTTCTGAGCATGCCCAGTCTTGCAAATCTGCTGTCTGTCGGCCGAAATCTGTACTGACTGGCGAACAATCGGCCGTTCTGTTGTCGGCCTACAAAAATTTTAATGCCTGCAGGACAGATTCTGTTCGGCCGAAAATGCGCTGTCGGAAGAATCATACTAACAAGCCTACAATCGGCCGATCGGTCGGCGGCCGAATATTTGCGGCCGACAATCGGTACATGTGTACGGGGCTTTAATCCAGCATTTCCACAATTCATTTAACATGTCTCTGGTCACAACTAAAGAATAGCTGGCAAAAAACATTGCTCAGCGCAAGAACAGGAGGGAGAAAAAAAAAAAAAGCATTGTATCTGTTGAGTTCTTTTAGAGATCAAGGGGACAAACTTCAGTCTATAAATGAGGTCAGTTTAACACAAAGATTAAAGCTTTTCTGACACTTATCGCTTACAAGATAGTCAGTATTTTTTTTTGCAAGAAAACTACTTCGAACCTCCAAACATTATATATATTTTTTAGCAGGGACCATAGAGAATAAAATGTCGGTCCTTGCAATATTTTATGTCACACTGTATTAGCACAGCATCTTTCAAACAATTTTTTGGGGAAAAAAATACACTTGCAGTCCGCCCACACGCATTTACTGAGGAAGGGCGACTCGGCTGAGCATAATCACGTAGATCTACGCGATTATGTGCGCGCAGTCTCGGCGTCATTCTTAAGTGGTCCCCAAAAAGTGTCAAAAATGTCAGTTAGGGGTGTTGGCCAACAAAAGTTTTAAAGCCTGCACAACAGATTCTGTTCGGCCGAAAATGCGCTGTCAGCTGTCGGAAGCATCATACTAACAAGCCTACAATCGGCCGATCGGTCGACGGCCGAATATTTACGGCCGACAATCGGTACGTGTGTACGGGGCTTTACTGGTAACTTGGTTTCTAGGAGTCGTTCAGGACCACACAGGAGAGACTGGCTCCACCTCCGGAGGAAGGAAACACAAAAGGTAAAATCCATAAAGGGCAGTCCCCATTCCTCTTCCCCAGGAACGACTTCTGAAACAAGGAAAACACTTGTCCAAAGTTTTAACAGCATATAGGTAGGGAATCCCTGCTGTCCTGGACGACTCCTAGAAACAGATACCGGTAAGTCTAACTTTGGTCTTCTCCAGTTGTATGTCCAAGACAGCACAGGAGAGGATCAACGATTAGGGGGGGGGGGGTGTGAATACCGCCTGGAGGACCTTCCTCCCAAACGCTTGATCATGCACTGAGAAAAGCCCCAAGGTATGCCCTTAAATGTAACCGCAAATTTGTTCTGGTGTCGCCCCCAGCTCGCTCCGCCGAAGAAGCAGATGATAACCGAGGGGAGTGAGCCATCAGGGAAAAAAGGGCACTCATTCAAGATTTTATAAGCCTCCACAATTGCCTGGTTGATCCACCTGGGCGATTGTCTTCTTTGAAGCTTGGAACCCCTATTTTTTACCAGAATGCAAAAGATATAGGACATTCGATTTTATAATGCCTTTGGACAATTCCAAATAACGCAAGACACAAGCCTTCACGTGCAGATGGTGGAATTCCGATTCTTTAGGATTAGTTGGATACAAACAGAATGAAGGCACAACAATCTCCTGAGCCCTGGGGAATTTAGAGGTAATTGGTAATGCGTACCAGATCCGGGATTCCTGCCGGTCTGTCCTCATAAATTTGTAGAAAAGGCTCTTTAATAAAAAGCGCCTACAGCTCGCTAATGCGTCTGGCTGTTGAAATCGCAACCAAAAAGGCAGTTTTGAGAGTAGCCCACTTTAAGACGGGTCTTCCTCTTGCCAATGTTTTTATCCAACCTTGCAATAAGACAGCCGAATCCCATTTTGGTAGAATCTGAACAGGACGGGCCTCATTCTGGCTAACCCCTCCAGGTAACCACCCCCCCACTTGAGTCTTCCTTGGCTCAGGGGGAAAAAATAGCTCCATAACCTGCTACTCATTTGTTTTTTCTGCCTCCGGAGGTGGAGCCTGTCTTTCCTGTACTGTCCTGGACAGACGACTGGAGAAAATGGGCCTCTTATTATGGAGCCTTTTACATTGGTGGACTGCGAACAAATGCAGTTGCATCAGTCTGAAGGGTTTATAGACTGGCTGTCACTGAATGAAAAAGGTACTGTCCTACAGATACAAAGGTCACTGCTATCAGAAGGGAGACAAGTTTGCCATGGTCCCCTATGTAGCCGACTTCAGGTTAAGCTGGCCCACAAACTACACAGGCTCATCAGGCAGGAAGTTAATCTCAAACAACCTATGAAGGAATCCTCAGAACTCTGGTTGAGAAAGACTAGTTTAGAGCTTAGGGACAAGTTCCAATATAATAGTGCAAAATGTCCTAAATATCACTTGTTCACTTCCAAAGATTTGTTTCAGCCATTGACTCCCTTGCTGTAATGGTTATGGCGGTTTTAGAGTTGAAAACACAATAAAGCAAAAAGGTATCACTTACAAAGTAAAAGCATAAATATTTATTTTAATATTAGGGCGTACTTACGGTATATGAATGCATCAAGCATCAATATATAACAGGAGAGGGATGCTCCACATCCCCACCAAAATGTTACACCCCAGAAACCAGCTGGGGCACGTCTGTCAGTACTCTGAGGAAAAAAAAAAACAGTTCATTTCCCACAGCCTGGAAAAATCTTGCAAATAAAAAATAAAAAAGTAATGAGAAATTTAAAGGCTGGCTATTCTGCCCTTTCCAATGCTAGTTGCCTGGCTGTTAGAATGTTCCACTGCCTTGATATTTCAAAGATGCTGACCAAAAACATAGCCCGTACTTTACAGCAACATAAACTTATACACAAAACTGCCAGTAGGAAACACTTTTAAATCTTCACGGCAGGAAGTGGGATGTTTTTAGATTTTTCTTACATACATTTCTAATGTAAAGGAAAAACTTTTTTTGAAGTAGAAAAGCATTAGAACCCCTGTCAGTTTTTTTGCTGCCTGTCTCTGTTGGGGGTCCTAATGGCAAATTACTGAGTGATAACTCCTGTGAGTTACCTCCACTAACAGGAATTAACAGATGAAGGCTGAAACAATTAATCAATATAAATCGATAAAAATAGTTGACCCACAAGAATAAAATAACATGCCACACAAGGCTCCACCAGGTCCACTTGCATGACAAACTGCTAGGAGTGCCAACAAGGCAAGAGAGTTTGTCCCAGCTCAAAACATCCAGTAGGGAAGGAAGTCCTAAAGGTTGCACATCACATAAAACCCTGTGAGGGGGGTGTATGACAGCCTCAGCCCGGGGACTATGATTAACCACTTCAATAGCGGACACTTTTACCCCCTTCTGGCCAAGGAAAAAAACTTTTAGCGCTGTTGCACTCTGAATGACAATTGCAGTCATGCAACACTGTACCCATATGAATATTGGCAATGATAGAACTTTTTGGTGGTATTTTATCACCATTGGTTTTTGTTACTAAAATGAAAAAAAAAAAAAAAAAAAAAAAGCCAAAAATGTTTGAGTTTTTCTTTGTTTCGGTATTAAATTTAGCAAATAAATCTTTCTTCATAAATGTAGGCCAAAATGTATCCTGCTACATTTCTTTGGTGAAAATAACCCAAATCAGTATATATTTAATTTGTAGGAAAGTGAAGAGTCCACAAACTATGGTATATAAATCATAAAATTAATCAATTCTGATGTACCGACTACTCATTTCTTGAGGCCCGATAATGCCAGAACAGTACAAATACCCCCAAATTACCCAATTTCAGAAAGTAGACAGTCCAAGGTATTTAGTAAGAGGCATTGCAAGTTTTTTTTTTTTTTTATATACATACTGTCACCAGTGCAGTACAGTGATGTCATAAGTGGTGTGGTGGAGAGCAGGGACACTGGTTGGTGGCATGTTAAAAAAAAAAAAAACCTATACATTTTTTCACACATACAATGACCAGAGCAATACAGTGTTGTCGTAGTAACACTGCTACTCTAGAGAGGCGTTTAGAATTCCACCCCCCCAAACATACACACTATGCTTATAGCTATGAATTTCATTGTTATAAGCAACCATTTTTACTAAATAACTCAGTGTGTACGGTTGTGATTAGCTGCGATTGGCCCTGTTTGTACAGTGTGAACAATCTCAAGGAACACCACAATAGTACACAATGAATAGCATGAATCAAAGCCATCCATGGTTTATAAGTGTCATGTTATCGGTCAAGGCAGTGGGCCGGTACATAAATCTGTCATCCTCTGTGTCCAGTGGACACAGTAGGTGACAGATTGCAGCCCGCCGGGCCTGCACGAGGTGCGTTCTGGGAGATCATCATATGACGTCCACCCAGAATAATAGAGCTTCTGCTCAGGTGTCATTCTAAAATGGCCCAGGCAGTAAGCAGTTTAGCTCCAGGGGCAGGGTGAAACTCACTGGGAGCATGGCCTGGTCGAAGATCAGACGCCGAGACGGTCACACACCTTCTCACAAAGTTTTCCTGTGATGTGCGACCTTTAGGACTTTTTCCCTACGGAATAAAAATAGTTGTTAACCATCATAACCAATTAGTTGGTCTTTATACAGAATGCATTATTTGTTTACATAACCAGAAACAGTGCAGCACACATACAGCTCAGTACACAGTCCATACATGTCAGGGGGTGCCTTAGAACTTGTGAATGTGTTAGGAGTAAGGCCTCATGGGACATATAGTCCTGGGCAGGAGAAAGAAGTGGTTTAAAGCGATTCTAAAGGCCAAAGGTTTTTTTTTTTTTTTTTTAACCTTAATACTTTCTATGTATTAATCTCCCTTGCGGTATTCGAGTGTGGCTCGGGATTAACTTTCAGTACCAAAAGCGGTAACCCAGAGCCACACTCGGGATTACCCCAGAATCACACTCCCCTTCCCTGTGATCCCCCAGCGTCCTTCCCGCTCTGTGCATGGCCGATGCCAGCACCTGTCTTCCGGTTCCCTTCCCTGCGAGCGTTGCAATGCAGGGGGGTGGAACCGGCCACAAATTCAAAAGTGTAAATACACTAAATGACATGATACAAAGCTGTGATCCTAACGGATCACACTGTATCATACCATTTCACCACAGGATTGCACCTGGTGACTTTTCCAGTGCCCTGCCTGTGCTTTTCCAGTGCTTTGTGCTGTCGCTGTTTTCTAGTTCGTCTGAAAATGCTTTTGCACAAAGAGAACGTTTTTTGGACGCCATGGTCGTTCTCAATTTTTCCAGGTACAAAGAACTGGAAACGCACAGGCAGGGCACTGGAAAAGTCACCAGGTGAAATGGCATGATACAGTGTAATCTGTTAGGATCACAGCTTTGTATCATGTCATTTTGTGTATTTACATTTTTGAAACTGCCGCCGGTTCCACCCCCCTGCGTCGCAACATTCGCAGGGAAGGGAATCTGAAGACAGGTGCCGGCATCAGCCGAGAACACAGCGCGACGACAGCAGGAATTGCAGGGGAAGGCGAGTTTTAATTTGTAAAACAACAGATTTCAATGCTTAACAATGTACCACTTTCAGCACAGAAATCTGGAAATAATCAGACCAGGGAGGTTAAGGTAAAAAACCTGTCACCATCTTTGCCCCTAATCCCCTGTAAAATTACCTGATCCCGATACCTGGCTCCTGCTGTCAATCACAGCCATGGAGGGAGCAGGGAATGGGGCCGAGCCGGACTGTGTGTGTTAACAGAAGCACACTGTGAAGCTAGGAATCGAGCCCAAGTGAATACACCTATAGCAAGCACCTTGCTTTGGGGGAACTCTTTTGGCAGGAGGAACCCAAAGCGCCAGCAGGGGACCCAAGAACAGGAGGATCAGGGCTGCTCTGTGCAAAACCATTAAACAGAGCAGGTAATGTAGGACATGTTTGTCATTACAAATAATGTCTCCAATCACTTTAAGAGCTCTGTGCTGGAAAGATCAGCATCTGCAACCAAAGAATCTGGAGGCTGATAGACTGGAGATATTATACAGGATTTATATAGCGCAAACAGTTTACACGGCGCTTTACAAAATGTAATATAAGGCATTACAAAATATTTGCCAGTATCAAGCATAATATTTAGCTGATGATTAATGTACTTTTTTTTATATTGCTTGCTTTGCATTTACACAAAATCAATAAAAATATTAAAAGTAAAAAAAGGTTATAGTATATCCCATGTATAAAAAAAAAAAAAAAAGTCTCAGCCTTGAGTACTACTTCAATATAGAAGATTTATACCCCCCTACACCCTTCAAGTAGCTTCAGAAGTACTATGCGATACAGTTTGCCAGTTTCCAAAAGTAATGTATGCATTGCACAGAACTTCATATGAATCGCACAGCGCATACCTGTGTGATTTCCAGCATAAAGCGGCCTTTAACAAGAGGTGGGAAACGTACACAGATTTCCCACACCATGTTCTAATGAGAATGAGCCCTGACAGATCAGCCCAACAGGGCCACCAACTGATTCCATTTTGACCAGCTCATCATGAATCAGCAAGCATTTGCTCAGTGTATTGCAAGGACAGATGACAATCACAGGATACTTGTGGGCTTGTGTAGACTTCCTAGAAAAAGTGCATTAGAGTCTATGTTGACAGGTGTAAACAATACACAGCTAGGTCGTTGCCCAGGGATCCCCTCCTCCTGGACACGTCTTCCCTTGTATAGGAATGCAGCCACCTGAAATGATCAGGCAGTGGAGGTGTGGTTGTCAATGGCCCCCAGCCAAACCAGCCTATCAGCTTTTTCATGCCAGTTGTGGATGACACATGATGAGCTACGTGTGGAATGTGGGTGAAATCTGTGCTGTCTCAATGTATAGTGCTGGGGGCATGGGATCCACCCTCCCTCCCTCTAGTAGTACCAGAAGCGAGTTGTAGGAAGTGCATAGGTCAGGACAGGTCCTCAGTCTCCTAATCTAAACACCATGACACTGGCTGACACCAATCACAGCTATGACGACGTGGCCACAGCTCCAGCCCTACCCAACAGTCCAGTCATAGAGGAGATGAAGTGTAATGAGGAGAACCCAGAGCACAATTCTCACATGGGACGCTGTATGGGAGCTCCAGCCCTACCTAACAGTCCAGCCATAGAAGTGTAATGAGGAGAACCCAGAGCACAATTCTCACATGGGACGCTGTATGGGAGCTCCAGCCCTACCTAACAGTCCAGCCATAGAAGTGTAATGAGGAGACCCCAGAGCACAGTTCAAACACCTCACATGGGACGCTGTATGGGAGCTCCAGCCCTACCTAACAGTCCAGCCATAGAGGTGAAGTGTAATGAGGAGACCCCAGAGCACAGTTCTCACACCTCACATGGGAGCAGGCACTCCTGGACTAGGTGGCAGCTATGTGTGGAAGTCCTCCTTCCCAGGGAGGTGTGTGCTCAGTCAGTCCCTACCCCCCTGCTGTACTCCCCCCCAGCCGGTACCTGGAGGAGAGGACGCTGGAGCAGCGCACCCACTCGCTGATGTCGCACATGGCCTGGTAACCGGGGTCCCTCTCCTTCTCCCTCTCCACGTGGAAGGCATAGAGGGCCAGGACAATGCCGAGGACGCACACCGCGTACCGGGCCCCGCTCTCCCACCGCGGCACAGACACTCTGAGCACGGGCGCCGCCATCTTAACCCCGGCCTGCTCTAATCTCGCGCGGGAGCGAGATACACTCAGCGCTCGCTCCAGCCGCAGCAGTGACGTTCCCTCAGGCGAGTGGACAAAGGGGCCTGGCGGGGGCGTGGAGCTCGGGCGGGGCTCTCTTCTAAAGAGACCCAATCCAGGGAATGAGCGTCCCGTGACGTCAGACGAGAGCTGGAGCAATGGGGGGTTGCTCGGTCTGGGTGGGCGTGGAAGTCGGGCGGGTGCCTCTTCTGAAGCGAACCAATCATGAGAGTAGGTTTCCGTGAGGTCACTAAGAGTGGTAGTGACGTGGTTGCTAGGTGTAGGAGACCCCCTGAGTTGGAAGGGGTGTAATAAAGCACATAGATAAATAGAGGTAAACTGCTTCAAGTACGGTCCCTGACATAGGACCACACATAATAATCACAGTGCTACAAAAACATTTAACAGAAAAAGTGTAATAGCAGTTATCTGAGACTGGGGACAAATTATGATACTGATACAGTTTACTATTAGAGCTCATTTACACTTGCTTAACCTTCAACACACATTGAAGTGCCTACTGCTTCAACGTGCCTTTTTGATGTGTTTTTGAGGCTTCAATTATGCTTTTAGCATGGCAAATGCCCGTATGTGTGTTCATTTTCTACTTTCTTTAAAGTGGCTCAGTATATCCCCAGCTCAGTAGTACCATTACTCAGCAGATCCCCAGCTCAGTAGTACGAGACAGAAAAAGATGACCGCACTCCGATGTAGATCAAAATTGGAGTATGTTTATTCCACTTCAAACAATAGGCAAAGTTTAAAACATCACACTGTGAGTGCAGGACAAAAAAGGTAGACGCGTTTCACGACTAGAGATGTCGCTTACTCATTACCAACTTGGTAATCAGTAAGCGACATCTCTAGTCGTGAAACGGGTCTACCTTTTTTGTCCTGCACTCACAGTGTGATGTTTTAAACTTTGCCTATTGTTTGAAGTGGAATAAACATACTCCAATTTTGATCTACATCGGAGTGCGGTCATCTTTTTCTGTCTCATACAGCTTTGGATTACGGATCCGACCAGCACCTGACATCTATCTCACCTGGAGCGGTCTTTCCAATCTGGACTCTATTTATCGCAGCTCAGTAGTACCATTACTCAGCAGATCCCCAACTCAGTAGTACCGTTACTCAGCAGATCCCCAGCTCAGTAGTACCGTTACTCAACAGATCCCCAGCTCAGTAGTACCCTTACTCAGCAGATCCCCATCTCAGTAATATCCCTACTCATCAGATCCCCAGCTCATTATTACCCCTGTTCAGCAGATCCCCAGCTCATTATTACCCCTGTTCAGCAGATCCCCAGCTCATTATTACCCAAGTTCAGTAGATCCCCAGATCATTGGTACCCTCATTCAGCAGATCCCCAGCTCAGTAGTACCCCTACTCAGCAGATCGCCAGCTCATTATTACTTCTGTTCAGTAGATCCCCAGATCAATGGTACCCTCGTTTAGCAGATCCCCAGATCAATGGTACTCTTGTTCAGTAGATCCCCAGCTCAGTAGTACCCCTAATTAGCAGATCCCCAGCTCATTATTACCCCTGTTCAGGAGAATGGAGGATGTCCATACTCGTGCTGCCCATTTTCCCCCTTTCCAAGGACTTTGAATTTCAAGAGTCCAGCCAGCAGCACAAGGGACATTTCATATTAAGTATCATTATTTGTGCTGATATTTTAAAATGAACGAAACTTAGGCTTCAAAGAGAAACTGTAACAAGTTTGTTTCCATTTTATTTCATATTCAGTGTTTGAAAACTAAACTAAATCTATCAATTTAACTGTTTCCCAAAACTGTTACATACAAGGTATGCTGTGAATGATAACTGTCACAGTTGTTTGTTCTCTCAATTCAACTGTCAAGCCAAAAAAATTGAACTAAACCTTCCAATCCTTTTCAGCCAAGGAAGCCTCCACCTTGGCCTCTGTTTGACCTACAACTAACATGATGCTGCACATGTGATCAGTTATGACCCCAGCTATTTGATGGGTTGACAGCTTGGTGGGAAGCACAATTGCTTGATTACTGCAGAATAAACAGAGACCAAGATGGCAGCTTCCTTGGCTGTAAATGATAAGAGGGTTTAGTTCTATTTTAAATTCACAAATCTTTAAACTGTTTTATATCTGTTATAATGCTATATGTATACAATCTTGCTTTACACATTTAACACTATACACACATTTAATATATGACAAGAAGCTCCTAGACAACAGTTTGATTTTAAATCAGATGTGTTTCTTAAAAAACAGGTACAGAAGATGAATCCATTTACCTATCCAACTTTGCTCCCCCCTTTATAATTTCACACTCAGCATAGCTCAGCATGCAATAAAGTGCATGTTTAACCAAAACTTTGTTTTTCTTTTAGATAGGATAGAGCAGTGATAGCGAACCTTGGCACCCCAGATGTTTTGGAACTACATTTCCCATGATGCTTATGCACTTTGTAGTGTAGTTGAGCATAATGGGAAATGTAGTTCCAAAACATCTGGGGTGCCAAGGTTCGCCATCACTGGGATAGAGTATAGAAGTGGTTGGAAAGGGTACATTTTTTTTAATAACTTTTTTAATAATAATAAACATGTTATACTTACCTGCGGCTCTTGGGCACAGCCCTGGATTGAGATTAGGCTCAGATAAGTATAAGGGGGGATGATTGGCAGGGGGGAGCTGCACACAGAAGGTTTTTTACTTTAATGCAGAGATTGCATTAAAGGGTAACTCCACTTTCATGGGGGGGGGGGGCATACTAAATAAAAAATAATAATAATAATAATAATATAGCGTATACTAATGCAACACAAATTATATTGTAAGTAAATGTTATTAAAAATTACCTTTCCTTTTCAGTCTGCAGCCGCTGTAATTTTCTGTAAAATGCAATGCAACATGGCTACCTTGTGATGTTCTGTACACAGAACGTGTACAGAACACCCCACCAGAAGCATTATTTTCTGCTTGTGTGACTGGCTCACTGATTTTCCCAGAACTCTGGACTAAGATACAAGTCAGATTTTTGGCATCCCCTGCAACAAAAATTTCATTTTTAAAATGTTACTCCAAATAGGGAATAACATCTAAAGGGATGCAGATCCTGCAGTTTTTCTCATCACAGGCCTGATTCTACTGCAGCGAATTGATAATTATGAAACCACTCCAACTTCAGAATAAAAAAAAAATAGGGATCTGCTACAAAGGTTGTTATAATTCCTTGCAATGTACATAGATCACCCAGAGGGGAATGTTTTTTTTCTCAACAAAAGTGGAGTTATGCTTTCATTTTTTAAAAAAAAGGTTCTGCCTTTATGTCTATTATAATCCTTTCTAGCAGGCAACAGCTATTTTAAAGTTCCAAATATTACGGGTGCTACATGGGCTTCTGGGTCATGTGATCATTGTGATTAGCTGTCATTGTGATCATGTGATCGGAGCCTACCCCCTAGCTCATAATCAGTAACACTGATCAGGAGTTGTCAGTGAGAACATTCCCAGCACAAATAACGAATGAGGGACACCTATAAGCAAAATTATGTAGGCATAGGACACACCCCATGACACGCCCCCTTAACCACTTCCCACTCAATGTACATACTGTACATGTACATCCTCGGTTTTCAGTGGTTATACCGGGATGATGCCTGCATGTACATCATTCTTTTTAGCTGGCGATTCTCTTTCAGGTAGAAATGATTTAAGTGGCTAATTAGCCCCTCGATCACTTCTGCAGGTGGCGGAAGAGGGTCCCACCTCCTTCCCGCCGCCACCTCTTCCAGGCTCTCCTGTCCCATCGTGGAGGCCGCCCTGTACAGAGAGAGAGGAACTGACATCATTCCCCTTTCTCTGTACCCCTGGAAACCAGGAGTGACAAGTAGCTTGCCACTTTCGGTTCAGGAAAGCAGCCAATCGGACCGATCTCTGTCTGATCGGCTGCATGGGGGGCCAGAGAAGAGATCGGGGGTCTAATAGACCACAAATCTCTTCATAAAAAGGACCTATCATGGACCATGCTGAATGCCTTGTGATAGCAATAACGTTAGTACAGAAAAAAAAACTTGTATAAAATAAACAAATAATAATAGTAAAAAAAAAAAAAAGTAAAGCGCCCTGGTCCCACTGTGCTTACGCGCAAATGCGAATACATATGTTACTCCTGCATGCATATGTAAACGATGACTGCACCACACATGTGAGGTATTGTCACGAACGTCAGAGCGAGTGCAATAATTCTAGCACCAGATCTCCTGTGAAGCTCTAAACTGCTAACCTGTACAGGCATTTAAAGCATCGCCTATGGAGCATTTTAAGCATTGTAGTTTTCCGCCATTCCAAGGGCAGGCGCAACTTTAAAGCATGGCATGTTAGGTATCTATTTACTCAGTGTAACATCATCTTTCAAATTATACAAAAAATTGGGCTAACTTTATTGCTTTGGGTTTTTTATAATTCATGAAAGTGTTTTTTTTTTAAAAAACCACTGTGCCATGTGACATAAAAAATTGCAACACCCACCATTTTATTCTATTGGGTCTCTGCTAAAAAAAAAAAAAAAAATATTTTATACATATACATATAGATAGATAGATAGATAGATAGATAGATAGATAGATAGATAGATAGATAGATAGATAGATAGATAGATAGATAGATAGATAGATAGATAGATAGATAGATAGATAGATAGATAGATAGATAGATATCTTTGGGGGCTCTAGGTAATTTTCTAGCAAAAAAAAGTAGATTTTTACATGTAGGAGTCAATTGTCAGAAATAGCCTGGGTGCAAAATGGTATAGGAGAATTATACAAAAAAATGATTAAACCCAAAAGTGCTTTTTTTTACCACTACTATTCCTTTATATTGGCTTTTGGAATTTACAAATGTAGCAATTTAGACATTCGATGAAAGGTTTAGCAGTGAGAAAAACTTTTTGAAAGATAAACAGTGCATTTTACATAGAACTTTATAAATCAGACAAAAATGGAAAAGAGGAAAGAGGGACAAAGGGACTTTGTTCCAAACCAGGGATCGTCCCTCAAAATCAGGGAGAGGTGGGAGCTATGCTGACGGTATGCATATATGTGAAGGAAGGCAGACTTATCAGGGGCTGGATGCAAGAACCAGGAAGAGACAACCGACTCCTAATGACATTAACAAAAGAAGATGGTCAGGCAGCAGGGGGATAACAAATTACAGCAAGACAATGGGCATATGAGTATTAGGGTTGCCACCTCATCCCTTTAAACCCAAACACATATAAATTACACAGGTTCTGAGGCTAATTTAAAGTGGATGTACACCCTCACGTATACTCAGTGAAGTGAACAGCCTCAGATGATACATAGAGATTAAATAAATCTCCCTACGTAAGTTTTACATGTATATCTGCTGTCTTCAGCTTTATATTTTCTTTAGAAAGTGCACATTGTGTTAGAGATTTTCTCTTCCTGTTCAGCACTGGGAGTGTAGTGAAGCCTTAAGGCCCATACACACGTAGCGATTGTCGGCCATAAATATTCAGCCACCGACCGATCGGCCGATTGTCGGCTTGTTAGTATGATGCTTCCGACAACCGACTGCGACTTTTCGGCCGAACAGAATCTGGTGTGCAGGCATTAAAATTTTTGTTGGCCAACACCAGAACAGCCGATTGTTCGCCAGTCAGTACAGAATTCAGCCGACAAACAGCAGATTAGCAAGACTGGGCATGCTCAGAGAAGAAAAAACACACGGAAAGTTAACCATCACATGACATCACTTCTGCAGTCGGCTGTTGTTGGCCGACAAAATTTGTGTGCAGTCTTTAGCACTTTTCAACCGAAAGGACAGCACCTGACAAAAGACGGCCGATCGTTCGGCCAACATTTGGTACGTGTGTACGGGGCTTTACACTGTGTTACAGCTGATTGGAAGAAAGGCACACACCCCAAATATACATAGATAGAGACTTTCAGAGCTGTGCCGTGACAAAACCAGCTCTCTGCTAATCTAGTTATAGCAACCTCCCACGGCACAAATTTCAGGCTGGTTTTATCTCAGTTGTCTGAGAACTTGTCAGAAGTTATCATGCTGATAACAGAGTAACAAAACAGCAGAAAGATGTGGTACTCAGGGCTTTGGAGAGAGAGATAAGAAAACACTACAGATAGATGCGGTTAGGTCAAATTTCATCAATCAGGTTTACATCCACTTTAATGCAGATAAGGCACTAAGTGAGTTTAATTACCACCTTAATCAGCCACAGAAGCTGTGTAACTAAAGGAGTCAGGAATGTTTTTTATCTTATTGCATTCTATGTATAAAGATAAAAAGCCTTCTGTGTGTAGCAGCCCCCCGAGCACCCCTTATACTTACCTGTGCCCCATCACTGTCCAGTGATGTCCACGAGTCCCTCGGCCATCCTGGGACTCTCCCTCCTGATTGGCTGAGATACAGCTGCCAATTGGCTCCCACAGTAGGGTTGCCACCTCATCCCTTTAAACCAGGACACACAATAATTACACGGTTCTGAGGCTGATTACGGTGGTAATTAAACTCACTTAGTGTCTTAGATGCATTATATTAGCCTCAGAACCTGTGTAATTAATGTGTCCTGGTTTAAAGGGATAAGGTGGCAACCCTATCCCATGGCTGTCAATCAAAGTCAGTGAGTCAATCAGGAGAGTGAGGGGGCTGGGCCAAATGGCAGCTCCATGTCTGAATGGACAGGGAACTGCAACTCAGCTTGGGTGCCCCCATAGCAAGATGCATGCTGTGGGGGAACTCGACAGGAGGGAGGGGCCAGGAGCAGCAAGGAGGGACCCGAGAAGAGGAGGATTCGGGCTGCTCTGTGCAAAACCAACTGCAGAGGAGGGAAGTATAACATGTTTGTTATTTAAAAAAAGAGAGAGACTTAATAATCATTTTAATATGTGTTCGGGTTTAAAAGGGATGAGGTAGCAACCCTAACGAGTATGCTATTTGAGCATAACCCAGTGAAAAGGGTAAGAGGGGGTTAACAGCAGGATGAACCCTGGGGGTGAAGTTTTTCTTTATTGAACAGCTTCTCTGATAGTGTCCATGGTGAAAAAGTCTGTGTATGCACACAGCATCCTAACATGACAGTAAGGTCACATGATCCCGTATACACCACTCCCCCAGTGATCATGTGAGCTCTTCATTGGGCAATACATATAATATTTCCTTGCACACCCAGCACCAGACAGTCTAACCACAGTCATCTGACCAACGTCACCGACAAGACCCCGCCTTTCCCGGCCACCAGGGGGGCGTGCTTCCCGGTTCTGTGTGCTGATTGGCGAGGAGAACCAGAAACCGCTCCCTTATGGGTTGGACACGTCACGGCCGCCCAATCACCGAGCTAGGTGGTTTGTTTACAGTGCACAGCTGCCGCAGATTCCAGGCTTTGCTGTAGTGTTTTCGTCGTGTGTCCAGCGATCATGTCCGCCGATGTAGAGAGTCTGGTCGTATTTGAGCGGGATCACTATGATCAGTACGAATACTACAACATGAAGGAATACGGCTGCGGGGCTGGAGGGAAAGGCAGGACAAAGAAGGAGATCGAACAGAACGGAAACCGCCACGTACCAGCCGGGCACGAGAGGAAGATCGAAGAGAAGCTACACAACAGCGAAGTAAAGCGGCGCACGAGCCGGAGCTCCCCCAAATAGACATGGAATGCACTCAGGTGACTGCCCGTGTGTCATTGTTATCGCAGGCCACCAGGGGGCGACAAAGCTCCTCCTTTATAAATGGCCTTCTACAGAGTCCTCTATTTGTTTATCCATGACTGCAGTGCTCCTTTCCACATGGCTTATTTTATTATGTATGTATGTAGCTCATGGACAGAAAGTTAGGGTTTTTTTTGTATAGATTTGTAAAAGTCTCATGTTTTTGGGTAAGTGGGTGACTTGTAGCACTGCACTGGTAGTTGAATTCTTCCATTATGCAGTGGATTCCTGAAGGCTTTTATATTTTGTAGCAATCACTGTGAGAATGTGAACAGCTCTGGGGATTCCCATAGAGAGAAATAAATAATTAGAGGGAATGTCTGTAAACTGATTGCCTAGAAGCACCTCCTGGGCTAACTAGAATGTGTCTCCTGACACTAGGGGAAAGGTTTCCAGATGGTAAGGTATGCCTTTGTCTCTGTGGGATGCCATGATCACAGTGACATTCGGGGACATGTAATAAATAAAACCCAAAGGCACACTCCTACACTGTAGCAGCAAACATAAATGCGTGGTGTAGACACATTTATTATAAAATAAATATATATATATAAAAAATTATATATATACAGTATCTCACAAAAGTGAGTACACCCCTCACATTTTTGTAAATATTTTATTATAACCTTTCATGTGACAACACTGAAGAAATGACACTTTGCTACAATGTAAAGTAGTGAGTGTACAGCTTGTATAACAGTGTAAATTTGCTGTCCCCTCAAAATAACCCAACACCCAGCCATTAATGTCTAAACCACTGGCAACAAAAGTGAGTACACCCCTAAGTGAAAATGTCCAAATTAGGCCCACAGTGTCAATGTTTTGTGTGGCCACCATTATTTTCCAGCACTGTCTTAACCCTCTTGGGCATGGAGTTCCCCAGAGTTTCACAGGTTGCCCCTGAATTCCCCTTCCACTCCTCCATGATGACATCACAGAGCTGGTGAATGTTAGAGACCTTGCGCTCCTCCACCTTCCATTTGTGGAGGCCCCACAGATGCTCAGTAGGGTTTAGGTCTGGAGACATGCTTGATCAGTCCATCATCTTTACCCTCAGCTTCTTTAGCAAGGCAGTGGGTGATGACATCACAGAGCTGGTGGATGTTAGAGACCTTGCGCTCCTCCACCTTCCATTTGTGGAGGCCCCACAGATGCTCAGTAGGGTTTAGGTCTGGAGACATGCTTGATCAGTCCATCATCTTTACCCTCAGCTTCTTTAGCAAGGCAGTGGTTGACTTGGAGGTGTGTTTGGGGTCGTTATCATGTTGGAATACTGCCCTGCGCCCACATCTCCAAAGGGAGGGGATCATGCTCTGCTTCAGTATGTCACAGTACATGTTGGCATTCATGGTCCCCTCAATAAACTGTAGCTCCCCATTCCCGGGAGCACTCATGCAGCCCCAGACCATGACACTCCCACCAGCATGCTTGATTGTAGGCAAGAAACATTTGTCTTTGTACTTCTTTGTACTTCTTCACACCATCTGAACCAAATAAGTTTATATTGGTCTTATCAGACCACAGGATATGGTTCCAGTAATCCATGTCCTTAGTCTTCTTGTCTTCAGCAAACTGTTTGCAGGCTTTCTTGTGCATCATCTTTAGAAGAGGCTTCCTTCTGGGACGACAGCTATGCAGACCAATTTGATGCGGTGTATGGTCTGAGCACTGACAGGCTGATCCCTTCAACCTCTGCAGCAATGCTGGCAGCACTCATACATTTATTTACCAAAGACAACCTCTGGATATGACGCTGAACACGTGCACTCAACTTCTTTGGTCGACCATGGCGAGGCCTGTTCTGAGTGGAACCTGTCCTATTAAACTGCTATGGTCTTGGCCACCATGCTGCAGTTCAGCTTCAGGGTCTTGGCATTCTTCCTATAGCCTGGGCCATCTTTATGTAGAGGTATAATTCTTTTTTTCAGATCCTCGGAGAGTTCTTTGCCATGAGGTGCCATGTTGAACTTCCTGTGACCAGTATGAGAGAGTGAGAGCGATAACACCAAATTTACCACACCTGCTCACCATTCACACCTGAGACCTTGTAACACAAAGGAGTCACATGACACTGGGGAGGAAACATGTCTAATTCGGCTTAATTTGGACTATTTCAATTAGGGGTGTACTCAACGTTGTTGCCAGTGGTTTAGACATTGATGGCTGTGTGTTGTTATTTTGAGAGGACAGCAAATTTACACTGTTAGGCCCCTTTCACACATGAAGTGCATTCAGATCCGCCTGTCAGTTTTTTTTGGCGGATCTGAACAGCCGCCCCATGCATCCCTAAGGGGCATCGGATGTCAGCGGAGACATGTCCGCTGACATCTGATCCGTCTAAACCGGACGGATGGAAACCCTATTTTCCATCCGTCTGGCAGATCGGATCGGATGAGAACGGACAGACGGTCCGTTCCCATCCGATTCCCCCATAGAGATGAATAGGGACCTGACAGCTGTGTCTCCGCACACAGCACGGAGACACAGTTGTCATCCTCCTGCTCAGCGGGGGATCGGCGGATCAATCCCCCGCCGAGAAAAACGGAGCCTGACGGACTCCGTGTGTGAAAGAGTCCTTATACAAGCTGTACACTCACTACTTTACATTGTAGCAAAGTGTCATTTATTCAGTGTTGTCACATGAAAAGATACAATAAAATATTTACAAAAAATGTGAGGGGTGTACTCACTTTTGTGAGATACTGTATATATAAATATTATTATTATTATTATTTATTTTTTTTGTGTGGTGTGTTTTTATTTTATGATCAAATACGATGCTGTAAGCAAAACCTTCACCCCTCCCTTCCCCCTGCATGTTGTCTTTTTACCCCCCTCTCCCCAGTTTATGTTGCCAGATGGAGAAAGAGGAGTCCAGGGACCTAAAGGAGAGAGTGAAGGTCTATTTTAAGAGAAGTATGGGATTTTTTATATTTTAGAACTTTCCTTACCTAGGTGGATGTAGGCGGTCCTATGTTGCATCTGTCCCCCGCCAGCTCTCAGGCTGAGACCCAAGTGATCATACCCCACCAATCGCTCAGTTCTTAGAACTCCCTGAGCAGAGAGCTGGTAATTGTCAGTGGCAGGCTCTCTGATCTGCCCCTCCAGTGCTCACTGGAGCTCTGGGCTGTGGAAGGGGCGGGAACGACAGGCTGTCAGGTGCCAGTCCAGACATGTGGGTGGATCCTGACCATATGATTGTGATCTTTTCCAGAGCCCTGTACTGACTCTGGGATGTCGGCTGACCGCTTCAGCCCGACCGCTTCAGCCCGCTATCTGGTGAAAACGAGCTTTGGCTGTATTTCTCCTTTAACTCCTAAAGTGATTGTAAACCCTTACATTTACCCAGTGAAGTGACTGGCCTCAGGTAGAGATATGCACAACAGAAAGTTTTGTTTTGGATTTGCTCATTAGAGTAACTCTACTTTTGTTGAGAAAAAAAACATTGCCCCTTGGGTGATCAATGTACATTGCCGGGATTTTAACAAACTTTTGGGGTCAATTTATTAACGGTTACCACAATTGATAACGTGGTCACATGATTGTTAAATTCGCAAAAAAATTAAATAACAATTGTGCGTTTTTTAACGATAAATAAAGAAATTGTCAGTAAATATCGCAAAATTGTGTGATAAGCAGTTAAGTCCAATTCACAAACGAAAGTAATAAAAAAAAACCCATAATATTTATCACCAGGTTCTTGCTGGTGATATCACATGCACTATTTGTGCTTCTCTGAAAGTGATTGGATACAGAGGGAAAATCAGCCGTGGAGGTGTTGGAATGTAATCTGCTGCAGTTCAACCTTCAGGGAAGGTATGTGAGAAGAAGGATAGTCCTCATGGCTCAAAGACCTTTTCGCACACTTCTGGATGATTTTACACCTGACCTAGGGGCTCATTCTCCTCCTATACGTCAGGCCGCACATGGTATTGGAGACCACCACCCAGCAGAGTCATGCAATACCTGGCATGATTAAATTGCTCACTGTGCTGCATTTACTAGGCAAGGCCTCCTACCAGATGGTTGCCAGTGATGTTGTCAGGATGTCTCAGGCATTGTTTTCTGGAATCCTTGGAAGAGTACTTCAGGGTCTTCGTTCACTAGCAGTGACATACATCCACATGCCCTCCTCACAGCAGGAGTGTGAACAAATTAAAGGAGGATTCTACAGCAAGGCATCCATCCTAAACCTAATGGGCGTATTCGATTGTACCCATGTCCCCCTATTCCCACCCAGTCACAAGGCGCACATCTACCCGAACCAAAAGGCCTATCATTCAATGAACATTCAGGTGGTGTGTGACTCCCAGATGCTGATCTGTGATGTGTTGACTGGATTCCCCAGATTAGTACACGATGCCCATATATTTCAGCAGTCTCAACTGTATGAAAATTTTGGGAACATTTGATGGCAGCTGGCTACTTGGTAATTCAATGAGTAATTGTGCAATGTCAGTGTTAAATCCTCATATATGTTTTAATGCATGCATGTTTATTTTTTGCATACCTGTAGTCTCATTTCATCTCCAAACTTACCTGTGACTCTTCTGTTATGTGCATATTTTCTGGCCAAAATCTGTATCCCAAAAAAATCTAGATCGACACTATATTGCCAAAAGTATTGGGATGCCTGCCTTTTACATGTACATGAACTTTAATTGCATCCCAGTCTTGGTCCGTATGGTTTATTCTTGAATTAGCCCATCCTTTGCAGCTTTAACCCCTTCAACTCTTTTGGGAAGGCTGTCCACAAGGTTTAGGAGTGTGTCTATGGGAATGTTTAACCATTCTTCCTGAAGCGCATTTGTGAGGTCAGGCTGTGATGTAGGACGAGAAGGCCTGACTCGCAGTCTCCGCTCTAATTCATCCCAAAGGTGTTCTATCTGGTTGAGGTCAGGACTCTGCAGGCCAGTCAAGTTTCTCTACCCCAAACTCAGTCATCCATGTCATCATGGACCTTGCTTTGTGAACTGGTCCAAATCATTTGGTGGAAGGGGCATTATGGTGTGGGGTTGGTTTTCAGGGGTTGGGCTTGGCCCCTTAGTTCCTGTGAAGGGAACTCTTAGGCGCCAGCATACCAAAAAATTTTGGACAATTTCATGCTCCCAACTTTGTGGAAACAGTTTGGGGATGGCACCTTCCTGTTCCAACATGACTGCACACCAGTACACAAAGAAAGGTCCATAAAGACACGAATAAGCGAGTTTGGGGTGGAGGAACTTGACTGGCCTGCACAGAGTCCAGACCTCAACCTGATAAAACATGTTTGGGATGAATTGGAGCAGCAACTACTAGCCTGGCCTTCTCGTCCAGTGCCTGACCTCACAAATGCACTTCTGGAAGAAAGGCCAAACATTTCTATTGACACACCCAAACCCTGTGAACAGCCTTCCCAGAAGAGTTGAAGCTGTTATAGCTGCAAAGGATAGGCCAGCTCAAAATTGAACCCTAACGACTAAGACTGGGATGCTATTAGAGTTCACGTGCGTGTAAAGGCAGGCGTCCCAATGCCTTTAACAATATAAGGTATATACATAATAATTTTTATTTATTTATTTTTGTTTCCCTTTTAAAATGTAACCTCAACCATCATTATTTTTATTTTTTCAGGATATCATTGATTACCCTGGCTTTTCAGACCAATTTCATACTGTACCTCTAGCACCCAATCAAGTTACTCAGCCCACTCAAGAACCTGAATAGTGATAGAGTGGATATTCAGTGTTCTGGAGAGTCGATTCTGATACATATCCCTTTCAGGTACAGTATCTAACAAAAGTGAGTACACCCCTTCACATTTTTGTAAATATTTTATTATATCTTTTCATGTGACAACACTGAAGAAATTACACTTTGCTACAATGTAAAGTAGTGAGTGTACAGCTTGTATAACAGTGAAAATTTGCTGTCCCCTCAAAATAACTTGGTGCACAGCCATTAATGTTTAAGCCGCTGGCAACAAAAGTGAGTACACCCCTAAGTGAAAATGTCCATATTGGGCCCAAGTGTCAATATTTTGTGTGGCCACCATTATTTTCCAGCACTGCCTTAACCCTCTTGGGCATGGAGTTCACCAGAGCTTCACAGGTTGCCACTGGAGTCCTCTTCCACTCCTCCATGATGACATCACAGAGCTGGTGGATGTTAGAGACCTTGTACTCCTCCACCTTCCCCACAGGTGCTCAATAGGGTTTAGGTCTGGAGACATGCTTGGCCAGTCCATCACCTTTACCCTCAGCTTCTTTAGCAAGCCAGTGATTGTCTTGGAGGTGTGTTTGGGGCCATTATCATGTTGGAATACTGCCCTGTGGCCATGTGCGGCGTATGGTCTGAGCACTGACCGGCTGACCCCCCCCCCCCCCAACCCTTCGACCTCTGCAGCAATGCAGGCAGCACTCCTACGTCTATTTCCCAAAGACAACCTCTGGATAGGATGCTGAGCACGTGCACTCAACTTCTTTGGTCAACCATGGCGAGGCCTGTTCTGAGTGGAACCTGTCCTGTTAAACCGCTGTATGGTCTTGGCCACTGTGCTGCAGCTCAATTTTACGGTCTTGGCAATCTTCTTATAGCCTAGACCATCTTTATGTAGAGCAACAATTCTTTTTTTTCAGACCCTCAGAGAGTTCTTTACCATGAGGTGACATGTTGAACTTCCAGTGACCAGTATGAGAGAGTGAGGGTGATAACACCAAATTTAACACACCTGCTCCCCATTCACACCTGAGACCTTGTAACCCTAACTGGTCACATGACACCAAGGAGGGGAAATGGCTAATTGGGCCCAATTTGGACATTTTCACTTAGGGGTGTACTCACTTTTGTTGCCAGTGGTTTAGACATTAATGGCTGTTGAGTTATTTTGAGGGGACAGCACATTTACACTGTTATGCAAGCTGTTCACTCACTACTTTACATTGTAGCAAGTGTCATTACTTCAGTGTTGTCACATGAAAAGCTATAATAAAATATTTACAAAAATGTGAGGGGTGTACTCACTTTTGTGAGTTACTGTATATTAATAATTTGCCCTGCGGAACGCATCTTTACTTTGACTGGAGGTATCAAACCCTTTACCTTTCCCATTTCCTGAAACTGTATCCTGATCAATGTATTGCATCTCCTCAGTTTGAAATGAACTATTTTTTGGCTTTTATTCTTTCTGCAATGAATGGTTAAGCACAATACCTTAACATACCTTTCTTTACTATTAATTCAAAAAGGCAGGAAAACATAGGGATAGGGGACCATATATGGACTTTACTGGTACCAGAGTGCAATAATATGCAATATTTTTCATAAAAAAAATATATTTTATTAAATTCAAACATCTAAAAACTCATATAGAAACAACAATTCGTACAAATCATGTCAGCCTGTCAGTGCTCAGACCATATGCCGCACACTGCATCAAAGTGGTCTGCATGGAAGGAAGCCTCTTCTAAAGATGATGCACAAGTAAGCCCGAAAACCATGTGCTGAAGACAAGCAGACTAAGGACATGGATTACTGGAACCATGTCCTGTGGTCTGATGAGATCAAGATAAACTTATTTGGTTCAGATGTTGTGAAGAGTGTGTGGCGGCAACCAGGTGAGGAGTACAAAGACATGTGAGTCTTGCCTACAGTCTAGCATGGTGGTGGAAGTGTCATGGTTTGCGGCTGCATGAGTGCTGCCGACACTGGGGAGCTACAATTCATTGAGGGAACCATGAATGCCAACATGTACTGTGACATACTGAAGCAGAGCATGATCCCCTCCCTTTGAAGACTGGGCCGCAGGGCAGTATCCCTAACACACCTCCCAAGATGACCACTGCCTTGCTAAAGAAGCTGAGGGTAAAGGTGATGGACTGGCCAAGCATGTCTCCAGACCTAAACCCTATTACGCATCTGTGGGACATCCTCATACAGAAGGTGGAGGAGTGCAAGGTCTCTAACATTCACCAGCTCTGTGATGTCGTCATGGAGAAAAGGAGGACTCCAGTGGCAACCTGTGAAGCTCTGGTAAACTCCATGCCCAAGAGGGTTAAGTCAGTGCTGGAAAATAATGGTGGCCACACAAAATATTGACACTTTGGGCCCAATTTGGACATACCCACTTAGGGGTGTATTCACTTTTGTTGCCAGTAGTTTAGACATTAATGGCTGTGAGTTGAGTTATTTTGAGAGGACAGCAAATTTACACTGTTATACAAGCTGTACACTCACTACTTTACATTGTAGCAAAGTGTCATTTCTTGACATGAAAAGATATAATTAAATATTTACAAAAATGTGAGGGGTGTACTCACTTTTGTGAGATACTGTATGTCCACTACAAAAACAATCAAGAAGACAGTTTTTTAGTATAAAAAATGTATGATGTTATACTTGCATTTGTTTTTTTTTTTCTGTTTTTCCATCTGTGTTGGTTTCTTGAGACCTGTTTCATGTGGAACCTGTGTTAAAATAAGATTGATCAATTTATATATGATGTTTATAGTTCATTAATATTTAAATATATTCAACCACTTTTGTTGACTATTTACCTGGGTTTTCCTTCTACTTTTTAAAGAGAGAGATGTCAGTGTGCAGTGTCACTAGTGACACCAGTGTCAGTTAGTGACCCCCCTAGATGGTGTCTGTTAGCGCCAGATTTTCCACCACCCTATCACAGTCCTACTATAAGTTGCTGATCACCACCATTACAGTATAGTGTCTATAGATGTGTACATTCCAGTATATATACACCATAATATGCCATCCACAACTCTGCCCCCAGCTACATAACTAACCTGATCTCAAAATATCAACCAAGCCGCTCTCTTCAGTCCTCCCAAGACCTCCTGCTCTCTAGTTCCCTTGTCACCTCTTCCCATGCTTGCCTCCAGGATTTCTCCAGAGCTTCTCCCATTCTTTGGAAATTTCTACCCCAATCTGTCCGACTGTCCTCTAATCTATCCATCTTTAGACAATCCCTGAAAACCCTTCTCTTTAAAGAAGCCTATCCGGCTACTAACTAATACACTGTTTCACTTTCTCCATCAGCTCATCCCCCACAGCTATTACCTTTTGTATCAATTGACCCTCCCTTTTAGATTGTAAGCTCTAACGAGCACGGCCCTCTGATTCCTCTTGTTCCAAATTGTATTGTAACTGTAATGTCTGCCTTCATTTGTTAAGCGCTGCACAAACTGTTGGCGCATTATAAATCCTGTATAATAATAATAATAAATAATATCTTTTGCAAAAAACAATTGATATACAGTACACTTACCCTAGGTTCACACCTATGCATTTTGTTTAGTGCGTTTTGAAGTTTGCAGAAACGCACTACGTTTCATTTAACATGGTTTTCTATGGTACGTGTTCACATCTATGCATTTTTCAGCCAGTGCATTTTTGGAAAGGGTCAGGGATTTTTTTTTTTTTTTTTTTCTCACAGTAGATTGCGTTTTGTGTGTATTAGACTTTAGTGGACATGAGGTTTGTTTTTGTTTTTCTTTCTTTCTTTCTTTCTTTCTTTCTTTCTTTCTTTCTTTCTTTCTTTCTTTCTTTCTTTCTTTCTTTCTTTCTTTCTTTCTTTCTTTCTTTCTTTCTTTCTTTCTTTCTTTCTTTCTTTCTTTCTTTCTTAAACACTTTGTATATAGCTGGTGGTTAGGTAATGGGCTGGAAGTCGGCTGCCACATCCTTAACAATTGATGAGTCATCAGCTGTCAGCAGGCTTCCCTGCTGACCGCTGAATGTAAAAACAAGCACTGCCAACAATAAAAAAAAAAAACAAAAGGCAAAAAGAGTGTGGGGTGGGGGGACATACCAGGCCCTTAGGGTCTGGTATGGATTTTGAGGGGAACCTCATGCTAGAATAATCCCCCCCACACACAAAAATCCGTACCAAACCCTTATTCAAGCATGCAGATCAGGAAAGGTAGGGGATGAGCAAGCGCCCCACTCGTGAACCATACTAGGCATTATTTATTTTATTATTGCCGGCAATGCTTGCTTTTACATTCAGTGGGAAAGGCCGCTGACAGCTGATGACTCATCGGTTGTTAAGGATGCGGCGGCTGGCTTCCTGGCCCACTCCTTAACAACCAGCTATACACAGTTTGTAAAGGGGGGGAGGGACAACATGTTCAAAACTAAAAATCGCGCCTGGAAACCACAGCAACCACATAGATGTGAACCTAGGGTAATTGGATTTTTTTTTTTTTATCCAAGTCATGTAGCAGAATACATTTTGGCCTAAATTTATGAAGAAAATTTGATATGTGTGTATATGTATGTATGTATATACAGTATACCAGGGCTTGACAAATTTGCCTGAAATCTAGGAGCCAACTAAAAAAGTTAGGAGCCAGTTTTTTTTTTTTTTTTTTAAACAACCAAGCTTTATTTCCAAAAAAATAACATACTAACATACTAAATTTTCACATAAAGACGACTAGAACCCCACTCTCCTCTATAGCGCAATCGGATGGAAACAGACTGTCTGTCTCTTTCCATCCGATGCCATCTTATCCGATCCACAGGATGGATAGAAAATAGAACCGCCATCCGTCTGTTTTTGGCGGACAGGATCAGATGGCGGCAGATTACTGCTCCATAGAGGAGACTGAAGGGTCCCATCAGGTCTGCCTGAAAAACTGACAGGTGGACCTGATCAGGACAGCCCATGTGAAAGGGGCCTTGGCGATCAGGGAAAAAAATATATATATATATATTTATTTATTTTTTTAATAATAATTGAAAAAAAAAAGAAGAAAAATAAATAATTTTTTATTTTTTTATAATTTAAAAAAAGAAAAATAATTATTTTTTTTTATAATTTAAAAAATAAATAATAATAACTACACTCCCTGTCCACTTACCTTTTTATAATTTAAAAAATAAATAATAATAATAACTACACTCCCTGTCCACTTACCTTTTAAGCAAAGGTAAGTGGACAGGGAGATGAAGCCTGCAAAAACTTCCATCTCATCTCCTCTTGGGAAGGAGATGGACAGGCATTGAGGACAGGCAGGGGAAACCGCTCATTAGTGACTGCTTGTCAAACTCCCGGCCACCACAAGAGGGCGCCAGTTCCTCGTTCTCTCACTGAAGAAGGCCGAAAAGCCACGGCCTCAATTATCGGATGACGCGGTAGTCTGTGCACTCAGTGAGTGGGTGGGGGGGGGGGGCGCAAAGGGGACAGGACACCTCCTGCAGTGCACCCCAGGCGCCAGGTTGCTAATTCTAGTCGCCAATGCGACCTGGCGCCCGGGGTTTGTCGAGCCCTGCAGTATACACATATATATTATTTATGTTTCTTGGATCTGTTTTATAACCGAAAGTAGTAGAAAATATCAGGGAGAGTTTCAAAATTTTCAGTCCTTTTGTTTTGTTTATATCGGAAAAAATAAAATTCCCAGTGGTGATCACCTATCACCAAAAAGCTCTATTTATATGGGAAAAAAAAATATATAAATGTTTTTGCATACAGTGTTGCAATTGCCAGTTAAATTACCACAATGCTGAATAGCATAAAATATACTAAAACTCCTGTAAATCCTTTTTGCTAGATCTCCTGGTCAGCCTGTTAAGGCCCCTTCCACCAGATGGATGGGAAACTAATCCCCATCCAATGGACCCATGGACATTAACCTCCGTTCCATAGAGTGTCCCATTGGCTTCGTCTGAAAAACTGACAGACAGACCCAATTGTCCTGCTTGTTTCAAAGGGCCCTTCAGCAGAACAATGAGCACAAGCAAAGAGTTGCATATAATGTAGTCTGTCACTAGCAATATCAGCAATGCAGTTTTTTGTTTTTCTGACTCACCCCTGAAACATAGTGTTATTACTGCCAATAGATCATTGATTTTCTACTTCCAAGGTGACAACATTTATAGTTTGGCTGTGAAATCACTGAAGCTTTGCATTCTGTAGACAGGGAATCTAAAACAGACTTGGGGTTTTAGATGGGCTTCGTATGTGACAAACCAACCAATAAAGTCCAACCTGCAAAAACTCATTTCAGGGAGGTGACAAACTTATTTCTGGGAGGTGGCACTCCGCGCTGCGCCCCCCCCCCCCCCCACACTTATTTAACACAACTAGAGGATGATCAAATGAAATGGAATCAGTATACAGAGGTTTACTTCTTCTGAAAGATATTACGTAAAGGAACACTCTAAGGCCCCTTTCACACACGGAGTCCGTCAGGCGGACTCCGTTTTTCTCAGCGGGGGATCTCAGCAGCCACCAGCCATATCCACCTGGGGGACAGCAGTGCGATACCTGCAAGAATCCTGAGGAAGAAGTGAAGATTGAGGTCAGTTAAGGTGTAGGTAAACCGCAGTGCACCTGTGTGAAAGCAGCCTTAGGCCCCTTTTACACGATCGATCCAATCGGGTCCACCTGTCTGTTTTTCAGGTGGACCCAATCGGACCCTCCATTCACCTCTATAGAGTGGCAGATGTAAACAAATTTGCGTCCATTTACACCTGCCTATCTTCAATCCGATACAAAAAACCAGAAGGGGATATGTCCCCTTCTGTCTATGGGCCCTCTGATCCGATCCTCCCAGAGTAGAGTGGGCTGTGTCCACGTCTCCTCTACATATGCTGAGTGGACATGGACCTGTCATCTGCCTGTTCCACTCATTGTGGCCTGCAAGTGGTTACCAAGTCGTTAAAGTGGCCCTTGCTCCTCAAAAGGTTGGGCACCCCTGCTGTAGGGGCATGAGTCCCGAATGGAGAGGTGTGCTGTAGCACCTTCCCCCTTAGTTTCACCACGATGTGTGGCTGAGGGAAGGAGTCCCGGATGGAGAAGTGCACTGTACTATAGCACATCAGGAGACCCGAAGGAAAATCATAAAGATCTCCCATAAAGTTGATAAGTGTTAAGACTGTCGCGGCTGGCCTTAACTCTTTCATCACTGTGGCTGGCAGGTCTCACTATTCTTCCCTACCTCCTCCACGCTGAGAGCATGACATCAACACAAGGCTTTATTACTGTGTAAACTGGCACCAATACTAGGGGTTATTACTGCGTAAATTGGTACCAATACTAGGGGTTATTACTGCATAATCTAGCACCAATACTAGGGGTTATTGCTACGTAAACCGGCATCAATACTAGGGGTTATTACTATGTAAACTGGCACCAATACTAGGGGTTATTACTGCGTAAATTGGTACCAATACTAGGGGTTATTACTGCATAATCTAGCACCAATACTAGGGGTTATTGCTACGTAAACCGGCATCAATACTAGGGGTTATTACTATGTAAACTGGCACCAATACTAGGGGTTATTACTATGTAAACTGGCACCAATGCTAGGGGTTATTACTGTGTAAACTGGCACCAATGCTAGGGGTTATTACTGTGAAAACTGGCACCAATGCTAGGGGTTATTACTGTGAAAACTGGCACCAATACTAGGGGCTATTACTGCATAAACTGGCATCAATTCTAGGGGCTATTACTTCATAAACTGTTTGCTAAAATTGCTTTAAACTATAAAGCACAGCTTTTAAGAGTTTTCCTCTTTTTCAGGTATGAAGCAATACCTGAGGAAGAAAGGAAAACTCTTGAAAGCTTGTCTTTTAAGTGTTTGGCTAGTACATACAATAGAAATGTATCATCGCATACTGCATTACTTTTGTAATTTGTAACCTTATTTATATATGTAAAAAAATATACCAAGGTATATTCCCCGTGCCAAAGGGTAATTGTAACAATGTTATAAGTGGATAATGATATATAAGAAAATAGAAAAATAAATAAATAATAAAATCAATAAAAGTGAATGGTGCAGCAGCAGCTATAGATTATAGATGAAAATGCAGGTGTTTAGCTCTTATATCAAAGGGCTAACTACAGAGCTTGCTGAATACTTCGAGCTATTTAGCAAAGAAGATTAAAGCGGAGTTCCGGCCACAAAATTTTTTTTTTCAATAAAAATACCCTCGGGACAGTCAGGGCTAGTACATTCCACAATGGATAGCCTCTGAACTGTCCCGGGTCGCAATTACCTTTTAGAAGAAATACTTGCCTTGAAAATTTCTTCTCCAGCGCTGCCATCTCGGGTATGGGCAGCTGAAACCAGCGTGTCCTCTTCTGCGTCCTCTTCCGTGTCCTCTTCTCCCAGAATGCGCCTGCACCGGCCCCGCCCATCACTTCCGGTGCGGGCGCGTCATCCCTCCACAGCTTCTGGGTATGCCCAGAAGCTGTTAAGCAGGGAATGAGGCGCCGCACCGGAAGTGACGAGCGGGGTCGGTGCAGGCGCATTGATTCCTGGGAGCAATGACGTTGAGCTCCCAGGAATCAATGCAAAGAGGAAGTGACGACGCGGGCTGCGGCCGCAGAGGGAGGAAGTGGAAGAAAGGTGAATATATTTTTCTTCAATAACAAGGTAAGTAAACAAAAAAAAAAAAAAAAAGCGGATGGTCCAAAATTGATTATGTCGATTTTGTGGCCGGAACTCCGCTTTAATAACTCACTATCTTATGAATATAGTAGTATGTGCCCCAATTTTTCATCAGTAACTTCATAAATTTTAAATAAATAATGAATAAATACAATAAATATTCGGAAGCAGACAAATTAAATAGTGACTAATCGCATAAGATAAAATCCAAAATAGGTGACTGTAGTGCTCAAAATGGTCAAAAAAGTCCTTTGTGACTGTATAATTCAACGGTTCAAAAGTGCAAGTGCTCAAACATGGGTGTCCAAAAATTGTGTGACATCAATCCGTTTCAGCGTGATTTGTGGGTAGATGAAATCACTTACCAGAAGCAGTGGGTCCTATATGCCTTTACAGCATATATCCCCTTTAAACTCCTATGGGTTGGTATGGGCTGGTAACAAGCTTCTCCTCACACCGGGATATGAGCCAATTGGAAAGGAAAAAGAAGCTCCAGATGGTGTAGTATCAAGGATTAGTTTATTACCCACAATAGTGGGTTTTAAAAGCAAGTAATTTTGTGCAAGTAATTTTGTACAAATAAAAAGCAGTGGTGGTCAGTGGTCGGCTAGTGTGGGCTGCACGTCCTCTCTGCAGAGTGGCGAGCGGTGTTTCCGGCTTGCGTTCTACCTGATGTACCGTGTCGACGCTATGTGTTCCAATCTAACGCGCTTCGTCACTTCCTGTGACGTCCACAGAGACGTAAAAAATATTATTATTATTTTTTTTTTTTTCAAAATTGTCACTCTTTTTTTTGTTTATAGCGCAAAATCTAGAAACCGCAAGGGTGATCAAATACCACCATAAGAAAGCTCTATTTGTGGGAAAAAAGGATATCAATTGTATTTGGGTACAGCATCGCACGACCGCGCAACTGTTAAAGCAGTGCAGTACTGAATCGCAAAAAATGGCCTGGTCATTAAAGGGGGTAAAACCTTCAGGGGCTGAAGTGGATAAAGGTGGAATCTGCAGGTTCTTTTAACTGTTTGGGGATTCCTGATCCTGGACACTGATCTCCATCCTATATTTCCTGACTATTTCTGCCTACTTTCCATCAGAAGAGGAATACCCTCATACCAGTCGTAATCTGTGTGCTGAACTTGGAACCCAAGGACAGAAATCTTGCCGTTTTTGGATTTCCTGAGCACAAAATATAGTTTGCAATTGTTTACATATTCTCTTTTAAAACACCACCTGCGCTGGGATTTTCAAAGTAGAAGAGTAGCTAACAAAATTTGTTAAGGCTCCATTCACACCTGAGCGTATCGTTTTCAGGGGGTTTTTTGGGGCTTTTTTCAGGCATTTTTCTGGCTTTTCTTAGGTGTTTTTTGCAGGTGTTTGGATGCAGGTATTGCCATCTAACAAAAACGCTTGTAATCTGCCAAAAAAGAAGCTCATGTACTTTTTTGAGCTTCAGGCGTTTTGCTTCAGGAGTCAAAACGCTCATATGTGAACAGGGGCCATAGAAATGAAAGAGATTTTGCTTGTTGGGCGTTTTGAGACTTCAGAGATGAGCGTTTTACGAGCTGAAATATGCTCAGGTATGAACAGGGCCGAATAGTGAATTTTAAAAATCTGCATATGCCATACCTGTGGGATCCCTGTGGAAGTTGGAAATCACTACAGTAGCCTCCGCTACTACAGTAATCACTGCTATCTTCTGGGTCCCATGCCAAACAGCTGCCCTGCTGCATAGTAACCACAGGGGGTTGCTCACTCAACACTGGTGCGATTCATATAAGGCCTTGCATTTTTCTCTATGAATGCAAGGTGTTCCCTGATTGGACTAGGTGAGACAAAGTGGGCAACCCCCTGTGTTCACTAAGCAGTAAGGCAGCCGCTTGGCAAAAGACCCAGAAGATAGCAAAGATCACTGTAGAAGCAGAGACTACTATAGCGATTTCCAGCTTCCACAGGTATGGCTTATGCATTGGTCCAAGCATAATCAATATAAATACAGTATACTAAAAAATATTCTTAGAATTCAGCTTTAAATTGTATTAGACTTCACTGATTGGTTCTAGATTTGCTTTAAGCTTCTTTTTCTTTTCCAGGTATTTGACTTGCGCTCAAACTCCTATCGACCTGCCTCTGATGTTTGATGTTCCGTTAATTAAGACGCCGGCCTCGCCTTATGGAAGAATGCTTCCCTGGTTTTTCAACAAAGCAGTGCTGTGAACCTTAACTGCATCGTGATTCCTGCATGTGCTGCAGTTGCATAGCTGAAGCTGCTGTTGGAGCTTTAACCAATAATAAGGGTTGTAATAACCCTCATCTTACTGTATACATGTAGTAGTGTTTTCTATGTAGTAATTAGTCCTATAAAAGCATGTTTTATATTTCACTTAGACCAACAAATAAAAATATTTAATATTTTAATGATTTAAAACTTCTCTTTTTATGTAAGGAAACAATTTAATGTGATCTGATTTGCCTGAACTTAATTACGTTGACTGATTTTTGTAGTTTGATTTAAGAGGGACTCTCCAATTCACATTCTGTTTTCCTATTGACCTATGATACGACAGCCTCGGGGATCAGCAAAATGGTTCATTGGAATGGGAATAGGGAGGGACAGGCAAAAAAATAGGCTCGGGCATTTTAGACTGAGAAGCCCATATTATTTTATTTAATTATTATTTATTTTTTTATTTTTACTAAACTACAAATAATGACAACTACCATTTTTTCTTGATGTCTTTTTTAGTTTTATTTAGCTTGCTTCAATAGAAAACAGAATATGTCTATGCACATCAAGTAAGAGATTCTGTTTTCTGTCTTCCTCTGCTGGGTTTTCACGGAGTGCCAGCATTATGTTCTGCATTTTGTTTGTAGTTATTTTTTTTTATACACTATAGCAGGAGTTCCCAAACTGTGGGTCGGGACCCACTGGTGGGTCACGAGCTGTGTTTAAGTGGGTCGCGCTGAGCCGGAAATCACTGAGAGCGGGCCTGCTTAAATTGTGCTCTGCGAGCCAGCGCAAATTACAGAGAGCCAGAGCAGTTAAATTGCTATGGATTCAGGACCACGCCCACGCAGTTTACAGGGACTGGTCTGCATTTCCCGCAAGGAGGATACTTGCATCAGTAGGTACGTATGTGGGCTGTTATGTAGAATATGTTCATGGGGTGCAGAGCCAGCTCCTCGGTCCTGCTGGCGGCAGCGGTGGTGGCTAGACTGGCGGCGGGATTCTCTCAGCTATAGCGGGCAGAGATAGCAGCCTCTGTGCCATAGGAGGACCAGGAGGCCCGGCGGTGTCAGGAGTTCATGGCAGCGTCTCTGACCCCAGTAGAGGATCTGAAGGAGAAGAGCCTGGACACCAAAACCAGCATGGAGCTCCTCATCATGGAGACTCTGGGTGAGGTGTGCTGGGCCCTGGAGAGGGCAAATGGGGGCTTCACCTTCACTGGGGACCGCTGGGAGAGGAAGGAGGGTGAGTGCCATATAGCCTGCTGATCACTGTCCTGGGGTGGTTGATTTCTGTCCTATGCCTGCCTTTTACTGTCTATGAGGGTGCTGATTACTTACAACTCCACTTATATGCCACACATGCTACAGGTTTCTGAGCCCTCATTTAGAACATCTGGCAAGTGTATTCAATAATAAATTGAAAAGTAGTAAATTTATATATTTAATTTAACATCCCTCTCCTTCTAAAATATGCATTATTATTATTATTTGCATTTATACAATGCCAACAAATTCTGTTACTATATTCAATTACAAGCAAGTCAGTCCCGAAAAATAACTATTCAGAAGTGGGTCTCGGCCCAAAAAAGTTTGGAAACCCCTGCACTATAGGATTGTAAAAGACCTGGGACACCTTTTAGATGCCCTAAGGAGAGCAGCAATTTGGCGATCAGTGGGTGTGGCTAAATTATGTTAACAGTGGGAGGGGATTAAATTGGCATTGTTAAAAAAAAAAAAAAAAAAGCATCTGGCACCAACTCGCCTAGGGTGGCCATCCGGGCAATTTCCCTGCATCTTGGTGGATAGAGAAGAAGAGGGGACAGAGCCAGGAGGGAGGGGGGTGAGCCAGTTGGACAGAGGGGAGGATGGAGCCAGGTGGACAGAGGGGAGGACAAAGCGAGATGGACAGAGGAGAGAGGGGATGCCACCGGGTGGAGGGGAATATGGAGCCAGGTAGACAGAGGAGAGGGGGATGCCACCTGGTGGAGGGGAGGATGGAGCCAGGTGGACAGAGGGGAGGATGGAGCCACGTGGACAGAGGAGAGGGGAGGATAGAGACAGGTGGACAGAGTGGATGCAGCCAGGTGGAGGAGGGGTGGATGCAGCCAAGTGGAGGAGGGGTGGACAGAGTGGATAAAGCCAGGTGGAGGAGGGGTGGACAGAGTGGATACAGCCAGGTGGAGGAGGGGAGGGATATATAATATAATCACTAGCACTTTCTCTCTCTGGCTCCAATGTGACACCTATCTTAGGATCAGGAGATGGGCCTCCTCCAGCGGATCTCTAGTTTCTGCCCCCTGGGCCCCAATGGCCGGCTTCAGAGCGGCAAGGCAATTGCAGACTTAATGGGCAACCCGCCATGGAGAGAAACAAGTTGACCCTTGTCCTCTCTTAAAGGCTAGTTCACCTTTAAAGACATTCTCTAGAAAAAAATAAATTCCCCGTAGATTTGTGTCCTCGGTACACTAACCGCTTGCTGACCATATAACTTGCATATAAGGTGGCTCAGCTGCACCAGATTACATACCTAGTATGTGATCTGACCCTTCTGGGTAGGGGGTGCAACCTGGGCGTGCTGTGATTAAACAGAACAGATGTCGATCACCAAGTGCCAGCCAATGGATAATCGCCAGCAGCCAGCGATCATCATGAATTCACACAGGACAGAGCCCTGCCTATGTAAACAAGGCAGAGCCCTGTCCTGTCAGCAGGGAAGTAATAGATTTTCTTGCCTTGCAAAGCAGGGAATAAAATATATTACTTCCTGTAGTAAAAGCACCACACACTATACACATAAACACTGGCTAGGCACATATTTAACCTTTTGATTGCCCTAGATGTTTAACCACTTCCCAGCCAGTGTCAGTACAGATTACTTCCTCCAGAGGTGGTTCTGGCCAGCTCACTAGCTTGCTTTAAAAAAGCTTTGGATTCTTTCCTAGGTGTACATAATATAAATGGGTACTAATATTTATAGGTAAAGTTGATCCAGGGAATACCCGATTGCCTCTCGGGGGATCAGGAAGGATTTTTTTCCCCTGCTTTAGCAAATTAGATCATGCTTTTCTGGGGTTTTTCGCCTTCCTCTGGATCAACTGCAGGTATAGGATTGTGTATATGGGATTGTATGGTTGGGTTTTCTTTACTGTTTTTTGTTTTTTATTGGTTGAGCCAGATGGACTTGTGTCTTTTTTCAACCTGACTAACTATGTAACTATGTATACAGTGCATATTTTTAGCACTGATCAATGTATTAATGTCACTGGTTCCCAAAAAGTGTCACTTAGTGTCCGAATGTCTGTTGCAAAATCATAGTCCCACTTTAAGTGCCGGTTCACATTAGTGCAATCACGGAGATCCCATGTAATTTGGAGCGCACTGCTCCTAAATTACATGCGATCTCTGTGCGGTGCAAATTTCAGCCACACAGTTTGTATGGCTGAATTCGCACCGCAATCGGACTAAACACGGACATGACCCTTTTTTTTTTATCCGCAGCAGAATCAGATCGCATGGTGGTTCACACTAGTGCGGTCCGATTCTGTGCGAACTTGCAGATTGCACTGCGATATTCGATCCCAACTGGGGGTGTCATTAACTTTTAATTAACACCCCCTGCGTATCGCATATGGCAGTGTGAACTGCCAGGGGTGCGGATGCGATGCGGGAACCCGCTGCATATCCGCAGCGTTCCCGCATCCCAGAAGTATGAACGGGCACTGCCATTACTAGTAAAAAAATAAATAAAATTACCAGTAACTATCCCATAGTTTATAGACGCTATAACTTTTGCGCAAACTAATCAATATACGCTTAATGGGATTTTTATTTATTTATTTTTTTGACCGAATACATGTAGTAGAAATACATATTGGTCTAAATTTTATCAAAATGTTTTTACTTTTTTTTACACTTTTTTATTAAATATATTTTATAGCAGAAAATAAATTTATATATATATATATATATATATATATATAAAACGCAGTGGTGCTCAAATACCACCAAAAGTAAGCTCCATTTGTGGGGAAAAAAAAGGATATAAGATTTGTTTGGGTACAGTGTTGCATGACCCCGCAATTGTCAATTAAAGTAACGCAATGCCGTATCGCAAAAATGAAGGGGGTAAATCTTCCGGAGGACAAGTGATTAATAGGCAGTCCTCCCTTTTGTAAAAGACTTCTCAAGTTGCGTATTTCATTGCCATCCTCTCTGTTCTGCAGATTAGTGTTATCCTATGTGAAGAATCGGCTCGGGTGCCGTCATTGCTAGCTCCCTGGACAGGTAAATGTCCTTATATTAAAAGTCAGCAGCTACAGTATTTTGTAGCTACTGACTTTTAATTTTTTTTGGGGTTACTGGAGCTCTCCTTTAAGAAGAAGGTGCACAGATTGTATTGCTACAGACAAGGTCAGTGGAAGAATCTATCTCATGAGGCATGCCATAAGAATCAACCTGGACCTGTACTGGATCCTGCAACACATAAGAATATACAGAATAAGGGGGTAAATAGTCCAATCTGTCCCGATGAATAAGAGTCCCCCTTAACCACTTGACCTTCTGAAGATTTACCCCCCCCCCCCCCTTTCTGACCAGGGCATTTTTTGCGATACGGCACTTCATTACTTTAACTGCCGAGTGCCCACTCTTGCGACTCTATACCCAAATAAAATTATTATTTTTTTCCCCCACAAATAGAGCTTTCTTTTGGTGGTATTTGATCACCTCTGCAGTTTTTTTTTTTTTTTTGCGCTATAAACAAAAAAAAATTTTGAGGAAAAAAAACAAAATTTTTTACATTCTGCTCTAAAACATATCCAATAAAAAATGTAAAAAATCGAATTTCTTCATCAACTTAGGCCAAAATCTGCTACATATTTTTGGTAAAATAAAAATTCCCAATAAGCGTATATTGATTGGTTTACGTAAATATTAAAGCGTCTATAAACTATGGGATATATTTATGGAATTTTTATTTTGTTTTTACTAGTAATGACGGCAATCAGCAACTTATAGCGGGACTGCGATATTGCGGCAGACAAATTGGACACCTAACTGACACTTTTTTGGAACTGGAACAAGTGACTAATACAGCGATCAGTGCTAAAAATATGCACTGACTGGGAAAGGGGTTACACATCGGGCGATCAAAGGGTTAAATGTGTGCCTAGCTGGTCTTTTCTTACTGTGGGAGAGGTGCTTTTACTAGGGGAAAGCATGGATCTATTTCCCTGCTTTGCAGGAACATAGAATCCATGTCTTCCATCCTGACAGAACAGCAATCTTCCTTATTTACATAGATAGGTCGTCATTCTGACTGTGTACAGAATGATCAGCGGGTGTCGGCGGACATCGGGTCCGTGGGACCCACTGATCAGCTCCGGCTGTATAGATTCCTAGTGGGAGAAAGCTGCTAGCGGCGTGCACTCGCACCCAATACCTGGAAGAGCAAAATCATGTACAGTATATACAGTGCCTTGAACAAGTATTCATTCATACCCCTTGAAATTTTCCACATTTTGTCATGTTACAACCAGGGCTGTGGAGTCGGTAGATAAATGTTCTGACTCCGACTCCTCAGTTTTTTGTACTTCCGACTCCGACTCCTCTGTATTAATATGTATTAATCTTGTTGGAATTTTTTTATTTGGACATTTACTGGTTCTGTAATGCTTATGCGACGTCGCTTTCCTTTAGCAACTTCCATTTTGTCTAAGAAGGAATCAAAGTCTAATTCTTCGTTTGAAGAAGATGATCCTGAGTTACCACTATTGCTTAAAAGAACTTCATCCTGTGGAGGTATTTCAGGTCGTAATCCCTTCATGCGAACTGCTACATCATAGAGGGCCTTTTTCCCAGTAGCAGTCTGTTCACTGTTCAACAAAAGTCGGCTCATTGGGTCGACATAAATAGCCGCTAAGAAGATTTCATTTTCCAGCAAAAGACTCTCTCTTTTCATCATTGAAGATGCAATGCCCTCAGCTATTAACCCTCCATTTTTGTTCAGGCGATATAGGCTCTTCCATTCCAAGAGGAATTTACCCGGGGTTAGATTGTCACATTGCAACCTCTTGGTGACAGTGAAGGGGTGAGAAAGAAGGTTCTCCAGCTCTTTTGTTTGTGTCCACTGGCTTTCAGTTAATGAAAGATTTTCATTGTCCATTTCTTCTATGAAGTCTTTAAGTTCAAGCAAACGCTTCACCATTAAATAAGTGCTTCCCCAGCGAGTTGTTTGATCCAAAATGGCTCCTTTTCCTGCACGTCTTTTCAAAAGATCATCTGTTTTCGAGGCCCTGGTTGCAACAGTTACTTGCCGTAATTTGCCAATTAGTGTAGCTGCATGGCGATCTTTTAATCCATCTCTTATGGCAAGTTGCAGTGTATGAACAGCACATCGCATATGATGAATAGTAGCAAGCTTCAATGCTTCTTCATCAAAGTTGTCTAAAAAAATTTCAGCATTTTCTTCAGTTTCTAAACTTTCTACAATACTTGCAGAGCTGTCTTCCTTTAGCTCTAATATCTGTTTGTTACCTTCTTTATCTGCGTTGATCTTCTCAATTGTGCTCAACATGTTGGAAGCGTTATCTGTCACAACACATAAAATCTGTTCCTTTGTAATTTCAAAATCTTCTAGAACACCCTCCACTAACTTCTGAAGGTAATCACTGGTGTGATGTGCCTGAGTGTCCTTTAATCCGAGGGTCCGTGTTATTGTTTTGTTATTTTCATCCACAAATCTAACATTAATAGCAAATTAATTGACTCTGTGACGTGTGCATGCATCCATTTTAAGGAAGACAAAACGTCCTTTCAGAACTTTCTGTAGTTCTTCCTTTTTACATTTGGCTTCTCAATTATAAGTTTCCTTATACTAAGTCATTAATTATAACTTTTTGTGAATTGGGACATTTAAACTTGCTTTTTTTTTTTAATTTCAATCTAAATTTAGTAGGAGTCGGAGTTGGAGTTGGTGCATTGTTTTCCGACTCCGAATCCAGGTACCCAAAATTTCCTCCAACTCCTCGACTCCGACTCCACAGCCCTGGTTACAACCAAAAACTTAAATTTATTTTATTGGAGTTTTATGTGATAGATCAACACAAAGCGACACATAATTGTGAAGTTGAAGAAAAACTAAAAATGGTTTTCAAAATTTTTTTACAAATAAGCATCCGAAAAGTGTGGTGTGCATTTGTATTCAGCCCCCTTTACTCTGATACCTCTAACTAAATTCTAGTGGACCCAATTGCCTTTAAAAGTCACCTAATTAGTAAATAGAGTCCACCTGTGTGTAATTTAATCTCCGTATAAATACAGCTGTTCTGTGAAGCCCTCAGAGGTTTGTTAGAGAACCTTAGTGAACAAACAGTAACATGAGGGCCAAGGAACACACCAGACAGGTCAGGGATAAAGTTATGGAGAAGTATAAAGCAGGTTTAGGTTATAAAAAAAAAACATCCCAAGGTTTGAACATCTCACAGAGCACTGTTCAATCCATCATCATCCGAAAATGGAAAGAGTATGGCACAACTGCAAACCTACCAAGACATGGCCGTCCACCTTAACTGACAGGCCAGGCAAAGAGAGCAATATTCAGAGAAGCAGCCAAGAGGCCCATGGTAACTCTGGAGGAGCTGTTTTTTTCTATTTTTTTTTTTTAAATAACATGTTATTCTTGCCTGCCCTGTAAAGTGGTTTTGCAGAGGGCAGCCTAGATCCTCTTCTTTTCCGGTCCCGCTTTGCTTCTCCTTGCCCCTCCTTCCTGTCAAGTGCCCTCACAGCAAGTAGCTTGCTATGAAGGCAGCCAAACTATAGCTCTGTGTGCCCACTCAGACACTGAGCTGCCGTTTTTTTCCCACCCCCTCTCCTGATTGGCTAACTGACTTTGATTGACAGCCGCGAGAGCGAATGACGCTGCAGCTGTGTGCCAGCCAATCTGTAGGGAGAGTCCCAGACGGCTGAGGGACTCGTGGACAGAGATGGATCTCAGGTAAGTATTAGGGGTGCTGGGGAGGCTACTGCAAACAGAAGGCTTTTTATCTTAATGCATAGAATGCATTAAGATAAAAAAAAAACTTCTGCCTTTACAACTCATTTAATCAGAGAAGCAGCCAAGAGGCCCATGGTAACTCTGGAGGAGCTGCAGAGATCCACAGCTCAGGTGGGAGAATCTGTGCACAGGACAATAATTAGTCGTGCACTCCACAAATCTGGGCTTTATGGAAGAGTGGCAAGAAGAAAGCCATAAGAAGTCCCTTGAAACATGGTGATGACACCACCATGTTGTGGGGATGCTTTTCTTCAGCAGGGACAGGGAAGCTCTTCAGAGTTAATGGGAAGTTGGATGCAGCCAAATACAGGGCAATCTTAGAAGCCAACCTGATAGAGTCTGCAAATGGCTTGAGACAGGGGCGGAGGTTCACCTTCCAGCAGGACAACAACCCTAAACATACAGCCAGAGCTACAATGGAATGGTTTAGATCAAAGCATATTCATGTGTTAGAATGGCCTATTATAATGGATAGATGGTCCTCCATCGATCTATTATTATACATGTGCTCCCAGTGTGGAGACTCTTTAAAGGTAGAGTTAGGGTCTCCAGATATCAGTGTGCCTTGTCGGGGCCTGCAGCTTACGCATGTATTTGCAAATGTGTGCAACTAAACCCCTGTTTTTAACGCATACTGTTAGACAGGTTTATTTGGTTGGTCGCTGGCTGGTTGGTAAGTAGTGACTGGAAACCCCCTGGCTTCTTTGACCATTAGAATGGCCCAGTCAAAGTCCAGACCTAAATCCAGTTGAGAATCAGTGGTAAGACTTGGAAATCGCTGTTCACAGAGGCTCTCCATACAATGACAGAGCTTGAGCTATTTTGCAAAGAAGAATGGGCAAAAATGTCACTCTCTATTTGTGCAAAGCTGGTAGAGAAATACCCAGAAAGACTTGCAGCTGTAATGGCAGCAAAAGGTGGTTCTACAAAGTATTCACTGGGAGGGCTGAATACAAATGCACGCCACACTTTTCAGATAATTATTTGTAAAACATTTTGAAAACCATTTTTCTTTTTCTTTCAACTTCACAATTATGTGGCACTTTGTGTTGGTCTATCACATAAAATCCCAATAAAAAAATGTTAGGGTTATGTTAAGGTTAGGATTAGCTTAGGGTTAGTGTCATTTTCAGGTTTGAAAACCTTTTTGAGATCCCTAAATCCTACCTAGAGCTGCAGGACACAACATACCAAAAGGCAGTATCATCTACCGAGCACCTTCTTTTTTACACTCTGGTGAGTACCTCAATCAATATACAATATAGCTATTTTTGTTGTACGCAACCAAATACTTTTGCTACCGTTGACTTTTCATTGCAAATATAATTAATCACAGGTACACAAAGGAAGGTCATGCTATACCAAAGAACACACACTCACACCATAAGATGAAAAAAAAAAACATTTTTATTTGGCTCATAGACCACTTGTTAAATAAAAGCATATGCAATTGTGCCATAAAATTGCAAAAAGAACAATACAAATATACTTAATTGAGCAAAGGCCATAGCATTGTTGCCATGAAAATATAAAAAATATATGCAAAATAACAGAAAGAACAAAAACTAACAACATGTGCGAGGTTAGGGCTACTGTGATGGCACTGCCATCCCCGATTTGCAGCCTATCACCTGTAGTATTTGAGATCTAGATATGGAAAGGATAGGGCTCTTGCAATTGATATGACATTGTGATGGAGGTGTGGATGAAACAGGACACACGCAGAGAGTAGGAGTGATCACAAGGTTCTTTATTGAGAAATCGGGCTGACAAGGAGTTGAGCAATGATAGGTTTACAAGGGCCGTACGGGCACCAACCGGAGATCAGGGCTATCTGGACTGGCACAACAAGGGTCAAATTTATTTTTTACAGGGCAATAATACTGGCATAGCAAGGGGTAAGTCCAGCACAACTGACAGTAATCTGGGCACAGCAGGGTAGGCAGCAATGTGGCTAGGTGACTCACCAGCCGACAGCAGCCTTCAGCCAAGGGGATCCAGGTTGAGTGGCAGGGAGAAGAGGTTTAGAAGACAGAAGTCCTTCACAGGCCGACTGTAGGTCCTTAGAAGGCTGTGTATCCTGGCTGTAGCTTCAGGGCCACACAGGTAGCAGTTGTGAGAAAAGCAGTGTGCAATAAAGGGTTAACCTTTATTTCCAGGTTCCTATGTTCAACCTTTCAAATATGTGTATGTGGTGCAATAATTCAAACAAATAACACATTTTATAATAAAAGGAATTTACTTAGCTTGGTTTAAAGCTGATAACATAGATAAATGCAGCAATATTGCAATTCAGGGGAGCCCTAATTTAATTTGAATTTCTTGGAAGCGACGGTCCTCTTTTTTCAGGCACACTCTCCTCAGATCTAGCCCTGTGTGGCATACTGTCCTCAGAATTGGCCCTGGATGAACTCAAATGGTCTTTTGTCTTACAGCTATATATATATATAGATAGATATATATATATATATTGTGACAGGAAGTCAGGTAAATCTGTGGGTGTTGTCACAGATGGGAGATACATTTCTGCCTTGTTTAGACAATTCACCAATTACTATCAGGTGTCGGCTGCAGAGGTAGCCAGAAAGGTTTAAGGACGTTGGAAAGCTTCAGCTATTCAGAATGAGGCAATTAAGGCCTCTATAAGTTATCCAGAGGATGACTACTGAATGCTGCATCCTGAGGCTTTGTGCGTTAAGGAGAGCAGTAAGCTGAGAGACTTCTGAAGGTGAGGTGGTGTTGAGTTTTTCTGTGTGAAAAGAAAATAAATAGACTATTGGTTTTCTGCTGTATGACCAGCAGTGTCTGCCCAGCAGTAGGTTGGGACAGACACCATAGGTAGGTTCCTGTGTTGTGAAGGTAGACGCCCCAAGTGGCCAGGGTTTATTTTATGTTTGTTTGATTTATGCTGTTTGGATGCTTGCACTTGTTTCCAGCAAATTGGAAGAATAAACCATAGACCGTTGTTTTCAACCACTCCTCGGCTGTTTCTCTGTGTAACGAACCCACCCAAGGGGTCACCCACACCCGCTACTGAGCCAACCCCTTACAATATATATATATATATTAGAGCTGCATGATTCTGGCCAAAATGAGAATCACGATTTTTTAGCTTGGAATAAAGATCACGATTCTCTGTGTAACAAAAAAAAAAATTGGGATAACTTTACTGTTACGTTTTTTTTTTAATTCATTAAAGTCTATTAATTGCGTTTGAAAGACTGCTGCGCAAATACAGTGTGACATAAAATATTACAACAATCGCCATTTTATTCTGTAGGGTCTCTGCTTAAAAAATATATAAAATGTTTGGGGGTTCTAAGTACTTTTCTAGCAAAAAAAAATGATTTTAACTTGCAAGCAACAAGTGTCAGAAAAAGGTCTAGTCTTTAAGAGGTTAAACTTCCTTTCTCCCTGGCAGAGGGAAGGAAAAGATACAGTGTAATCATTTTGTTTATAGTTACTGGGAAACTTAATGCTGATAGGCGTTTGCTGGAGGCTTTTTTTTTTCCACAGCTGTTCTCTCTGCTTCCTCACAGCTATGCAAAGAATCGAGCATATGTCAGGTTTAGATCGTCAGGGGGGTTGAATCGAGATCGCGATTTTCATACGATTAATCGTGCAGCTCTAATATATATATATATATATACACTAAAAACCGAAATAAAAGATTTGAGCAAATCGGTTTGAGCAAATCACATTCCCAGAGTAAGGAAAGTGGGATCAGATGTCACAGTATACATAGATATACTGTATATACTGTCGATATTTACACATAAATAATTACCTATACACTAACATAGCGGACTATTACTAAGTTTCTTGTAAATCAATATCTACTTAAAACCTATATTAAATTTCACCCTTTGATTTATAAGATACTTTGTTTATAATATTTAGGAATAGATAAAGCTTTAATAGCAAGATGTTATACTCAAATTAGTCTCATAGAAACATTTCTGGCCTCACTGAATTTATTTTTCATATTTTCAATATTATCAGGATATATGACGAACACTTATCACTGATTAAAGATTGTTCATCTCCCTCACATATCCCACCCCTTGGGTATTTGTTGGACCACATGTAAATGTGATTTACATGTACAGAAAATCTAATTTAGCTATGTTAGGGCTGAAAAATATAAAAATATTAAAAATATAAATTACATGTTGGACTAACAAAATATGAACACCAAAATTTTCTCTTCGAGAGGTCAGAAGCATAGGAGCAAATGTAAACATCAAACTTTCCTTTTCAAGAGTTCAGAAGCATGGAAGCTTGTAAATGTCCTCCATACCTGGTGATGAAGAGCAGATAAAACATCTGGTGATTAGACGGCAGCTGCAGCACCGCAATTGCAACACTGTAAAAAGCATACAAAGTCCATTTTATCATCCAGTCTATTGCAGTTGTCAAGTCATACATGTGCAGGGATCTGACCATCATAGCAGATGGAGACTTGCACAAACAGTTCAGCTGCTTATGAATGGCAAAGTCTTAATAGACAGTTGCTGCTGTCAAAAGTGATTGTCTCAATCTCCACCGTGCTTATGGTTAAAGCAGATCTTCAGTGCATCTGAGCACCACAAACCAAAAACACTGTTTAATTCATTTTTAATGAAGGGGAGACATCCATGTCTCCATGCTTTATTTTGGTGAGAAATCACTTAGAAAAACACCCCCTAGCATTTCTGGCCGTGGCCATCTTGAGTAATGGCAAATGATTCATGTAGCATTTACTTCCTGCCCTTGGCTCAAGTATGCATGCAGGAGAGTGTGCTGAGCTTTGAAAACCCCTCCTCCCCTCCTGAAGACTCCTGGGATGTAAGACATCCTTTGCCTAGGCATACAGCTGCCAGAAAAAGTATGTGAACCCTTTGGAATGATATGGATTTCTGCACAAATTGGTCATAAAATGTTATCTGATCATCATCTAATTCACAACAATAGACAATCACAGTCTGCATAAACTAATAACACACAAAGAATGAAATGTTGCCATGTTTTTATTGAACACACCATGTAAACATTCACAGTGCAGGTGGAAAAAGTATGTGAACCCTTTGATTTAATAACTGGTTGAACCTCCTTTGGCAGCAATAACTTCAACCAAACGTTTCCTGTAGTTGCAGATTAGATGTGCACAATGGTCAGGAGTAATTCTTGACCATCCCTCTTTACAGAACTGTTTCAGTTCAGCAATATTCTTGGGATGCCTGGTGTGAATCGCTTTATTGAGGTCATGCCACAGCATCTCAATCGGGTTGAGGTCAGGACTCTGACTGGGCCACTTCAGAAGGTGTATTCTCTTCTGTTTAAGCCTTTCTGTTGTTGATTTACTTCTATGCTTTGGGTCATTGTCCTGTTTCAACACCCATCTTCTGTTGAGCTTCAGCTGGAAGACAGATGGCCTTAAGTTCTCCTGCAAAATGTCTTGATAAACTTGGGAATTAATTTTTCCTTCGATGATAGCAATCCATCCAGGCCCTGACGCAGCAAAGCAGCCCCAAACCATGATGCCCCCACTACCATACTTCACAGTTGGGATGAGGTTTTGATGTTGGTGTGCTGTGCCTCTTTTTCGCCACACATAGTGTTGTGTGTTTTTTCCAAACAACTCAACTTTGGTTTCATCTGTCCACAAAATATTTTGCCAGTACTGCTGTGGAATATCCAGGTGCTCTTGTGCAAAGTGTAAACGTGCAGCAATGTTTTGTTTGGACAGCAGTGGCTTCCTCTGTGGTATCCTCCCATGAAATCCATTCTTGTTTAGTGTTGTAGATTCGCTAACAGGGATGTTAGCATTTGCCAGTGACTTTTGTAAGTCTTTAGCTGACACTCTAGGATTCTTCTTCACCTCATTGAGCAGTCTGCACTGTGCTCTTGCAGTCATCTTTACAGGACGGCCACTCCTAGGTAGAGTAGCAGAAGTGCTGAACTTTCTCCACTTATAGACAATTTGTCTTACCGTGGACTGAAGAATAGCAAGGCTTTTGGAGATACTTTTATAACCCTTTCCAGCTTTATGCAAGTCAACAATTCTAAATCGTAGGTCTTCTGAGAGCTCTTTTGTGCGAGGCATCATTCACATCAAGCAATGCTTCTTTTGAAAAGCAAACCCAGAACTGGTGTGTGTTTTTTATAGGGCAGGGCAGCTGTAACCAACACCTCCAATCTCATCTCATTGATTGAACTCCAGTTGGCTGACATCTCACTCCAATTAGCTCTTGGAGATGTCATTAGTCTAGGGGTTCACATACTTTTTCCACCTGCACTATGAATGTTTACATGGTGTGTTCAATAAAAACATGGCAACATTTCATTCTTTGTGTGTTATTAGTTTAAGAAGACTGTGATTGTCTATTGTGACTTAGATGATGATCCGATCACATTTTATGACCAATTTGTGCAGAAATCCATATCATTCCAAAGGGTTCACATACTTTTCCTTGCAGCTGTACAACCAGGAAGTAATGGAAAAAAAAAAAGTTTAAAACAAGTAAATATGATATATTTTCCTATCTATTTACTAATGCTAGCAGCACGAGGATCAAAATAATCAATGTTGATTGGGAGAGTGAAGTTCCACTTTAATGTCAAGGCAAATGCCACTCAGACTGTTGGTCCAACATTTCAGAATTAACAACAGTACCCATCTAGCCCATTATAGATTTCTGAACAGGCAACTCAATGATCACTAGTGGCCTAGCCTAACACTAAAAGGAGATTTCAACTTTCTATGTTACTAGGTGAAGCATTCTTAAGCTGGATACACACTATTCTACTTTTGTGGTTAGATTTCCTTCAGATTTACCTTTTCTATGTAGTGCAATGGCCTGCCAGATTGCATACAAATTGAAAGTGTTTAGGTTTGACCTCATATTATATGGTTTTGGTAAGTCTAAAGGAAAAAGTCTAAAGAAAATCTTATAGTGTGTATGGCCCATTACAGGTACATTACCCATCTACCACCTAAACTCTACACCTGCCTTTTTCAACCAGGGTGCCCAGGCCACTGTGTTTGACCCCGGCTTGGCTCACCGACTCTGCTATTACCTTTCTACCCATGTATGACGCGGGCTTGTTCCAAGTCCTGCTATCTGCCTCTGCTACTGACTGATCCAATGTGTATTACCTCTGGCCTTCTGGCACTGCTTCCTGTTTGCCTTGCTGCCAAGTACACCTGGAACTGCTTAAGAACATCTGCCCTGCATCCTGCTTGTTCCTGCTACCATGCGGTGATCAGCTCTGGAGACTACTACAACTGGCAACACGTGCTTCTTTGGGTACTGCATTCTCTTTACCACCTTCAGGGGTGCTCTGCACTCAGCTACAAGGGGAGCCCTCTCAGCACTTTGGCCTCAAACCAGGTACGTGACAGTAGGTGAGCAACTGCTGTAGGCCTGTAGGCAAAGCGACGTAACCGTATGTCACTGCTGATTTACGGGTTTAGAGAGTGCACATGCTGCACGCCTGTAAGATCCTGGTACCTGCGGTACCCTTCCAGCCTATTATTTGTATATTACGTTCCACCATATAGATAGGTGGAACGCATCTAGTACCTGTCCCTTTAAATTCCATGACCTCATCAGTGAGTGCTGCTCTGAGCGGCTATTTCAACCGCCGGCATTCACTCACATGTGTTCGTGCAAACCGCTTGCTACAGCATTACCTAACGCTGCTGAATCCTCCAGCTATTCCCTAATACCTGGATTGACCGAAGACTTGCTACAACATCTTGTATCTCGCTACAAGATAATTACCTCACCGCTGGAACCCTCTCCTTACAAACCTACCAGTGATAAGTACCCCACAGGGGAATACCTTCCTAATCTACTTTCACTACTACTCTGCTTACTAAAGACTATTGCTACTCTAAGAACTATACTGTTACATCTAACATCTGCACCGCTACTTAGATTGCAAGCTCTTGAGCCTATTACCATCTTGTCACTGCACTAGCCTAGCATCTCCTGTACACTTCATCTGCTCTTCACTACCACCTGTTACCTGTACATGATTGCTATCCTAAGTGCTTACTATCACCATCTGTCACCTCTTACCATTGCTATCACTATCCACGCCTGTCCCCTCAGTATCACCTCTATACTTTCACATATAAACATATCACTCCAGGAACATCTTTAATGAGTGTCTGTGTTTGTGTATGTGCTTGCTGAGACAGGCTGATGCACAATGATGAGTCTTGAGAGTTGGATATGGTAGTTCAACACATCTCTACATGACTACTGAGTGTAACTTCCGCAGCTGCAAATCCACACCACACAAATAAACGCCGGAGCGTTACAGATTGCACGAACCAGAAAAATGTATTCAGCGGAAATAGCTACACATGTGATACAACTATCACAAAAAGTAGATTCATTAATTCTTTCACTTACTGAAGTGAAAAATGAAAACCAGACCTTGAGACAGCAGATAGCCCGTGTTTCACAGCTCACTGCTGCCCAACCTCGTGAGCCCAAAATAAACCCTCCACAAGTGTTTACGGGTGATCGGAAAAAAATCTGTGAATTTAAAAACGCATGTCAATTGCTTTTTAATCTAAAACCTCGTACTTACACTACAGACCAATTAAAAGTCTGCACCACTATATCATATATGTCAGGTGATCCACGGGCTTGGGCAGACTCTCTTATTGAGAAAAATGACCCTCTTCTCAACTCCTATCCTACGTTTTTAGCAGAGCTCTCTAGCCTATATGAAGACTCTAATAGGCAGAGTACTGCTGACAGCCAATTGAGGGCTTTAAAACAAGGAAGGAGACCTGTTGAAGATTTCGTAGCAGAGTTCAAGAGATGGACCCTTGATTCAGGGTGGAATGATGCATCTCTGCGAACCCAGTTCAGGCTTGGGTTATCTGAAGCCATAAAAGACGAGCTCGCCCGAGCGGATTTACCTGGCACCTTGGATGCCTTGATACAACTTAGTATCAAAATAGACAGACGATTGCGAGAGAGGAAGGCTGAGAAAATGGGAATCCCATTACCCAACCCTTCTCGGGAGTCGTCCTTCGATCCTACTCCTATGGAGGTAGGAACCATCCGCCCACCAATATCGTCTACTGAAAAGGCCAGGAGAAGAACATAAAATCTCTGTATGTACTGCGCCTCCGCCGAACATTTGATAAGCGTTTGTCCCCTTGTCCACAAGAAAAAGGGTGAGTGTTCACAGGTCTTGCTGGGGGGATTAACGACTTCTTTTACTAATCCCTATCTCTTTATTCGTTTGATCCTACAGTGGGACCAAATTAGGATCACCACCAAGGCCATGATTGACACAGGATCTTGTGGGAACTACATTGACACTAGTTTTGTTGCTTTAAATAAAATACCTATTATTTCAAAACCCAAACCTGTCTCTGTTAGTTTGATTAACGGTATTCCGTTATCTTCTGGTCCAATTACCACTCAGACACAAGCACTCCTTGCTACTGCTAACGAGTCTCATGTTTAGACCACCACGTTTGATGTGTTACCCTCACCACATTTTCCCATTATTTTGGGACTTCCCTGGTTACATATACATCAACCAACTATTGATTGGAAGACACGGTCCCTAACCTTCCCTTCTCACTATTGCGAGACCACGTGTAATCTCCAATCTCAAAAGAAAATCCTGTCCATGGTGTCAGAGGAAATTACACCACCACCATGCTATCAGGATTTATCAGAAGTCTTCCTTGAGAAAAATGCTCAAGTGTTGCCTCCCCATAGGGACTACGATTGTTCTATTGACTTACTCCCTAATAGTAAGCTACCTTTCGGTCATGTTTATCCTCTTTCTCAGGATGAACTTTCTCATCTCAAGGAATACTTGGATGAGAACTTAGCGAAAGGGTTCATTAGACCCTCTACTTCTTCCACAGCTGCAGGACTTTTCTTTGTCCGCAATAAGGATTTAAGCCTTCGGCCTATTATTGACTATAGGCAATTAAATATTATTACGATAAAGGATCGCTATCCCTTACCTCTCATCCCGGAACTGATTGAACAAGTGCGTGGAGCCACTTACTTCTCAAAGTTAGACCTTAAAGGGGCTTACAATCTCATCCGCATCCGTAGTGGGGATGAGTGGAAGACGGCATTCAGAACTAGATAAGGACTATTCGAATATCTAGTGATGCCGTTTGGGTTGTGTAATGCTCCCGCAGCATTTCAGCGGTTCATAAACGACATATTCCGAGATCTACTCGATATCTGTGTCGTAGTATATCTGGACGATATACTCATTTACTCTCAATCCTTGTCTGAACATAAAAGACATGTAAGACTTGTGTTGTCCAGATTGCTCGCACACAACTTGTACGTAAAACTGAAGAAATGTCTATTCCATAAGGAAGAGATGTTATTCTTAGGATACATCATATCCAAGAACAGCATCAAGATGGATATGAGCAAGATATCCTGTATTCTGGATTGGCCTGTACCAACAACTCGTAAGGCCTTACAACGATTTCTTGGATTCTCAAACTTCTATAGGAAGTTCATCAAGAACTTCTCGTCTATTGTGAGACCACTCACACAACTTACAAGTGTTAAGCAAACATTTAAATGGTCTGAAGAAGCAAATAAAGCGTTCAGCTTGTTGAAATCAAGCTTCACTACCGCTCCCATACTACGCCATCCAGACCCATCCCTCCAATACATCCTGGAGGTAGATGCGTCAAATATGGCTGTAGGAGCAGTTCTTTCCCAACGACCTACGAATACTTCACCACTTCACCCAGTTGCCTTCTTCTCTAAATCACTAAGTAACCCAGAGGTGAACTACCCAGTGGGTGAAGAGTTACTTGCCATGAAGTTGGCACTGGAGAATTGGCGACATCTACTTGAGGGCACCCGGTTGCCAATACTCATATATACAGACCATAAAAACCTCCAATATCTCCAGACCAACAAGACCCTTTCCCACCAACAGGTACGTTGGTCACTATTCTTCCTAAGATTCAATTTCTTAGTGACCTATACACCTGCAGACAAAAACAAGAAGGCAGATGCGTTATCACGGTTAACCGAAGATAACTGTGCCGAAATTCCTTCATTACCTATAATACCCCATGACCGTATTATTGGTGTTGTTCGTCCCTTAAAGGAAAAGATTCTGCACAGTCTAAGACTGGATTCACCACCACCTCAACTAAGTACTGATGCAGAAGGCTTCCGCTACTTTAACGACAAACTCTACATACCTCCCGGTATGCGTACCAAAATCTTGGAGTTATCCCATGACGTACCTATGGCAGGACATATGGGTATGACTAAGACATTTAATTTACTCACTAGGCAATTTTGGTGGCCTGGGATGAAGACGTCTGTACAAAAATTCATTTCTTCATGTGACATCTGTGCAAGGTCCAAAATTGACACTACAAAACCTTCTGGTTTACTTTGCAGTCTACCAATACCCAAAGTTCCATGGGAAGTTGTGTCTTCAGACTTCATAGTGGAATTACCACCGTCCAAGGTATTCACTACCATCCTAGTGTCAGTGGACCATCTGACAAAAATGGCACATTTCATTCCCATTCGCAGACTACCTTCATCTAAGGAAACAGCGGAATTGCTAGTAAAATATGTGTTCAAACTACATGGAATTCCAAAGACTCTTTTATCTGACCGGGGCTCGCAGTTCATCTCTAAGTTCTAAGTCTAACTGAAAGAGTCAACCAGTGTATTGAACAATATTTGCGTTGCTACACCTCATACCTACAGGATGATTGGGTGGATCTCCTCCCTCTGGCAGAATTTGCTTATAACAATGCAACCCACAGTACTACTAAGCAAAGTCCGTTCTACCTGAACTATGGGTTCCATCCCACAATTCTTCCACCACGCATCCTACCATCAAGTAACCCAGTAGCCTCTGACTATCTCACCCAAATAAAAGACTCTTTGGGCTTACTTAACACCACCATCTCACATGCTCATAGCCAACAAAAGAGGTACTATGACCTCCGCAGAAGACCTTCACCTCAATATGCTATTGGGGATCTTGTTTGGCTATCTACGAGGAACTTGAGGTTGAAAATTCCTAGTAAAAAGCTTGGACCTCTATTCCTGGGACCTTTCCCAATTGAGAAGCTCATTGGGGAATCTGCAGTTCGACTCACTTTACCGGCAGATCTTAAAATACACCCCACGTTCCATGTATCTCTATTGAAGCCACATACACCCAACCAAGGGATTAGACCTACCATCGCGCCTCCACCTCCAATACAAGTTGAAGGTGGAGAAGAATTTGAGATCAAAGAAATTTTGGATTCTCGTATCCACAGAGGAAAGCTCCAATATTTCATAAGATGGAAAAACTATGGTCCCCAAGATGACACCTGGTTGGATGCTTCTGACGTCCACGCACCCAGGCTTATACGAAGGTTCCACTCTAAATACCCGGAGAGACCAGTGTTATAGGCCTTCCGGAGCCGGCCTTAGGGGGGGGGGTACTGTAAGATCCTGGTACCTGCGGTACCCTTCCAGCCTATTATTTGTACATTAAGTTCCACCATATAGATAGGTGGAATGCATCTAGTACCTGTCCCTTTAAATTCCATGACCTCATCAGTGAGTGCCGCTCTGAGCGGCTATTTCAACCGCCGGCATTCACTCACATGTGTTCGTGCAAACCGCTTGCTACAGCATTACCTAACGCTGCCGAATCCTCCAGCTATTCCCTAATACCTGGATTGACCGAAGACTTGCTACAACATCTTGTATCTCGCTACAAGATCATTACCTCACCGCCGGAACCCTCTCCTTACAAACCTACCAGTGATAAGTACCCCACAGGGGAATACCTTCCTAATCTACTTTCACTACTACTCTGCTTACTAAAGACTATTGCTACTCTAAGAACTATACTGTTACATCTAACATCTGCACCGCTACTTAGATTGCAAGCTCTTGAGCCTATTACCATCTTGTCACTGCACTAGCCTAGCATCTCCTGTACACTTCATCTGCTCTTCACTACCACCTGTTACCTGTACATGATTGCTATCCTAAGTGCTTACTATCACCATCTGTTACCTCTTACCATTGCTATCACTATCCACGCCTGTCCCCTCAGTATCACCTCTATACTTTCACATATAAACATATCACTCCAGGAACATCTTTAATGAGTGTCTGTGTTTGTGTATGTGCTTGCTGAGACAGGCTGATGCACAATGATGAGTCTTGAGAGTTGGATATGGTAGTTCAACACATCTCTACATGACTACTGAGTGTAACTTCCACAGCTGCAAATCCACACCACACAAATAAACGCCAGAGCGTTACAAAGCTTAGCACTCATGGGAGACTCTCAGTAGGTCCCGGCCAGAACCTGCTGACCAGCTGTGTACATTCACAGCCCAGAGCTCTGTGTTGGTAAAAAACACAGACCTCTTTACAGAGGGAGCTATCTGTCAGTTTTTCATCCCTGCAAAGCAGGGGTGAGAAACTGAGAGATCTAGTAGCAAAAGCAGCACACTTTACACAAGGCTAGGCACACATTTAACCCATTGATTGCCCTAGATCTTAACCCCTTCCCAGCCAATGTCATTAGTACAATGATGCATAGTATTATTAATGATCTCTGTATTAGTTTCACTGGTGATATCAGTGGCAGTTAGTCAGTTCCCCCCAGCATCAGCTAGTGTCAGATTGTTTGCTGCACTATCGCAATCCCATTATAAATCTTTGATCGCCGCCATTAGTGGTACACAAAAAGTAAAATTCCAGTATACAGTTTATCCGAAAAAGTATTCACAGCGCTTCACTTTTTCCACATTTTGTTATGTTACAGCCTTATTCCAAAATTAATTAAATTCATTATTTTCCTTTTCTTATAAACAATACCCCATAAGGACAATGTGAAAGAAGTTTGTTTGAAATCTTTGCAAATTAATAATAATAAAAAACAAAAAAAATCCCATGTACATAAGTATACACAGCCTTTCCTTTGTTGAAGCACCTTTGGCACCAATTACAGCCTCAAGTCTTTTTGAGTATGATGCTACAAGCTTGGCACACCTATTTTTGGGCAGTTTCTGCCATTCTTCTTGCAAGACCTCTCAAGCTCCATCAGGTTGGATGCGGAGCGTCAGTGCACAGCCATTTTTAAATCTCTCAAGAGATGTTTAGTCGGGTTCAAGTCTGGGCTCTGGCTGGGCCACTCATAGACATTCACAGAGTTGTCCTATAGCCACGCCTTTATTTTCCTGGCTGTGTGCTTAGGGTCGTTGTCCTATTGGAAGATGAACCTTCGCCCCAGCCTGAGGTCCAGAGCACTCTGGAGCATGTTTTCATCAAGGATGTCTCTGTCTCATTGCTGCATTCATCTTTCACACGATCCTGACTAGTCTCCCAGTTCCTGCTGCTGATAAACATCCCCACAGCATGATGCTGCCACCACTATGCTTCACTGTAGGGATGCAGGAAGAGTCCTGGTGGTTCCAAACTTCTTTCATTTATGGATGATGGAGACCACTGTGCTAATTGGGACCTTCAATGCTGCAGAAGTTTTTCTGTACCCTTCCCCAGATCTGTGCCTTGATACAATCCTGTCTACAGGCAATTCCTTGGACTTTGTGGCTTGGTTTGTGCTCTGACATGCACTCTTAACTGTGGGACCTTATATAGACAGGGGTGTGCATTTCCATATCATGTCTAATCAACTGAATTTACCATAGGTGGGCTACAATCAAGTTGTAGAAACCTCTCAAGGATGATCAGTGGAAACAGGATGCACCTGGGCTCAATTTTGAGTGTCACGGCAAAGACTGTAAATACTTATTTACATGGGATTTTTTTTATTTTTAATAAATTTGCAAAGATTTGAGACAAACTTTTTTTATGTTGTCATTATGGGGTATTGTTTGTAGAATTGTGAGGAAAATAATGAATTTAATCCATTATGGAATTAAGGCTGTAACATAACAAAATATGGAAAAGGTGAAGTGCTGTGAATACTTTCCGGATGCACAGTATATACAGTATTAAATTCCAGTATATATACCATAGTTTGTAGATGCTAAAACTTTAATGCAAAGCAATCAATATATACTTATTGGGATTTTTTAAAATAAAAAACATGCAGTAGATTATATTTTGGTCAAAATATATGAAAAAATTAGTTTGTTTTTTTTTAGATTTTTTTTATTATCAAAAACATGCAGCAGAACACATTTTGGCCAACATGTATTAATTTGATTTTTTCTATTAGATATATTTTGTAGCAGAAATTGAAAAAAATTAGATTTTTGTCTTACCATAAAACTCATTTCTCTGATGTTCATTGATGGACACAGCTCCTGATCTTCTTAACTATTGGGTTATACTGCCCCCTACAGGAGTAGGACACTAGGCAGAGAAAAAGACTGACTAGGCCTATGGGCAGCCCTAGGGGGTATACTCCCCCTCTCTGCTATAGGTACTCAGTTTTGTTACAAGCAGTGTCGGAAGAAATACAACTCTACAGAGTGGTGGGTGCTATGTTCGTCAAAGAACATCAGAGAAATGGATTTTACGGTAAAACAAAAATCCCATTTTCTCTTTCATTTATTGATGGACACAGCTCCAGATCTTCTTAACCATTGAGATGTCCCAAAACCGTGTCAAACATGAGGGGTGGGAACAGCAAGAAAAAATTTCCCAAGGCTAAACCATAGCCAAACAGGTAACAGGAGCTCAACCAAAAACAACTGGAGCCTACCTGAAAAACATTACAACCTCAAAGAGGACCAGGTCCTCTAAACAGCAGCCTGCAAAACCTTGCGGCCAAAAGAAGCATCCGCAGATGCCAACACATCCACTTTATAAAACTTTGTGAAAGTGTGCACCAACAACCAGGTGGCCACCTTGCAAACCTGCGTCACTGACGCCTGATGACGGAAGGCCCAGAAAGCATTGAGCGCCCGAGTGCGCCTTGACAGGGAAAGGAGGAACCTGACCCTTGATTGAATAGGCCTGAGTCACCGTCTGTCTGATTCATCTGGAAATGGTCACAGAAGAAGAGGACAGCCTTTTCCGAGGTCCATCCGTGAGCACAAATAGAGAGTCTGACTTCCTAAAAGACTCCGTAGCTGCCAGATACCCCTGAATTGCCCAAACCACATCCAGGGCATGCAATGCAAAGCAATTTCCTTGGGATGTTTTGGCCTGGGACACAGGGAAGGCAACTCAATGTCTTAGTTCAAATGGAAATCAGAGACAACCTTTGGAACAAAACGACGGACAGGGGCGAAGCACCACCTTATCTCTGTGAACCACCAAGTAAGGTGAACGACAAGATAATGTCCCTAAATCTGACACCCTGCACACAGAAGTGATCGCCACCAAAAAGGCCACTTTCTGGGATAGCATAAGCAGGGGAATCTCAGGCATCTTGAAAACTGAGAGCACCAAGTTGAGGTCCCATGGTGATAACGGAGACCGCACTGGAGGAGCCAAGTGTCGAACCCCTGAACAAAGGTATGCACCACGGAGTGCGTGGCCAAAGGTCGTTGAAAAAAGACTGCCAATGCCGACACCTGGCCTTTGATGGTACTCAAAGTCAATTTCTGCTCAATCCCCCGTTGAAGGAAGGTCAACCCCCTGAGAAGGAGTGAGGGTGAACCTCAAGAGACTCCCACCATGAAATGTTTGTTTTCCACGTACTATGGTAGATTTTCCTAGAGGTAGACTTCTTGGCTTTCAACAGCGTTGGAATCACTGACGCAGACAAATACCTATCCTTCAGCAGCTGGCTTTCAACAGCCAAGCTGTCAAAGCCAGCGACCGTAAAGCAGGATGGAAGATCGGTCCTTAGGACAGCAGATCCTCCCTGAGAGGTAGTCTCCAAGGGACGTTGGTGACTAGCCGTACCAAGTCGACACACCAAGACCGGTGAGGCCAGTCCGGAGCCACTAAAATGACCAAAATCCTTTCTGCCTTGCTCCTGCGCAGGAGTATTGGCAGGAGCTTGAGAGGAGGAAAGGCATAAATCATACAATACTGGTCCCACGGGGCCACCAATGCATCTGTGGCATCTGCTAGAACAGGGGTAGGGAACCTTGGCTCTCCAGCTGTGCTGAAACTACAAATCCCATCATGCCTCTGCCTTAGGAAGGCATGCCTGTGGCTGTCAGAGTTTTGCAGTGCCTCATTGGATTTGTAGTTTCAGCATAGCTGGAGAGCCAAGGTTCCCTACTCCTGCACTAGAGGATTCCGTGACCATGCCGCAAACCTCCTGTTTGCGCCTTTCTGTTGAGCCGAGACGCCAACAGATCCACCTTGGGGGTGCCCCACTGTAGACACAGCTGATGAAACATCTCCGGATAAAGGGACAATTCCCCTTGAAACAATGCCTGCCAACGGAAATAGTCCGTCGACCCCTGCAATGTGTATGGTGGAGAGGGCTGGAACAAAACCTTCTGCCCACCGTAGAATGCTGGCTACCTCCAGAGCCGCCAAGACACTTCTTGTGCCCCCCTGGTGATTGACACAGGCCACAGCAGTGGCATTGCCAAATTAAATTCACACTGGACACCCTTGAAGACGATCTGTCCAATGATCCAGACACAGTCTGATCGCTCAGAATTCCATGATCCAGACACAGTCTGATTACCCTTCCAGTGTCCAGACCCCCTAGGCAGAGTTCCGGCCTAGGATGCCTCCCCACCTGGACAGGATGGCATCCGTAGTGACTACCGTCCAATACAGGGGGAGAAAGGTTTTGCCCTGTCGAAGCGCTGGGGAGTGAAGCCACCAGATCAGGGACCCTCTTGTTCCCCCGGCTCATCCAGATCTGATTGTCCAAAGACTGCGGACACTTGTCCCATTTGGCCAGAATCTCCCTTTGCAGGGATCTCGTATGGAACTGTGCAAACGGAACCGCCTCGAAGGTAGAGACCATCAGACCCAACACCCGCATGCAAGTCCGGAGGGAAGACCATCTGCTGGACAGCAGGAGATGAATTGCAGCATGCAATTTCTGGAGTTTGTCCAAAGGAAGGAACACTCTGGCTAGAGCCGAGTCCAGATTCAGACCCAGATAGTCCAACTTTGTGGAAAGAATCAGAGCAGACTTCTGAAAATTCAGAAGCCAGCCAAACTCTCTCAGAGTCCATATAGTGATTTCCACGTTGTCCACCAGCGCAGTAGGGGACTCCGCTCGCAGAAGGTCATCCAAATAGCCCAGTACTGTGATCCCCCGCTGACATAACAATGCCAGCACCGGGGCCAACACTTTTGTGAAGACCCATGGAGCGGAGGCGAGACCAAAGGGTAATGCCACAAACTGATAATGCTCCTCTCCCACGGCAAAGCGGAGGAAACGCTGGTGACCGACACATTTTGGAATGTGTAAGAAAGCATCCTTGATGTCGATAGAAGTAAGGAAACACCCCTGATGCAGGGATGCAACCACTGTGCGAATGGACTCAATTCTGAACTTCTGTACCTTCACAAAGCAATTCAGTGCCTTGAGGTCCAGGATTGGATGCACCTTGCCCTCCTTCTTGAGAACTGTAAACAGGTTTGAATAAAACCCCTGAAAACATTCCGAAGTCGGAACCGGAACAACCACCCCTTGAAGCACCAGGTCTTGCACCGCCCCAAAGAGAGCCTGTAAACGGTCCGGGTACAGGCGCACATTGAATGGAAAGAACCTTTCCAGAGAGTAAGAATGAAACTCAATCTTGTAGAGGGGACTATTACTTTGTGGAATCACTTGTCTTGTACCAAGGAAGTCCACGGGTCCGGGAACCAGCAAAAACATCCCCCCCACCCCAGACATGGGTGAGGGTGCACCTTCATGCTGAAGGAGCCTTGTCCGGGGGTCTGCAGAAGCCCGCTCTCCACTTGCCAGACCAGGGTTGCTTGGATCCTCCCGAGGAGGCCTTAAAAGGCTTTGATCCCTTGTCATTCGACCCTGGGGAAAGGAAAAACTTCTGAGAAGGAAGCTGAGAAGGATGGCCACATCTACGACGAGGATATTTGCCCTTACTAGCCTATGGAGAAAGGGTACTCTTCCCCCCGTGAGACCCCTACTGATGTCATCTAGGGTTGCTCCAAACAGGCGATCTCCTTGAAAAGGAAGATCAGTTAAGGCCTTTTTAGAAGTTTGGTCCGCAGACGAACATTTAAACCAAAAAACATGCCTAAGGACCACTGCCAAAACAGATAGTCTAGCAAGTAGCAGATCCACATCCAAAGAGGCATCATAGATAACCTGCAGCCCCTGGACCAACTTGTCTTCTAGCTTAGCAAAGGCAGGGGGGGAGCTGCTCCCCCTCCAGGTCACGGTGTAAAAGTTTAGCCCACTCAATCATAGCTTGTGACACCAGGGCAATGGTGAATATTAGTCTAAGTGCCCAACCAGCCACAGTGTACATATTGTGAGCCACAGTTTCCACCTTCCTGTCAGCCGGATCCTTAAAGGCCGGAGACTCTTCAACTGGAATCATGGTTGTCTTGTGCAATCTGGAAATCGGGGGGGGGGGGGGGTCCACCATCAGCATAACATTCCACTTTTTAAGAAGGGACTCCTCATAGGGGTACCACATAGCAAATCCTTCAGGGACCACAAGTTGACGTTTTGGCTTTTGCGAAAATTCTGTTATAATAGGAGGGGAAAGGAAACACGATTGCCGCTCTGAACAGCTTGTGAGTGGCAAAGAGGACTGGTGCCTCCTTCGCAGCTTCAGCTGCGTACTCCATCTTTAAAGTCTCACGCACAGACAAAATCAGTGCGTCCACCAGCACCTTTTCGTGCACAGCTACAGGTGTGGAGGAATCATCCTCACTATCAGAAAAGTCAGGGCAGGGGAAGGCAGGGGGGCTCTTTGCTAGCCACCTCCACCCGGGACACAAAGGACTCCAGGACTGCCGTCAGTGCATCAAAGGATGGTTGGGACCCGAAGGACCCCGCAGCCTCTGAGAGGGGGTCAGGTGGGGAAACGTACTCCAAGAACTCCATGAGTCACTAGGGGGACCCCCACAAAAAAAGTGCAAAACACTGCTAAGGGAGTATTAGAGGACTAATCAATCCAGAAGCAGAGAGGGAGAGGACCCCACCAGACTCACCATCCCACAGAACAAGCATCGGAAGCACCCACTGCGTTGTGTTAGTCTGTTTTTGTTTACACTGCAAAAAAATGTAATAAACAGAAATTTTCAAAAAAAGCATTGGCAGCACAAGGATAATCTGCACTCCACGTGCGGTATCCAGGGAAAGAAGAGACCCAGGAGTCAGCACCAGGGGGTAAGAAGGGGCTTTCACAGCCAAAAGCGCCACCCAGAAAAGCTCCACTGTTACATGTCGCTATTTTTAATGCCATACTAAGACAAAATGGCCACCAGACTATGCAAACATGGCTGCCTTGTATTACAGTACACAGGCTACAACAAGGCTCTCAGGGACCCAGGAGGCAGAAAACAGGCACAGGCACGAAGTACAGTCCCCCTGTTTGCCGATCGCCTAGTCGCTGGTGGCGCAACCTCCCCCCCACCCCTATTGCCCGTACAGTACCCTGCCCCAGGGGGTAGGCCAGACCACCCCACAACCCCAGCATGGGGGGAGGGCTAATGGCCCACTGGAACTACCAGTCACAGATGAGGGGGGTGCATAACAGGGAAGGAGGGGAACCCGGAGGTCCGGCCATCCCATGGAGGGGCCCACGTCCACCCCAAATCCTCCAGGGGGAGAGGGGGGACAACTACCTACCATGCCAAGAACCAGAACAGGGAACCACTCCAGACAGGACCTCCTCTCCATTGAAATAGGGGGGCTGTCGGCCAGGAGGAACACTGCGATGCAGGCCAACAACCCGGTCGTAGGTGACTTTGTGAGACGTTTAACTCGCAGGCCAGCCCCTGTCCGATGGGGCTACGTCACGGCCGAGCTGAGGTCTGCACGCACTCAGTGGCCAGACTGGGGTGACCACTGGATCTAGATTATCCAACCCGTCGCCCAGTCCGGCAGTTGATCGTAGATCTTGCATGGGAAAAAATTCTAACTAAAAAGAAAAAATTGCCAGGACAAAAGATCCCAGGCAAGGAACAAGGTCCTTACTCCTGACTAGGCAGAAAAAAACCTATAGCAGAGAGGGGGAGTATACCCCCTGGGATTGCCCATAGGCGTAGTCAGTCTTTTTTTCTGCCTAGTATCCTGCTCCTGTAGGGGACAGTATAACGCAATGGAAACAAAGATCAGGAGCTGTGTTCGCCAAAGAATGAAAGGAAAATATTATAACAAAAGGGGAGTCTCCTACAGCAATAGCAGAAAAATCCAGAAGCGCAATAATAGTGGCACCTTACTACCACACCTAAATCACACACTTCCAAACAACAGTAGTGCAAAATGGGATCACACAGACCCTCAGTGAATAAACAAAAATTTACATAAATGAATAATCTGTTAAAACTTTAAAATTTTTAAATTAAAGTCCATATGATGAACATCATATGGACTGTAATTTTAAAATGTTAAAGTTTTAACAGATTATTCATTTATGTAAATTTTTATGTCAATTATGTATGTCAATTTTTGTTTATTCACTGAGGGTCTGTGTGATCCCATTTTGCACTACTGTTGTTTGGAAGTGTGTGATTTAGGTGTGGTAGTAAGGTGCCACTATTATTGCACTTCTGGATTTTTCTGCTATTGCTGTAGGAAACTCCCCTTTTGTTATACGTTCTTTTATTTAAGTAGCAGCATTTACTTTATAATATCTCCTAAGTGCTTGGGGTTACTCATTTCTCCTATATTTATAGGCGTGGTGTGTTTCTGTGAAAGGAAAATATTGTTTTTCTTTTTTTTTTACCACTTAAGGACCGCCCGCCGCATATATACTGCAGCAGGAAACCCCTCCTGAGCGAACCGACGTATGGAAACATTGGTCGCGTGTCTGCTGCTGGGGGGGTGAGCATACACCGCCAGCGGTGCACTCCCTCCCCCACTCAGCAGCAGAGATGCCGATGTACGGGTCCAGAGGCCGCAATTGCCGCCGACCACCCGCGATCGCTCCCCGCTGAGAGAGAAGGACGGTCAGCTATTGTAAACACAGCTGACCGTTCTTCTCTCTGAAATGATCACAGAGCGCCTGTGATCCTTCCATGTAGGATCACAGGTCTCTGTGATCATTTCAAAAGCCCAACCCCCCACAGTTAGTAAACACGCCCCTAGGCTTACATTTAACCCCTTGATCACCAACTAGGTTGACCCCTTCCCTGCCAATGTCATTATTACAGTAACAGTGCATATTATTTTTAGCACTGATTACTGTAGTAATGTCACTGGTCCCCCCCAAAAGTGTCAAAAATGTCAGTTAGGAGTCCGATCTGTCCACCGCAATGTTGCCGTGCCGCTAAAAATTGCAGATCGCCGCCTATACTAGCAATAAATAAATAAATAAAAATGACATAAATCTTTCCCCTAGTTTGTAGACGCGATAACTTTTGTGCAAACCAATCAAAATACGCTTTTTGCGATTTTTTTGACCAAAAATATGTAGCAGAAACAAATTGGCCTAAAAGAATGAAAAATTTTGCTATTTACATTTATTTTGAGGGGAGAATGTTAAAAATATTTTTTTCAGAATTTTCGCTCTTTTTATGTTTATAGCGCAAAAAATAAAAATCGCCGAAGTGATCAAATACCACCAAAAGAAAGCTTGATTTGTGGGGGGAAAAAGGACATCAATTTTGTTTAGGTACAGCGTCGCACGACCGCGCAATTGTCCGTTAAAGTAACGCAGTGCCGAATCGCAAAATATGGCCTGGTCATTAAGGGGGAAAATCTTCTGGTCCATAAGTGGTTAAGGAGGCAAGTCCTCTTGGTCCAGAACTGGTTAAACATATATTGTTTATATTTTAAACAATAACAGAAACCCAGTGGTGATCAAATACAGCGAAAGAATCTTCTATTTGTGTGGGGGGAAAGATTATATAAATTTCATTTGTGTACAGTGTTGCATGACTGCGCAATCGTCAGTTAACGTAGCACTGTGCCAAATAGCATTGCAAAAATTGGCCTGGTCATGGGGGGGCTGGGATGTAAACCTTCAGGAGCTCTGAATTATTTTAGGACTATAATGTCAACAAGTGATTGCTCTCAAAATCCAGCCAAAGCACGGTATTTGAACTAATGTAAGGCTTCCAGCTGAGAAGCATGTTATGAAAACAAACATGTACTGTGTACTGTGTTCTCTATAGAGTTTGTCCACCGCTCTGCTGCGTCACCGCGCACGACCTTCACCTCGTTAACAGCGAAGACATTTTCTAGAAGCCCGTAGAGCCGCAACCTAGCAGCGTCATTGTGCGCCAGGACGTTCATGGGGGCGTGGTGCCAGTGACGCGCCAGAAGTGATAAAAGCTCGAGTCGCTCTGTCTGACGCAATCACTTTGACATAGTCGGTGTTGAAGGACATTTGGAGTACCGTATTAGTACAGCAATGCCTAGAGGAAGCCGAAGCCGTACCTCTCGGATGGCCCCGCCAGCCAGGTATGTGTTGTAGTATGCTTCTTTCCCTCGGACACTTTGTTATAGGTCAGTGGGAAGAATAAGCCGGTGTCACGTGTGACAGAAAACATGGCTCCTTCACCAGGTCTTTCTATGACTGCTGTGTGTGGTATGAGCATGGAGGATGAGAGGGCAGAGCCAGCTTGTATGTGCAGTAATAAGATGTTATAACTCACATGCTCTCATCGTCTGTAGACACTTGTCAGTTCCTGGAATTGACCTTTGGCTTCAAGCATTATGTAATGCCTGATCTACTCTCTTTAATAGTGGAGCTAAACCTTTAGTAGTAAAAATAGGCACAAAAGATCCGCTATGTTCTTCAGCAATAAAACAAATGTACCTGCTTGTTCGCAGTTATTTTGAACGAGCGCTGAGCTGTGCATGCACAGCTCCATTTACGTTCTTTGCATGGTCCCGGGACAGTGACTCCTGTGTGCATGCGTAGGAGTCACATCATCCCTGCCAATCAATCAAGAGGTTGGTGGCGCAGAGGTGAGTATTTTGTGGACTGTAGTTCCACTTTAAAGTAAACCCGCTGGAAAAAAATGACGTACTTACCTAAAAACGAAGCCCTCGCAGTTACCACAGGACGCCCAACACGTTCGGCCATCCTGCTTCCTGGATCGCGTCCTCCGGCCATCTGATTGGCTGGTGGCGCGATTACATCACTCCCGGGCATGCACGCGGGAGCCGCTGTTCACGGCCACTGGGCTCTGACGGAATGGCACGGGTGGCCGTTCTTTCAGAGTGCATGCGCCGATGACGTCATTGGCTACATGCACTGTAAATATCTCCTAAACTGTGCATGTTTAGGACATATAGCACCTATAGGTATCCTTAATATAGGCTTAACTATAGGTAAAAGTCTTTAAAGTGGGTTTACAACCACTTTAATGCATAACTTAGAGCGGAAGACACTGATGAGGAAGCACTGATTGGCAGCACTGGTGGGCACTAATTGGCAGCACTGTTGGGGCTGCACTGATGATCAGTGCCCTGATTATCCGTGGCAATGTTCCTTTAACACAAGCCAGTCATCAGCTCTTTCTTTCCTTACGCTGAAAAATCAGATAACTGCCTTGTGTTTACTTCCGTTATCAGCTATCATTGGGCACAGCTTATGTGGTAGAGGGCCCTCCGCGTGCCGAATGGGGCGCACGATCACGGGAAGAAGTCCATGTACGCACTTCCTGCAAAGTAAGCCTGCGCTGTAGCTGTCTTTCAGCTACAGCACAGACGGGAGCTGGTTAAAGCGGTAGTAAATTGCCGTTTTTTTTCTTCTCCTGCAATGCAAACTTATAATGTGCTAGTATGCATCACATACTAACACATTATGTTAAACTTACCTTAAAACATTGCCCCCCAGCATTGCACTGTCACCGCTGACAGGGCTTCCGTCTTCCTTGCAGGTTGGCTGGATCCGGTCCTTTGATTAGACAAACTGCAATGACATCACTTCCGCACGTGGGAGACGCTGTTCATGGCACAGGACTTAGTAGGAACGGCACGGGTATGCTGTTCCTTCAGAGCGCATGTGCCAGTGACGTCACCAGCGGCTTCGCAAGTAAACGTCTGCTAAACAGTGCACGTTTAGGAGATATTTACTGTACCTATAGGTAAGCCTTTTTATTGGCAAAAAAAAGGCTGAACCAGGGGAATTTACTCTCACTTTTAAGAAACAGCGAGCAGACAATCTTTATTGCAGAAGAGACCTGAACAGTCTCTTTTGCAATGAAATGCCCCTACCTGCTCACTGACTTTTCTGGCGCTGTAATCAATGCTGGGCTGGTCTCTGAGTGCCAGGAAGACTAGCCCCTGCACAGTCATTCCCCGCTGGCCAATGAAGAGGCCCAAAGACCAGAAGATACGATAGAGGGACCATTGTACAGGTAAGGGTTCACTCTTTAACTCTACATTAGGGCGGTTGTAAAGCAAGGACATTTTTTTTACCTTCATGCTTTCCCTGCATTATGGAAAAAAAATGGCCTGGTTGTAGTATCGCCCCCCCCCCCCCCCCCGAACCCCCAAAATACTTTCCTGGGTCCTTACTCGATCCAGGTTTGTGCCAATTAGTAGCAGCCCTCTCCTCGCTCTGTGGATTCACAGGACAGAGGCAGCAGCGGGAGCCATTGAAGTGGTTATAGATCTAAATTTTTCTATCTACTGTATAATCACATCAGTGCAAGTGTGGCCAAATCTATTATAGCCAAAATCTTTATAGTTTTGGATAGAGTGGAGAAAGTTTGGAACCCTTATCAGGACTATTTGTTAGAGAGATTCCCCCCAAGTTCCATTCTGGGGTACTGGACAGTAAGTGAAGGAAAATCTGCAACAGAGAAACAGACAACAATACAAAGGTGAAAGGTTTTAACCTACCCAACTTAGTGATATTAAAGTCTTTTTTTTTTTTCATTAAAATAACAAACATGTTGTACTTACCACCTCTGTGCAGTTGGTTTTGCACATAGCAGCCCAGATCCTCCTCTTCTCAAGACCCCATGGCAAGCCGCTTGCTATGGGGGAACCCGAGCTGAGCAGCTCCGTGTATCTATTCAGACACGGAGCTGCCAGTTACAAGATAGTTTTGTTACCCTTTTGGCACCCACAAGCCGTCTCGCATGGCAAAGGTGTTCTCTTATTCCTCCTATTTTGACAAGTTTGTCTATAAAGATTCGGTGTGGCCAAAACATCCCTTTGTGGTTCCTAAACGCTTTGTGGTGAGTTACCTCTTTTAAGAGTCACTCCTCAAGAAGTGGACTGTCCCACCAGTGGTGGACTCTCCTGTCTCCAGGTTGAACAAGGCAACCAAGATTCCAGTAGAGGAATCCCCGGCCTTTTAAGGATCCAGCTGACCGAAAAGCGGAGTCTGTGGCTCGCAATACATTTACTTTTGCTGGTTCAGGGCTAAGCTGGTCCTGGGCATTGCCCTGGTGTCGCAAACACTAACTGAGTGGGCTAAACATTTGCGCCAAGTCCTGGGGGGGAGCAGATTCCCCCAGCCTTTGTTCATCTGGTGGACCAGTTGGTCCAGGGGTTGCAATTTGTGTCTGCGATGCCTCTCTCTCCCTTGATTTCTAAGCTGCTTCAGCAGTGGTGCTTAGGCGTGTGTTGTGGCTTAATTGTTGGTCTGCGAACCCGACTTCTAAAAAAGCTCTGACTGATTTTCCTTTTCAAGGTGATCGCCTGTTTACAGCTACTCTGGATGACATCATTAGGGGTCTCAAGGGGAGGGGGGAGTACCTTTCTTCCACAGTCAGAAGGGAAAAGAACCTAGTCGCTGACACGGCCTTCTTTCTCGACACACAAAACCTTTTTTCTATCTACATCAAGGATGCTTACTTGCACATTCCAATATGTGCCCGACACCAGCGTTTCCTCTGTTTTGCTGTGGGAGAGGAGCACTATCAGTTCATGGAAATAATCTTTGGTCTCGCCTTCTTAAAAGTGTTGCTGCGTCAGAGGGGATTGCGGTACTGGGCTACCTGGACGACCTCTTTTTGCTAGCGGAGTCCTCTTCTGCCTTGATGGACGATGTGGAGACCCTGAAGGCATTCAGTTGGCTTCTAAACCACCAGAAGTATGCCCTGCTTCCCTCCATAAAATTAGATTATCTGAGTCTGACTCTGGATTCAGCTCTAGCCAGAGTGTTCTTTCTACAAACTCCAGAAGTTGCATGCTATGATTCATCTATTGCTGTCCAGCAGGTGGTCCTCCCTCCAGACTTCCATGCAGGTGCTGGGCATGATGGTGTCTACCTTCGAGGCGGTTCCGTTTGCACAGTTCCATATAAGTTCCCTCCAAAGGGAGATCCTGGTGAAATGGGACAAGTGTCCAAAGTCTCTGATTCAGCCGAGCCGGGAAACCAGGGCGTTCCCTGGTCTGATGGCTTTGCTCTCTGGCTCTTCGGCTGGGCAAATCTTTTCTCTTTGTATTGGACAGTGGTCACTATGGATGCCAGTCTGTCTGGGTGGTGGGTGTCCTGGGACTGAGCTCCGCTCAGGGTTGTTGAACACTGGAGGAATCCAGACTACCGATCAATGTCTTGGAACTTCAGGCGATCAGGCTGTGCCTGGTTGGCTGGATGAATTTGGTCCGGGGACTCCTGGTAAGGATCCAGTTGGACAATGCCACGGCGTTGGCTTATGTCAATCACCAGGGCGAAACAAAAAGTGCAGTGGCTCTGGAAGTAGCCGGCATTCTCTGGTGGGCAGAACGCTCCGCTGTACACATTCTAGGAGTGGAAAATTGGCAGGCCGATTATCTCAGTTAGCAGGCGTTGGACCTCAACAGAAAGGTACAGAGGTTTTGTGGCAAGGTCATGGGATCCTCTGGCGGACCCCACAGATGCTGTGGTAGCCAGTATTGTCCGATCTACTCCTTCCCTCCTATCAAACTACTTCTGCGGCTTCTGCGCAGGATCGAGGCTGAAGGGATTATGGCGGGACCCGGACTGGACTCGCCAGTCTTGGTACGCTGACCTGGTGCGATTTGGTCGCCGATGTCCCTTGGAGACTGCCTCTCAGGGAGGACCTGCTGTCCCAAGGGCTGGTCTTCCATCTGGCTTTATAGCCTCTGGATTTGACGACCTGGCTGTTGAAAGCCAGGTGCTAATGGATAGAGGTTTGCCTGGGTCCCACATTGCTGAAGGCGAGGAAGTCTACCTCTAGAAAGATTTACCATTGTACGTGGAAAGCATACATTTCGTGGTCTGAGTCAATAGGTGTTCACCCTCTTTCTTTTTTGGTGGCCCGGATTTTAACCTACAAGGACGGCAGAAGTTGGCTTTGAGTACCATCAAGGGCCAGGTGTCTGCCTTGGCGGTCTTCTTTCAGTGACCCTTAGCCACACAATCATTGGTGCATACTTTTATTCAAAGGGTTCGACACCTGAATTCGCCGGTGCGGTCTCCTCTACCGCCGTGGGATTTGAAATTCGTGCTCTGTTCTCCAAAAGTCTCCCTTTGAAAATATTTGGGAGATACTCCTGCTTACGCTGTTTCAGAAGGTAGCTTTTTTTGGTGGCCGTCACCTCTGCTCGCAGGGTGTCGGAACTGGCAGTGTTATCTTGTCATACCCCCTATCTGGTGGTCCACAAAGATAAGGTGGCTCTGACTTCCATTTGAATGAAAACATTGTATTTCCGCCTTTGTATCCCAGGGACACAGACCCCAGGGAACTTGCGTTGCATGCCCTGGATGTGGTTTGGGCAATCGGGTGTATCTGGCAGTCACTACGTTTTTTCAGAGGCCAGACTCGCTGTTTTTGGTCATGGACGGGCCAAGAAAAGGGCTGTCCGCCTCTTCTGCCACCATTTTTAGATGGATCAGGCAGGCGATGACTATCAAGGGTCAGGTTCCTCCTTTCCCTGTAATGGTGCACTCTACTTGGGCGCTTAGTGCTTCTTGGGCCTTCCGTCATCAGGGGTCAGTGGCGCATGTTTGTAAGGCGGCCACTTGGTCGTCGGTGCACACTTTTTCACTATTTTTTTACAAAGTGGATGTGTCCGTATCTGCGGATGCTTCCTGTGCCTGCAAGGTTTTGCAGGCTGCTGTTTTAGAGGGTCTGTTCCCTCTTTGGGGGGTATATTGTTTAGGTTGGGCTCCAGTTTTTTTGTTGAGCTCCTGCTACCAGGTTGGCTCTTGTATTTAGCCTTGGTATTTTTATGTTTTGCCAACCCTAATGTTTGGCACTGCTTGGGAACATCCCTATGGTTCTGAATATGGAGCACTGTGTCCGTCAATGAACGAAAGAGAAAATAGGATTTTTTTACTTAACGGTGAAATCAATTTCTCTGAGTTCATTGATGAACACAGCACCCACCCCTCTATGTGGTTTTGATATTTCTGACACTGCTACTACTGTTACTAAACTGAAGGCCTATAGCAGAGAGGGGGATGTATACCAGCTAGGACTGCCCATAGGCGTAGCTAAGTCTTTTTCTGCCTAGTGTTTTACTCCTGTAGGGGGCATTTTAACCCTATGGTTCTGAATATGTAGCACTGTTTCCATCAATGACCTTAAGAGAAATGGATTTTACAGTAAGCACAAAAATCCTATTTCTCTTTTAAATTACAGGGTTACATAGTCAGGTTGAAAAAAGACAAAAGTCCATCCCGTTCAACCATAAAAAACCCATATACACAATTTTATACCTGTTGTTGATCCAGAGTAACCCAGGCAATTCTAATAAAAATATTATTTGCATTGGAACTCAGTGTTTACATGGATGGATCCAGTGTTATTTGGATGGATGGAACTGTATGATGTAATGTAGTTGCAATAGAAAGAAATGATGATCCTCAGAGCAGTGTGCCAAACAAGTAGTTCAATTACTTTGATTAAAGCATTATTAATACCCATAAAAGTAATTTGAGCGTTTTTTTTTTTCATGTACGTTTGTTTAACAATATTAAGCTTTAATTTCTGTATAGATGTATTACAAACAGTTTTTTCAGTCCTGTGTGACTTTTATTAAATAAGCAAATCTGCTTACCGTACATTTCATTTTGTCATGTGACTGCAGAGCTTGAATTGATGACTCATGAACTGTGACATACAATTATATGCAAAGTTCATTATTTGTAACAAGTCTGGTTTTGCTTTGCAGCCGAGCACCCGTAATGAGGTCAGCACCACCTCCAGCAGCACGCCCACCTGTTGCTGCTGCCGCCCCTGCCCCATCCGCTCTTGGACCTGTAGCAGCCCCTAGACAACCCGGTCTTATGGCACAAATGGCTACTACAGCTGCTGGAGTTGCAGTTGGTTCTGCAGTGGGACACACTCTAGGACATGCTATTACTGGTGGATTTGGTGGTGGCGGTAATTCAGAGCCTGCAAGGGAAGATATTACCTACCAGGTAAGGGCTGTGATATTTATTTTAATATTGTGCAAACATGGGATTTTTGTTTTTTCCTTTGTCTTTGTTTTGTGCCCATTCACACTACCGCGACTGGTCAGCCTGACAAGTCGCGGTCCATGCAGTGCTACAGGAACCGTTCTAATAGGAGCGACTCAGAAAATAGTTCCTGTACTACTTCGGGGCATCATCGGAGCGACTTGCATTGACATTCATTATATGAAGTTCGTGCAAGGCGCAGTGCACGCGACTTCACAGGTCGCCCCCGAAGTCATGCCGCGGTGGTGTGAACCGGCACTTGGGGAAGATTTTCTGTAATTTCACGAGACTGATGGGTGAGGAAGGCAAGTAAAATTATTTTCTCTATCGCTCATTGACAGACGTAGTCTTCTTGATTCTCAAGAGCTGGGTTATGTTGTCTCCGCAGGAGTAGGACTAGGCAGAAAGAAAAAACGTTCTGGCTCCACCTTAGGGGCAGTCCCTGAGGGTATATCCTCCCTCTCTCTGCTACAGGGAATCAGTTTTTTTCTGTCTAGTCAGGAGTAAGGACCTAAGTTCCTTGCTGGGATCTTTTGGTCCTGGCAAGACTTTTTTTCTTTAAGAAAAAGACATTTTTTTAGGTAGTTTTTCTCCAGTATTTTTTCCTGTGAGATCTTCAAGCAAAATGCCGGACTGGGCGACACTTGTGGTCACCCCAGCCGGCCTACGAGCGCGCGCAGACCATGGCATTGCGCTTGGTCGGCCGCGACACATTCAAGTAAGTATGCGGGGCCGGGTGACGGGCTGGATGTTGAGATCCAGTGGTCACCCCGGTTTCTGCCTACGAGCGCGTGCAGACCAGAGCTCCGCGCTGGGTCGGCCGCGACGGAGTCCCAGTGGAGGGACTGACCTTGCGAGTTAAAAGTCTCGCTTGGACGCCAGGAACCAGAGAGTCGAGGCGTCCGGAGTGGTCCACAAACCCCCACCCCGGTGGAGAGGGTATTGTGAAGAGAGGGTGCCTGTCGGTTCGGTATGGTGAGTAAACGTTCCCTTTTTTCCTCGTTATGAGGCAGTATGTATTATGGGCCCCTCCATATATGGTCAGTATATATCTGATACTTACAAGTCCCCCTTGTAATACAGCATGTGTTTGTGGGAAGTGGACTTGGTTTAAGAGCTAACACTCTACCCAGCAGACTGTAACTTTACAGCAGACATAGGAGGTATTATCCTACCTTATTTGTAGTGTATCTCCTGTAGATCCATATATCGCCTCTTAGCAGAGATGCAGGTGGATGTGCTGGGAAAAGGATTTCGGCGGTCCGCCGCCATTTTGCTGTAGACCTAGTGCATGTATGTCCTCGGGTCACGCCGGCCGCCATGTTTTTGGAGTCTTATGTCTCCTCTATGGGGGCGGCCATGTTTTGTGAGCCCAGCTACCTCGTGGAGAGCTGGGAACGCCGGAAGGCGTACACAGGGGGCGGAGCCACGTCTTTCTACCCAGGAAAAAGCAAACAGCTCCTTCCAGTCTGTAAAGACAGACGCTGACTGCAGTTGGTTGGAAGCTGCACTGCATCGGTTGGTGAGCCTTGGGGGTCCCTCTCTCTCTCTCTGTGGGATCGAGAAGCAGGTACTCTGAGGGGCGCTATTGCGCTAGGGGGAGACACACAAAAAAAAAAAAGTTTTTTTGTTTTGCTGGCAAAAGTGTCCTGAATTAACATGGACCCTGCCACTCATGTATCTCCTCCGGATCCCCTCGAGGGGTCTGCGGGATCCTCCAGCACCCCATTGACAATTGAATCATTGTCAGCTATTATGGAAACTTTTGTGTCCCGGGTGGAAGTGGCTTGTCAGGGACAGGGCGCGAGAAAGCGACCCCCGCCTAACCCCATATTATCTGAAACCTCGGATTCAGACTCTGAGCCCATTTCTGCAGTTGCAGGTACTTCATCTGGGATTGGTGTCTCGGGTCCTGTCTCTTCAGACAGTGAGGAGGATGTTTCGGCATCCGCCATAGCCCGAGAGGAAGCGTTGGTAAACGTACTCATTGTATCTGTTCAAGAGACCTTAAGGTTACAGGGTATTCCATCAGAAATAGCTGAAATTGAAATCCCTTTTGGGACTAAAAAACGCATCAAAGTGGCGAAGGTTTTTCCATTGCCCAAATGTTTTGGCAATCCAATCGAAGAAGAATGGCGTCTGCCAAAACGCACGTTTACTATTTCTAAACGCATTGACAGGCGTTATCCGTTTGAGGAAACCCTCATTAAGAAATGGACAGAACCACCTGTGGTGGATTCACCAATTGCTAGATTGAATAAAGCCACGGTTATTCCTTTAGAAGACGCTCCGTCTTTTAAAGATCCAGTGGATCGCAAGATAGAAGCTATGTCTCGCACCATGTTTTCCTTGATTGCATCAGCTTTCAGACCTATAATAGCTATTGGTCTGGTTTCGCAGGCTGTAACTGAATGGACCAAGTGGTTACGCCGGGACTTAGAAGAGGTCCCTCAGGCGGTATCAGATTTGTTGGAACAAATGATACAGGGGTTACAGTTTGTGTGTGATGCGGCGTTAGACGCCACTCCATTATTGGCGCGAGCATCAGTCTCAGCAGTGGTTCTCAGGCGTACACTGTGGCTAAAAGGTTGGTTAGCCGACCAAGGTTCCAAAAAAGCATTGGCTAATATCCCCTTTTCAGGAGAGCGTCTATTTGGAGCCAACTTAGATGAGATCATTAAGGATCTCACGGGTGGAAAGAGCACCTTTTTACCTCAAAATTTTAAAGGTAGAGGAACTCGTCAAAGACGAGGGCCTTCTTTTTCTGCTCACAAGAGGTTTTTTCGTCCCGCAGGTGAAAAAACTAAGTCCTCCAAAGCTCCTGCAGGAGGCGTCAGGGGTCGTTGGTCGGGCAAGCAAAAGCCCGCCCCCTCCAGACCTGAAGATAAACCGTCCAAAGCCTGAAGGTGCGCCCCCACCCATAACTGGGGTGGGGGGATGTCTTCGCCGGTTCCCGGATCCATGGCTTTCCAGAATCCCGGACAAATGGGTTTGCGAAGTCATAAGGTCAGGGTACAAGATCGAGTTTCGATCTCTCCCACCGGCGCGATTCTTCCCTTCCAATATCCGACTATCCTCAGATCGTTTAGAAGATCTGCGGAGAGCAGTCACAGATTTACTACAACAAGGAGTGGTAGTCCACGTTCCTTGGACAGAACGGTTTCAAGGGTTTTATTCAAACCTATTTACAATACCCAGGAAAGAGGGCAAAGTGCGTCCAATTCTGGACTTAAGAGCACTCAATTCTTTTGTCAACATAAGAAGATTCAGAATGGAGTCCTTTCGCACAGTAGCAGCCTTCCTGCATCCAGGGGATGTCCTAGCGTCCATAGACATCAAGGACGCCTATCTTCACATTCCCATTTTCGCAGGACATCAGCGGTTTCTACGCTTTTCCGTAGAAGAGAACCACTATCAGTTTGTGGCGTTACCTTTCGGTCTCGCCACGGCTCCGCGGGTCTTCACAAAGGTGTTGGCCCCAATGTTGGCACTTCTGCGCCAAAGAGGCATATCGATCCTTGGTTACCTAGACGATCTTCTGCTTCATGCAGAGTCTCCTCAGACCTTGCTACAAAACATAGAAATTACTATGATTTCTTTACAGGAATTCGGGTGGCTGGTGAACCAGCAAAAGTCATTTCTGGTTCCCACCCAGAGGCTCGAATATCTGGGTCTAATTTTAGACACAGTCAGGACAAGAGTTTTTCTTCCAGTAGGGAAACTCCGAAAGATTCAATCAGCAGTCCAGTTGTTACTGTCCAACAGCTGGTCTTCCCTTCGGACTTGCATGAGGGTTCTGGGGTTGATGGTGGCTTAGTTCGAAGCAGTCCCATTTGCCCAGTCCCATACCCGAATTCTTCAGCAAGAGATTCTTCTCAGATGGAATCGGAATCCGGAATCCCTGGACAATCAGATCCGATTGAGCAAACAGACCAGAGAGTCTCTGGTCTGGTGGCTTCGGTCTCCGATGCTCAGCCAGGGAAAGTCATTTCTGCCAATATATTGGACGATAGTGACCACGGATGCCAGTCTATCCGGATGGGGAGGAATTCTCGGTCAATTATCTGTCCAGGGACTTTGGTCCCTGGAAGAATCCAGGTTACCGATAAATGTATTGGAACTGAGAGCGATCAGACTTTGTCTGATTCACTGGACCGAGCAGCTCCAGGGCAGCCCGGTTCGGATCCAGTCGGACAATGCCAAGGCCGTGGCTTATGTCAATCACCAGGGGGGCACCAAGAGTGCCCGAGCGGCCGAAGAAGTGGCTTGCATTCTTCGCTGGCCGGAACGATTTGTTCCAGCAATCTCTGCGGTGTTCATTCCGGGGGTGGAGAATTGGCAGGCAGATTATCTCAGCCGTCAGACTCTGGATCAGGGTGAATGGTCCCTCCATCCAGACGTTTTCCACCAGTTGTGCCTACGGTGGGGCACCCCGGATGTGGATCTGTTGGCATCACGATTCAACAGGAAAGTTCAGAGATTCGTGGCTTGCTCCCGCGATCCTCTAGCAGAAACCGCAGACGCACTGATCGCCCCGTGGGGGCAATACCAGCTAATATATGCCTTCCCTCCTCTCGCGTTACTGCCAAGACTTCTTCGCAGGATAGAGGAGGAAGGAATTCCAGTAATTCTGGTAGCTCCGGACTGGCCTCGTCGAGCTTGGTACGCCGACGTGGTCAGACTGGTGGCGGATGTCCCGTGGAGACTTCCTCTCAGGGAGGACCTACTGTCTCAGGGATTGATCTTCCATCCTGCTTTACGATCGCTGGCTTTAACGGCCTGGCTATTGAGACCCAGGTGCTGAAGGACAAAGGTTTGTCAGCTTCAGTTATTCCTACTCTAGTTGAAGCAAGGAAAGCGACTTCCAGAAAGATTTATCATCGCACATGGAAGTCCTACATTGCATGGTATGAACCGTTGGGGTTCCGTCCTCGGTCTTATTCGATTAGTCGAATATTAGCTTTTCTGCAACAAGGGGTTGAGCAGAAACTGGCCTTGAGTACTATCAAGGGTCAGGTCTCAGCGTTAGCTATCTTCTTTCAGAAGCCTTTAGCTACTCATTCCTTGGTGCGGAATTTCATCCAGGGGGTGCGACATCTGGCTCTGCCAGTGCACGCGCCGTTACCCCCCTGGGATCTTAATTTAGTGTTGTCGGTTCTTCAGAAACCTCCCTTTGAAGATATTAGGGAGATTCCTCTACCCACGTTGTCCCAGAAGGTGGCCTTCTTGGTGGCTATTACTTCTGCACGCAGGGTGTCAGAACTGGCCGCATTATCTTGTTGTTCACCATATCTGGTGGTTCAGAGATAAGGTGGTTCTTCGTCCGAATCCATCCTTCCTACCAAAAGTGGTTTCAGAATTTCATCTGAATGAAGAAATTGTATTACCTTCCCTGTGTCCTAAGCCCAGTCATCCTCGGGAGTTTGCTTTACACTCCTTGGATGTGGTCCGGGCAATCAGGGTATACTTGAAAACGACAGACTCGTTTCGCAAGACGGATTCACTTTTTGTGATCTCAGATGGACCCAAAAAGGGGTTGCCTGCATCTGCCGCGACCATTTCCAGATGGATCAGACAGACGGTAGTACAGGCTTATTCTATTAAGGGTCGGGAGCCCCCGTTCCCTGTTAAGGCGCACTCCACTCGGGCACTTAGTGCGTCATGGGCCTTTCGCCATCAGGCGTCAGTGGTCCAGGTGTGCAAGGCGGCTACCTGGTCGTCGGTGCATACCTTTACTAAACATTATAAAGTTGATGTAATGGCATCGTCTGATGCCTCGTTTGGCCGCAAGGTTTTGCAGGCCGCAATTTGAGGAGACCAGTGGTCTACCTCGAGGGTTTTTTCCGTTGGAAAATTTTTCTTTAGTCTCATTCTTTGTTTATAATGAGCCTTTAAAACTTCTAGTTTGGCACCGGTTGGGCCTTCTAGATTGGATTTGATTTTGTCAATCCCACCCCTCATTTGTGGCACTGCTTCTGGATGTCCCAGCTCTTGAGAATCAAGAAGACTACGTCTGTCAATGAGCGATAGAGAAAAATGGATTTTTGTAAGATCTTACCGTAAAATCCTTTTCTCTTAAGCTCATTGACAGACGTAGTACCCGCCCCTCTATCATTGAGTTGGGTTGGGTTAAATTCTCTGTACTGCTTTAAAACAGAACTGATTCCCTGTAGCAGAGAGAGGGAGGATATACCCTCAGGGACTGCCCCTAAGGTGGAGCCAGAACGTTTTGTCTTTCTGCCTAGTCCTACTCCTGCGGAGACAACATAACCCAGCTCTTGAGAATCAAGAAGACTACGTCTGTCAATGAGCTTAAGAGAAAAGGATTTTACGGTAAGATCTTACAAAAATCCATTTTTTTTCAAAGTATAGACATAGTATTAAATTGTCAGAGAACCTAAAAACTCAAAACACATTTGACTGAGGTTGGGCTTTAACCCTTTCGCTGCCAAGTCCGTGCGCACCTGACAGTGGTGAGTTTCACACACAATCTGGTGGCTGCAGCCAGGCAGACTCCTACCTTTCAGGTGGATGCATTTTGGGGGCTGCGCTGCTGCCCAATTCTCTCCACACAACCCCGGTACAGGCAGACCCCCTCCCCCCGAAGGGAGAAGTGCGCTCAACCTCTGCGTCCTTGACTAACATAACCAGACTTTTTGTCCCCTATGTGATGGCAAAAAAAGTTACACCCAAGCACATAAAATACCCCCCCCCCCCCTTCCCCGGCGAACAAATTTGAGGCCCCACCATATACATATACGAAAGATTTAATTTATAGGGTTTGGGTTAAATGAAGGGTTACAGTGTAACTAAAGGCAAGACTTTTATTTTTCATCTTGGATAGTGTAAGGGACAGTTATAAGCCCTGCCAGTTTTTTTTATTTGCCATCTGTGTCCCATTTGGGAGTTTTACCTTCACTTCCTGTCCCATAGCCAAAACAGGAAGTGCAAAGAAATCCCTCCACAGTGAGGGAATCCCCAGGTCACCAGAACTAGTGTCCCCATTGAAAGATTACCTCTCTAATACTTTCCTAGAAACAACCCAAACTTTAGGATTTTTTTTTTTACTTTTAATGATAATGGTAAACAGGACAAATTGAGGGGGGCACAAACAGCAATAAAAACCTAATGGGGGTTCTGATCCCTCTCCACTCTATCCAAAACTAAAAAAAAAAGATGTAAGGTTAGGGATCAGTGGTTAGAAGCCACAAGGTATGCATATTAGTAAAATTATAGCAGTTGTAAACTAGCACATTATGAAGGACTTACCTGGAAACAAAGCCCTCTATTAGCACGCTGTTGCTGCTGACAGGGCTTCCATCTTCAGCTTGTCTTCCTTCCGGGTTTGTGGGCTCTGACCGCTTAAATGGCTCTGAAGGAATGGCCATTTCTTCATAGTGCATACGCTGGTGGCGTCACTGGCTGCCAAACAAGTGAATATCTTTTAAACAGTGCAAGTTTAGGAGATGTTAATTTTCCTACAGGTAAGCTTTATTATTACCTGTAGGTAAAAGTTACAAAGCAGAGTTTACTCTTTAATACTAATATCTAGGTAATAGATGCATACTGACTCTAAATTTGTCCCTTGGCATCTCTAGACAACACTGACCTCCAGAGGAACATGAAAGGGTTGATCAGCATGTGGGGGGAATTTATGAATCAAGCTGCAATCTTATTGGTAAATCCGGACATCCCTCCTTGCTCTTGTTTTTGCATTACATTGTCTTGCTGCAAAACTGATAAACCATTTACTATAGTTTCCTTGAAAAAGATTTCATTGGGGAAAATTGATAAAACCTACACCGTTAAAACACTGCCTACATTTCTGTCAGGCTAATGAAACTTGGTGTATAATATACCTGTCTGCCTGTTTGATGGCACTTTAAAAGAGAAGTATGGAATTAAAAAGAAAAAAAAATCCTACTCACCTAGGTCAATGCTGCATCTGTCCCCTGCCGCATCTAAGACCGAGAACCGAGTGATCAGATCTCGATCTTCATTGAGCAGAGTGGTGTCTGTCAGTTACCAGCTCTGTGTTTTGCCCCTCTAGCACTCGGATCACCAGGCTGTGGGGGGAGGGTGGGAGCAGTTGGCTCACTAAGAAGCTGAGCTAGCTGCTGGTCAGGCATCTGGGTGGCTCCCAACATTTACGCTGGGATCCCTGCAGAGCCTAGACTGGCTGAGTGACCTTGACCAACATCGAACTTTAGCCTGCTGTTGGCTGAATAAGGGTCACAGGAGTGCAGAACTAAGTGAACTCCTGTGATCTACAAGAGAAGTCGGACCAAAAGAGCTTTGGGCATACTACTTTGGTGCAGTAAGCGCTCATGTACACAGGTTTAGTTGTTGAATCCTGTCTTTTTGTATGCAAACATAGTGCTGCTCAAGCACATGCATTTGAATGCTCCATAGGGTTACCTGCCTCCAAAGGTTTACAATGCAAGTCAAGTGCAGCCTCAGAACTGTCGTTCAGGATTGTCAGGGTCCATTAGCACCTGACCTGAACGACTTTCATGTGTTTTTATTTGAGAATTTTTGAGGGTTTTTGGAGCTATTATTTTTTGTCTTATGTAATATTCTAGTTTTCTGAGATACTGAAATTTTGGGTTTTCACTAGCTGTAAGCCATAATCATCAAAAATAAAACAAAAGAAATGCTTGAAATATATGACTCTGTAAAGCATCTATATCAAATATTTGAGTTTCACTTTTTTTATTGAATTACTGAAATCAATAACTTTTTGATGATATTCTAATTTTGAGTTGCATCTGTATGTGTTTAATCTGTTTGAGCGGTTTCTCTGGAGTTCAGATGTAAACTATATTAAGAAAAACTGGCTTATGTCATGTTTAATGCACTGACACTTGATAAAAGTACTAATGCAGCTGTTGTCTCGAATGAGCACTAATATCTTTTTTTTTTTTTTTCCTCCTTGTACAATGCTAGGAACCTGCAGCTCCACAGTCATCTTATCAACAACAGCAAACTCAGTACACACCGTGCCAGTATGAGATGAAACAGTTCTTGGAGTGTGCTCAGAATCAATCTGACCTGAAGCTCTGTGAGGGCTTCAGCGAGGTACTCAAACAGTGTCGATTCGCAAACGGTATGTTCCCTACTTTTCTTGCAGGTTTTAATTGAAAGTTGTAATTTTGATATCAGACTCTTGTAATCTCCTGCACAGCAGCATTTAGTCTGGGAGAGGGAGAGACAATTCTTGCTTAAAGAGATAATGTTTATAGGAGGTAAGAGCAGGGGGTGGGGGCAACCTCATAAGTATGGTGGTGGTCAGCAGGCTGTGATCAGTTAAGTGACTAAGCAACATTGCTTGACTACCATTGAGGAAAAGTTCCCTCCCTGCCTGTCTATCACAAAATTGACAAAAAGTAATCCAAACCTTTTGGACTTTTTAAACTGTTCATATAGCTTTAATACTTTCTTTGCTATCGGCAAAAAGGCTTGTTAGCCTCAGGCGGTAATTACACACATAGAGTAGTCAGGAGTTTGTGTATATTTAAGCCATTTTTCGGCTTTCTGGTGAATTTTCCGCCCAATCAGTTTCACAAGCACAGGAAAGTACCTGTGTATCCTAGGCATGACAGGTGTCACTTGGAAGAGCGGAGCATTGACTGAACTTGGTAATGAGATTTATTGTGTCATTTCATGGTTCAAATCTTCATAGGGGTCCATGGGTGGCATTGGGGATCTAATGGACTTCTAAAAGCTCCTAAGGAGGACCTATCGGCAGCAGGCTATTGTCCTCTTATGTGATAGCAATAAAGTTAAAAAAAAAAAAAAATTAAAGATCACCTATAAAGACCTTAAAAGGGTCCGCTATGAACAATGTTGGGTATTGAATTTGTTACTGTTTTATTGGCATGCACAGTTTTAAAGCTCCAGGTAAAAACTTTTTTTTATAGTTACGTTGGTACGTTAGACCAATGTAAGTTCGCATATGCCATACCTGAGGGATCATTGTGGAAGTAGAGAATCAATGTTGTAGCCTGTGCTACTACAGCAATTGCCATTGACTTCTGTTTTCCATACTTTTTTGCCATTGTCAATGTTACATGTTACAACTTACATGTTTGCCATTGCCCAGCTGCATTGTGAGCACAGGGGGTTACTTGCTCATCATGGTTAGTAAGTGTGGTGTCCAGACTGCAAGGGCTTTAGCAGTATTTTGTTTTGAATGACAAAAAAGGATACTTTCCTGAATGTAGAATATGGCACAAACAAAAAGTTGGCAAAGAAAGTGGTACTAACGAGGAAGAGCTGGAAGAAAGTTTTAAAACGAATTAGGTTTATTGGCAACAGGTCAGTAACATGATTGGGTATAAAAAGGCATCTTAAAGAGCCAGAGTGTCTCTGAAGTAAAGATGGGCGAGGTTAACCAATCTGAAAAGCTGCGTCTTATAAATTGCCAAACAATTTCAGAATAATATTTCTCAATGTAAAATTGCAAAGACTTTAAATATATCAGGAGAATCTGTGTGCGAGAGTTCCAGGCCAAAATGCAATATTGGATGCCTGTGATCTTCTGGCCCTCAGACATCACTGCGTCAAGAACAGGCATGATTCTCTGCATGGTATTTGGAATATTTGGTATCTGCAGTGGACAGAGGAAGTATTCGTCTGCCCACTGCATGGGCTCAGGAATACTTCCAGAAATCACTGTCTTATGAGACTTTTTAAATCATTGCATTCTGTTTTTATGTAGATTTTACACACCGTCCTAACTTTTTTGGAATTGGGGTTGTAATTAAGACTGGGTTATTCACCTACCTTCAGGCAGTTGGATGTTGGCAAAAAGGCCACAACAACATCCCCCTATGAAAACCACCTGCTCCCGAGGGAAGCCCACTTCTGTAGAAGTTTTTCTCTGTATGGATGATTTTTTTTCCAAGGTGATTCCTTCGGGTGACTCCCCCGATGTGGACCTTTTTGGCCTCTTGTGCTCAACAGAAAGGTGCAAGAGGTTGGTAGCAAGGTCTCCGGATCCTCTGCTCGACTCCACAGACGCTCTGGTAGCTCCTTGGGGCCACTATCGTCTGATGTACGCGTTTCCTCCGGTAACTCTTCTGCCAGGACTCCTGTGAAGAATCAAGGCAGAAGGGATTCTAGTCATCCTAATGGCTCTGAACTGGCCTAGCAGGTCCTGGTATGCAGACCTAATACGGCTGCTTGCCAATGTCCCTTGGAGACTCCCTCTCAGAGAAGATCTGTTAGCTCAAGGACCGATCTTCCATCCTGCTTTACATTCGCTGGCTTTAACGGCTTGGCTGTTAAAAGCCAAGTGCTGAAGGATAAATGGGTTTTTGCATTGGTGATTCCTACGCTTTTAAAAGCTAGAATATCTACCTGGAAGATTTACCCTTTGAGTCTGGAGGGCGTACAATGCTTAGTGTGAGTCTCGGGGGGACTCCCCCCCCCCCCCCCCCCCCTTTTCGGTGTCAAGTTTTGGAGTTTCTTCAAAGAGGTGTAGATCAGCGTTTGGCCTTGGGTACCATCAAAGGCCAGATTTCAGCCCTGGCGATTTTCTGTCAGCGCCGTTGGTCACAAATTCCTTGGTTCACACCTTTGTTCTGGGGGTCTGCCACCTGGCTTCCTCGGTGAAGTCTCAATTTGGTGTGGTCGGTTCTTCAGAAACCACCTTTTGAAAATATTTGAGAGGTTTCTCTGCTTACTCAGCCACCAAGAAGGCTACCTTCTATGACAATTACTTCTGCACGCAGGGTGTCATAGTTGGCTGCGTTATCTAGTCGTTCACCCTCTCTGGTGGTTCAGAGACAAAGTGGTGCTTCATCCCTGCCAGTCATTCCTTCCTCTAAAGTCGTCTCTGGTTTCCATTTAAATGAAGACATCGTGTTGCCTTCCTTGTGTCCTAAGCATCCTAAAGAGATTGCCTTACATTCCTTGGATGTTCGGGCAATCAAGGTGTACCTGGCGGTGAATGAGTCGTTCCAAAAATCGAATTCTCTGTTTGTCCGTAAGGGGCTGGCCGCGTCTACTGCGACCATGTTTAGATGGATCAGGCAGATGGTGGTGCAGGCCTATTCCATTAAGGGTCAGGATCCTCCTTTCCCTGTTAACGCAAATTCTACAAGGGTGCTTACTGTCTCTTGGACCTTCCTTCAGGCGTCGGTAGTGCAGGTTTGCAAGGCGGCCACCTGGTCGTCCGTGCACACTTTCACAAAATTTTATAAGGTGGCTGTGTTGGCATCCCCGGATGCTTCATTTGGCTGCAGGGTTTTGCAGGCCGCTGTTGGAGAGGATTAGTCCTCTTTGAGGGTGTTTTTTGTTTTTGTCAGGTGAGCTCCAGTTCCTGATTGAGCTCCTGTTTTACCTGGTTGGCTATGTTTAGCCTTTGGGAAGTGTTTCTTGCTGTGTTCTTCCCAACCCGTATGTTGACACTGCTTTGGAACGTCCCAAGGGTCAAGAAGATCTGGAGCTGTGTCCGTCAGTGAACGATGGAGAACTGGATTTGTCTTACCGTAAAATCCTTTTCTCTGATGTTCATTGACAGACACAGCACCCGCCCCTCTATTGAATTGGGTTTTATGTTCATCTGACGCTGCTTGCTACAAAACTGAAGACCTATAACAGGAAGTGGGAGTATACCCCCCGGGACTGCCCTATAGGCGTAGTCAAACTTATTTCAGCCTAGTGTCCTACTCCTGTAGGGGGCAGCATAAACCGAAGGGTCAAATAGATCTGGAGCTGTGTCCGTCATTGAACATCAGAGAAAAGGATTTTACGTTAAGATAAAAATCCAGTTATTTCTGCTACTAACTTGAGTATAGAACAAAAATAATGTAGCACTGTGATTATAGCAAAACATTTTTTTCCAATAATCATATACAATTACTGTAGCTGACTTTTAATATTAGGACACTTACCTGTCCAGGGATACCGCGATTTTGGCACCCCAGCCAATTTGTGGATCGGCTCTCAGGTGCTGCCATTTGTGGTAAGGGAAACCAGCAGTGAACCCTTTCAGCTTCACAGCCGGTTTCCTACTGCACATAAAGCAGGCTGCTCTTTCTAACTGGCCCGGTGGTGGAGGAAGGAAGAGACACAGGTACCCGTACCCCCACCCCCCCTCCTCCCTGAAGGTGCCAAATGTGGGTGGAACTCCGCTTTAATGATGCTACTTCAGTTTCCTATTAGCAGGCTGGAGAGGTTACAGGAAGCTGTTGAACTAAACCGGTACAATTGGTGTCTAATGCCTAGCTGTGGAGAGGTGATGCTCACAAAAGTGGCTAAACAGTTCAAGTAGAACTAAATGCAAAACCTTTTTTTCATTTTGGATAAAGTGAGGGAGGGTTATAATACCTGTCAGGTTTTTTTTTTTTTTTTTTTTCTTGCCTTATGTGTTTCATACAGTGATTTCTGTTCACATCCTGTCCCATAGCCAAAACTGGAACTGAGAGGAAGTCTTTCCAAAGTGAATGAATCCCAGGGCGTCACCAGAACTAGTGTCCCCATTGGAAGATTTTCCTCTATTGCTGTTCTGGGGACAACCCAAAATTTAGATATGTTCACTTTCAATGATGATGGGTAAACAGGACAAATAGAGGGGGGGAATCTCCTTAATAGGGGCACAGACCACAATAAAATCTGATTGGTGTTCTAATCCTTCTCCACTCTTATCTGATACTAAAAAAAAATTTTTGCCTTTAGTTACACTTTTGTGTATAGGTTTCCCTAGAGTTCCATGCTGCAGAAAACATAATGCACAGTGCGATTCCATGTTTAATTTTCTTATATAATTAATGATACAGATAACGTTTCTGCTTTTTTTTTTTTCCTGATTGATTCTGTTGCAGATTTTGTGTTCATGAGTAATATCGTACCAGTGGCTTAAAGTATTAATGGTTTTAAAATTTTTTACCAATCATCCCTTTGATCCTCTTTATGTAGACACCATAAAACAATGTTTTTCAACGTTAAAGGGTTAATGACAATTTTGCAAGACTTAAAAATGCCTGCTTTATTAAAAAAGGTCACGGTAATGAGTGCACGTCAAAGTGATGTGCTAGTTTAAAAATTATAAATATTGCAATTGTTTTCATTTTACATTTACCTTTTTTTTGTTTTTCTGTAGGGTTACCATGAGTGTTTGCTTCAACATAACATCATATTCCTGGGTTGAATGTGCTTCGCTTGCAGATCTTTAGAAACCATCATGAAAGAACTGATGATTATTTTTTAGAGGATTTACTTTTCTAGTATTATGTTGGTAACTTCTGTTAATCTGTCATTAGCCTTTCTAAAAAAATAAATAAAATAAAGGTGAGAAAGAAATGTCGACTTGTGAACAAGCAACTTAATTCACCTAATAGATTTGTAAACTATGTCCAGTTCTCGCCATAAGAGTATGTTTAGTCTGTCAAATTTTTTATTTATATAAATGATTTACAAATCTGTAATATTTTTGTTGGCTTGTTATTTATAGAGAAGGTTTTTATTTGGAGGGATTCCTGAAAAGTAGCACATATTAACATTGTATGACAAAGCATTTTCAAAAATGATTAAAAGGATGCCTTTTAAGTTGGAGAAATACAGTAGACTGCCATTACTGACCTCTTTTTAGAAGATTTCCCCACAGGCTGAGGTCCGAGCCACAAGCTGAAACATGCATGCTTGTCATGTCTGTTTCCATTGCAATAGGACATCACACTGTCATCAAACAACGGAGGCACATACCAGTATGCTGAGCTAGGGGAGCTGCAACACTAGACTGTACTGTACAAGAAAACCATATTTAAATGTTCTCCAGCTGCTTCCCTGCTCCACTCTGCAGGGGGAGATCACTTCTGAGACAAATTAGCATTGATGAAGCTTTATTAATTGTCTGTGTCACTGACACAGTGAGAAACCACCCTGGACTGGAGGAGGGAAAAAGCAGCTGCATGTGGGAAGAAAACTCGGATCCAGAATGGCCTTTAGGGAAGAGGGGAGGAGAGGGAGAGCAGCTGCATCTGTGTGAAGAAAGAAAGATTTAGAACAGCCTGAATGGGAGGAGGGGGAGAGGAGCCGAAGCACTGCTGAAATCTGGGGAGCATGCAGACTGACAGGAGCCAATGTCCCTTATATCCAGGAGGAGGAAGGGGTGGATCCTGATATTATGGTCGGGATGGCGCTGCATGAGAGACCTTAGCTCCTCCCACACCTATTTTCTTTGATTTCACAAGAAAGAATGCACATTCTGAGGGCAAAAAAGTAGTTTCGCTTTCGTTCATTGACAGACACAGCTCCTGATTCTTTCTAACCATTGGGTTATACTGCCCCCTACAGGAGTAGACACTAGGCAAGAAAAAACTTGACTACGCCTATGGGCAGTCCCGGGGGTATACATCCACTCTCAGCTTTAGGCACTGTTTTTTTTTTTTTCTGCCTAGTCAGGAGTAAGGACCTAGTTCCTTGCTGGGATCTCTGGTCCTGGCGATTTATTTTCTTAAATGGATTTTTACCTATCTTTTGTTATTTTGTTCCTGTGAGAATCTACAATAAATTGCCAGACTGGGGGAAGGACTAAATAATCTAGATCCAGCGGGTCCCCCCTGTCTGGCCAGCGAGCACGTGCAGACTGCAGCTTCGTGCTAGGTCGGCCGCGACATAACCCCACTGGACGGGGGCTGGCCTGTGAGCTAAACGTCTCACAAGGACGCATACAATCCAGGGGTTTCATAAGCATGCACACATGTCCAGCGCTATATTTGATGTGAAGAAGTAGACCTTCCTGCTTAGCATCAAGAGATTCCTAGACTCCATGATACCCTGGCTCAGAGTTTGAGCTTCAATCATCAAGCTGTCAAAGGCAGCTTGAAGTTTGATGGCAAAACACATTCCTTGGAAACAGATAATCTGGATCCAGTAGATTCCTCAGAGCAACTGTCTGGTGTCCCTTTTAGGTTGGCGTACCACATCTGCCTGGAACGAGGAACACCGGAATGTTTTTCATTCAGAACATGTGAGACAAATGAGGGAAGGAGGTACTTGGGACCACTGCCCCTGAGCCAAAATCATCTAGCCTTTAATTTGCCTCAGGGATACGGTAGTCAATCTCTGATTGTCTTTATATTTGATAGTCATTTCTTTGCATGTGTGCGCTATTCTCTGTAAATATGCATGTTGCTTGGTTCATAGCTGCACCAGCTTTAGAAATGCATGTTCAGGGTGTGCCCCCCCAGCTCTTTTAGTCAACCGCTGAAGTTGAGACACCTCCAGTGGTAGAAATCCTCTCACAGGTTTAGATGCTGCTGACAGATGCAGTCTGCCTGCCACTGTGTATACCTGGAATACTCATGCCTGATGTTTTGCCAAGGATGCCAATCTTTATTTTGCCACTGCACAACTCTGGATTCACCTGAAAATTTAAATATGCCACCCTTATGGCATTGTCTGCTTTGATCCAGATTGTATCAAACAGCCCATAACTTCTGGTTGTTACCTTGGGAAACAAGACGCCAAAGAGAATCAAGCCCCTTGATATCAAGGGTGTCTAGGTCTCTTCCCCAGAACAATTAACTGTCTGGAGGTTTCTTTTCATGGGGATTCTTTACAGGAAGAAGACTTTCTTGCGGGAGAGCCAGACCCCTGAGCTTCAGCAAAAGGAAAATCACCTGACCAAAGACTGAGTCAACTTGTCCCTTTTAAGAACAAAGGCCTGGGGTGAAATCAAGGCAGAGGTATTGCCTCACATGAGGCTACCCCACAGTTCTAGGCCTGTCTTTTTTTTTTTAATCCAGAAGGTGTTTATTGAAAACAAAGAAAAAAGGGAAGGGAACAGGTGGAAACATACACAGCAATGACAATCGGGTACATACAACAATTTTGAAAAATACCGCACACTCGCAGGGGTCACATCTCTGGTTAGAAGAAAAATCATACAGTAGCACAAAAACATCAATAATCGCAGTGGTATTGAGATAATAAAGAAAACCGAACCCCTATTAGCTGATATAAACATAAACCAATGCAGCAAACGTATCAGGATAAACAGGGTTCGGCATAAGTGTGGGAAAAAACAGCTCCACATCTGCAATATAAAAAGTAACATACCCCGAGAGCACCATACCTATGTAGTCATCATACCCATGTCAAAATCCAGGGGGTAGAGAGATCCCAGGAACGGGTCTCCACCACAGCAAAGGTACGGAGGAGTCCAGTCCCCAGAAAAGTAAAAGACAAGAAGGGGAGAGAAAGAAAAAGAAGGCGAAAAGGCAGAGAGGAGAAAGGGAAAAAAGAAGTTCAGGTGAGAGAAACCCCAACACAGCCAGGACGTCTACCAACAAATCTATACTTGCAGAATACGATACATAAGCAGCTGTGCAGGTGCTAATCCTGGGCAATCCAACCAATCCTGCCAGATCTTATGAAACTTTTTGACTGCATTACGATGGCGATACGCCAACTGCTCCCTCAACAGAATATAATTGACTCGTGTCACCCACTGTGCCAACGTAGGAATCGTTGGACTCATCCAATAATTAGCAATCAGTTTTCTAGCCAAATACAATAGCCTATGCACCATGATATAAGCACCAGGAGTAAACGGCTCTAGTATGCCCAACAGACACACCAGAGGGTCAACCGGTATAGGTGCATTGGCAACTTGTGAAATGCATTGTGTGACCTGAGTCCAATACCTAACCAATTTCGGGCAGCGCCACAGCATGTGTATGAAATCTCCCCTGTGGGAATCGCATTTGGGGCACAAAGGCGTATCCCTTCTACCCCACTTATGCAGGAGAACAGGGGTACGATACGTCCTGTGGAGTATAAAGAGCTGGGAAAGCTTGTGGGAAGCTGACAGAGACACCGAGGGAAGGACCTCCAAGGCCTGATCCCACTGGTCTCTGCCAATATCCCCCAGATCCATCTCCCACGCTGCTCTACACCGTAAGGAGGACGTGTCCTGTACACACGAGAGAAGCCATTGGTACCTAAGGGAGATCAGTCCCCGTTTATCTTGAGCCCTAATCACTGAGTTCACAATTGTCTGATCCGCCTGCTGTAAGGGGGACAGTCGCTGCTGAGCCTGAAGGGCATGGCGCAATTGAAGGTAACGATAAAAGTGTTGGCGAGGGAGATTAAATTCAGTCTGAAGGCCGTCAAATGGCTTAAGCACAGAGCCCACAAACAATTCAGCGATGTACCGTATACCCCAATCCTGCCACACCAGAGAGTCTTGCAACCCAGCAACCTCCAAGAAGGTCGGGTTGTCCCATAATGGCGTAAAGTCAAAAAATCCGTCTGATTTCGACAACCCACGCAATTCTCGCCACAAGCGACGCAGCAGGATGGCCGTGGGAGCACGGCTCGGCAATGAGGGAAGGTCCATCTCCAGGAGGGACGCCGCTGAGAGATGTCGTCTGGAATTGGTCAAAAGCAGTGACTGTGGGTCTGTTGAGGACTGGTCACCCCACACTGCCAAGTGCTGTAACTGAGCCGCAAGAAAGTACATCCGCGGATGAGGGACTTCCAGTCCACCTTTATCCTTGGGGTACTGAAGGGTAGACAATTTAATACGTGGCTGCTGCCTCTGCCAGACAAGGTCACAAAACTGGGACTCCACCCGCTTAAACCAGGACACCGAGATCCACATCAGAGAATTGTGGAAAATATACAGTAGGAGCGGGGCCCAAATCATTTTTATTAAATTTACTCTGCCCACTACTGACCGCGGCAGCTTACACCAACTTTTACCCTTAGTGCGTTGCTTGTCTAGAAGAGGGAGCAGGTTCAAACGCAGGTACAGAGCTGAATCCGGGGAGACCATCACCCCCAAATATCTAAGTGTCTGCAACCCGCAGGTGACCCAGGGCTGGCAGAGAAGGTTTGGGTATGGGGTCTAGGGGCATTAGTAGGGACTTGTCCCAGTTAATAGAGAAGCCTGAGAAGGAGCCAAATTGTGCAATAAGAACCATAAGCGTATTAAGGGAACCCTCGGTGTCACCCAAATACAGAAGGGTATCATCGGGACACCTTTTCCTCCAGTTCACCCCTCCAAAAACCCACCACAGCTGGGAAGCTCCTAATGAGGGCCGCCAGCGGCTCTATCGCCAGGGCTAACAGCAGGGGGGACAAAGGGCACCCCTGCCTAGTGCCCCTGTACAGGAGGAACAGGGAAGAAAGTTCCCCATTCACCCTGACCCGTGCTCGAGGCGCCGAATACAACGCCCTCACCCAACTAATGAAGTCATCTCCCAGTCCAAAGCGAGAGAGTACCTCCCACAGATACGGCCACTCGACGCTATCAAATGCTTTGGCTGCATCCAATGACAATATGGCTCTGTTACCTGGGTTATCCACTGGAAGTTGCAAATTAAGATAAAGCCGTCGTATATTAATCGCTGTGGACCTGCCCGGAATAAATCCGGACTGGTCCGGGTGAATGATGGAGGTAATGACCTTCGAAAGTCGGTTGGCAAGAATACGGGCAAAAAGCTTTATGTCAGTGGTCAACAGGGAGATCGGTCTGTATGAGTCAGGGTCTCTAGGGTCCTTCCCTGGCTTGGGCAAAACAATAATAATGGCCTCGCTCATGGAATCCGGCAAGACCCCTGTCCGCATAATACCCTGCATAGTGGAGAGGAGAGCCGGCAGTAGTACTCGCCCATACCTAGAATAAACCTCAACTGGAAGGCCATCCGCTCCCGGTGCCTTATTGTTAGGCGCCTGCCCCAAGGCATCCGTAAGCTCAGTCATAGTAACAGGAGCACTAAGGGACAACCTATCCTGCGGCCGAAGCTGAGGTAGGGAACACCCGTCCAAAAATGAGGACAGGGCTGTTCCCACCCCCCCCCCCCCGCACCAGGACTGATACAAATCAGCATAAAATTGCCTAAAGCCGTCAAGCACCTGTGGTGTGGAGGAGACCACCCCCCCTGAGGGAGAGACAATCTCCGTCACCGAGCCAGGATCTTGTTGAGACCTGGCTACCATAGCCAGCATGTGCCCCATATTTTCGCCCTCCTCAAAGTACGTTTGCTTCAAGAAATACCGCTTCTTCTCAGCTGCTGAGAGTACCACCGAGTTATACAGGGCCTGAGCCTCTAACCAGGCTTTTTGCGTGGAGGGAGAAGGTGAGGCTATCACAGCTTCCTCCCTACGTTTCATTTCATCACGTACCGTGTCCTCCCGCTGTGCAGAGTTACGTTTAACCATAGTAATCCCTTTGATCATTTGACCACGCAAAAAGGCCTTCAGGGCATCCCATACCACCGCAGGGGAGGCGGAACCCTGATTAACAGCAAGGAAGTCTTCCAAAGCTGGGAACACCGGTTCAGGGAACAGCGTCAGCCAGAACGGATTCACCCGCCACAGCCTACGAGCCCCCGATCCCGGAACCGAAAATTTAACCCAGAGCGGAGAATGGTCAGACACTAGGCGGGGCTCGTACGCCGAATCAGTCACCCGGGGCCTCATAGAGTCATTCCCCAGGGCCAGATCGATATGTGACAACCCGCCATGAGTGGCCGAATAACAGGAATAACATCTAGTGGTGGCATGTCTGTCCCTCCAAACATCTCTGAGGCCCAACTCCATTAAAAACGTAGCAAACGCCGTTGGGCGCGATATAGGGGTGGGTCCTTGATGAGAGGGGTGAAACTTGTCAAGCACCAGGTCAAGACAATTGTTGTTACAGGTGAGAAAGAGCTAGCGCTCTGGTGTGGGCTGGATAGAGCACCGGCAGACTACAGATAATCTAATAACAATCAGGTTATAAAGCTAAGGGGAGGACGATATGTGGGCTGGGACAAGTCCATAAAACAATACACTCCACAATAGTGCGGATTGCACTCTGACAGGGTGACCCCGAAGTCTGGGCATCCAGAATTTCAGAGCCCGACTGACTTCACAAATTTCCAAAATGTTGATGGGGAGACGACTCTCTATCCAAGACTGTTTCCCCTGGATGGTGGCTTCCTCCAGAACCGCTCCCTAGCTGGAGAGACTGCCATCTGTAGTCACTACCTTCATGGCCACTGGAAGAAAGGTTTTCCCCTTCTCCAGTTTTCTGGTCAACAACCACCAATTCACACTCTGTTGTACTCTTGGTAGCAGAGATATGGACTGGTCCAAGGACTGAATTTTTCTGTTCCATGCAGACAGAATGTTGTTCTGCATGGGTCTGGCATGGAATTGAGCATAGGGAATTGCCTCAAATGTGGACACCATCTTCACTAGTAACATCATGCAAAGACGTATAGACGAATATGTCTTACTATAGACTGAACCTGACCCTTCAGGTCTGAGACCCTTCTTGCTGGCAAGAATATCTTTGCCTGTACTGTATCAACAAGAAGCCCCAGGTATTCCAGACGCTGGACTGGCTATAATGTTCTGTATCCAGCCCAGACGTTCCAAAAAATGTACTGTCTGAAGGATATTTTGGCTTAGAGCCGACAACAATTGATCTATTAGGATATCTGGACGATCTGTTACTATTACTATTACAGATATCCCTTGGGACCTTAGAACAGTCAATACTGGAGCTAAGATCTTTATGAACACTCTTGGAGCTGTGGCCAACCTGAAGGGCAGGGCCACAAACTGGAAATTATGGTTTCCAATCGCAAAACGAAGGAACCTTTGATGGGTCTGAAATACAGGCAAATGAAGATATGCATCCTTGATGTTTATGGATGCTAGAAATTCCTCTCCCTGCAGGGAGGCTACGACTGAACGAATTCCATGCAGAAAGAACGAATGTTCAGAAACTGATTCAGTGCCTGGAGATCCAAAATAGGCCTCACATCCCCGTTTGGTTTGGGGATTATGAATAAGTTTGAGTAAAAACCCTTGAACCTTTTGTTTTCTGGAACCTCGGTTATCACCCTCTGAGCTCTTAGCTGGTCCAACGCCTGAAAGGGAGATCTTTCTTTTAGGGGATCTGTTGGTATACTTGACTTCACAAACCGAGGATGCGGGAACATACGAAATTCCACCTTGTATCCCTGTGAAATGGTGGAGACAACCCAGTTGTCTTGAATTAACAAACGTGTGGAGCACCTCTCCACAGCGACCTTCACCTTTTAGACACTAGCGAAAAAACTGAGGTACTTCCTGTATGGGAGAAGTTATATAGGGGGTCATCAATTCTAATTGGTTGCCAGTGTCCTTCACCTATAGGTGTTATGATTCATGGCTCTGTGTCCCGTGATGTATGAAAAGAAAATGCTACACTCAGGGCAGGTGTCACCAAGCCTACAGGACAGATGCCCTGATGGACCGGGGGGTCATCCCCACCTTGATGAGCTCCAGAAGAGCAAGTACAAAGAATCTACAGCACAGTCTGTGCCAGGTTCCACATCCTCAGGGGGCAAGTCATTCTCAAATCTCAGGATCCAGGAGGTTTTGAAGCTCCTTCAGTCAGGTCTAGACCTGGCTCTCTCAGTGGGCACACTCAGATTTCTGGTGTCAGCCTTGTCTGCTATTACCGGTGTCTCCTGGGCCAGGCACCCCTTTATATGGCAACTTTTCAAAGGAGCAGCTAGACTCAGACCACAGAGGAAACAGATTTCCTAAATGGGATCCTCCTCTTGTCCTCAATGCACTTTCAGAGGCTTGGCTCCCCTGCAAACCATTTGACAAGGAGCATATCCACGTCCTGGGCAGCCTCGCATCATGTGGCCCCCGGAGGAAATCTGTAGAGCGGCCACTTGGTCATCCATCAACATCTTTATGACCCACTACTGTGTGGAGCCGGCATCCTTGTCCTCCGTTAATTTTGGTCTGACTGTTTTGTCGGTTGACAGTGTGAATTTAAATTTTTCTTTGCTCAAGCATTCCTACCCGTGTGTCATTGGCTAGTTATTTCCCACACGTAGGCTGCCATGGAGTCTGTCAGGAAAACTGAAAATTTCCTATCAATCAGGGTGAAGTTTACTCAAAAAAATGCAGATAACTTACAGTTTAATACACAAAGATGCGTAGAACAAACACAGAGCCGCCGATTCGGTATACTCCGATACTTCCGGTCTCGGCCGTAGACCGGAAGTGACGTCACCACGGCTTCTCCCGACGCGTTGCGTCACAAACCACGTGACTTTATCAAGGGGTAACCACGCATCTTTGTGTAATAAACTGTAAGTTATATGCATTTTTTTGATTAAACTTCACCCTGATTTACTGTACCATGAGAGTTTCCCTCTTATATTTCAATCACAATGAGTGAATGTCCCAGAAATTGATGACATACCGTGGTTAAAGGAGGATATTGCCTAAAAAGGAAAGGATTATACGGTTTACCATTGCTGAGACCCATATACATATACCTTGAAGCACTGCATATTGCTTGGAGAATACCATAAGATTGTCCACATATATAAGCATTATACTGACTGGAGAAGATCAAGAGGTCCTATATGGTGAACAATTGCACCTAAACGCTCATTTGAGTGTTAATGGAGGTGAGCGGCCATTAAACTTAATGCTGGATTTTTTAGCTCACCTACCACTGCACCTGGCTGTCACCGGAATTATTGTTTTATCTTTTTAGCCACTTAATCTTTTTATGGACATTTGAGCACTGCATTTATGCACCGGAATCACCCTCTTACAGTTACTATATATATTTTTTCATGGACTTTTTAGCACTTTATTGATCCACGTCTAATATCAGCACTTGTATATATTAGCACATGAATATATTTATACATGCTTTTTATTGAGATCTTCCGGATTTTTATTATTTATTTTTCTCATCAATATTTTCACTATATTTCACATTTGGATTTATATTTTGTTTATACTTATTTTATGTAGCTGAATCACCGTCACATTTTCAGCTACTGGTGTTTTAGTATTTTATCACCATTTCTGCACTTAATCAGCACTTATCACTTTATTATATCTACAGTATACTATTTATGTATTTAATTTATTTATTTATGACTGTTGACTGATTATGGCATCTTTTATACTACACTGCGGATATTTATTGTGATTTTATTATATTACTGCATCATCATTCTTTTACTACATCTATTACTACGTGTTTTATATATTTATTCTTCCAATTATTGGGTGGTCCACCATTTTTAAGGATTTGAGCGCTGATTCTCTCTATTTCATATATTATTGTGGTATGTGTTGACACTACTGAATTGGCTGCTTAGTCCTTGGTGTTCCACTATATATAATCAATTTGTTTTTTTGTTTCTCACGTCTTATACCTACTGGTAGCGCATAGGTTTATCCCCTCTACCAGGAACTACAATTCCCATCATTCCTAGTCATGTCTGTGAATATCAGGGTTTTACAATGCCTCAAGGGATGTGTAGCTCCACAACAGCTGGAGGGCCGTAGTTTGAGGATCCCTGGTGTAGGGTATTAACCCACCTTTTTAGTTTTTTATTTTTAAGTGTGAACTTATTTATATCCCTATACAGGGATATATATTAAATTGTGTGGCACTTTGGCTTAGTTGGTTAAATGAAAAGTATGGGATTTTTTATTTTTTTTTAAGAATCATACTTACCTAGGTGGTACTGCCCCCCCCCCCCCCCAAACACACACACATCGCTGAGCAGTGGAGAGCTGGAGAACCTGGACCGCTACACCTGCTGAGTGGAAACAGACAGCCACCCACAGAGGTAAGTGCAGTGGGGGGTGGATAAGGATGCTAGTTCACCTTTTCATTTTTCTGACAGTTTCCATTAGGTTGATGGGCCTCCTTTTTTTAAGTATTGGTCTGGGGTTTTCACCTGAAAGGTACTGGCTCTATCAGGATGAAGGCACTCTTTTTCTTTTTGGCAAATTGGCAAACAGATGTCATAGGACTAATCACTATTATAGCCAGGGCTGGCCCAAGACATTGTGCTGCCTGGGTCCGAGAATGAAATGCTGCCCCCCCCCCCCCTCCCCACAACCAAAAAAAAAAATCACGCCCACCAAAAGGCCCCCACATCCACTATTTTATTTAAATTTAAAATGCTAAAAATATTATATACAGTATACTGTTATCTTCTTCCATAACTCACCACCAGACCGGTCCACCAAACACCCACTGTCTGTCCTCAGTCCTCCTGTCACTCTTGTGTCTGCCGTGGCCACCGCCCTAGAAGATCCAGCCTGCCCTGCGTGAGATGGAGTGTGCTGATGTCTGACAAAATTGCACACGCCATGGTCACTCGAGGGCCGTTCCCCAGAGAAGACACTCTGCCTCCTCATACTCATCAGTTTACACTACGGGCGGCAGTATAAGATGGAGAAATGCTGCCCGTAACGAATGGCATACAAAACCGTTAGACAAAAAATCTTGGGCACTACAGTCCTTCCACACTCCATACAAAATCAATAGACCCAGCTGGACCCATGGTAGGACCGGCCCTGACTATAGCCTGTGCCCTCCCTGGAGCTGAGCTCTTCCCCATTACTGACTTACTATGCCTTTCTCTGTACTGTGTCTCTGGGTGGAGAAGACCATCTTGGTAGAGGAGCCAGGCTTTGCTTCCTCATGTCAGAGCTCCTCTCCTGATGACTGGATGACTACGGCTTCTTCTCCAGCAAGGTGAGCACCACAGTAGAGGGACATCACCAAACCTCCCCTTACATCTGGTGAGGTGGCAGTGCCTAAGATCTCATACATCAGATATACGACTATGAGGCTGGGGGCACAGTAATGCCTAACCACAGAAAAGTGTACCGATCCTTTTCTTCAGAGGAGAAATTCAGGACAAAAAGGTATTTATGTGTAAATAACATTCGTCTAGATGAGGAACCTTCACCCTGAAATCACTTCCACTTTACAGAGTGTGAGTCCCCAGATTCCATGTTTTCCTTCCAATCCAAAGCAGCTCTGGAGCTCATTCTGATGTCTATGCCTAGAGGAGAAAATAGATTGCATCACTGTCATCACTCCCAGCTTCCAGCTAAAGAGACAAGTCCACACCCACCACAGGACACTTGTGGCATTTGACAATATTTAAATCATCAATTTGTTTTCCATGAGATTTTGTAAAAAGTATCCCCTGCACTCCTCTGCACTCCCCTATCAGCATAGACTTAGGGAGTTCCTGTAAAAAGTGAGCTGGCCTGGCATCAAAATAAATACTTGATAAAGGGTTCTATACCTTCTTGATTGTATCTTAAAAATTGTTTCTTGATACATACTGTAGCATTCAGCTAAGAGGGCAAACAATTGCTCAAACTAACATGAGAGTTATTGCAAAACATGCTATTGGGCCTACTACACAAAAAGCTCAGACATGGCAAAATGCAGCTGAAGGCCTGCCAGTTGCATGTATCCAGTGCAACAAATAACCAACAGTACAGCTTCCTGGGTGCTTTTAGGCAATTTTAAACAAAGCTTGGTTGGCCACGCAGTGACCCACCTCCACACCTCTCAGTTGATTGGCCACAGAGCAACTGTTTGCACTCCAATCAGAATCTGCATAGGAACACCCTGGGGTTTGAGGCTTAGGGTTTATTCACAAAGGCACTTAGCCTCATACAACGTGCAGGCACTGCGCCTAGGTCTGTGCACCTGTCTCTACGTATCTGTCAAACTCAACTGTGCGGGAGAGTCCGTACAATCAATGTGTACCCATTCATGTTATATAGACTGCCTGCTTGCACCTCAGCAGTAGTAAACAAACTGCTCTGCATGCTGCTGCATGGAGCTTGGCATCTGTGTGAATGAACCCTAACAGGGAGATTTAAAAATAAACATATGCTGCATGATGACACCTGTAGCTACTTCTTCTATACAGGCCTAAACACAGATAAACACTATTAAGCCCCCTTTCACATTGGAGTGATTTGACAGGTCAAATAGCACATGACAAGTCACATCTTATTGTCAGCAATGGCAGTGTTCAAATTGATGCGACACTGACTTTGAGGTGCTGCATCGATTTAAAAAAGTAGTACCTGCACTACTTTTGGTGATTTTGGGTGGGACTGTAATAGTCATCTGTGCATCAAGCTGCACAGATGTCTTAAAATTCGCACCTGAAGTCACACTGAGATGCAGCTTTAAAATTGTGCGATTTCAGGTGAAATCACACAATTTCAAAGCCACACTCAATGTGATCAGGAGATAAAGGTCTAGCAATAGTACTATAAACATTTTCAGACATGTTTGTTAAAGGCTCAATGGATGTTTAGAAATATTGAATTTGCTCTTTTGACATTTTATTTGGAAATGATATGTTTAAACACTGTATCGTAATGTGTTATTCATTTTTGTTTCCATATTTCAACTAAGGTTACAATACCAGAAGAATATGTTATATTCACTACTATGCCATTTTAGACAGACTTTACCTGGACTAGGTGGTATCTTTGGTTATTTTGACAATACTGTATGTATTTATAGGCTCCTAAAACATTCTTTATATCATTCACCAGCAGGTGGCGCTATTAAATAGCTTTTCAGTGTCTATCTTCAACAAACTTTCCTGGAGACAGTCACTTAAGACCTTCAGGACTGATCATGTATGCATACCTCCCAGATCTTTGAGATGGGAACGAGGGACACCTATTAGTAAATGTATGTAGGCATAGGATACACCCCCTGCCATGCCTACCTAAAGGATAATTATCCCAAAACAATTTTAGTTAACCCCACAAGTGCTTTTTTTTCCACTAATATTCCTTTATACTGGATTTTGAAATTTTTCAAATGCAGCAGCTTATAAACTGGATGAAAGGTTTAGCACTGGAAAACACTTTTTGAAAGATAAAAAGTGCATTTTATATACAACTATATAAATCAAACCTAAATGAGGGACAAAAGAGGAGGAAAGAGGGACAGAGGGACTTTGTTCCAAATCAGCTATGTGTATGCCTTACCCTAAAGGTCATAATTTGATAAAAAGGTACACCTGAACGAAGAAATAGTCATTGGTACATGTCACTGAATTTTGGGCATGGTTTAAAGGGGCATGGTAAATTGTATCTAAACTTTTTTTTATAGTATATACCCTAACATATGCTGAGACCAACAAGTTAACCATGGTAGTACCACCGACCTCCAGTAGTGTACAACACCAGCGTCATGTGGCTAAGCTCCTACCAACGCGTTTCATCATAACTGACATCCTTGCTGAAGCTGAGGATCACCATCAACAATTCTGTTAAATATAGGAAATATACTCTGATCCAAACAAATCTATCTAGTCATGAAAAGTAATAATTAATTAACCCTTTGTTAGGCTTGGATCAAAATTCCAAAACAAATAACTAAACTTTCTGATACTTAGGCTAGGCTCAAACATGTGCAGGGCGGGAGTTCATGCATAAATAATTGGTGCACCCACACCATGCGGTTCCGTGCGGCGCATTTATAATAAAAGGGTGGGGGACTTCTTTCCCCACGTTTCTCACAGGTACAGCAGCCCATTCAAATAATTGGGCTACTGTACCTACGACATGAACATGCAAACATGCATGCACATAGTTGAACCCAAGCTAAAAGTGGAGTTCCAGGCACCATGTAACTAATCTTAAAAACGCTCCCTCACTACTCTTTACACCTATTCTGACTAACCTGTGTAAGAAAGAGCTGTATATGTACCTATTTTCAGGTGCTCTGGTTCAGTCAAGTGACCCGTCGCCCCTTTGTCAGTCAGCGGCGGCAGCATTGGAGAAGAGGGAGCATCTACAACAGATGCGCGATTGAAGGCTATGGGTGGCGTCACACTCCCAGCAGTTGTCAGAGCGCTCTTTATTATCCTCTGCAACTGGAGGTGGCTGACATAGGGGAGACAAAACACTTTACTGGACCAGAGCCACCTGAAAATAGGTACATATGATCCCCATGACTAAGCTCTGGGAAATGCGAAACGTGGCCTGGCGAGAGCCCAGACTGAGGTTGTCTCTCCTATTATCGCGTGGATGTTTGGCAATCGGGGATCTCTTCCCTTCTCTCTCTGGTGGCTGACACAGGGCAGCTTATGTGACTGGACTGGAGCGCCCTGAAAACGCAGGTTAGTCAGTATAGGTGTTAGCAGGGGGGAGGAAGTATTTTTAAGACTAGTTAAGTGGTGCCTGGTGTCAAAAATGTCAGTTAGGGGTCCATCTGCCCGCCGCAATGTCACAGTCCCGCTAAAAATTGCAGATCGCCGCCATTACTAGTTATTTCCCATAGTTAGTAGGCGCGATAACTTTTGCGCAAACCAATCAAAATACACTTATTGCAATTTTTTACCAAAAATATGTAGCAGAAAACAAATTGGCCTAAAATGTTAAAAAATTTGATTTTAAATTTTTTTTTTGGGAATGTTATATAGCAGAATGTGAAAAATATTGTTTTTATTTTCAGAATTGTCACAGTTTTTTTGTTTATAGCGCCAAAAATAAAAATCGCAGAGGTGATCAAATACCACCAAAAGAAAGCTCTATTTGTGGGGGAAAAAGGACATCAATTTTATTGGGGTACAGTGTTCGCACAACCGTGCAATTGTCCATTAAATTAACGCAGTGCCGAATCGCAAAATATGACCTGGTCATTAAGGGGGAAAATCTTCTGGTCCAGAAGTGGTTAAAGGAAACCTTTCTAAAGGGTAAAAAGCAGGCTGCCATTGCTAAATTTTCATTCTGAACATATCACTTGCCTGCTTGTCATGTTGACTCTGAATAATAATGAGTACCTGACCCAGAACAACTATACAGATAAGGAATTCTGACATTACATCAGAAGAGTCAGAGAATCTGGAGAAATCTCTGTACACAAGGGACAAGGCTGAAACACAATATTGGATGTCCATGATCTTTGATCTTTGGACTCTCAGATAGCACTGCATTAAAAACAGGCATTTTTCTGTGATGGACATCACTGCATAGGCTCAGGAATACTTTCAATAAAAATTACTGTCTGCAAACCCAGTTCACTGTGCCATCCCAAAATGCAATTTAAAGCTCTATCGTGCAAAGAAGAAGCCATATTTGAAACTGTTTTCCAGTTAGTCTAAAAGCGCTTTTGCGCAAAAAGAACGCTTTTTGGATGCCATGGTCGTTTTCAATTTTCCAGGCACAAATAACTGGAAAAGCACAAGCAGGACACTAGAAAAGTCACCAGGTGCAATCCTGTGGTGAAATGGCATGATACAGTGTAATCCGTTAGGATCACAGCTTTGTATCATGTCATTTGGTGTACTTACATTTTTTAAATTGCCGCCGGTTCCACCCCCCTGCATCACAAGGCTCGCAGGGAAGGGAAGCGGAAGACAGGTGCCGGCATCAGCCGAGCACACAGCGGGAGGACGGTGGGGGAGGACGGTGGGGGAGGATGGCGGGGGAGGACGGCTGGGGGATCGCAGGGGAAGGTGAGTTTTAAAATGTAAAACAACAGATTTCCATGCAAAATAATGTACGGCTTTTAGCACAGAAATCTGGACATAATCAGACCACCACGGAGGTTAAAAAGAGGGGATACTACACCATGGTGGATATGGCCCTGTTCCAACTTTTTTTGAAACATGTAGCTGCCATCAATTTCAAAATTAGCTTATTTTTTTCTTAAAATGGTACATTATTAAGACTTTTTTTTTTTTTAATAAGTGATCACATAATTTCTACTCTTAGCTGCATAAGGGTCTTAGAGAGCTATGGGTGGAGAAAAAGCAGTATGCCGATCTTTCCAATGTTGGCTGTGCAGGTGGGAGTGTCAGCACAACTCTTGCCCATTGGAGGACAGGCAAGACAGAAAACTGTCCATGCTGGGAAGGATGTCCTCCCATGCCTAGCGTGGTCAGTTTGAAATCAGAAATCAGGGGGACTGGCAGGATCACCAAGTATTTCACACAAGTAAAGAAATTCAAAGAGAAGAGGAAACCTTTTAACGAAAGTACATGGTACAACAGACACATATCAGGAACATAAAATGTCAGGGTAGCATATTCTTTAATGCCATTCAAACAGAAAAATGCTCATATATTGAAAATACTTCATATTCCATCAACATAAATGATGTATTGTGATGTGTTCCATTGTTAAAGCATGTCTATTTTACTGGCAATTATGTATTTAAAACAAGATAATTGATATACTAAACTAGAGCCCCACTGCTCCCTCTCTCCCCAAAAGGTCCCCCAGGCTGTATGGTATGTTCTTTGTTTTCTAATTCCCTTTTAAAAAAACTTCAGGCCAATAATGTAATGCTGAAGGGTTCTCTTCTTCTTTGTGGCCCATGATGGCCTGCACTCACAGTATGTATCCAATCTTCATGGTCTGCATCATTCAACCAGAAAGTCCGAGAACAGAGGGGGGAGGGGGGGGGGGGTAAAAAAGATGGGACTTAATATAAATTCCTGTGTAATATTGTCAACATTAATACGCAGATCTAAATATAATTTTTGATGAGCAGAAAAAAAATTAATTAGGATAGTCACTGGCAACAGTTCTTGATTGTATCCAAATGTGGTATGTTATTTTTAGAAGCCTGCAACCTGGTGCCAGGCATTTGGAAATGAGATATTCAGTTCCCAGAGCAAACTTTAATGGCCCTGTGAACTTTAGCTGTAAAATTAGCCCAGTTAACCTACCCTTAACAGTAAAATAAGCCTAAACACAAACTACTCTACCACTTCACCCTTAAAGCGGAATATTCCCCTCTGGGTGATCTATGTACATTGCAAGGATTGTAATAAACTTTTTGTTGCAGGGGATGTCTAAAATCTGACTTGTATCTTAGTGTAGACTTCTGGGAAAATCAGTAAGCCAATCACACAAGCAGGAAATTATGTTTCTGGGGTGTGGTCAGTACACATTCGGTGTAGAACACATCCAGGTAGCCATATTGCATTGCATTTTACAGAAAATGACAGTGGCTGCAGATTGAAATGGAAAGGTCATTTTTAGTAACATTCATTTACCATTTGATTTGTGTCGCAATTGTATATGCTATATTCTTTTTTCTTTGTTTGCTATTTTTTCCCCCACAAAAGTGGAGTTACCCTTTAAGATAAATGTCAAGACTGTGAAAGCTGCAAATACTGATCGCCCTCCAAAATTTCTATTTTCTTAGCTGTAATTTTAACACTGGGTTCAGTAGTCACTAGGGATGGGCCAAACACCCCTCCACAGCAGAACTCCCAAATAGAGGAAATGTTCTAACCTGAACGGCGAACCCCATTGAAGTCTATGGATGCCAAACAGGAAAAATCAAAAAGTGCCCATTTTGAAGGCTTATATGCAATACATTTTGAAATAAAAGGGATATGGGGGTCTGGGTACTGCCCTGGAGACATGTATCAATAAAAAAGTAAATTAAAAAAAGATAGTTTTTTCCAGGAGCAATGATTTTAATTATGCTTAAAGTACAATAATAAAAATGAAGAATTTATTTAACTATAGTGCCTGGTGGGTCATCTTAATGTGCTTGTAAAGTTGTGCATCCGTTGCATGCATGAAACATGATACAGCAAAAAATTTAATTTATTATGAAAAAAATGGGTCAAATCCCATTTAAAAGGTCTCACTGTTACAATTGCCGTGATGTCAGAAGGGCCACTGATTGATGAGGCTGGGTGGCCCCGCCCCTTGCCTATATAAGGAATGTCAAAGCGTGGAACGAGCATAAGGCAGAAGAACTCACAGGAAACAAAGAATTTTTATTTTTTTTATTTTTTTGGGTCGGTTGGCAGCGTGGTTGACGATGGATTTACTTCGAATGGGGCTATTTTTATTTTTTTAATAAAGGATTTGTAAAAAAAACTGTCTTGTCTGGTTATTACTTTTGTACACTTTTTTTGGTGAATGGGTAGAGGTACGATGTACCCGATATCCATTCACATGGGGGGGGGGCCGAATCTGGGGGCCCCCTTGTTAAAGGGGGCTTCCAGAGTCTGATAAGCCTCCCACCCACAGACTCTGACAACCACAGCCCAGGGTTGTCGGGAAGAGGCCCCATAAACATAGAGGCAAGGTGCTTTAGGGTGGGGGGGGGCAGAGCCCCCCCGCACCAAAGCATCCGCCCCCCCCATATTGAGGACATGTGGCCTGGTTAGGTTTGGGGGGGCTCTCGCTCTAAGGGTCTGGTATGTACTGGGGGGACCCTATGCTGTTTTTTTTTTTTTTTACTGAGCACTTTTTTTATTTTCTATTTAGCTGTCAGTGGGGAAACCCATTGACAGCTGATGACTGGGTTGGTTTGAGCCTATTCTATGATATTACACCTATTGAAGACCTTTTGCGATCATAATTTGGATGCCTTATATTTACATGGAAATTGTAGGTTTTCTACTTTTAATAAAATTGCAAATTTGTTGATGGTATTACGCTATGTGGAAATTTTTGTTATATTTTGAGCACTTGAGAGATCAGAAGGGGTGCAGACAACCAAAGGTCACATCAAGGCTTTAAACCTACCGTCTGTAAGACTCTTTGCTACTGGCAGTAGTCCACAGTAGAGTCCATAACTTCTGGTAAGCGCTCCTGACTTCTCCCCTTGGTGATTGACTCTCTCTTCGGAACACGGAATATTTCTTGTGGACACAAATTTTATTCCTGATTTGGACATTATGTATACAATTTTTAATGTGTGGATTTTGCATTTTTAAGGAAATATACACAGAACTAATTTTCCTATTTTTGCACAGCGTTGCACTATGCACTTCAGGAGATATTGCACTGTGGATATGAATTTCATTCTTGATTTGGACATTATTTGGATGACACTACTGCTGTCATCCAGAAGAAAAAAAAGGTCCTGGGATGTTGCGTCATCACATGTGGTAAATAATGTCACTCCACCAACATCATGTGACCATTCAGACTAGGGATGAAGGGTTATCATATACGGGTACTTCTAAATGACAGCCGTAGAGCTGTAAAGTCTGAATGAGGACAGGGGTGTTGCCTGTAATATGCGGTTTAGCTGTATGATACATACGCATGCATTGTAGACGCAGTCAAGAACTTTACAACCACTACACAAAAATTTGGATTTATATTATTGTGTAAACACTGAGCAGGCATTGTATTCCTGAACAAAGATGGCACCAGCCTTTTGGGTAGAAAGGAAGATGAATGCACTGTCAGAGGCAGATTTGTGACCACTGTAAAAGGTAATAAATATCTACAAGGTTTGTCTTTACAAATTATTTAGAATCCATGCATTTAACATGAAAAATATAACTAATTTGTGAGGTTAACATACAGGAACAAATACAGACTGCAATTATGCTTGCACCCTTTCAGCTATTCCACCAGTGTTATTGGTTTGTAGGGTCCAATACCTTAACTGAATTCTTAGGCCTTAAAGTATATCTAAACTGAAGACCAAAACATAATATGCTGCAGTTTACCAGTTCTCAGATAGTAATAGCATGCAATGCCTGGTACCCGCTAGCAAAACAAGCAGGATCTACTCATGCTTAAAAAAAGTGTAAAAATCAATATTCTTTCCCTTGTATAAAGCACTGGTTTGACATCATCTTGAGTATGCAGTTCACTTTTGGTCACCAATCTACGGAAGGGATGTCCAGAACTTTATACATTTTTTGACCTTTCTAAAGAGTTTACTGTTTTTTTTTTTTTGTAAGATATTAATGACATGTTCCCCAGTGTATGTAATTAAAAAAAAAAGCCGGGCGGTCACGTGAGCGCCAATCGGTGCTATGAAAAAAAGTACACAGCGGCTTTTTAAAAAAAAAAAATCACACACACTGGGGAACATAGCATTATCTCACAGAGGGAAATGGAGAGACTTTACACTGTTATTATATCATCAGGAGGGGAGTATCGGGGAGCTGACAGGCAGGGAGGGGAGGGGAGGGAAGGAGGACAGAGGAGAGCTACGGATGATGAAAGCGTGTCAACTGACCACAGTGTCAGGGCTCAGCAGCCATGATAAACCGTGGTCAGTTTGCAGGGGGGAGGGCAGAACCAGGCAGGATCAGCCAGGTAATTCAGGTGATACAAGGGGCCAAATTACACAGCACAAGCACTGTGCTGTATAACATGCTTTAAAAGAACATGCTTTAAAGGAAAGCAAATTGTTAGCGTTGTACTGTGTCTTCAGGTTGCCCAGCTAAGCTGGTAGTGTCTGAGAAGGAAGGGTTAACGCTCTTCCCACGCTTTTTTTAAAAGTCACCACCCCCTGCATGTCATACCATATAAATAGGGCTCACTAAGTCCCCAAGAATTTTGGCTGGGGAAAGATTGCCACAATGTAGCCATCTGCCTAAAACAGAGTCAGTTTATGGGACACTAGAGAGCTTTGTATAGAAAACTGTGTGGAAGATATCTTTGAGAATGGTTGTTTGTTATTTGCAACTACTAAAAGATCTATATTTGTTCATCTCAATTGCTTGGTCTGACGTCTCTAAAGAGTGTATGCATGGCGCATTAAAATAACAGGGCTTACATCAGGGGAACTGAAGTTAGAAAAGATACAGTACAGAGGTCTAATGAGAAGAATTCTGTCCAGAGGATGCCAGAGTGTAGTTGCTAATGCCTACAGTTCTAGTATCATTTGCTAATTCAACCAACCAGCCAGGAAATGGGTGACATGGCAAAGGTGACGATTACTCTGGTAGGAGTGTTGTGCTTGGCCCCTCCACTAGTGACTGGCTTCCAACACACTGGGACCAGCTCTGTGGCACAGAGTACCTGGTAACCCAATCTGGAGTCACGGCAGAAAAAGAGATGAAGTACTGAGGCCTCAGGAGGAAAACAAGCACAACGTTTTGGAGAAAGTCAGTTTCCTGTATCCAATAGGAACAGTGGGCTGGTCACTGGGGGTGAGGTGATAGGATTGCTGCGTCGGTGGAGACCAGTCACTGGGGGTGAGGTGATAGGATTGCTGCGTCGGTGGAGACCAGTCACTGGGGGTGAGGTGATAGGATTGCTGAGTCAGTGGAGACCAGTCACTGGGGGTGAGGTGATAGGATTGCTGAGTCAGTGGAGACCAGTCACTGGGGGTGAGGTGATAGTATTGCTGAGTCGGTGGAGACCAGTCACTGGGGGTGAGGTGATAGGATTGCTGAGTCGGTGGAGACCAGTCACTGGGGGTGAGGTGATAGGATTGCTGAGTCGGTGGAGACCAGTCACTGGGGGTGAGGTGATAGGATTGCTGAGTCGGTGGAGACCAGTCACTGGGAGTGAGCTGATAGGATTGCTGAGTCGGTGGAGACCAGTCACTGGGGGTGAGGTGATAGTATTGCTGAGTCAGTGGAGACCAGTCACTGGGGGTGAGGTGATAGGATTGCTGAGTCTGTGGAGACCAGTCACTGGGAGTGAGCTGATAGGATTGCTGAGTCGGTGGAGACCAGTCACTGGGGGAGAGGTGATAGGATTGCTGAGTCGGTGGAGACCAGTCACTGGGGGTGAGGTGATAGGATTGCTGAGTCAGTGGAGACCAGTCACTGGGGGTGAGGTGATAGTATTGCTGAGTCAGTGGAGACCAGTCACTGGGGGAGAGGTGATAGGATTGCTGAGTCGGTGGAGACCAGTCACTGGGGGTGAGGTGATAGGATTGCTGAGTCGGTGGAGACCAGTCACTGGGGGTGAGGTGATAGGATTGCTGAGTCGGTGGAGACCAGTCACTGGGGGTGAGGTGATAGGATTGCTGAGTCGGTGGAGACCAGTCACTGGGAGTGAGCTGATAGGATTGCTGAGTCGGTGGAGACCAGTCACTGGGGGTGAGGTGATAGTATTGCTGAGTCAGTGGAGACCAGTCACTGGGGGTGAGGTGATAGGATTGCTGAGTCTGTGGAGACCAGTCACTGGGAGTGAGCTGATAGGATTGCTGAGTCGGTGGAGACCAGTCACTGGGGGAGAGGTGATAGGATTGCTGAGTCGGTGGAGACCAGTCACTGGGGGTGAGGTGATAGGATTGCTGAGTCGGTGGAGACCAGTCACTGGGGGTGAGGTGATAGGATTGCTGAGTCTGTGGAGACCAGTCACTGGGAGTGAGCTGATAGGATTGCTGAGTCGGTGGAGACCAGTCACTGGGGGTGAGGTGATAGGATTGCTGAGTCGGTGGAGACCAGTCACTGGGGGTGAGCTGATAGGATTGCTGAGTCGGTGGAGACCAGACCAAAAGAATTGCTGCACACCCGGGGAGTGGTGTTCTCTAACAGAATTGTGTCCGAAGTGCTTAGTGTTAACAGTGTGAGATGTATGGCCATGGATTACAATGAATTAACTGTGCAAGCTCCTTCTCCCTTCTAAAGTCTGGAGAGCTACCTTAATGTTGATTTCACAAGACTGCTGCTCCTGTTTGTGATTCAAGCATTAGTGAGTGCAGTTCCCCAGTGTCCCCACTAGGGCGCCTTTAAGCCCCGCCCACAAAGTGAGACTGAAAATAAAGATAAATAATTAGTGTAATGTCAATCTGGATGCAGAAAAGCATTCTGAGGCCATGTTATTCAGCGGTGGTGGTGTTTTCTGCACACTGTGAATACTGTTCTGGTAGGGAAAGCTCCTGGTAGTAGAAACTAAAATCAACAGGACAGGGTAGACTGAATATTGTATGCAATGTTCGGGTCAGCACTTCATGACCCAAAGTTAGGGGTTCTTGAAAAAGCATAGCAACAGTTCCATTTTGTAGTTTTAAAAGGATGGGCTATAAAATTATAACTAAATGCTTTCTGCTTGCATTTTTCCATGAAACAATATGCCAAAAATAAACAGATGGTATACTGTTTTCTCTTGTCTATTGTGAATAAAATCTGGGCTTCTGGGATTTGCAAATAATTGCATTCAGTTTTTATGTAGATTCTACAGTGTTCCAAATTTTTTTGGAAATGGGTTTGTAAATAAACGTATTTTTATTATTTAGTGTAAGTACCTGAATTTAAATTGGTATCAACTTCTTGTGTGTATCAGTCAGTGCCAGGAAAAGGTCACCTAGAGCCCAGGGCAAACATGCCAAATTATGCCCCCCCCCCAGAATGTATGAGCGTTATGTGTCAGCAAAAATCCCCCCCCAAAAAAAGAATCAAGCACTAATTTGCATTCTCACCCCTAGGTATAAATTCCCCCTTCTTCCAGTACAAAATTGTTGCCTCCCTTCTGAAGTCCTCCCCACCAGGAACAAATGTTTCTCCCCATCTCAAATCCTCTCTCTCTTCATTGGCCCCAGCACAAATCCCCCCCCCCCCCCAAAAAAAAAACAAATAAAAACAAAACATCCTAGCAGTCCTCTACCCCTCAGATCTCCTCTCCAAGCACAATTCTTCTCTCCCCACCCAAAATCCCCTCTTTCAGCACAAATTCCCATCCCCCAAACCCCTTTCTTAGCCCCACTCAAAAAAAAAATTCCCTTCTTAGCACACATAACCTCCAATCATCCCTACTAGCACAATCCCCCCCCCCCCCCTTAACATATTTTTTTATTATCATATCACTTTTATAGCACAACCCTCCCCCCCCCCCCCCCAAATCCCCATCCTAGCACAAATCCTCTTCCCCCATTCTCCCTCCCAAAACAAATCCCCCAAAATCACCACTCCTAGCACACCTCCCTAAATGGAGATTTATACGCCTGCCCCCCCCCCCCATTTCCCTTCTCAACACAAATCCCCTCTCCCACAATTTCTGTGTGGTGCCTCTCCCACCTCACATGATAAAACAGTGCCCGGGGCTGCCGCTCCTCCTGCCCACCCCTTGTCCTGGACCTGGTATTAGTGAATTGGAAGGACAGCGCTAGGAACCAATCAAGTGCGCTATATGAAATGATGCAAAAATATGCTGACAGGAAGAAAAAGCAGGCTACTGAGCTCATCATTCTTCTGTTGCTCCTTCAATGTCCAATCACTGGCCAATGTCAGGAGGTGACCAAGCTGTATTGCATAACTGCAGCAGAGAAAAGTCAGGTAAGCAGCCTGGTTGTGATGCCTGCCAGAGATGTGTCATACTCAGGGCTACATGGACATTCAATTCTGTCTGACAAAACAGCACCCATTTATGTAGTTCACCTTTAGATTTCATGTGTGCCTGGAGTTTCCATTTATATATTGACCATTGCTTTATCTAGTTTGTAGGCAGGTTGAAATGTGTGTAGTTAGTCCAGCAGCCGGCCCAGCCTTGGGAAGGGGTTAATTATGTTCGGTTCAGTTCCTGGGCTTTTGATTTTGGCAGGCCCACCTGTTATATAAATAGGGGGACCACTAAGACCGGGGACTGTTCCGGAACAATTCCAGAACCGAAGTCGAGATGGAGTTTGTAGAGCCGAGGCTATGGAGACCCACCTGTGATTGCTAGGAGGGTGCTGAAGATAACGGGAGTCACGAACAGCATTCAAGACATAGACAGTTCCAAGATGGACTCTCACCTCATAGAGGTATGCCTGGGTCAATATGCTATTTTAGTTAGACTTAGGAACAGGACGTTATTCATGTTGTTTTGCCATGATGCCTTTCTACAGTAAAGTTATATGAACCATTCTGAGCCTGGTCTGAAGTTATTCAAAGGGGTGCATGCTGATTCTGGCGTATTCCAAAGAACCTGGGTCTTTAATTGCACTTAGGGGTATGAGTAACACAACTACAAAAGGTTAACTCAGCTAGACAAGGAACAGAAGTGTAGTTGCTATGGTAACCAAGTGAAGGAACAAGCTACAGCAACCAGTCATTAAGCGTGGTACCTGGTAGGATCACAGGTTCTCTGGTGGGGAGGGGATCGATGTTCTGGATCCATCTTCCATAGCAACCGGAGCAGACTAACGTTAAGATCTATGGCCTGGTCATGTGATACTGGAAGGGCAGAGTTAAGTGAGAGCACACCTAAAGTCCACGCTAGGTGTTCTGCGGGACCCATTCATTTACTGGGAGTAAAGTAACAGGGGTACGCTGGACTGATGGAGTGGGCGTAGGCTCAGCAATTTACTCCTAATGCAACATACTGTAAAAGTACAGTGTAGTGACATGGGACAGTTCGCTTTTCAGAGGATCTCTGCCCTTTTATTACTGCCAGGAGCGGCTGAGCCATAAGGGGTGCAGTGGCACAGCCCCCTAGTTTGCATGCGTGGATGCATGCGGGGTGTTTGGAGTTTTTTTTTTTTTTTCAAGCAATATGATTACTGCTTGATTATTATTAGGCTCTAATTGGCTTGTAAAAGGTTGGGTGTCGCGTACCCACCCACTTTCGACACTAGCGAATCAATATTCTCTATTGCCTTCCAGCTTCTCCTCCTGGCCAATCAGGATAGGAGTTGGATTGGGTTGGCCAGGACTGGAGAAGCTGAGGAATTTGTGGAGGGGCAAAGTGCGAGGGACTGTGGAGGTGTGAGTATGGGCAGGGGACAGTGGAGGGTTGAGTGTGACCTGGGGGGATGGGTTGTTTTCTTGCGCCTCCCCCCCAAAAAGTTTAGCACCAGCCGCCACTGATTACTGCACACAGTGTAGGCCAGGGAACTACCTTAGTGTTAGATGAGCGCAGTCTTCACTTAATACCAGGCATTGATGAGCGCGCTCCACACGAGTGTTAGCCCATGTGCATGGGTGCAGTAGACCCTGCCCACAAGTTAAAAAAAAAAAACCTATAATTTGTTTATTTATTGGCAAATTACATATCTTAGCATGCTGCAATATATTATAACATACTGCACATGTCTGTATATTTCCCCGGCCTAGGGCTCACCATCACATCCACAAACGTAAAACTGTGGGTGTTATAAATTGAAACATCCCTAGTCCTTTATTATAAAATGTTCCTACATTACAATGCTGTAACTTTAAAACACCCTGGACTGTTTTTGTCTTCCTGCACGTTCAACACACAATACATAGGATTAATGTAGCATTCATACCGTGCCAGGATCCCAGTGGCACTCCCTGCCCATATTTACCAGCCAGGACATGTAGCCTGTACAACTCCATAATAAATTGCTTTCAGTCTGGTAAATCCTGCACTGCAGGCACTGCAATTGAACGCATAACCCTATAAAATCAGTAAGTTTGAGTGTGTATTATGGTCTTATTTAGACTACCATTCACCTTCCTTTAGGTCACATATGTTGCTCTAAGTACACGACAGCTAAGTGGTAACAGCACATGTTGAGGCTTGGCTTTGCTGTTTGTATTCCTGGATGAATAGCAATGTATTTTTGGCAAGTCACTTGCTTAGATCTGCAGTGTACAGAACACAAGCTCAGGGGATGATTACTCTGCCAGGCTGCGTGTATGCAGTATTCTGGGATCCTTGCTGTTAGTATACATGGGAATACCGTCAGGAGAACACTGTTGGGCCCAGCTTCATTAGAGGTAAGAGGAGTATTATTATACTGCAAGCAGCTATTGTCTTTATAGTCATATTTCAAGCTACGCAGACTCAGGAGAAAGATGATTCTTCTATTGAGCATCAATGTGTGCTATTTTCAATACTGCTATTGAAACTGCATTATGTATTGACTTTTACAACCAACAGTTACATAGCTCTATACAAAAAGAAATATACCTTCATTCAATTTTTAAATGTACTTCATAGCAAGGACACATATCTGTTCAAAGTGCCCTATTTTTTCCAGGCAGATTTGGAAGATTATGTAAGAGCTCTGTGTTTAATTTATTCCCATGCTTTTATCTTTACTGCCATTAATCTAATGAAAAGTCTTTGTTTTTCTTCCATAAAACTACAATATAAAGTATAAGCATTATGATTTTATTTTAACAAGTAGAAGAATGATAAATATTAAATACACATAGATTTGGATTTTTAATGTACAGTATACCTTTTTTAATTATATAATGAAGGTTTGCATCTACATAGCAAATGTTTCACAAACAAGCAAAATGTTGCTGCATGAATTGTAATAGTATCCCAGGACAGCGAGCCGGACTGTTTGATTAATCAACTGATGTTAAAGCTTCATCAATGGAAAGCAACAGAAATGTATTGGTAATGCAAAATCCCTATTATAAACTAAGCTTCAGGAATATATATATATATAGAAATCACACAATGTAACGCAGTTATGTATTTATTTTCAAAAATCAACATATTTTTATAGAACCAGTACCTCAATATGGCTTTATAATTCTCCTGTAATACTCTGGACTGTAGCACACAGACTGGGAGGAAAGGGCCAGCACTAGGAGTGGGGCAGCACAGTGGCTTAGTGTTTAGCACTTTTGTCATGCAGCAATGGGATCCTCAATTTGAATCCCGGCCAGGACACTATTTGAATGGAGTTTGCTCAATGTTCTCCCTGTGCTTGCGTGGGTTTTTATCCCACACTCCAAAGATATGCTTGTAGGTTAATTTGCTCCTGTGTAAATTGGCCCTCGTATGATATTTTACTGAGTGTTCCCAAGATGAAAAAAAAATGGTGGGCGGCCAAAGGGAGGGGAAACAAGAGATGCCTTTTCTTCCCTACACCCCCAATTGCTTTTTGACACTTATGGGGTAGCAGTGGAGCCGAAAGGGTGAGAAGAAAGCTGCAAGCTAACCTTTTAGTTCAATAGGATTTGAGGATAAGATAAGTGGAATTCCTGTTTACACTTAACTAGCCTTGAATATGCACCTCCCCCTAACATCTATGCTAACTAACTTGTGTAAGAAAGGTTCATATACTTACCTATTTCCAGGCTGCTACTGATATACATCTTTCTTACACAGGTTAGTTAGCATAGGTGTTATTATGATACCGGATTTGTACAGCGCCAGCAGTCTGCACATCGCTTTGCAACATGAGGGCAGACAGTACAGGTACAATACAATTCAATACTGGAGGAATCAGAGGGCCCTGCTTGTTAGAGCTTACAATCTAGGACGAAGGGTCAAGTAGAGTTTGCCACCCCATCCCTTTAAAACTGACCACATATTTATTACCTAAGTTCTGTGGCTGATTAAGGTGGTAATTAAACTCACTTGGTGCCTTATCTGTATTAAACTAGCCTTAGAACATGTGTAATTCATATGTCTTTGGGTTTGAAGGGATGAGGTGGCAATCCTAGGGTAAAGTGATACAAAAGGTAATAGCTGTGGGGGAGGTGGTGATGGAGAACAGTAAAGTACAGTTGTTAGGTGAAGGCAGGATAGGCTTCTCTGAAGAGATAGGTTTTCAGGGATCGTCTAAAAGCAAACAGAGTAGGAGATAATCGGACAGATTGGGGTAGGGAGTTCCATAGGATGGAAGAGGCTCAGGAAAAGTCCTAGAGGCGAGCATGGGAGGAGGTGACAAGGGTACTAGAGAGCAGGAGGTCTTGGGAAAAACGAAGGGAGCAGTTTGGTTGGTATTTTGAGATTTTAGTGATGTACAGTAGCTGGGGGCAGAGTTGTGAATGGCTTTGTAAGGTGTTGTTAGAATTTCGAATTTAATTTGTTGGGAGAGTGGGAGCCAATGGATGGATTGACACAGAGGAGTAGCAGACACTGAATTGTTGGTAAGGTGGATGAGCCTGGCAGCAGCATTCATAATGGTCATGATGGTCTTTCTCAACTAGGGATCCTCCTGAGATTGCTAGGGGTTCCTTAAGCAATTGGCAGTTTCTGCCTCTCAGATACATTTCTAATGACACCATTGTTCCTTTTATCTATCTGTAAGGGGGTAATTCATACCAATGATGACCAGAGTAAGGAGCATTCTTCCCACTGACTGTCACACTAATGTGTCATGAGTTGTAGATTTTTAATTTTTAGCAGGGGTCCCCGAGACCAGAAATTTATTTCAAGGGTTACCTTGTGTTGAAAAGGTTGAGAAAGGCTGGCCTATGTAAAGGTAAGCCAATAAAAAGGAAGTTGCAGTAGTCGAGGCAAGAGATGACCAGGGAGTGAATTAGAAACTTTGTGTTGTTATTGTTTAGAAAGGGACATGTTTTGGAAATGTTGCAGAGGTTGAAGCGGCAAGATTTGGACAGTGATTGGACATGGGGGGCCTGAAAATGATAGCTCAGAGTCCCGCATTACACCTAGAACCTTGGCATGTGGGGATGGGCTGATAGTTGTGCCATCGATCTTGACAGAGAGATCAGGGAAGGGGCCCGTTGGGAAGGAAAAATCATGAGCTCGGTTTTGGATAGATTGAGTTTAAGGAAGTGCTGTGACATCCAGGCTGATAAGTCTGTTAGTAAATTGTTAGTAAGAGGAGGGGTCATTTTTAAGGCTAGCTAGGTGTAAGCTGGAATTCCACTTTAAGAAGTTCACTAAGCATACCAGGAAAAGTGACTACTGGCTGTGGCCGGTGTGATGAAGTAGAGCAGATTGTGGCATAAATTGTAACCTTATTATGGATGATAGATTTTGGGGGGCCTATGACACTGCCAGTAACACATACATGTCTGAGAAGTGACATGAGGTGTTAGAATAACAATCGTGGTTGGCATGCCTGCCAAGTGCTATTTGTGATCTCAATCATGTCGATAGAGGCAGAGGTGTTTGGGTATAATTTCATGGCTCGTGGTAGTTTATTATTAGCAAGGTCTATACATTTATGCATAGCTCTCAAAAAGAAATTGTGCACTCAGCCAAAGTCCTTTCCAATGTCCATTCAAAGAAAAAGTAAAATTCAATGACGTTTGCTTGTAATATTTGCCCTGCAAAAGAACTAAAAGGTGGGCACGGTTTAGCTTTATCCAAGTCAGATGATGCTGTATAATGGTGCTGTACGTTGTTATGAGCAGCAATTAGACAGTCTTTCTTTATGGCTGTATTTCCCTTAGTGTATTCTCATAGAGACGAGAATGATGTAACATCCTTCCAGGAAACGATTTATGTAATATGACAGAGATGCATAAACAAGCTTAGTCATCCTTTAGAGCAGAAAATCGACATCATTATTTTAGCTTTTTTTTTCATTAATAATTTTAGTAATTTCACGAAAATAAATATAGAACTGCACTGGCAGAAATTGTGTTCACTGTCAAGCAAAAGGCAACAAATCCAAAAAGGTAAGTCACTGATAGAGGCTTCTGATCTAGCCTTCGCTGTGTAAATACTGTATACTCTATATCCATTCTTGATGCTGTTTTAGATGGGGGAAATGATGCAAAGGCTTTATTTCTAATAGTAATATCAGAGTCGTTACTGCTGTTTTTTAAGGTGCAGCATCTGGGTTCACCCTTATTCTTTCTTTACTACTTAGAAAGTCTCTGACCTCCAACATACAAGATTTCCATAAAAATGACTGGCTACACACTTAGGTCAGTGACTTACCAAGTAGTAAAGGATGGCAGCCCAGAGACACAATACACAAGTCAACAATGGCAGCTCCAGAACTTCTCTTCTTAGACTTTATCATTCACAGGCAGATGTAATTCATTTTAATCACTAATATACAGTATATATTAACACTGCACTACTATGTAACTATTTAGTTTACATAAAATCCCTAAATATATGCTGCACCTCTTAAAGCAGAACTTCATGGAATTATCTTTTTTTAAACTTACATTGATCCAGCTTAATTACATCTAATTCTTTATATCTTGCATCTGAAGGGATGCTGAGGATATGTACAAAGTCTCTTGCGAGTGCTATCGTGATGTTATCCGCCCCTCTCCTCTCTGCCTTATCCAATCAGAATACCTTGTATTCACTGCAAAACATACAAGCCATTCTCTCAATGGTGGAGGTGCTCAGTATACAGATGGCAAGTTGCTCCAGGAGTACCCAGAAGAGACCAGCATTAATGTATGTAGGACAGGTTACTGCAGTGAATTTCTGTATCCCCCATCAGCCCTCTGGATGAAAAAATAGATGCAACCAAGCTGGACCAATGTAAGTAAAGTAAATGTAAATAAAGTAAAAAAAAAAAAAAAAGATTGTTTCTGGAGTTCAACTTTTTAAAGTTAATAACAATGTATAAAAAATAAAATGTGCACATAAAGCAAAATAAAATATGATACAATAGTCTGTATTTCTGTGTGTAATCTTGAATAATCAATAAATTCACCAATGTGTGGTACTCGAGGTGCAATCCCACAACCTACAAAACTAGAGCTCACTGCATCAGAATAGCCACCTGTTTAAAGTCCAAAATAGGTTTGTTATAAAAAAAAAAATAAAAAAATAAATAGATTAAAAACAGGAAACACTCACATAAGCACACCCAGCATTGGATAACTGCATGTGCATACACAGCTTCAGTAAGCTAGTAGCAGATTACAGCATTGATCCCGATCTCCAAACCCCACCTGATGCGCTTTATCACTTGGACTTCATCAAAGGCATTACCTAGCACACATTAGATGCATGTTTTATTTTGATTATTTTATTATACATTGTTATCATGAGCTCTGATAATTATTTGTTTTGTTTTTGGGCCAATGTAACTACTGTATGTATATAACAAAACTGGCCAATGCCCCTGGGAGCTGGAAACCACCAAGAAGAAACCACTGCTCCAGTGATCTGCACTTGCTTCTGGGTCCTGTGCTGAATGGCTGCCCTACTGCATTCTGAACAGTGGTGGTTGGCCACTTGGCATGGGCGCCGTTCAGAGAATGCTTTGCATTTCATAGTATTTGTATGTATGAATGTGACTTAGGGACCTTAGATTGTAAGCTCCTTGAGGGCAGGGACTTATGTGAATATTTATTAAATATGTAAGGTGCTGCATAAATGGATGGCACTACTGAAGTACCTGTAATAAACAAATAAATACATTTCAGTAAAACAAATCCAGGGTATGACATTCCCCCTGTTTTCCACCCTTGAGATTGCTGTGGAGTTGTGTTACTGAAATAAATCGCTTTTAAATATTGTGATGTCATCAGTGTGTGTCCCTTTCATTCTTCTTTGACATGTACAAGAGTTTGTCACAGGTATCAACATTTGTTGTGTGGAGGCACATATGAATTCTAAAGAGCATCTACGTCATTCTTTATAAATTCCAGGCAATAAATCTGCTGATTCAGACATGTATTGTGAGAAAGAGCTGTAAAGCACAACTGTTGTGTAGCACATCATAGAACAAAGCATAGCCTGCAAATGTGGTAAGTCATTATGGCTGCCCCATGTACATATTAATATGATTATTTTTTCTTATCAAACTGACCTCTTTTACATGTTTATCTAAAAAAAAGTAAATTAAGTATTTTTTAAATCCAGAATGACATGCTCAAATGCTACAGTGTGTCCAACTGAGCTGAATAAATAAGCACAGAGCCATATTAATTTTACTAATGGCCATGTCTAAAAGATGACAAGGCTTGGGTTAATACCATACTAATGATCACTGCTAATGATAATTCAATATATTTAATTTATTCAGAAAAGGTCCATAAAATCTTCCTTAAATTTTCAGCTGCAGATTATGTAAATGCACAAGTTATAAACTGGAATAGAGATGAACTTGAGCGTGTTCAGATGCTCTTCCAAACTGAGCCCTCCAGGAAGCTGTCACCTGTAATGGGCCAATCATCTGAAGCTGGGACATTCCCTGCCCCAAGCCCAAGGAGCATGTATAAATGTGGCTGCATACAAGGAATGCCCCCACTACAGATTATTGGCCCATTACAGGTGACAGCTCCCTGGTGGGCACAACCACATAGGTTTGGAAGAGCATCTGAACACACTGAAACTTATCTCTACTGGGGAATATATGGGAGTGCAAGGAAGCTCTGATGTTACCATGAAGTGTTGGATCTATGCCCAGTTATAACTGCCTGTCGTGCCTGACATTTAAATATTGCTGGAGGACTGAAAGCTGCTGCAGATATGCACATACACCTTTATACCTGTCAGACGCCTTTTTTTTTTATAATGTCAGAAGGCTCAGTTAACAACGCTTTAACACAAGGGCAAGGATCTTCCTTTTAGCTACAGTCAGGTCCATAAATATTGGGACATCGACACAATTCTAATCTTTTTGTCTGTATACACCACCACAATGGATTTGGAATGAAACAAACACGATATGCTTTAACTGCAGACTTTCAGCTTTAATTTGAGGGTATTTACATCCAAATCTAGTGAAAGGTGTAGGAATTACAACAGTTTGTATATGTGCCTCCCACTTTTTAAGGGACCAAAAGTAATGGGACAATTGACTGCTCAGCTGTTTCATGGCCAGGTGTGTGTTATTCCCTCATTATTCCATTTACAAGAAGCAGATAAAAGGTCCAGAGTTAATTTCAAGTGTGCTATTTGCATTTGGAATCTTTTGCTGTCAACTCTCAATATGAGATCCAAAGAGCTGTCACTATCAGTGAAGCAAGCCATCATTAGGCTGAAAAAAACAAAACAAACCCATCAGAGAGATAGCAAAAACATGAGGTGTGGCCAAATCAACTGTTTGGAACATCCTTAAAAAGAAAGAACGCATCGGTGAGCTCAGCAACAGCAAAAGACCGGAAGACCACGGAAAACAAGTGTGATGGATGATCGAAGAATTCTTTCCCTGGTGAAGAAAACACCCTTCACAACAGTTGGCCAGATGAAGAACACTCTCCAGGAGGTAGGTGTATGTGTGTCAAAGTCAACAATCAAGAGAAGACTTCACCAGAGTGAATACAGAGGGTTCACCACAAGATGTAAACCATTGGTGAGCCTCAAAAACAGGAAGGCCAGATTAGAGTTTGCCAAACAACATCTAAAAAAGCCTTCACAGTTCTGGAACAACATCCTTTGGACAGATGAGACCAAGATCAACTTGTACCAGAGTGATGGGAAGAGAAGAGTATGGAGAAGGAAAGGAACTGCTCATGATCCAAAGCATACCACCTCATCATTGAAGAATGGTGGTGGTAGTGTCATGGCGTGGGCATGTATGGCTGCCAGTGGAACTGGTTCTCTTTTTATTTATTTTGTATTTATTGATGATGTGACTGCTGACAAAAGCAGCAAGATGAATTCTGAAGTGTTTTGGGCAATATTATCTGCTCATATTTAGCCAATTGCTTCAGAACTCATTGGATGGCGCTTCACAGTGCAGGTGGACAATGATCCGAAGCATACTGCAAAAGCAACCAAAGCGTTTTTTAAGGGAAAGAAGTGGAATGTTATGCAATGGCCAAGCAAATCACCTGACCTGAATCCGATTGAGCATGCATTTCACTTGCTGAAGACAAAACTGAAGTTAAAACGCCCCAAGAACAAGCAGGAACTGAAGACAGTTGCAGTAGAGGCCTGGCAGAGCATCACCAGGGATGAAACCCAGCTTCTGGTGATGTCTATGCGTTCCAGACTTCATGCTGTAATTGACTGCAAAGGATTTGCAACCAAGTATTAAAAAGTGAAAGTTTGATTTATGATTGTTAATCTGTCCCATTACTTTTGGTCCCTTAAAAAGTGGGAGGCACATATACAAACTGTTGTAATTCCTACGCCGTTCCCCTGATTTGGATGTAAATACCCTCAAATTAAATCTGAAAGTATGCAGTTAAAGCACATCTTGTATGTTTCATTTCAAATCCATTGTGGTGGTGTATAGAGCCAAAAAGATTATTGCGTAGATGTCCCAATATTTATGGACCTTACTGTATGTGCCTGTACTTTTCAAATCTTATTGGACTCTGAATGACAGCTTAAATATTCGTCAATTATTTGAAAAATACTAATACGTATATTGGCGTTTTAGCTTTGAATATTGAGTCATTTAAAATACTTAATCCAGCTAAGGGTTGCAAATGAGGAGTGAAAGGGGTGGCACAAGCTCAAAAAGCAACAGTGCTTTAAATACTTGTGAAAGAAAATAGGTGCGCGGTCCTGAAGTGATGAGAAGTGAAGTGAAAGCAGCACTGAAATTTGAATTAAACGTGAGAGGATGGCAATATAGAAAACATTACCAAAGTGCGCTAAACAAATAATGAACCAAGTGTTCAAAGGTACATGGATGGTATCCGGATTTATACCAAAATCATATGCATTCAGTCCAAAACAAAAGTGCAAAAACTGTGAAAAAGTCTTTCTTTTCAAATTGGAGTGAAGGTGAGGGAGTGTTGGGAGGTGGGTGGGGCCTCGTCCCAAAAAATGATCCAAAGTGATTCTCAGTGGCCTGATATACACATGTGGACACCCAGTGTTAGGAGTGGACTCTTACCACAATGTGGAGAGATGTGAGCATGTACTTTGTTGTGTCTAGAAGTCCCCAACTGATCAAGCTGGCAGGGATGGCTCTCGGAATGGACTGGAACAATCAGCTGCTTCCGAAGTGGGGAGGGATCTGTAGGCTTCCAAGCAGGGGGAGATGCCAAGACAGAGCAACCCAGAGAAAAGAAGAGGACTATAGTGCATTACCTTCGACTTTAATGATAAAACGAATGAGGGTACACTTACACATTCCGGACGAACAGACAGCAAATACAGGGCGGTCGCGGGTGTCTGCAGTACAAACCTGGACCTATGACAGCACGGCTGGCTCCCCCCGACGCGTTTCCACTAACAAGTCGGCTTCTGGGATTGGAGCTACAGCCGCGCTGTCCACATCTCTCATTTAAGTGTTGGCAAGTGGAGACTTCCGGTGCGGACTCGGCGGGGACTCGGAAGTGCAATGACGCACTTCCGGTTGCGGAGTTGGCCAATCATAGCGTATTCCTCCGAAGACCCGGACGTGCAATGACGCACTTCCGGTTCCGGAGTCGACCTATCATGATCGTAATACTTCAAAGACCCGGAAATGTTACGATATCTTTCCGGATTCTTGCTGGGCCAATTACAGCGGATGTCAACAAAGCAATTGATAGGTGGTACTAAAGTGTCCAGAAAAGGAAACGCACTTTACCTAACAATGCATGGACTAGTGGTGCAATGTAAGAAGGCAAGCAGTGTGGCCATGTTTACCTTTCTTAACGGCTAAGAAGAAAATAATTTGATTAAAAGGCAAAAAAATATGGTTAAAAGGTGCTAATCTTCACGGTGAAAAAAAAATTGTCTATTGGTGAGAGTAAGCAATTTTGGAGGATAAATCATAAATGGCCACAATTTGGACTAAAAACTAAAAATCCAATAGATGGACATATTTTAATCGATGTTAAAAAACATAAAATAGATTTATTTTAAAATTATTAAAAAACTTTTATGTGTAAAACAAAATTGTTGGTTAGGGTGGATCGCAATGGAAATCTCCATCCGCCAACTGGTATATTTAATAACAATGCATGTATAAAATACCAAATTTTCCATATATAAAAATATAAAAATTGTCTAAAAAATTTTTAAAAAATTTATTAAACACCAGATTTGAAGAAGGAGAATAATAATGAAGGAGGAAAAGATTGGCTGAAAGAGAACAGACTATGAAAGAAAGTGTGTATCAATTGTAGGAAGGACTAGTCATTGTTTATATGGGCATTAATGTCCCACTCTACATTCATGCCCCAGGGCTGGTAACACTTTAATTCATGAATCCAAAACGTTTCGCGCCTGGAGATAGTCCTTTTCATATCACTCCCTCTCCAATGGGGGGAGTAGCCTTCAATCACGACGGCTTTCAGTTGTGCATAGCTTTGATTATGACATCTGTCGTGATGGGCTGAAAGGCTGTGTCCAGGGAATCCGATTTGTATGTTGGTAAGATGCTCCCCAATTCTTATACTAGGGGTTCTAATCGTTCTTCCAACATACTGCAACCCACATCCACAAGTAAGGAGATATATAGCTCCCCTACTTTGGCATGTAACAAAGTTTTGGATATCGTACTTTTTCTTGGTTACTGTAGAGTTGAAGGTTTTAGTTCTCTGTGTTTTTAACTCTTTACATACCCGGCATTTTTTACAAGGAAAAAAGCCTTTCATATTAGAAAACATTCTAGGGATGGCAGGCTTCTCAACTGGAGTAGGAGCAATCAGGTCTTTCAAATTCCTGGTTCTCTTATATATGATGGGGGGTCTTTCGGGAAGATTTGGTCCTAGGATTCTATCTCCCTTAAGGATATGCCAATACTTCCGGAAAGTCTTGTTAACCCATCTATATCCAGTGGAGAAGGAGGTAACAAAGGCATATTCGAATTTAGAAAAGGCGCCAGTTTGTTTAGGTTTAGGGACCACTAGTTCTCTTTGTGGTACATCTTTAACTTGGAGGATGCTTTGTTCCAAAGCTTCTTTTTTGAAACCTTTTTCCAGGAATCTATCCTTCAATATGTCGCTCTGAACCTTGAAGTCGTGAGAGTCCGTACAATTACGGCGGATCCTCCTAAACTGACTGGTGGGGACCGAAGATAGCCAATTTGGATGGTGGCAGCTATCAAGGGGGATGAACCCGTTCTTATCCGTGGGTTTAAAAAATGTCCTAGTGCCAAACTTACATCCTATCCTATAGATGGTAAGGTCTAGGAAGTTGATGGAAACCTCACTGAACTGGTAGGTGAGGCGAATGCCCCAATCGTTGCAGTTCAGTCGTTCCATAAAAAGTTTGAGGGAAGGGGTGTCACCCTTCCACAGCAGTAGGACATCATCTATATATCTCCTCCATAGGAAGATGTTAGGCTCACGGTTATCATAGATGTTACGGTCCTCCCATAGTGCCATAAACAAATTTGCAAGGCTGGGAGCAAATTTTGCTCCCATCGCCACTCCAGTCTGTTGCAAGTAGAAATTCCCACCATAATAGAAATAATTGTGCTCCATTCCGAACTGTAAAAGCTCCAGAATGAACACTTTTTGTTTGAATGGAAGGTCAAAATGGTTGTCAAGGAAGGTGCTGACAGCTTCATATCCCATTTGGTGAGGTATGATGGTGTACAGGGATGAAACATCCGCTGTAACCATCAATACCTCACCATCTGTCTCCAGGTTGGTGAGTTCCTGGATACACTGGGAGGTGTCTTTTAAGAATGCGGGGGTTTGCTGCACAAGAGGCTGGAGGAAATGATCCACATATTTACCTATACGTGAGGTGACTGAATCTATCCCACTTATTATTGGTCTACCTGGGGGCTTTATTAAGCTTTTGTGGACCTTGGGTAGATAATAAATAAGTGGGATTCTGGGGGCTAAAGGAACTAAATGTTCTTTTTCTTTTTCATTGAGAATGCCCTCTTCATAACCTCTCAAAATTAAGCATTCAAGCTTCCTCTTGTATAGGTAAGTCGGATCATTTGGGAGGATCCGGTAAGTCTCACCGTCAGACAATAAGCGGTCCATCTCCTCCACATAATCATCTTTTTTCAGCAGCACAACCCCACCTCCCTTGTCAGCTGGGCGTATAATTAAATCTTTACGCTCACAAAGTGATTTAACTCCTTCCATCAAATCTTTCTGCATATGGTGAGAGAATTTAGCTTCATCAAGGTCCTTCAAAACCAAATCTTTGAATACCGTGATGTTACTACTTTTGACACCTTGGGGATTAAAGAGTGAGGCATTTTTTAAATTAGTGTGACTGTAAGGAGAAACTTGATAGCTGGTATAATTTCTTTCCTTAGCATTTGACAAAAAATGTCTCTTCACATTTAATTTTCTGACATATTTGTGCACATCTATGAATGTGTCAAATTTGTTGATGCCTTTCTTTGGTGCGTATTTCAGGCCTTTGTCTAGGGTCCGTTGTTCTGAATCTGTCAGGGTGACTCCACTTAGGTTGAAGATGCCCTGCCCTTTCATCTTTTCCTTTTTCCTGGAGTCACCTCCCCTGCACCCCCTTGTTTTTTTCTTTTGCCTTTGTTGTGGCCCTTCCCTAAAAAACCCCTCGGTTTTTGGCTAATGGGGGTGTTGGTAGAATAATTATGTTGAGGTTCATATTCATCATCCTCACTCTCGTCTGTGTCCTCTTGTAAAGATTCATATCTGTTATTGGACACTAACTTTCTTGGGTCTTGATAAGAAGGACCAAGATAGTTTCCCTCATAATCCAAAGACAATCTTCTAGATTTTTTAGGAGAGGGTGAGGTACGGTGTTTATAAGCAGATCTATGATCTTCCTCCTCCCATCTCAAATTTTTAGTTTGAGAATGGGTAACCCCTTTTCCACTTTTTCCTTTCCCTTTGGTAGATTGGGAGAGGGATTTCTCCTTCAAGGGTTTAAATTTGGAGTGGTAAGCTCCAGATGTAGAAGGTACCGGATTTCCCGCAGGGGGGAGTTTCCGGTTGTCAGGATGTGAGTTTTCCTGCATTTCTATTGAATTTGGATTTCCAACTTCAGTATTGACTAAAGTACTGGTGGTTGCACTAGAACCCTCCCCAGTGTTCAATTGCCACTTGAACACACGGGTAGAGTTGTAGTCTTCCAAATCTCGGAAATATTTTTTCCGTTTTTTTATTTTCTGTTCCTCTTCCTCCATGGTGAGGATCTCTCTTAGCTCTTGTGTATACATTTTGTAGGCCTCTTCTTCTTTAAATGGAGTCAGTTTCTAACATCTCCTTATTGAGTCTAATGGTCTTCCTCCTCTTTTTGTCAACAAGGAAGTTTAGCAGGCTGATGCCTGCACCATTAAAGAACTGACTCGATTCTAGAAGTTCTGTATCCCCTTGGTCAGGGTTTAAGTTCCACCTGAGGCTAAGGGGAACCATTTTTTCTGCTATATATCTCTCTAGGAAGACTATATCCCATGCGGCATGTAACTCTGCCACCATTACATTTTTGAGTCGCATGAATATTCCCCTGAGATCAGTGGATTCTGGTTTGGTTCTAGTAAACACATCATCCACTGCTAGTTTGCGGGAACTGTGATATTCAAAGATGTCCATTCCCTAAAAAAGGACGCAGCTACCTGTGAAAGTGTGAATAAATTGTGAAAGAAAATAGGTGCGCGGTCCTGAAGTGATGAGAAGTGAAGTGAAAGCAGCACTGAAATTTGAATTAAACGTGAGAGGATGGCAATATAGAAAACATTACCAAAGTGCGCTAAACAAATAATGAACCAAGTGTCTTGTCTTCTTCCCATAACTTGTCACACTTTGCATTAGTGATTAACTCACTAACCTTGTAACAGACAGACTAAATAAGCTCTTTACTAAACATCTGATAGAAAGGTCATAAAGATAGTACTTAGCTGTCACTCTGATCCTGGGGGGGGGGGGGGTGACTCAACCACAGGATAGTCTTTCCTGTCTTAATTTTGTCTTATATTGAATGGTGAACTCATACTAGTTTATCCTAGTTCTATTCAGTGTCTGTCACTCCTATAACGGTGCACACTTTCCTTAGAAGGTCTGAATAAAGCAATGAAAAATGCAGGTATATTTAAAGCCATAAGCAGCTGAAATTTTGAATAGTAAATATAACTGCAATAATTACACTTTTATCTGTTGCAGGTCCCTGAAGCCGCTTTCAAAGATAATATAAGATGACGCGTGAAGAGGAATTACCAGATTGGCAGACTTCTCAAGAGTTTTATGAGAAATATGAGCCCAAGGAGATTTTGGGGAGGTAAAGTTAATGGTTTTAAATATTGACTAGCTACTGTATATCTAAAATGTTTTATGCATTTCCTACTCTAGCCAGGATGAAAAAAAAAAGTTTTGGCTTTAGATACACTTTAAGGTAAATTGCACTTATGCTTCAACATAAATGCTGTATTTCATGTATAGTATTAGCAGCTCACTGAATGATTTCACTTGTAGCCTATAATAAAGAAGGGACATTGCGCACTGCAACTATTTAGAGAGACAAAAGACTAATGCATGATGAAGCACTTTCTGGAGCCTGATGCAGGGGTCAGAGCCAGTTCCCTGTAAATAAATCAGTGTGGCTTGTTAAGAAGACCACCGAGGTCATGGTACACAAAGCCAAAATTTCAAAGGGTGATGGGCTTCTTAAATTTCATAACCTTACTGGATTTCTTTATTATGCAAATTAATAGCAATAAAACAATATTAATATGACATTTCATTTTAGGGGTATTACTCTTATATTTCATGTCAACGATCTATGCACTTTGTAAAGTGTTCAGGTATGTTTCAGTAATATATAAATGTATAATTTTTTTTTATATTGAGTAAGAGGCTATAAGTGTAACATATCTGTGTGTGCAGTAAAACTGGGTATCGGAGGTATATAATTGAAAATAATTAACAGACACGTCTGTTATATAAATATATATATATATATATATATATATATATATTCTTGTTTCATTATACTGATATTCTTGTTTCATTATACTGTATATTCTTGTTTCATTATACTGTATATTAGATGCAATGCTTTTTTTTTTAACCACATTTCTATACTTCCTACAGAGGAGTTAGCAGTGTGGTGCGGCGATGCATATATAAGCCGACCAGAGAGGATTTTGCTGTAAAGATTATAGACATCACTGGAGACCACTTAACACAGCAAGAAATTGAAGAACTTCGAGAAGCCACTATTAAGGAAATTGAAATTCTGCAAAAAGTTTCAGACCACCCTAATGTCAGTGAGTAATATTTCATTGTAAAAATGTGTCTAAGAGATATAAGGAACTGTTGATTCCCGAATGAATCAGTTAGTATTCTTAAGGATTAACTTGATATTGCAAACATGAGCTTGCAATGCAAATATTGAAGTTGTAAATGTTACCTACTAGGACATGACTAATTGCATTTGATTATTTGATTTGGTGGAGATCTCTTCAGGTAACTCATAGCTCAGCTACAATGGTAGCCTTTTTCAAGTGTTTCTAAACCCTTGTATATTACAAGATGTTAAAGTGGTCCCTTTCTTAGGCTCCATGTACACGGGACGCTGGAAATGGCCGTTTAGGAGCAGTTGGGCGTTTTTTTCAGAAGCCCCTGAACCCATCTACATTTTATCTTATCTGTCCATGTACACCAGGTCGTTTACAGTCATTTGCAGGCAGTTGCGTTCAGGGACTGTTTTTAGAACGCAATTATTTGCGTTCGAACGTGTGCTTCCCGGCGTTTCAAACGCACAAACGCGTCCGAACGCGTCTGAACGCGTCCGAACGCGTCTGAATGAGTCTGAACGCGATGACCCGCGTTTAGCGTTCGCGTTTTTCCATTTTAAAGGGGAATAATTTTTTTGACCTCTAGGAACGCTTCTAAACGCAAACGCCCGCAAACGCCGCTAAACGCCCGCTAAACGCGGTTACAAACGCGACCGAATGGACGTTTCTAACGTCCTAAAAATTCCAGCATTCAAAGGGACTTTTAACAACGTCCCGTGTACATGGAGCCTTAGAGTTAACCCACTAAAACGTAGTTGCATGAATAAAATAAAAGCACCTATGTCACTGCATACCTTAAGGGACTGTGTAATTGGTTTTATATAAAGATATGCTGGTAGGTTAATTGGCTCTGGTCTAAATTGGTCCTAGTATGTGTGTATGAATGTAAGTTAGGGACCTTAGATTGTAAGCTCTTAGAGGGCAGAGACTGATGTGAATGTATAATATAAATGTAAAGTGCTGTAAAGCGCTGTAAACTGACGGCACTATATAAGTACCTGTAATAAATAAATAAATACACAGAACTGTGAAAGAGTTTTAGGCACTTGTGAAAAACTGCTGTAAGTAAAGAAGCTTTAAAAAAGAATAAAAGCATAGTTTTTATTTATCGATTTAAAGCCCACAAAGTGCCTAAATAGACCCTTTGCCTTTAAAACAGCACCGATTCTCTTAGGTACACTTGCACATAGTTTATTTTAAAAAATTAACAGTTTGGCTGTTCCGAACATGTAGAAAAACTACCCACAGTTCTTGTTTGAATTCCCTCTTTCTCATTATCAGCCTTGCAGAGTGTAATTTAATGTGTATAGGACGCATATAACACCTAATTCACTTTATAGAGCAAGCCTTTGAAATAGTCCTAATGGTATTAGATGTGGAGAGGTCCCAGGAGATTTCATATACTTTATTTTATCTAAAGATGTCCCAAATTGTCAAGATATTAGAAAGATGTAATTCAATATTAATGATATTTTTAAAAATGTTTGTAGTGTAGTATGTAATCAATATACATGCATGCTGGGACATCTAGAGGTTCCAGAAAATCAAGCTAATCTGAAATTGGGGTTTGGTGGAATACTATTACTTGATGGAAAATTGATTGCACAAAAGTAGATTTCGGCACATCCATTGTCAGTGGAGAAATGGCTATTGGCAGACAATTGGAATTTAAATTTAGAGCAGTTGAGTTTTCAGCATAAAGTAAGTTTTAACCACTTCTGGACCAGAAAGATTTACCCCCTTAATGACCAGGCCATTTTTTGCAACACAGCACTGCGTTACTGTTACTGACAATTGTGCAGTCGTGCAACGCTATACCGAAATAATCCTGTGCAATTTTTTTATTTTTGCGCTATAAACAAAAAAAGAGCGACAATTCTGAAAAAAAGAAAACAATATTTTTTACATTCTGCTATATAACATTCCCAATAAAAAGAAAATTAAAAATCAATTTTTTTCATAATTTTAGGTCAATTTGTATTCTGCTACATATTTTTGGTAAAAAATCAGAATAAGTGTGTATTGATTGGTTTGCGCAAAAGTTATTGCATCTACAAACTATGGGAAAGATTTATGTCATTTTTATTTTTTACTAGTAATGGTGGCAATCCACGATTTTTAGTGGGACTGCGACATTGCGGCGGACAGATCAGACACCTAACTTACATTTTTGACACTTTAGGGGGACCAGTGACATTACTACAGTAATCAGTGCTAAAAATACGCACTGTTACTGTACTAATGACACTGGCAGGAAAGGGGTTAACACCAGGGGCGATTAAAGGGTTAAATGTGTCCCTAGGGGGTACTTTCTAACTGTGGGGGAGATGGGCTTGCTGCAAGAACACAGAGACCTGTGTTCCAAAATAAGAGGAACACAGGATCCTTGTGTTCATTACTGACAGAACACCGGTCTGCCGTGTTTACAACAGCAGACCGCCGTTCTGGCTCCACAGGGAGTGATCGCAGGTGCCTGGCGGCAATTGCGGCCGCCAGACCCACTAATCAGCTTCCCCTGTGGCGAATGGGCGCAAAGCGACGTACAGGTATGCCGACCTGCCGCCGACGAGCCGACCTGCCGCCGTAAAACTATGGTGGCTAGTTGGCAAGTGGTTAAATCGATTTTAAAAGATGGATAGAATGGCATCAGGTATCTAGTTTTGCACTGAATTAGTGAGAAATTAAAGATATTACAATTTTGGGAAAGTTGTAATATTTTGTCAGTGAAATGTTTTTTTAATCTTTTTTTTTCCGGGTCAGATGGATGGGATAGTTTTGAATGTATAATGTTTTACTATGTAGAGTTTAGTTTGGTATTTTTGTTTTCTATTTTTTTGTTTCGTGTTGAGATGCTTTTCTATGGTATATGTGTTTGTCAGAAAAAAAGATGTTAATAAAATATGGATTTGAGAGCTCTAATGCACAAATTTGACACCTCTTGATGAAGTTAAAGTGATTGCAATGTCTCGTTTTGTTTTTTTTTATATTAAAAACCCAAACATGTTATACTTACCTCCTCTGTGCAGTGGTTTTGCACAGGGCAGCCCGGATCTTCCTCTTCTCGGGTCCCTCGCTGGAGCTGCTGGCCCCTCCCTCCTGTTGAGTGCCCCCACAGCAAGCAGCTTGCTATGGGGGCACCCGAGCCGAGCTGCAGCTCCGTGTATCCATTCAGATACTGCTTCAGAGCTGCTGTTCGGCCCCACCCCCTTCTCCTGATTGGCTAACTGAGTTTAATTGACAGCAACGTGAGCCAATGGCATAACTGCTTTGTCTCAGCCAATCAGGAGAGAGAGATTTGTGGATGGCTGAGGCACTTGTGGACATCACTGGATGTAGAGGGGGCTCAGGTTAGTATAAGGAGGACTGAGAGGGGCTGCTGCACACACAAGGCATTTTATCTTAATGCATAGAATGTATTGAGATGAAAAAAAAAAAAACCTTCTGCCTTTACAACCCCTTTAAAGCAGAATAAAACTGTGCAAATACTTACCTCCCTTCCAACAATGCAATGACCCTGAGGTCCCTCGCCAGCATCTTCTTCTTTGCATCTTCCAAGTCCCAGGTCTTCAGGCCTTTTGATTGGCTGGGCTAGCTAGGGAATGATGTAACTCCCACACATTCATTGCAATACCAAAGTGTGCCGAGAAAGCAGGTGCAACTCATACATTCTAAAGAAAATTGCAAACAGGCAAGTAAGGGCTCTTTCACGCGGTCCGCCTCCGTAGGCGGATCCGTGCTGCTCAGCGGGGATCGATCCGCGATCCCCGCTGAGCCGTCGGATGACAGCTCCGTCTCTGCTTGCAGTGCGGAGAGGGAGGTGTCACAGCCCCCGCTGCTCTCTATGGGGAATCGGATGAGAGCGGACCGCCTGTCCGCTCTTATCCGATCCCATCCGATCCGATCCCCAGGACGGATGGAAAATAGGGTTTCCGTCCGTCCGGATTTCATGGACAGGATCGAATGCGGATGGCAGCGGGTGTCAGCGGACATGTCACCGCTGACATCCGCTGCTCCATAGGGCTGAATGGGACATCCGATCAGATCCGCTTTAAAAAACTGACAGGCGGATCTGATCGGACCACCCGTGTGAAAGAGCCCTAAGTTTGTTTTATTGCCGAAGAAATATACAGTAGCAATGTCTCCTTTGCAATTAAGAGCTTCTCTTCCAACTCAATTTTTTTTTATGTTTGCACTTTAGTTCTGCTTTGATGTAGGCGCTGTCCCTCCCACCTGCTTCTCCCATCTCCTTTTTGGCCTGTCCATGTGATGGGAGGTCTCACTAACCAACAGTAAAGCATGGAAAATGGGGGGGGGGGGGGGGTGGCAGGCTAATACCTACTACAGGAGAGGTCAGAATTGAAACTCCAGCACAGCAATACACTTTTACATTTTATGTTAAGGTTGCTGCTTTCTGAGAACAAATTACAAAGAAATGTATAATTCTTTTATTAGCGTCTTTTCCTCGTAAAGTCTGAACTGACAGCAGTTGTCATAGAGATCAATGGAGATCTCTGTGACCGAATCATTTCACAATCATTTTGAAAACTTGTCTCCTGCTATTATATTAACAAATGCCATGGAAACAGTTTTTTTTTTCTTTCTTTTTTCTAAAGATGCTTTGCTACAATGTAAAGTAGTGAGTGTTCAGGTTGTATAAGGCTCCTTTCACACGGCCGCTCCGTGTGAAAGGTTCGCTGCGGGACTTTTTTTTTTTTTTTACCACGGAGCGGATGACATTTCTGTCATCCGCTCCGTGTGCCCGCATATCATCCTATCCGTTTGCGGATGATATGCGGACATAATGTATGTCTATGGCACTGCGGATGTCAGCGGATGACACCGCTGACATCCGATTTTCCTTCCTTTCCGTGTTTTACACGGAAGAAAAAATGGGTTCTGTTCCATTTGTAAAAACGGAACAGAACTGAATGGAGGAAAATCGGGTGTCAGCGGGTGGTATTCCGCTGACACCCGCAGTGCCATTCACTTACATTATGTCCGCAAATCATCCGCAAACGGATTGGATGATTTGCGGACACACGGAGCGGCCGTGTGAAAGGAGCCTAACAGTGTAAATTAGCTGTCCCCTCAAAATAACTCAACACACATTAATGTCTAAACTGCTGGCAACAAAAGTGAGTACACCCCTAAGTGAAAATGTCCAAATTGGGCCCAATTAGCCATTTGCCCTCCCCGGTGTCATGTGACTCCTTCGTGTTACAAAGTCTCAGGTGTGAATGGGGAGCAGGTGTGTTAAATTTGGTGTTATCGCTCTCACTCTGTCATACTGGTCACTGGAAGTTCAACATGGCACCTCATGGCAAAGAACTCTCTGAGGATCTGAAAAAAAGAATTGTTGCCCTACATAAAGATGGCCTAGGCTATTAGAAGTTTGCCAAGACCCTGAAACTGAGCTGCAGCACGGTGGCAAAGACCATACAGCGGTTTAACAGTACAGGTTCCAATCAGAACATGCCTTGCCATGGTCGACCAAAGAAGTTGAGTGCATGTGCTCAGCGTCATATCCAGAGGTTGTCTTTGGGAAATAGATGTATGAGTGCTGGCAGCATTTCTGCAGAGGTTGAAGGGATGGGGGGGTCAGCCTGTCAGTGTTTAGACCATACACCGCACACTGCATCAAATTGGTCTGCATGGCTGTGGTTCCAGAAGGAAGCCTCTTCTAAAGATGATGCACAAGAAAGCCCCTAACAGTTTGCTAAAGACAAGCAGACTAAGGACATGGATTACTGGAACCATATCCTGTGGTCTGATGAGACCAAGATAAACTTATTTGGTTCAGATGGTGTCAAGCGTGTGTGGTGGCAACCAAGTGAGGAGTACAAAGACAAGTGTGTCTTGCCTACAGTCAAGCATGGTGGTAGGAGTGTCATGGTCTGGGGCTGCATGAGTGCTGCCAGCACTGGGGAGCTACAATTCATTGAGGAAACCATGAATGCCAACATGTACTGTGACATACCGAAGCAGAGCATGATCTCCTCCCTTCGGAGACTGGACTGCAGGGCAGTATTCCAACATAATAATGACCCCAAACACACCTCCAAGATGACCACTGCCTTGCTAAAGAAGCTGAGGGTAAAGGTGATGGACTGGCCAAGCATGTCTCCAGACATAAACCCTATTACGCATCTGTGGGACATCCTCAAACAGAAGGTGAAGGAGCGCAAGGTCTCTAACATCCACCAGCTCTGTGATGTCATCATGGAGGAGTGGAAGAGGACTCCAGTGGCAACCTGTGAAGCTCTGGTGAACTCCATGCCCAAGAGGGTTAAAGCAGTGCTGGAAAATAATGGTGGCCACACAAAATATTGACACTTTGGGCCCAATTTGGACATTTTCACTTAGGGGTGTACTCACTTTTGTTTCCAGCGGTTTAGACATTAATGGCTGTGTGTTGTGTTATTTTGAGGGGACAGCAAATTAACACTGTTATACAAGCTGTTCACTACTTTACATTGTAGCAAAGTGCAATTTCTTCAGTGTTTTCACATGAAAAGATATAATAAAATATTTACAAAAATGTGAAGGGTGTACTCACTTTTGTGAGATACTGTATATAATTTATTAGTGAGGGGCAGTAAAAATGCATTATTATTATATAAGCAATTCAAGTGAAATTATTATTTGGAACTAATAAACCTAATCTTAGAGCAAAAGTAGATCAGCTGCTGATTACAATCCAACAGGTTCCATATTTCAAATAAAGGAATCCTCGTTCTGTTATGGGCACTTTGATATCAACCAAATTAATTATTAAAAAATAAATAAACCTTAGGTTTAGTTATTTTTTTTTCTTAATCAGCACAAGGGATGGCAATCACATTGAATGAGTAATGTTCCTTGTGCTGATTGCTAATTTCCTTGTGTGAAACTTAATTCCCCTGACCCCCCACCATAGCAGGAGTCTTCTGGTACTGCAGTGGTTAATACAGCTGCTGGACTTAGGCCCTTTCCACCCCCCCCCCCCCTTTATTCATAAAAGATATACTATCTGCTCCCACAGTGAAAGGTGCTTTATGAAAGGAGGAGGTGGACCTTTCATTCTTTCCATTCCGTCCTCCATTCAACTTGTCATTGCTGAAAGCTATAGTATGGCTTCTATAATTGGTGGAGCAGGGGTGGAAAGGCCGGGTATAGTCATCACTCTTAACAATTGCTTATGACATATGCAGGGGCTCATATTAATCCGTGCAGCACAGAAAGATTATCCCTGCAGTGGCATGGAGGAATTAAGATCTAAATCAAAAAAGCAGCCACCAGCACAAAGAAACACTTCTCATTCAATGTATGAATCATCCCTTGTGCTGATTTTTACAAAATTAACTAAACCTAAGTCTAATATGCAAATGAATCAACTCAGCCATAATATCTGGTTGTCCATATACTATAACAAGGAGAGCGAAGGAGGGAGGTAAAGCATAACTAAAGAAAAAACTATTATTGGATAGAATGTAGAGCGATTAGAATGCTTGTCAGTTATTACTGCTATCTGTGCCCACATTAAGGAGATTCACTCTCTCTATTTGTCCTGTTTGCTATTATCATTAAAAGTGAAAGCAAAACAAAATCCCAAAGTTTGGGTTGTCCCCAGAAAAGTAATAGAGGGGAAATCTTTCATTGTGGACAACAGTTCTGGTTACCTGGGGATCCCCAAGGAATTCCCTTGAATAGCAGGGATTTCCTCCCACTTCCTGTTTGGCTATGGGGCAGGAAGTGAAGAAATATCTCTGCAATGGGACACAGATGGCAAAAAAAAAAAGAAAAATCTGACAGAGGTTCTAAGCATTTATTACTGTATCCAAAATTAAAAAAAGTTTTGCCTGTAGTTCCACTTTAAAGCGGTTGTAAACCACTGTTTTTTTTTTTTGGACCTGCAAGGTAAAGGCATAATGTGTAAGTATGCATCGCATACTAACACAATATGTAAAACTTATCTGAAAAAATTCAAACAAAGCCCTCCAGCAATGCGCATGCATGGGGAGCCATCATTCACGGCACAGGTATCTGAAGCAACGGCACGGGTGGTGTTCCTTCAGAGTGCATGCGCCAATGACCTCATGGGCTGCATGTAATGTAAATATCCCCTAAACGATACACGTTTAGTAGATATTTACAGTACCTATAGGTAAGCCTTATTATAGGCTTACCTATAGGTACAAATTATACCATAGAGTTTACTTGCTCTTAAAGTAAACTCTAGCATCCTCAGTATTCCTGTTTCAATATCTTCTATTGGTCTTTATGAGCATATTCTTGCCATATGTACAGCACCATCTAGTGGCTGAAAGAGAGAAGTACGGCCTATTTTTTTTGAGAAGAGTTGCAAGAGATGAAGAATTTCTTTTTGCATGACTAATATTCCCTAGTGAAGTGAGAAAAGGCAAATCCACACAATAAATGCAGTTTCATGGATTCTCCCTTGAAGTTTTATTTTTCAAGCTGCTTACAGAGCAAGAGGAGACTCTAAAGGAATTGCTTTTTTTTTTTTTAAATACATGCTGTTATTACTGGATGGTAAACGGCAGAAAAACTGTTAATATGGTTCCTTTTATTAAAATATCTGGAACATTTGCTGTACATATCAGATGCTTGGAGGTTTTTAGAAGTAGGACTGATCAACAATGCTCTGGGATACTGCAGAGTATTATTCTTCATCGTTGCACCCTAAGCAAGATTTTACTGTAGCATTAAATTACACACTGCCAGCTTTAGTGAAAACAAAACTGCTGACTACCTCATTTATTGTTTCAAAATCCAAACGTTCTTCTATATAATACAGATCCTTCCCCATTTTCTGCTTTGAAATATGTATGTAGAGGCAAAGCTACAGAAAGTAATGGTAATGTTACATGTAAACCCTAACAATTTACTTCTCATTTGTTCACTTTTTGTCAGTAAACACTGCTGCATCGCTAAAAGTGTTTTGTTATATCTATTAAATATGTGCAAACAAATACTTGTTGATCCTGCCAAGAGCTGTCCTGTGTTCTGTGCACTCTGCGGTGTAACCTCAAGTACTGGTATCAACCCAGCTCAATTCATCTCTGTAAACTACAGATGAGGAGAGGAAGAAGATTTCTGTAGTTCTAACACACATCCTGTGCTAGGGGGACAACACTATTTTTCCATTGATTCAGTACAGTGTGTGAGAGTTGTCAGTCTAAGCCAGGAAATGTGTTATTGGCTGGATCACCAAGAGAAAATAAAGAAATAATGAAAGAAGAAAACGAATGTAGCTACCACATCTAAAGAATAATAAGCTGCAATACGTTACATTTTTGTTATTGGGTTTAGATACACCTTAATGCTTGTGTAGAGCCTAAAATTACTCTAGGCCCTGAATTTGCAGAGCATATACTGAATAGACGCAGTTACATTGAGTGCATGATAAAAATGTCTACAAGCTAGGAAAAAATCACTTTATTTAAATCCAATTACTGAATGTTCACAAATGTACTGTGCTAGAGCCTGTGTACATGGCTGTTAGGCCCCTTTCACACGGGCTTTCCGATCAGGTCCGCCTCTCAGTTTTTCAGATGGACCTGATCGGACCCTCCATGCACCCTATGGAGCGGTGACATGCCCACTGACACCCGCTGCTATCTGATCTGATCCTGTTCCTGAAATCTTTCTGGAGGATCGGATCCAATGGGATCAGATGAAAACGGACAAGCGGGCCGTTTTCATCCAATATCCGCATAGAGGAGGGTGGGGCTCTGACAGGTTTGTCTCTGCACAGTGAGCGGAGACAGACCTGATATCCGCCTACTCAGCGGATCGATCCCCCCACTGAGCAAAGCAGAGTCCGCCGGGTGTAATGTTCATGTGAAAGAACCCTTAGGCTCCATTCACATCTGAGCGTACCTTTTTTCAGGCATTTTTTTGGGCATTTTTCAGGCATTTTTACAGCATTCTTTGCAGGTGTTTGGAAGCAAGCATTGACATCTGACTCAAATCGCTTGTAATCTGCCAAGAAAGAAGCTCATGTACTTGAGTTTCAGGTGTTTTGCTTCAGGGGACAAAACGCTAATTTGTGAACAGGGGCCATTGAAATGAATAGGATTTTGCTTGTTGGTGGTTTGAAACTTCAGAGATGAGCGTTTTACGAGCTGAAAAATGCTCAGGTGTGAACAGGGCCTTAGGCCTCCAGGCTTGCCCCATGGCAGAATTAACCCTTGACATTAATGTTTTATAATTGCCTTAAAGTAGAACTATAGGCAAAAGTTTTTCCTGGTGCCTCCATGGCAGCATACTAGTGATAGAGCTCCGCCTCTACTCCTCCCTCAGGACTAGTGAGTAGCATAAAAGAAAGGCCCAGCCCCCTGTCCCATCATTCTTCTTTTTTTCCTCATACCTTCCTGACTGGTGAAGAATAAGCAGTATGTCCATACCTCTGCCTCCAGGCAGCTTTCCGCCGGGTTCAGCCTCTCCTGTGCGCAGTCTCGGTTCTTGGGTCGCTCAAAGCACTAATAAGGCCGGGAACCCCTTCTGTGGATCTTTGGGGTACAATTTGCAGTGTTTCCTCATAGGAACGCATACTGCCACTGTCTCTTTAAAAAATCTTAAAATGTTTGGTTTTGCAGGATTTTGCACAAAGACCGTCTTTTTTTTTTTTTTCTTCCCCCCTCTTTGCAGCTTGGATTCCCCTTTAGGTTTTCCAGTACTCATTTGTTTGTGTGTGTTCGTTTTAATTGTTATCTTCCCCTTCTCTTTCCCTCTTTTTCTTTTCCCTTCTTGCCTTTATCTTACCTTTTACAGCCTGTCCCTTTAAGTTTTCTGTAAAAACATCAGATTCCGTGTGAATGGCTCCCAGCCCTGGGATTCCCCCTGCAGCGCCATGTAAAATCGAGGCCGCCCCTTACTCCACAGAGTCTCGGCGTCTCTGCGGACCGCCTCGCAGGGCGGGGAGTAGGGCCGTACACGAGGAACGTTCTGCGCATGCTTTTATAATTATGGCTCGCCAAAAACGTGACACTACCTATGGAAGATGCAGCTTCTTTCAAAGATCCGCTAGATCGGAAAATAGATCTGGACCTAAAAAGGAGCTACCTGGCCTCGGGCGCAGCCTGTAAACCGGCTATTGCCCTTACATCTGTCTCCAATGCCATCAGGGCATGGACGGAAAATGTTGAGACAGCGCTACGCCAAAATGTCCCTAGAGAAGACATTGTCAAGGCACTGGAGGAACTGAAAATATCGTCCGATTTCATCGGAGAGGCCGCCATTGATACCATATGCTGTTCTGCGCAATCAATGCTCCACACAGTAATGGCCAAAAGGGCCCTCTGGCTAAAACCATGGACAGCGGGCCTTGCGTCCAAACAGAGTTGGTGCAAGATTCCGTTCGACGGCAAATCCCTCTTCGGAGAAAAGATTGACAAGGCAATTTCCAGGGTAACTGGAGGCAAGTCTGGTCTCCTGCCACAAGACAGGAAAGTCAAGAGGACAAGAGTCTATTCGTCTAGATTCCGGCCCTCAAATTCCAGGGATTATAGGCAAGCCAGACAGAACAGGGATAACAGAAGACCCTGGAGAGGCACCCAGGCCTCTTTTTTGAACACACGCAAAACCAAGGCTTTCACCACTCCCCAGGAGGCAACGAAGCCTTTTTGACGCCAGAAGATCGCAATCCCTCCCAGTTGGAGCCAGGCTAGAGGCCTTTTTCCCAATTTGGGCTTTGCGTTGTCAGGACCCCTGGGTTCTGTCAACAATCCATCAGGGTCACCGGTGGGTGTTTGCTCATCCTCCTCCTCATGCATCGTTTCAGGAGTCAAGAATACCAGCCTCGCCATCAAAAGCATTGGTATTATCCCAATTCCTGACAGATCTTCAGCTTCAAGGTGCAGCCATACCGGTTCCATTGGCGGAGCGTTATACCGGTTTCTATTCTCCACTCTTCCTAGTGCAAAAAAGGACGGGAGGTTGGAGACCGGTGATAGACCTCAAGAGGCTCAACCGATATATAGAGCTCGAGAGCTTCAAAATGGAATCCTTGCAAACTATCCAGGTCATTCAGCCAGGAGATTGGTTGATATCTCTCGATCTACAAGATGCTTACCTGCACATCCCAATCTTCCCAACTTATCAGAGATTTCTGAGGTTCGCTGTAGGCGAGATACACCTTCAGTTCAAGGCCCTTCCATTCGGGCTCTGCACGTCTCCGCGAGTGTTCACCAAGACCTTGATAACTGTCCTAGCCCCCCTCAGGGAGAGGGGGTTGAGAGTGTACCACTATCTGGACGACATTCTCCTGTTGGCAAGCAATCCAGATCAACTCAGATCCCACAGGGAAATTCTCCTTCAGACTTTGCAGGAGTTCGGCTGGCTCATAAATTTTCAAAAAAGCAACTTGTCCCCGACACAACAGATGGTTTACCTGGGAGCCATGTTCAACACCCAAGTGGGGACAGTGTCCTTACCCAGCCAGAAGATGGATATTATCATACGGAGGATGTTCACTGTAATTCGGAGTACTCATCTGACGGCCTCTCAGTGTCTGAGTCTAGTCGGAACAATGTCCTCTTGTATTCCCATGGTGCCATGGTCCCACTGGCACCTGAGGTTCTTCCAAACAGGTTTTCTGTCACAATGGAGGAAACAACACCTCTCCCAGAAAATCCGAGTGACCGCCTTAATGCGCAGAAGCTTGTTTTGGTGGACGAAGAAGGAAAATCTTGCCAACCCCCGTCACCTAGGCTCATTCAACTGGACCATCCTTACGTCCGATGCGAGTGGGCACGGATGGGGCGCCCATTGCGGGGAGGTCAAGCTTCAGGGAAGATGGTCCCACTCAACCAAAGGAGTGGTATCCAACGTGCTGGAACTAAGAGCGGCATTTCTAGCTCTGATTTCCTTGGCACCCCTCCTCCAAGGCCACAGAGTCCTCCTGAGATTAGACAACAAGACAGCAGTGGCATACCTGCTGAGACAAGGAGGTACTCACAGCAGGACCCTCCTCCGGGAGGTCGAACCCATTATGCTGTGGGCAGAAAGGAACCTACGAGATCTCAGGGCCGTTTACATTCCAGACCGGCTGAACACAGTGGCAGACGCTTTATCCAGGAGGTTCGCAGACAACAATGAGTGGTCGCTACATCCACAAGTTTTTCTCCAAATCACCAACCTCTGGTACCCTCCTCAAGTGGACATGTTTGCCACTCCGGACAACTCGAAACTCCACAGATTCTACTCTCGCCTCCCCTACTCTCAGTTGGAAGCAGTCGATGCCCTGACATGCCCATGGAATTTCTCGACGGCTTATGCCTTTCCTCCCCGCCCACTGATTCTGAAGTTTCTCCGGAGACTTCTCACAGAATCAGTACAAGTCCTGACGATACTCCCTTTTTGGCCGAAGAGACCGTGGTTCCCTCTAGCCATCCATCTCAGTGTGGAACCCCCCATCAGGATTCCGCATTTTCCCTACCTACTGTCCCAGCAGGGACTATATCATCCGAACCCGCAGAGATTAGATCTGCGGGTTTGGAAACTGAAAGGCAAAGGTTTCAGGCCTTAGGATGTACTCCTGAAGTCATCTCGACACTTTTGAAGGCCAGGAAGCCCTCTACCAACGCGGTCTATTCAAAGGTGTGGAACAAATTCCTAGCGTTTGCCGCGGGGCAGGACTTCAACCCCGTCCTCCCCTCTACCTCTCAAGTTTTAGCCTTTTTACAGACAGGATTGGACTTAGGATTGGGACTAAGCTCCCTCAAAGTACAGGTAGCAGCAATCTCGGCTGCGACCAACAAGAGATGGGCCGAAGATCCTCTAGTGGTTACCTTTTTAAGAGGAGTGTTGAAAATTCGTCCTCCCGTTAGACGCTCTTTTCCACAGTGGGATCTTTCCCTGGTCTTGGAGGTTCTTTGAAACCCCCCATTTTCTCCAGTGGAACAGGCCTCTCTTTGGAACTTGTCATTACAAACTGCCTTCCTCTTGGCCATCACCTCCGGCAGACGAGTCTCCGAGCTACATGCCCTAGGAATAAGTGAGGATCACATCACCTTTTTTCCGGACAGGGTCGAATTTCGCCCTAGGCAGGGGTTCATCCCCAAGGTCTCCTCCTCTTCTCATCTTCTAGAACCTTGGGCCCTTCCAGTTTTCCAAAACACAGATGCAACTCAGCACGACCTAGACATCTCTAGAGTTCTTCGAGCCTATCTGGAAATCACAAGCTCATTCAGACAGTCTGACAGTCTGTTTGTCATCCCCTTTGGGAAAAACAGGGGCAAAGAGTCCACCAAGAGGACTCTATCATCATGGATCATCAAGCTCATCCAGAAAACCTATAAAGTCAAGGGGCTATCTCCACCTTCACAAGTAAGAGCTCATTCTACTAGGGCAGTCTCGGCTTCCTGGGCGGCAAGGGCCAACGTTTCCTTAGAGACAGTTTGCAGGGCCGCCTCATGGTCATCACGTCATACATTCTTCAAACATTATCGTATCGACCCAAGGTCGCTTACAACTGTGGAGTTCGGCAGAAGGACTATTCAGTCGGCCATGTCTTTGTCCAATTAAAGATTTGCATATTTAGCATTATCCACCCATTTGTCTTGCTAGTTATTTATCACTAGTATGCTGCCATGGAGGCACCAGGAAAACAGAAAATTGTTTCATACTTACCGTAATTTTCCTTTCCTGGTGCCTATCCATGGCAGCATATGCTCCCACCCCTGGTATTCTATATGACAGAGAATGATGGGACAGGGGGCTGGGCCTTTCTTTTATGCTACTCACTAGTCCTGAGGGAGGAGTAGAGGCGGAGCTCTATCACTAGTATGCTGTCATGGATAGGCACCAGGAAAGGAAAATTACGGTAAGTATGAAACAATTTTCCGTTTTTTTTTCATTTTGGATAGAGTAAGGGAGGGTTATTATAACTAGGGATAAGGATTAAGGGACTATTATAATAGGGATAACTAGGGACTGATAAGGTTTTTTCAGGGCCGATACCAATACCGATACCGATATTTTGGTCACAACGTATCGGTACCGGCTGAAATGGGCAGATATTTTTGAAGTTTTGAAAAATACAGACAATTTTTGACACAAATCTGATACTAAACATGTTAATTTTTGTTTAATGCTTAATGGCTGGCTTGCTGGCACCCTGTGGTGGGTGGCGGGCTGGCTGGCACCCTGTGGTGGGTGGGTGGCTGGGTGGCTGGCTGGCACCATGTGGTGGATGGCTGGCTGGCACCCTGTGGTGGGTGGCTGAAAAGCTGGCTGGCACCCTGTGGTGGGTGGCTGGCTAGCACCCTGTGGTAGGTGGGTGGCTGGCACAGGGGCTGTGGGTGGCTGGCTGGTACAGGGGCGGTGGGCGGCTGGCTGGTACAGTGCCTGTGGCTGGCTGGCACAGAGCCTGTGGGTGACTGGCTGGCTTGCTGGTACAGTGTCTGTGGCTGGCTGGTACAGGGCCTGTGGGTGTAGGTGGCTGGCTGGTTCTGGGCTGCTGTGGGTGGGTGTATGGCTGTGATACACTCCCACGAGACTAGTCCCGACTCCAGACGAGGCTGTCCAAGGCAAGGCAAACGTTTTCTTCATTTTGGATAGAGTAAGGGAGGGTTATTATAACTAGGGATAGACTGATAAGGTTTTTTCAGGGCCGATACCAATACCGATACCGATATTTTGGTCACAACGTATCGGTACCGGCCGATATGGGCTGATATTTTGTACATTTAAAGTTTCGAAAAATAAAGACAATTTTTGACATAAATCCTGTAGTAAACATGTTAATTGTTGTTTAATGGTTAATGGCTGGCTTGCTGGCACCCTGTGGTGGCTAGCTGGCTGGCTGGCACCATGTGGTGGATGGCTGGCTGGCTGGCACCCTGTGGTGGGTGGCTGGATGGCTGGCTGTCTGGCACATTGTGGTGGGTGGCTGGCTGGCTGGTACCCTGTGGTGGGTGGCTGGCTGGTACCCTGTGGTGGGTGGCTGGTTAGCACCCTGTGGTAGGTGGTTGGCTGGCACAGGGGCTATGGGTGGCTGGCTGGTACAGGGCCAGTGGGCGGCTGGCTGGTACAGTGCCTGTGGCTGGCTGGTACAGGGCCTATGGGGGGCTGGCTGTCTGGCACCCTGTCTGTGGGTGGCTGGCTGGCTGTCATCCTATGGTGGGTGGCTGGCTGTCTGGCACCCTGTGGTGGGTGGGTGGCTGGCTGGTACAGGGCCTGTAGGTGGCTGGCTGGTACAGAGCCTGTGGGTGGCTGGTACAGAGCCAGTGGGTGGCTGGCTTGCTGGTACATTGCCTGTGGCTGGCTGGTACAGGGCCTGTGGATGTGGGTGGCTGGCTGGTACAGGGCTGCTATGGGTGGGTGTATGGCTGTGATACACTCCCGCAAGACTAGTCCCGACTCCAGACGAGGCTGTCCAAGGCGAGGGAAGCGGCCTAAGAAGGCAGAATGATGTCACAAAAATATCGGCTAGTTCCGGGGCCGATACCGATATATCGGGGAAAGTGCATATCAGCCACCGATATATCGGCCTATCCCTAATTATAACTCCTGTCAGGTTTTTTTTTCAAAATCTGTGTCCTGTTCTAGAGATTTCCCTCACTTCCTGTCCCAAAGCCAAACAGTAAGTAAGCAAAAATCCCTGCAAATCAAGGGAATTCCTCTGGGACACCCAGCTCACTAGAACTAGTGTCCCCATTGGAAGATTTCCCCTCTATTACTTTTCTGGGGACAAGCCAAAATTTGGGATTTTCTTTTACTTTCACTTTCAATGATAATGGTAAACAGGACAAATAGGAAGGGTTGTATCTTCTTAACGGGGACACAGACAGCAATAAAAACTGACAGGGGTTTTAATCCCTCTCCACTCTATCCAAAACTATAAAAAAAAAAAATTGCTTTTAGTTATACTTTAAGTTCCAGAACCTTGAGATAATGACTTTCTGCTTATGCTTGCAAAAACCAAGATTAGAACCAACGAGGGCTAATCTTTTTATAGACTTGTTCACCATGTATTTGGTAATATTTGCAGTATGCCTACAAGCAATCATGCAGGGGATTTCAGCATCATATACACAGACAGAAGAGGTTATCCTATGACAAATTTTGGCTATTTCACAAGTAGATTCCATGACTGGGTTTGTGCCATATATGTGTTGATTAGTAAATTAGCTATTAAGCAAATCAAGCAACTTAATGGCTGACTGTCATTCAGTGTATGAAATGCACTTTCAGTTTTGGGTAGAATTTACAGGTGATTTGACAAACACTTACCTATGTGATTTAATATTTTAATTTTGGTTTTTCCTCATGCATGTGAAATTTGAGCCCTAACCTATTTTTGATTAAAATTCTCTGGCAGTTAAGCCTTCACAGAATAGCTATTCCAAGGAATGTAGGAATATTAAACACATTATAATGATGGAATTGTTTTTTTTTTTCTCTCAGTCCAGCTGAAGGACAGCTATGAATCCAGCACTTTCTTCTTTTTGGTGTTTGATTTGTAAGTACGATAGTTTGTGATTTGCATTGTGCATTGATTATCATTCCAAATACTGTATATTGCTTTTGTTTTGCCTGGAAAGTCGGCAGCCTAAATGTGAAAATGATTAGGGGTTATCCACTTATCCATGTCTGTAGCTTATAAGTGGAATTTATATCCACTGACCCCATTATACGTTCGGTGCTGCATAATTAAAACTATTCTACTAGTTACGTGAATTAAAAAGACAGTCCTACAACAGAGTTTATGAACTATAAATAAGTGTAACTTCAGCCTAAAGTTTCTTCTTGAATTTTGGATAGAGTTGGCAAGGTTAGAACCTCTACCGGGTACTGTATACAGGGTGGAATTTTCATAACAGGCATGCAATCAAAACTTAGATCTGCACAGTAGAGAATAGGCAGTTAGCATGCATCAGCAATTATCACATAATGCCTTCAAACAGCTAAGTAAAAACAGCAACTGCCCAATTTCTTTAACTAGCTATTAGGGAAAGGGCTTTGCACAGAAGAAATTTTGCCAGCATGCCCACAAGCTAGCCAGCTCCCCCAAAATAAAAACAATTTACACTGCCAACAATTTTTTTATAGTAATAAATATTTATTATTAATTAAAATTTAATAATAATAATAATAATAATAATTTGTTAATAAAATAGGTTTTACTTGCACAGCATTTGCTTTCTTTAAATTACCTATTTGTTTCCGGCCTTGTTCACTCGGGCATACTTAAGCAGACACCTTTGCCAGGGCCATATTTGCCCACACGGGGATGCACAGGTGTTCCATGCATCCCCATGCAGGCAGCCTTATTCAATTGGGATGCAGCGGCTGCATGGACACATCTGCTGTTCCCAATTAGACAGCAGTGCGAGTGTGTGGCCCCAAAGTCACATTGTCTGCATCAGCACCCGCACGAATGTCAGATTGGTAACAGTGGCTGTGTCCGTGCAGCCGCTGCGTGCCAATTGACATGACTAGGACTGCCTGCACTGCCAGAACACGTCATCCCCATGCAGGTAAATATGGCCCTACACAGAGCATATGGTATGCCCTGTATGAATTGCCACTCTGTAACACATAATAAGGTAGAGGTTGGCTGGTTTCCATAATGACAACGGTATGTATGCCTTAATAGCAGAGGCGTAACTAGAACCTTCAGGGCCCTGGTGCAAGAAACCATGAAGGCCCGCCCTTGCCCCCGACCGTGTCCCTTCCCACTGATCCCGGGGCCCTTTAATCCCATCATGGGACCCTTTATTATGGTCCCGCAGCGGGCCACCTTCCTGTCATCTTGGGGCCCCCCCATTGTGGCAGAACACCAGAGCCCAGTCGCAAGTGTGACCTTTGTGACCCTGGGATTTCTGCCACTGGTGTCAGTAGTTTGCACCCCCATTGGGGGGGCTTTGTTGAAATATCAGGGGTCTAAACAGACCCCCGATGTCTCACTTTTGAGATCAAAAAGAGATTAAGGACAGATGCATCAGTCCTTTTCTCTGCAGCCCCAGCTACACAGAATAAATGAACAGGAAAAGCTCTGTACAGGGCTTCCTATTCATTCATATACTGAAGCATAGTAAACACAGTTTACTATGCTCCAGCATGAATGAATAAAAAAAAAAAAAAAAAAAAAAAAAAGATCAGTACGGATCTATTAAGACAAGGAAGGGGCCAGTAAATTGCACATTTACTGGGACCTTCCCTGCTCTCCATCTTGACAGATCCTCCATAGCAGCCAGTGGGAGGTGGGAGGGGGAAACCCGGCAGCGAGGGGCGGCAGGACAGAGATAGGGAGGTGATGGCAGTGGCTTGTAGAGGAACTGATGCCCTCCATTTCCCTCCTGCAGCTGCTGAATGTCTGCGGGAGGGAATGGAGTAGAAACGGGCATTCAGCGGCTACATGGCGGGATTGATTCCTCTACATGCCGCCGCCTTCCTATTCAGGTGTACAGGGGGGCCCCATGGAGCATTGGGCTGGGTTGCAAAGGCTTACTAGGAAAAACATGACATTGATTCCAACCCTTCTGCACTTGGTTACAAAAATTGCACTTTCATTACTGTATATGTCCCCAATAAAAGAGATACCCTCTTTAAGATACCACTGTCACTAGGACAGAAAGGGAGGGACATGCCCTTCATTGGCAACACAAATAGCAATAAATATCTGAGACATCCTATTCCTTCTCCCCGCTATCCGACCCAAAAAGAAAAAAAATGTTTAAACTTTAATATTTGCTTTAAACTAAAACTCTACGCAGATGGAGAAGCAAGTAAGTCCTCAAGACCTTCACCAAATCATTAGTTCAAAGATCAGGGCCAGGAAATGCTTGGTCTCTAGCAATGTGTGCAAGTATAACATAAATAAAGATAAGAACTGTCATTTGTGTTCCTTTGGGTATTACAATGGCTTTTTGCCCTGTTACATCTGATGTGTTTAGATCGCACCATTCAGACATTCATCTAGCATGATGTCCTTGAGGAACGTAGTGGATCTTTGGGACTTTACACATCAGCAGATGAATGAGAAGTTTATGAATGTGATTCTAATGAGCTTACAATATTGGTCTGTTGCCAGATTGCTCTTTATGATTCTCTGCAAGTCATTCTAAGCATTGTTGGGTACAGTACCTGCCATCTTACTTATGTAACAGTTGCCCTCACAGATGTCCGAGTGACAGACATTTCAGCTCGGATGTCCTTGTACCCTTTGCTGTGATCAGTTAAAATTATCACGAGATGTTTATTTTTACTTTCCGTTCAGCCAGACAGCTAGGATGCAACTGAGAACTTCCAAGAAGGTCCAAGCACATTTAGATCCTGACATTTTAGATGGGCCTCTATTAAATAACACCAGAGACCGGTCTGTGATAGTAAATTTACAAGGATCAATGCAATAGCTACAATAAATTCTAAAATCCAATATCTTTCATTGTCTTGAATTTTGTATTAAAATATAAATTCTTGGAGCTCGTTTGTAACATAATTATTCACACTTGCTATACATGAAAACTGTGGACTATATGGAGCTTATATAATTTTCTTTACCCATGCTGTGTCTCTGTAAACAGCGCCTTCATAGCAGTCACTGTGCTTTGCCTACATTTAGCTCCTCTCCACTTCACTTGATAGGAGTTCTTCTGGTAGAAAAAAATGTTTATTATTGTTTCCTAATATGTATATATATATATATATATATATATATATATTCTATGTATTTCACATATGTATTTTTGTTTCTTATATATATATATATATATATATATATATATATATATATATATATATATATATATATATATATATATATATATTCTATGTATTTCATATATGTATTATTGTTTCAGAATGAAGAGAGGTGAACTATTTGACTACCTCACAGAACAAGTTACATTAAGTGAGAAGGAAACAAGGTAACTGTCTGTGTTTAAAATGATCCATGTATCTATTCATAGCTCCCAACTGTCCCTGATTTTGAGGGACTGTCCCTGATTTTGAGGGACCGTCCCTGATTTGGAATAAAGTCCCTCTGTCCCTCTCTCCTCCTCATTTGTCCCCTATTTTGGTCTGATCTGTATAGTTGTATATAAAATGCACTATTTTTGTTTCAAAAAGTGTCTCTCAGTACTAAACTTTTCATCCAATCTCGCGATTGCTGCATTTGCAAATTTCAAAAGCCAGTATAAAGGAATAGTAGTGGTAAAAAAAAAGCACTTTTGGGTTTAACTATTTTTTTTTAAATAATTCTTCTTTAACCACTTAAGCCCCGGAAGATTTTACCCCCTTTCTGACCAGGCCCTATTTTGCGATTCGGCACTGCGTGTATTTAACGGACAATTGCGCGTTCGTGTGACGCTGTACCCAAATGAAATTGACATCCTTTTTTCCCCACAAACAGAGCTTTCTTTTGCTGGTATTTGATCACCTGTGCGATTTTTACTTTTTGCGCTATAAACAAAAAAAGAGCGACAATTTTGAAAAAAATAACAATATTTTTCACATTTTTTTAATATGAAATTCCCCCCCAAAAAAATGTAAAATTTTTTTAACATTTTAGGCCAATTTGTTTTCTGCTACATATGTTTGGTAAAACAAAAATCGCAATAAGCGCATTTTGATTGGTTTGAGCAAAAGTTATTGCGTTTACTAACTAAGGGAAAGATTTCTGTCATTTTTGGTGTTTTTTTTTAACAAGTAATGGCGGCTAGCTGTGATTTTTTTTTTTGCGGGACTGCGACATTGTGGCGGACAGATCGGACCCTTGACTGACATTTTTGACACTTTTGGGGTTACCAGTGACATTACTACAGTAATCAGTGCTATACATATGCACTGTTACTGTAAAAATGACACTGGCAGAGAAGGGGTTAACTTTATTGGTGATGCAGGGGTTAAGTGTGTCCCTAGGGGCGTGCTTCTAACTGTAAAGGGGTGTGGCTAATGATGTAAGCACAGAGACATATGATCCTACATAGCAGGATCGTATGATCTCTGTTCTTACATCAGGGAGAATGACAGGTGGCTTTGTTTACATCAGCCGCCTGTCTTTCTCCCTCTCCACCGGGTCCGCCAGTCACACGCGTGGACTTCTTAGGGCTATGAGCAGGGGCGGGAGCGCGCCTCCTAGAGGCTCACAGGCTAGCGACGTAGTCCTACGTCATTTTGCCTGTACGGGGCTGACCGCCGCAGTTAATAGTCGTGCGGCGGTCGGCAAGTGGTTAAGAGGGTGTGGCGGGGGTGTGTCCTATGCCTACATACGTTTGCTAATAGGTGTCTCTCATTCCCATCTCAAAAAGTTGGGAGGTATGTCTATTTACCAAAAAAAAAAAAAGCACGTTGTGATAAATCCCAAACTCCTTTTACCAAAATTTCCATGCCACAACTATACTGGTGTGGTAACACTGACATCATTGTCATTCAATAACCACTTGCCGCCAAAGCATGTACCTGTATGTCATTGGCTTATAGTGGTTGTACCGTTTTTTTACAGCGAACAGTCGGCTTTCTTGTAATAACAACCGATGCGGCTAAGCAGCCGCTTGGCTGTTATTACAAGCAATGTCCTCCCCTCCCGCTGTCTTCTGCGGCTCACCCGGGGCTCTCCCGTCCCACCAGGAGACCCAAGCCACCAGCTAGCACGTTTGCCAGCTGCCCGGAAACCCGAACAAAGCTGGATTCGGCTTTGATTGTGCCTCGGCTGTAGAAACCTGGAAGCAACGTCACAATGTCACTTCTGGTTTACTCAGCAGCCAATGACGCCAGTTTTAAAAAATCCAAAAGTATTCAAATACGATGATCTTGGCATTTTGAATACTTTCAAGTGCAGAGGAGGGGTTTGGGCTCTTTTAGACACCAGATCCCTCTATAAAGAATGCCTGGAACTGCCTATTACTGTCACAAGGAATGTTTACATGTTACAATGTTTACTAAATTTATATAAAAATTGTTTCACACAAATAGAGCTTTCTTTTGGTGGAATTGGATCCCCATTAGCTTTTTTATCTTTTGCAATATAAATAAAAAAAATACTTTTTGAAAAAAAAAAAATGTTTTTTACTTTCTGCTACAAAACATATCCAATAGAAAAATAAAATACAAATTTCTTCATACATTTTGGCAAAAATGTATTTTTTACCCAAAATTTTGGGTCTTTTTTATTTATAGTGCAAAAAATAAAAAACCCAGTGGTGACCAAATACCATCTTATTGAGAAGCTATGATGTCTGTCAGTCCTATTTTATCCTCATATATTACAACAGTTACACAGAATATAGCATGAATGCTGGAATTTATGTTGAATTACACTGGGCCTAAAGGGTTTGTTCACCTTTACAAAAAAACTGCTTATGCAGGTAAGATGCGCCTGTAGATAAAACAAACTGTGCATCTTTGTCCAAAGATGAATATTGTCCTTGCTATAGGTGTAGGCCATTTACATACCTCATAAAGCCTGATTGAAAAACTACCAGAGATTGCATCTCCCCACCCAGCAACAGGGCAAGCCGGGAGGATGCAATCTCTTGGGGTTTTTCAGTCAGGCTTTTTGAGGTATGTAAATGGCCTACACCGATAACAACTTTGGTCAAAGCCACACAGTTTGTTTTAACCACTTGCACTCAAATCACGTACATGTACATGATTGACTTCCAATGGTTATACCTGGCTGATGCCTGCAGCTACAAGCATCATCTCTGTATTGTTTTTTTCAGGAGGCATGTATGTAAAAGTCATCCTAGAAGCTAATTAGCAGCTGGATAGCTTTTACAGGTGGAAGGAGGGGTCGCCCTTCCCCTCCCGCCACCAGCAGGTGCCTCTCCGGGCTCTACCGTCCCACTGGCAAGCCTGGACTGAAGCTGACGGTTCCACCAGCTTACCATAGAGGTCGTCAAGGCCCAGAAGGCAGTTTGTTTTTTTGTAAAGGTGAGCTATGTCTTTAAACACGCATGTTGCAAGCTATATTCTGTCTTTTATTTTCTAACTTTACTGGAAAAATTAAAGTGGGGCTCTAATTGCTTGGTGGAACCAAGAAAGCTTTTTTATTTGGGGGGGGGGGGGTAAAACAATTCTGAAGAAAACATTGTTGTGCTTTCAGTTTAAATAATATTTCAGCCAGTTGAGCAATGAGGAGAAATAGGAAGTGTAAAGGGAGAAATTGAATGGTTGCAATTAAAGTATAGAGATAAAAAAAGAACCTGTCTAGTGTGGGAACTTTTTAATAACCTTAATCACCGTTCTTAAATTGTTGTAATATTGCAGCCTCAGCTCTCAGGAATAACTGTGTGCCATGTTTTTAGGTCATATTCTTTTTTTTTTTTTTTGGAGAAGAGTCAGCATAGTGTCAAGATGTGACTCCTGAACAGAGGCTGGTATATACACTATATTGTCAATTTTAAAGCGTTACTAAACCTAGGTTCCTGCATTCACTGTATCTGATCACCCACAGTACACAGAACATAAAAATGCAAACATTTTAGTAAATATAAACTGATAAATACATACACTATATTACTAAAAGTATTGGGACGCCTGCCTTTACACGCAAATGAACTTAAATGCCATCCCACTCTTGTCTGTAGGGTTCAATATTGGGTTGGCCCGCCCTTTGCAGCTATAACAGCTTCAACTCTTCTGGGAAGGCTGTCCACAAGTTTTAGGAGTGTGTCTATGGGAATGTTTGACCATTCTTCCAGAAGCGCATTTGTGAGGATAGGCACTCATGTGAATGAGAAGGCCTGGCTCACAGTCTGCACTCTAATTCATCCCAAAGGTGTTCTATCGGGTTGAGGTCAGGACTCAGCAGGCCAGTCAAGTTCCTCCACCCCAAACTCCCTCATCCATGTCTTTATGGCAACATAGTGTATTCTGTTTTAGCTCAGCTCCGTCTTAACAAAAACTCTTTCCCATGGACTGAACAAGAGAAATCCATGTCTTCAATCCAGGCTAAGCAGCATTGATAGGGAACTGTCAGCTGCCAGCTAATATTAGGCAGCTATAGCTCCAGCATTTGCTGAATACCTAAAGTGCTGTCCTGGTTCTGGCAAAAATTTATAGATCAGCTCCAAATAAATAATCAACTTTTCTGGAGCACCAGAGTGCCCATAGGGCAACCCATGGTTCGAATTTCAAAATTCAAACAGTATATTGGCAGCTCAACTCTTTTCCACTGCTAGGGTAAAGACTCGTACACACTATAAGAAAATCAGGTGAACATTTTCGTCCAAAGAATTTTCGTACGATTTTCGTATAGTGTGTACACAACTTTCTACAGGTTCGTACGAAAATTCTCGAAGGGACAAACTCAAAAATTTTTCTTGCACGGGAAAATTTTCGTTTAATTCGTACTGTTTTCATAAGATTTTTGCACAAGAAAAATAAGAAAAGAAAGACTGCGCAAAAAAGCAAAAAAGCAGAAGAAAGACTGCGCATGATCAGAAACAATAAACAACAAAAAAAAGCCTTTGTCCTATGAGAATTTTCGCACAAATTTTCATTCATCGGTTCCGTTTTGCTGTGAAACAACGAGGAAAACTGGATGATCATTTGCCCGATTTTCTTATAGTGTGTACCCCACTTAAGAATACAAGTAAATGACAGAATACACAGCTAAAAGGTAAGACTGAATTATTATAGTAGTTCCAGAGTGGAGGCTAACACTCTTACAAATGCTTTTATCTGACTGGTTCTCTTTGAATCAAGAAAAAAATGCAAGCAGATATGAAAGCTGGTAAAATTCTAACATCATTTTCATTTATTGTCATTTTTGGCAGAAAGATAATGAGGGCCTTATTGGAAGTTGTCTCATACCTGCATTCCCAGAACATTGTTCACAGGGACCTAAAACCAGAGAACATCCTCCTGGATGACAACATGAACATAAAGCTGACAGACTTCGGATTCTCCTGTCAAATACCTGAAGGACAGAAACTGAAAGGTAGGCTATGTACTATTCCTAGCAATCTCATGAATTACCCTCTGCTGAATCCTTTAGCCTACAGTGACAAAGAGGATGAAGATGAACAGCTGTGTTTTGCCAAGTGCTGGGCTAAGGAAACCTTTTCAGCAGTGCATGATTTATGCCTCGTACACACGATCAGATAATCGGACGACTTATCGTTCGTATTTTGTTGCATGATATTAATATGGAATTCAACAATGCGTACTAAACGTATGATTGTTTTTCGTACGATTCTGGAAAAGCTTCCTGGTTGCGTAGCTATGTATCGGATAGTGAAAAACACAAACAATGGCAGCCAGGCTTTTTCCGGGTTATTTTAGTGTTTCTGATCATGCGTGGACTTTGTCTATCGATTTTTAGCGGACGCATACTGTACTGATTACACGATTGTCGTTCACTAGGCTATCGTACGACAAATGTTTTCATGTTTTTCCCTTCAGATTTTGTTGGACAAAATGTCGTGATTGGCTGTCGAAAGCTGTGTACTAACGATCATATTTATTGTGTGATCAATTCAAAAGCTATTTTTTTTGTACGATTATCTGATTATCTGCATTAGCAAGGGTTTGGTAAAAACAGTTTATTTTCATTTAGAGAGATTTCATTTCAGTGACCTTACACTGAGTAAAGCATTTTCAAAGTCAAAAATCATATTTTTTCATAATACAGTGTGTAAAGCAAAAAATGATTATGCGTAATCCAATTAAAGATAAACTGCAGTTTATTTATTTATTGTACTGTTGTAAGTAGCATGGATATGTAAAAAGAAAAGCAGTAAAATGTACAGTACGCACCTTTTAAAATACACAAGAGAGATAAGTATAGTTTTCCTGCTAGCACTAAAAAAGGTGGATTTCCTCCTGTTAAATGTAATTGTATTTATTACTGGGTAAGCACACCAGGGAAACTGTGAGCACGCTGACTTGTTTTTTATTTCACTCTTTGAATTTGTTTTTTCTTGCAAAGGTATAGACATCCTTCCTTCAGGATAAAATGGATCAATATGCTTCCCTTTTAATTATTCACCACAAGCAGGGCTGCTGTTAGAAATCATGGGGCCCAGCAAAGCCTACCTGACAGCCCCCTTCTTTTTTTTTTTTTTTTTTACGTCTTTTAACAGCCTTGTTGGGGGGGTCTTTAGTGAAATATCAGGTCTAAACAGGCCTCTGATGTCTCACATTTGAGACAGAGAAAGGGACTGAGGACAGACCCTTTCCAGTCCCTTTCTCTGCAGCCTCAGCTGCACTGGACAGTGAATGGATGGGAAGAACTCTGAGGCCTCCTGTTCATTCACAAACTGAATCATAGTAAACACAATTTACTATGCATCCATGATGAATGGACACAGTGAGTGATTGGTGCCAATCATTCACTGTGTTCATTCAGGAAATGAGGGTGGCAAATAGGACATATTTACTGCACACCTTCCCCCCTCTCCATCCTAAAACATCCCCCTGTGTGCTCTCAGCAGCTGCTGGTGGGAGAGGAGAGGAGGGAAGCTGGCAATGCTGCAGGGGAGAGGGGCACAGGGAGGTCCAGACAGCAGGGGGGTGGGAAGGCAGATACCAATCCCCCTGCAGTGCAGCTAGAGGAAGAAAAAGAGGAGAAGCCGGCAGAGCTGAAGGGGGAGCCACAAGAGTTAGCAAAAAGGCAGGACAGCAGGCCCACTTGCTCGGCAGGGCCTGAGGCCCTCCCTTTTGAACTAATGGGCCATAGTCCTGGTACTGGAAGGCTGGCTGTACTGCCTTATCAGCGGCCCTGACCACAAGTAACCATATGCATGCACCTTTTGGTGCCTTTTCTTTTTTTAATCATTTAAATTGAAACCAGGTGATCCACATCACTGTTCATAGGTATAAGGCCTTAAATGGCTAAAATGTTTCTAGGGTAACAACAGTGTTGAAGAGAGTACCAGTGTTTGTCATTAGTCCAATAAAGCAGTTAGTGTGGGTGCGTGTGTGCCGATTGGCTAGAGAAGGGCACCCACGATCACTCCCCATGGAGACAGAATGGCGGTCTGCCAATATAAACACAGCAGACCGCTGTTCTGTCAGTTATGAGCACAGGTATCCTGTGTTCCCCCTATTTGGGAAGCACCCCTAGGCTCACATTTAACCCTTTGATCGGCCCTGGTGTTAACCCCTTCCGTGCCAGTGTCATTTGTACAGTAACAGTGCATATTTTTAGCACTGATTACTGTAGTAATGTCACTGGTCCCCCCAAAAGTCTCAAAAATGTCAGTTAGGTGTCCGATCTGTCTGCCACAATGTCGCAGTCACGCTAAACATTGCTGATCGCCGCCATTACTAGTAAAAAATAAAAATAAAAATATAAAAATGACATAAATCTTTCCCTAGTTGTAGACACGATAACTTTTGCGCAAACCAATCAATATACACTTATTGTTTTTTTTTTTTTGCCAAAAATGTGTAGCAGAATACATATTGGCCTAAAATTATTTAAAAAAAATATATATATATTTTTTTATTGGGAATGTTTTAACCACTTGCCGACCGCCGCACGACTATCTACGGCGGCGGTCAGCCCCTCACAGGCAAAGTGACGTAGGTCTACGTCGCTAGCCTGTGAGGGTTTAGGGAGCGAGCGCGCGCCGCCGGAGGCGCGCTCCCGCTCCCGCGTGGTCACGGACCCCCCCGCGCGTGTGACCGGCGGACCCGATCGCCGCCGGCCACTCTGCGATCGGCGGGGGAGAGGGAGAAAGTCAGGCAGCTTGTGTAAACAAGCTGCCTGTCATTCTCCTCTCTGTATGAGAGATGATCACATGGATCTACTATGTAGATCCATTGATCACTCTGCATACAGTTGAAGCCACAGCCAATCACAGTTAGAATCACGCCCCTAGGGACACACACAGCCCCTCCCTCTCAAATAAAGTTAACCCCTTCACTACCAGTGTATTTTTACAGTAACAGTGCATATATATAGCACTGATTACTGTAGAAATGTCACTGGTAACCCCAAAAGTGTCAAAAATGTTAGTCAAGGGTCCGATCTGTCCGCCGCAATGTCGCAGTACCGCAAAAAAAATCGCAGATCGCCGCCATTACGCGTTAAAAAAAAAAACAACAAAAATGACAAAAATCTTTCCCTTTGTTAGTAAACGCAATAACTTTTGCGCAAACCAATCAAAATACGCTTTTTGCGATTTTTTTTACCAAACATAGGTAGCATAAAACAAATTGGCCGAAAATATTAAAAAATTTTGATTTTTACATTTTTTTTGGGGGGAATTTCATATAAAAAAAAGGGAAAAATATTGCTATTTTTGCAAAATTTACGCTCTTTTTTTGTTTATAGCTCGTGATCAAAAAATCGCACAGGTGATCAAATACCGCCAAAAGAAAGCTCTGTTTGTGGGAAAAAAAGGACGCCAAATTCGTTTAGGTACAGCGTCGCACGACCGCGCAATTGTCCGTTAAAGTCACGCAGTGCCGAATCGCAAAATATCCTCTGGTCGTTTAGCAGCCAAATCCTCCGGGGCTTAAGTGGTTAAAGCAGAAAGTAAAAAAATATTGTTTTTTTTTTTTTCAAAATTTGTCGCTTTTTTGTTTATAGCGCAAAAAAAGAAAAATTGCGGAGGTGATCAAATACCACCAAAAGGAAGCTCTATTTGTGGGAAAAAAAGAACATCAATTTTATTTGGCTACGGCATCAAACGACTGCGCAATTGTCAATTAAGATAACGCAGTGCCCTATTGCAAAAAAAATGGCCTGGTCATTAAGGGGGTAAAACCTTCCTGTCCTTAAGTGGTTAAGACACATTATCTTTAAAGCCTGAAAGCAGTGCCTTTACATATTCTCTTCCTGCAGCTGCTCCTGGCCACCTCTAAAGTAATCTGCAGGGAAAACAAACTCTATATTGGGATCAAAAACAAATTCCTCTCTTGCATTCCCTATAGCTCTGTCTTGTGAAGACCAGGGGTAGCTACTGTAGGAAGAGAAGATGTAAGCACACTGCTTCCAGGCTTGAGGTCCATGTACCCAAAACTTCTGTTAGTCTTCAAAACCTGTATTCTTTGCTATTGACACTTTACCAACATGCAATAGATCCACACCTTCCTATCTTATGTTATAGTGTTGTTACTCCTCATTAACACATTGCGCGCATTCTATGCCTCAAACCAGACACCCACTTCAGACCATTCATCACATAATAGCTGGTGCATGTCACACTTATAGATGGTCAGGTACTATGGCTGGCTTTTGTGTTCTTCACCTATAGCAGCCCCTTTTCCTAAAAAAGCAAGAAGGCCTACAGGTACTCAGTTGCCCCCAGGTCTTTTACACAATGCTTTAATGCCTGGCCACCACACCGGAACAGGTGGGAACTGAGCACAGCAAACAATTACTTGCAATTGGCAGACAGACAGAGTAGTTCACTGACAGTCCAGGTACAAGGTAAGCAAAGTTCAGAATAGTCAGGGTTAAAACTTAAATCCATAGTCAAAAGACAGGCAGAGTTCAGAGAGTAGTCAATATCCGATTCAAGGTCATGAGGGAATACAGAGAGCAGAGCAGGACAAACAAACAGGGAGCTTGAGTATGGGTAACCAGCGCTATCACAAGCATTAGACTGCAGGCTTGTCTGGCCTAAATCAGGTTTGGTCTCCCCCCAGAGACTGACTACATTAGTCACCCAAAAAGGAAAGGGCTGATCCCTGATGCCGCACATCCTATGGAGGTGCATAGAGTGGCAACCTCAGCATGAACTCCGACCAGGCAATGTCCTCAAATGTATTTCGCTCTGCCCCCTGGTGCTTAGTCATGGAGATCACATGCACGTGGGGAGTATCTAAGCATCATCGGTAGTCACTCAACTGTTGTGAAGGGCTGGCAGGTGTGTGTGATTTCTCATGTCTTGCTATTTACTTGAAAAATGAATCAGTTAGCGTGATGAGAACAATTATGCCTCTCCCTGTACAATGAAAAGTTATAAGTGCAAAAAGAAGCACTTATACTCCCAATTAAACCTATTTAAAACAAAAACTTTATTAATATGTTATTTAAAAAGGGGGTTTTTGGTTGTATATGTGACTGAAACCTCAGTCGCAAAAGGTTTTTGTCTTCACTAGGTTACAAAGAAATGTTTTCCCTAGAGAATTCCAAAATGTACTCATAGTTATTCAGGAATAGGTCACAATTGTTATTATAATAGTTCTAAACATGTGTAAATATGTGAATGTAGAAGAAGCAAGTAAGTCTATTGATGCATTAGTGTTCATTGTACTGACATATTGATTGATTATTCCTAGTAGTGGGTAATATCCCACTTATGATTTAAGCACTTGGGAATGCTGGTGTCCACCCTGAAAATCCAATGGACCTCCCTTTTGCAGAAAAGGGAAAAGCGATCTCCACCATGGACCTTGTAATTTACTCTTTGAATTTTTTGAACTTTAAGAATTTGTGTGTTCCGTTGGTGAAATTGATTGAAGTGTCTCGCTAGGTTTGTGTTTTTGTTTGTTCTGATATATGATAGATGGTCTGTTATCCTATCGGTAAGGTGTCTGGTAGTTTTGCCTATGTACTGAATGTTGCATGCAGTACAAGTGACCATATAAATTACGTATTTAGTGTGACAGTTAACTAGTTGTTTGATAGTTATAGAAAGGCCATTGGAACTTGAGGTTATAGTGTGAGGATCTCCTAGGTGGTTACAAGTGGAGCACCTAATGGCTCCACATCTAAACAATCCAGTGGTGTTTAACCATGTGTGAGTCATTGCACTTGAAGTATACATACATGCTGGGGGAAATCATGATGCCTATAGTCCGTGCTTATCTGGCAACATACCTAATCCCACATCTTAGAATGGCCTTATAACTGTCATCGCTATGTAAAACAGGAAGATGTCTTGAAATTATATTTTTTTATATCCTGAAATAGTCAGCTGTAGTTAGTAGAGAACACTGGTTGATCCGACGGTCTAGTAACTTGTGGGAAGAGGGGGGGGGGCATCGATCGAGAGATTTGTTATATCCAGACTCCTAACTTGGAAACTAACTTTTTGACCAGTGATTTGCAATACCCTCGCTCGCAAAGCCTTTGTTCCAGTAAGTGTGCTTCTTTATTATAGTCCATTAGATTTGAGCAGTTTCGTCTTATGCGGACGAATTGCCCTTGAGGTTATGCTTTAATGGTTTGAGGAGCATGTGTGCAAAAGAGAATTCTTGAAGGTGATCTTCCTCTACACGATTCATTCTCCAAGTAAATAGCAAGAATTGAGAAATCACATACACCTGCCAGCCCTTCACACCAGTTGAGTGACTTACTGTGATGATGCTTAAATACTCCCCACATGCTCAATAAAAAGATTTTCAAAAAAAAAAAATACTCCCCACATGCATGTGATCTCTATCCCCATGACTAAGCTCCAGGGGACGGAGCCAAACACGTTGAGGGTGTGGCCTGGTCGAAGTCCAGGCTGAGATTGCCACTCTATACACCTCCATAGGATTCCTCAGATATGCGGCATCAGGAATCACCCCTTTCCTTTTTGAGTCACTGCAGGAGACGGGATGGGTTTCATCCCCTGCCGGCACTCTCAGCAGCAGATGCCGAGGTACCTGCCTGTACACCCCTTATCCAGGGGCACACGAAGAGTAAACTGGCTACACCAGTCATCTTGCAAGTTGACAGTCAGACAGGGAGAATGCATCGTAGCCAAAACCAGGATGCTGGAACCAGCAGCTATGCCTACACACTCCTGACGGTGCATTTGGGGATATTCCTAATCAGAATTTGCCATATAAAGGATGTCAAATCATGCATGCTTGAGTATGGCACTGCAGCTGTTCAAGCACAAGAACTTACCTGTTTTTTGTTTCTTTGTGAAATGTGAATAGAGATAATCAACAGTTGAGCAGTGTGGCTTCAAAAGCATCAATTATATTTATTATGCTTGGATGAGCTTGTTTCTCTGTTTATGGCCATCTTTAAGACACAGTACATTGATAGATCGAATGGCTGTGTAGTTTCCCAAAAGTATCCAACATACAGTCAAAGTAATTTCCTATTAATCAAACAGATCCATTTGTGCCAGTCCATTCTTTTCTATGTAATAATTTAAATAATTATATACTGTATTACCCATAATACTCTTTGTTGCTGACTTTATTTCAGAAATTTGTGGCACACCTGGATATTTGGCACCAGAAATAATTCAAAGCTCTATGGATGAATACCACCCTGGATATGGTAAAGAGGTGGACATGTATGTTGCTGTTTAGGTTGCAATGAGTGTAGCATTTTTCTGAATCTTCTTCTCAGAAATGTGCATGTTCACTAGCAGGATAATGACAGTCCCCTTTCTTGCCCTGCAGGTGGAGTAGCGGAGTTATAATGTACACACTACTGGCTGGCTCTCCACCATTTTGGCACAGAAAACAAATGCTAATGCTACGAATGATAATGAATGGGGACTACCAGTTTGGTTCTCCAGAATGGGATGATCGGTCAGACACAGTTAAAGACTTGGTATAGAATATGCTTACTTTCTTTTCATGGAGCTAAAATGATAACCCTCAAATGTCAGTGCAGGCCTAATTTGTGAACAAATAAATTTGTGAACAAAAGATTTTTCTCTTTAGATTGCCCGACTATTAGTTGTGAATCCAGAGAGACGTCTTACTGCAGATGAGGCTCTAGTCCATCCCTTCTTCCAGAAATATGTAGTAGAAGAGGTTCGCCATTTTAGCCCATACAGGAAATTTAAGGTAAAAGATATGCATTGTTTGGCATTTATTATAATCAGTTATATGTGACTTGAAATCACACTTTTGTAGAGCAGACAGAAGTTCGGTTTTAAAAGTCATAATCAGCTATTCCCAAAAGTTCATGCATTTTACTTATATTTTCTGACATTTTGTGAAAATTTTCTTACACCTGAAAAAAGCCAGTAGCTCTCAATTATTGACCCCAGAGTTTGTATTATCATTAGTCTGGATACCAAAAGACAAATTTCCTTTTTTACATAACACAGTGACAGATGGTATTTTGCTAATGGTACATTAAAGGGGAAATTAACTGTGGAAGCTGTGCCTGAAAAAGGGCAGGCAGAGGAAAAATGATTAGTAGCCAGTATTACTTGTGGTCTCTCTGCAGCTGAGCTTTCCCTCATTACTGACTTGCAGTGCTTTGTCCTGCACTAGATGTGGAGGCAGCCATCTTAGAAGCAATACAATAATAAAATATGCCCTGATGCACCCAGTGACTCATATCCATCCAGTGGTGGGATTCAAAAATTTTAGTAACCAGTTCCGACTTTCCCAGCAGAATGACCAGCGTGCCCCCTTTCAATGCACAGTGACCAGCGTGCCCCCTTTCAATGCACAGTGACCAGCGTGCCCCCTTTCAATGCACAGTGACCAGCGTGCCCCCTTTCAATGCACAGTGACCAGCGTGCCCCCTTTCAATGCACAGTGACCAGTGTACATGCCCCCTTTAATGCACAGTGAACAGCGTGCCCCCTTTCAATGCAGAGAGACCAGCGTGCCCCCTTTCAATGCACAGTGACCAGCGTGCCCCCTTTCAATGCACAGTGACCAGTGTATATAAAAAGGTGTTCTGTGCAGCGGTCAGAACTAAAGTTGGTTAAATGGTCAAAACAAATATAGGGACACGGGTATTCTATATTTTAAATAATAACAAGTTTATTAATGAAAATTTGGACTTATAATCATAACCGTACAGTATATAATTCTTTATGTACCAGTATATTCATGAGGAACAAGACATACAACATAAAACGATAAACATATAACAAAGTACCGGCCGGTGCATATTAATTCAATCACAGGGCTAATTTTCACTATTTTGGTTAAATACCGGGAGTATATCTTCCTGTGATTTGTGTCTATGGATAAACGGAGTGTAGTACAAAAAAAGTGGGGGTGTTTTCAAAATTAAGATGTTCTGAAAAAATTGGCGGTTTTGGAAGGTAGGTCTGATAGGATGGCTATTTTCCATTTAGCATCTTTGGAAAGTAAATTCTGGGGTGCCGGTGTGCAGTCCGGAGTCTGTCCTAATACTTTTGACTCCTGTGGTAATTACCATTGCTTCACCTTTTCACATTTCCTCCCTTTTACTTTTCCAGATACTGGTTGGGTAAGTGATTTCTCAGCGGTTTGTAGATAGAGAGAAATGGGGATTTCCTGTGATTCGTTGTCACATATGGTTCCCTTTTATGGCGGGTGTATAGAGTGGTGTCAGGGGTATTTGCTGGTGGTTGATAATACCGTATGTCTTTTGGGGACTATGCAGAGTGTTTTTTGTAGGGCGGATAGGTGTTGGGTTTAACTTTCAAAGTTATTCCTTATAGGGTGTCTTTAATTCCTTCTCCCCACTCTGTCAGCTGTTTTGGCCGATGTTTCACCCCTCTACTGATGTGTATCAGTGCGTTTGGGGACTATGCAGAGTGTGCTTATACAGGGCGGGTAGGTAATGGTTTTACAATATAACTCCTCCGGTACCCGTCTATTACAATGCACCGCTCACCTATTGTTTTTCCCCACTCTGTCAGCCATTGGCTGATTCTTCACCCCTTCTTCCGTTGTGTTTCCAGTAAAGTCTTGCACTTACCTGACCTTCACTCTATAGCCGCTCGTTCCGTTTTCTACCTTCCGCTGTTTCCTTGTTGCGGTCGCCGATCCTCGACCTTTCGCTTCCGTCCGCTTTCTCCGTTGTCCGCGTCTGAGACACTGGTGGGCGTGCCGGCGGTGGTGATGACGTCAGCGGAAGGTAGAAAACGGAACGAGCGGCTATAGAGTGAAGGTCAGGTAAGTGCAAGACTTTACTGGAAACACAACGGAAGAAGGGGTGAAGAATCAGCCAATGGCTGACAGAGTGGGGAAAAACAATAGGTGAGCGGTGCATTGGAATAGACGGGTACCGGAGGAGTTATATTGTAAAACCATTACCTACCCGCCCTGTATAAGCACACTCTGCATAGTCCCCAAACGCACTGATACACATCAGTAGAGGGGTGAAACATCGGCCAAAACAGCTGACAGAGTGGGGAGAAGGAATTAAAGACACCCTATAAGGAATAACTTTGAAAGTTAAACCCAACACCTATCCGCCCTACAAAAAACACTCTGCATAGTCCCCAAAAGACATACGGTATTATCAACCACCAGCAAATACCCCTGACACCACTCTATACACCCGCCATAAAAGGGAACCATATGTGACAACGAATCACAGGAAATCCCCATTTCTCTCTATCTACAAACCGCTGAGAAATCACTTACCCAACCAGTATCTGGAAAAGTAAAAGGGAGGAAATGTGAAAAGGTGAAGCAATGGTAATTACCACAGGAGTCAAAAGTATTAGGACAGACTCCGGACTGCACACCGGCACCCCAGAATTTACTTTCCAAAGATGCTAAATGGAAAATAGCCATCCTATCAGACCTACCTTCCAAAACTGCCAATTTTTTCAGAACATCTTAATTTTGAAAACACCCCCACTTTTTTTGTACTACACTCCGTTTATCCATAGACACAAATCACAGGAAGATATACTCCCGGTATTTAACCAAAATAGTGTAAATTAGCCCTGTGATTGAATTAATATGCACCGGCCGGTACTTTGTTATATGTTTATCGTTTTATGTTGTATGTCTTGTTCCTCATGAATATACTGGTACATAAAGAATTATATACTGTACGGTTATGATTATAAGTCCAAATTTTCATTAATAAACTTGTTATTATTTAAAATATAGAATACCCGTGTCCCTATATTTGTTTTGACCATTTAACCAACTTTAGTTCTGACCGCTGCACAGAACACCTTTTTATATGCATGTTTAGGTTAGGTCGAAAATGTATTACAGGCATACCCCGTTTTACATACACTCACTTTACATACACTCGCGAGTACGGACACAGCCTGGTCAGCTTAGCATTGCACTACTCCCGATTTTTAACATTGGTGTCTATGGGAAACCTTGGTCAGCTTGACATGGCACTATTTCCAAACCATAAGTGACAGGGATACCCAACTTGGGGAGCATCTAGAGGGGACCCAGGACTACAACATATCCTATTTTGTGGTCGGCCAGCTTGCCTAGGTAATCTACCATGTCATAGTCCTGGTTCCCCTTATCATGCTCCCCAAGTTTGGTGTCCTTGTCACATATGGTTTGGGAGCAGTGCCATGTCAAGCTGACCAAGATTTCCTATAGAGCTGCTGTATTTACATGCATTGAGAAGTGAAAAAAGGTATTGCTTCACTTTAAGTACATTTTCGTTTTACATACATGCTCTGGTCCCATTGTGTACTTAAAAGTGGGGTATGCCTGTATCTAAATACAGGAACCTTCAATAATAACAATTGTGAAACCTATGCTCCTTACAATAACCTTATGCTACAGTGACCAGTGTACATGCCCCCTTTAATGCACAGTGACCAGCGTGCCCCCCTTTCAATGCAGAGAGACCAGCGTGCCCCCTTTCAATGCACAGTGACCAGCGTGCCCCCCTTTCAATGCACAGTGACCAGCGTGCCCCCCTTTCAATGCACAGTGACCAGCATGCCCCCTTTCAATGCACAGTGACCAGCGCTGCGTGCCCCCCTTTCAATGCACAGTGACCAGCACTGCGTGCCCCCCTTTCAATGCACAGTGACCAGCGCTGCGTGCCCCCCTTTCAATGCACAGTGACCAGCGTGCCCCCCTTTCAATGCAGAGAGACCAGCGTGCCCCCTTTCAATGCACAGTGACCAGCGTGCCCCCCTTTCAATGCACAGTGACCAGCGTGCCCCCCTTTCAATGCACAGTGACCAGCATGCCCCCTTTCAATGCACAGTGACCAGCGCTGCGTGCCCCCCTTTCAATGCACAGTGACCAGCACTGCGTGCCCCCCTTTCAATGCACAGTGACCAGCGCTGCGTGCCCCCCTTTCAATGCACAGTGACCAGCGTGCCCCCCTTTCAATGCAGAGAGACCAGCGTGCCCCCCTTTCAATGCACAGTGACCACAGCATTGCCCCCAATGATTGCAGAGTGCCAGCCACAGCATTGCCCCCAATGATTGCAGAGTGCCAGCCACAGCATTGCCCCCAATGATTGCAGAGTGCCAGCCACAGCATTGCCCCCAATGATTGCAGAGTGCCAGCCACAGCATTGCCCCCAATGATTGCAGAGTGCCAGCCACAGCATTGCCCCTAATGATTGCAGAGTGCCAGCCACAGCATTGCCCCTAATGATTGCAGAGTGCCAGCCACAGCATTGCCCCCAATTGCAGAGTGCCAGCCACAACATTGCCCCCAATTGCAGAGTGCCAGCCACAACATTGCCCCCAATTGCAGAGTGCCAGCCACAACATTGCCCCCAATTGCATAGTGCCAGCCACAACATTGCCCCCAATGATTGCAGAGTGCCAGCCACAGCATTGCCCCTAATGATTGCAGAGTGCCAGCCACAGCATTGCCCCCAATTTCAGAGTGCCAGCCACAGCATTGCCCCCAATAGCAGAGTGCCAGCCACAGCATTGCCCCCAATTGCAGAGTGCCAGCCACAACATTGCCCCCAATTGCAGAGCGCCAGCCACAACATTGCCCCCAATTGCATAACGCCAGGCAACACATTGCCCCCAATTGCAGAGCGCCAGCCACAACATTGCCCCCAATTGCAGAGCGCCAGCCACAACATTGCCCCCAATTGCAGAGCGCCAGCCACAACATTGCCCCCAATTGCAGAGCGCCAGCCACAACATTGCCCCCAATTGCAGAACGCCAGCCACAACATTGCCCCCAATTGCAGAGCGCCAGCCACAACATTGCCCCCAATTGCAGAGCGCCAGCCACAACATTGCCCCCAATTGCAGAGCGCCAGCCACAACATTGCCCCCAATTGCAGAGCGCCAGCCACAACATTGCCCCCAATTGCATAACGCCAGCCACAACATTGCCCCCAATTGCAGAGTGCCAGCCACAACATTGCCCCCAATTGCATAACGCCAGCCAACACATTGCCCCCAATTGCAGAGCGCCAGCCACAACATTGCCCCCAATTGCAGAGCGCCAGCCACAACATTGCCCCCAATTGCAGAGCGCCAGCCACAACATTGCCCCCAATTGCAGAGCGCCAGCAACAACATTGCCCCCAATTGCAGAGAGCCAGCCACAACATTGCCCCCAATTGCAGAGCGCCAGCCACAACATTGCCCCCAATTGCAGAGCGCCAGCCACAACATTGCCCCCAATTGCAGAGTGCCAGCCACAACATTGCCCCCAATTGCATAACGCCAGCCACAACATTGCCCCCAATTGCAGAGCGCCAGCCACAACATTGCCCCCAATTGCAGAGCGCCAGCCACAACACTGCCCCCAATTGCAGAGTGCCAGCCACAACATTGCCCCCAATTGCATAAAGCCAGCCACAACATTGCCCCCAATTGCAGAGTGCCAGCCACAACATTGCCCCCAATTGCAGAGCGCCAGCCACAACATTGCCCCCAATTGCAGAGCGCCAGCCACAACATTGCCCCCAATTGCAGAGCGCCAGCCACAACATTGCCCCCAATTGCAGAGTGCCAGCCACAACATTGCCCCCAATTGCAGAGTGCCAGCGATCCCCCCCCGCGAGACCCATGCACTTACCTCACGGAAGGTCTCGCAGTCGGCTCCCCGCGTCTCCGAGTCCTCCAGCGGAGCCTCCTTCTCGTCAAACGGCACAGTGTTTGCCTTTCGGCCAATCAGGAAGCGGGAGGACCTGCTCCCTGATTGGCCAGGAGGAGGATCATGTGACAATAGCGAATTCTCATTCGCTATTGTCACAGAATGGGCGGGCCGTGGCGCCACGTCTGCCCGAGCGCGGGACATTCAATTGTCCTGCGCGTCCTCAGACGCGCAGAGGGATTCAGCCGGTTCTGCGAACTTGCAGAAAGTTAGCAACCGGTTCTATGGAACCGGTGCGAACCGGCTGAATCCCACCACTGTATCCATCCCTCAATAACATAGAAAGTTGCAAAGATTTGCCCTTGGGACTTGGTACAATATTAGAAAACAGATTTGTGATGTTATACATAGTATATTATATATTCATAGTCAAGTTCAGTATTCCATAGAGTAATCCATGGTAGGTATGAAAGTGCATCCTGGTAACCCAACGCGTTTCGTGAACAACCATTCACTTCCTCAGGGGTTGATGTGATACATGGTTTCTAAGAAATAAACAGTTTGTAGCATGTAATAAAGATAGTAGATAATGTTATGCTGATGCAAAACACTAAGGGGCCACCAAGGGGCCCATACTTACAAATCTGTTAAAAGAAATCGCATGCTCATGATTCATTGGCTGCCACTGGGAATGTCTATCCCAGGAGCTGTGGGCCTGGGATCCACGAGAGCCCGGCAAGACAAACAGGACCAAAAGCAAGCAGAGACCAACATAGTGTGGCATCCACGGTGATGGCTAGAGGAGACATATCTATGTATAAGACTCAAATCTAAAGTGTATATGAGTAGTAATATCAGCAATCAATACAAGGAGTATAATACTGTGCAGTAAGTAGGGGTATCAACTGGTGACACTAGGAGTGAGCCTGAGTTCAAAAAGTATGTATCTGATGCTCAGATTAAATGCTAAAAGTGAGCAATAAAGCAAAAGAGTATCAATGATCTGTGATTAAAATTGAATTAAATGACAAAACAAGAAGTAAACCAAATTGCCCCAGGGCCCAGAGGCCTCAAAAAAGAAAGGATAGTGAAGTGAAGTGGCCTACCTAAGTGGGAATATGTAGCAACAATGTACTATATTGTGCAATCAAAATGAAATAAACACGACTCCCTAAGAGCATTGGATATAACATATGATGCAAGGGTAAAGGAGAGTTGGAGAGAGAGTGAGGATGAAAATGAAATCCTGGTGCATGTGATAAAGAAGAAAGAAAAAAGGAGGATACACAGCCACCAAATCACCAGTCTGAAAGACAAAAAAAGTGGATGAATTTGACCTACCATATTGAAGTAATACTCTGGCAAGAGGTTGCATGAGTCATCACTGAACACTGTGGAGCCACTGAAGGCAAGTGCAGGGCTGGGCTCTCTTATCTGTACCTGTAACGAGCCCCCTTGGACCCCACCCAACGTCAGATGGGTGTGGCTGGCTGGGGAAGAAAGATCCCCAGTAATGGCCGCCAACGTGTGGGGAGGACAGCACTGAGCGCACATCACGGTGGGAACACCGGCGTCCTACGCTGAGTCACCCCACGTGACACCCGCCTATCAGGATGGGCGGGCGGGGACCGCAAGGATGAAAAAGCATTGCAGCTCTTGGGGCAGAGACACCAAGTGCAGCTCAGGGAATCTTAGAAGCAGGGTTTTGCTTACTCATGTCAGAGCAAGTAGAACAGTGAGCAGCACAGTGTTAATATAAAATTTCCTGGGGTTAATCATCTCAGCCTACTCATGGGTCAGCTCCACTCTTCTACCCAAAAGGATAACCTTCTGCCAAAATAAAAGGTGGGGCTTTCCTCAGCCTAATGTTCCTTTTTTTTATCCTTTCTTGGGAAAAACTTTTCTGCTTTGGATCCTGTGAATTGAAGATTCCCTACCTTCCTGCCTGGTTCAGCTTCTCCACATAGAAGACTCATTTGATAGCTGTAAGCATGCCTGCAAAGGGAAAGATCATAAAAGAGGAAAGCATAAAGTTAAAACAAAGCATTCCTCTCCAGCTTCTTCTGGCTATCGTTCTACCTTGCAGAAAGATGGAAGACACCGTTCTGATTTCTTCAGAAGTGAGTATTCTGGTTCCCATTCTCCCTTATGGGGTCATTCAAAGTCTTCCAGCCATTCTTCCCCAAAGCCGGCTGCAGGCACCTGCTGAGCATGTGAAGCAACCACCATGTCAGCAAAATTGGTTTGCAAGAGAGATGCTTTAAAGAAACAGCCAGGGAAAAGCAGTCGTTATCTCAGCAGGTTAGAGTATATTAGCTAGCCATTGGCAGAGAATTTGAAGAAGGTCTCTGCAAAGTTGGGATGTTCCAGAAGGTCAGGTACTGCGGCACAGGTGCAAGATTTTTCTTTTTCCCCAGAGTAGGGCTGTGATAAGGCGGGGTCATCGTCGGAGGATCAGACGGATGCCTATTTCTTGGTGCCCTCTTTCATAACAGCAGTAAAACAGGCCTAGGAGGAGGTTCCATCAGAACCTCTGCAAAAGGTGAAAAAGTACTTTCCTAATTTAAAATAGGTTTTGCCTACCTTTCCTCTTATGTTTAAAATGTAGGCATTGATCAAGGAGAGATGGTCAAGACCTCACAAGAAAGGGAGCTTCTAGAACAGGATGTCAAAAGCTATCCTTTTCAGTCAGAGAATTCAGACACATGGGAAAGTGTGTCAAGGGTGAATGCATCTCTTCACAGGTTAACATGACATGTCACACTGCCCTTGGACAATTTGATGGCCTTCTGAGATGGAATTGGCTGAAGATTAGATGCAGAATGAAAGAAGATCTACCTCAGAGCAGGGGCAGCTTGTAAGCCTGTGGATGCTATAACATTAATAGCCAGAGCTATCAGGGCATGGGTGTTATCAAGAGAGGAGATGGAGGATTGGCAGGGCTCATTCCATTCCACAATGGTGGGAGCTCAAATCCGCAGCAGATTTTGTAGTGGAAGAAGCAGTGGACCTAGTCCAGTTGTCAGCTAGAGTGATGGTTCATTTGTTAGTGGCAAAGAGGCCTCTGTGACTCAAACACTGGACTGTTGACAGTGCATCTAAGCAAGGACTATGTTCTATGCCATAGGTGGGAAAGATCTTTTTCAGTAAAGCATGGAAGATGCTATTCACCGAGTAACTGGAGGTAAAATCAGACTTGATTCCACAGTAGAGGAGGAGACAGCAATGGTCCTTTCATCCAACAGCAAGATCCAGAGAGGAGTTCCGGGAGTCAAGATCCTACTGACCTGGCAGGCAGGATTTGCGACATCCCTGGCGGGGTAACAAAGAAATATACAAGCTTTGGGTGTCACTCCAAGCAGTCGTCCCATTATACTTTGGCGAGTTTCACTGAAGGCAGGTGCCAGCGTTAAGGGAGCCTGTCATGGCTCTGTATACACATGTGAAGAAGGAAAAATGAAATGCTGCACTTCAGAGGAACAGCACAGGTAAGAAAAGGTTAAAGCGGCTTCAGCTCCACTTCTCTCAGGACACACCACTGACGTGTTTTGGCCTGTCGGAATGGTAAGGATGTGGAATTCCCTTCCACAAGCAGTGGTATCAGTAGGGAGCTTTGATCATTTAAAAGATTATTAGATGAGCAACAATCACAACATACAGGAATATGGGATTTACTATTGACAAACTCACACAGCACAGGTTGAACTAGATGGACTGGCGTCTTTATTCAGCCTTACCAACTATGTAACATCTGGAATGCAGAAATTGTTGTGTGAACTAGCCCTAAAGATGGTATTGTTAATGGCAGAAACTTTAGCCAGACACATCTTGGAAATTCATGCATTTTTGGACAGGCCTACTCTTTGCGTAATTTTTGAGGATAAGGTTGTTTTACGTTCACCCCCTTCTTTTCTTCCAAAGGTCTCTACAATTTAATCTCAATTGGGAAGTTGTACTTCCTTAACTTCCTCCAATAATGGAGAGTGTGGCCCAGGAGGTTTGGGCTAGAGTTGACTTGCTACAGGTTATTTACTGCATATCTGTGCTGAACGTAGAGTCCCAGGTTGTCGGATAATCCTTTTGTCTTTCTTAACAGTCCAAAAAGGTGTCAGGCAGTCTTGCCAAGGATAATTTCCCTATGGATATTCCAAGACATTATTGAATACGTATGTGGCTTTGGGTCTTTCCCCTCCAGTGGAGATTTCGGCACGCTCTACAAGGGCAACAGCAGCTTTGGGGGCAAGTTATGCCAAGGTGCCACCGGATGTGGTCTGTAATGTCGCCAGCTGGAAGACCCTTAAAACCTTTATTCACCATTACTGCCTTGAGGTGGCCTATGGACCATTCTGGTCTTTGGGCTCATCTGTGCTTTCTTCTGCTCACGTTGTTTAGTTCTTTAATAGATTCTTTTGCATGCGTTTAGCTCTGGTGTCTTTATTTTTAATCTAGTCAGACTAGGATTCCGCTCCCTGGAGTTTCAATGCAAGGTTTATAGGAAAATTAGGCTGAGGAGTGTCCCTCCTTTTTTTATTTTTTTTGGCAGGGGGTTGTTCTTGGGATCAGATGGTTTGAGCTGACCCATGAGTAGGCTGACATGATGAGCCTCCAAGAAAGGAAACATACAGTAAGTATAGATAACAATTTTCCGTATTCAAATCTTGGATGAGCAGAAAGAGGCAGCAGTGCCTTAGATTACCTCATTCTACAAATATACAGCCATGAATCTTTCTAGCTCTTCCATAAAACATGGCACATCTTCATTGACAGGGGGGGCCTCAAGTATCCTAAATCAAACTTGCTTCACAGAAAGAAGCTAATTTAAATAAAAACCTCTGGGTGGATTTTGAGAGACGTTGCTCGAGATTTCCATCTCACCACTTGATCTGGACAGACCCCTCTAATATCCCTCTGATATTAGGCAACATCCGTTGGTCTCTACCACGCTATCAATTTTCAACCGATTAGCAGCTGATTATCAACTAGTTACGAACCCTGGCCCCATGACACCAATTACAAACAACCCTGATTTCCTTGCTTGCTTAGATCTCAAAACATTGAACTCGAATCCATACCAAATAGACTCTCCATTACGAGTCAAAGATTGCTTTACGAAGTCATGCCTATTATCCTTTAAAGATTTGAATAAGGTGCAACCCAAAGATTACACAATTACTTATTGAAATTACATGCAATTACACAATTTTATCCGGAACCATAAGCATAAATCTCTCCTGACCGAATCGGTGACAGCTTTTGAGAAAATCTGCGGGGACCAATTGCTATAAGACTACTTCCCAGGCGTATAATAGGGTTATCTCACTCCTCCACACAAACGCCGGACAGATACAAAAAAATTTGGGAACGGGACCTGGATTGCACCATTTCAGATAAAAATTGGGAAAAAGCTTGTGTATTTACACATAAATGTTCCCTTAGCACAAAAATCCAGGAAACCGCGTTTAAAATTCAAACGCAATGGTATCTTACACCGGTAAAATTAAAGGTTTGGTCCCCGCGGAATTCTGACAGCTGTTGGAGGTGCCTGAAAGAAAGAGGGACCTTCACTCACATTTGGTGGTCTTGTGATCATATACAACCGTTCTGGAATAAGATTATTCACCTTATAAAAATCATCACAGGCACCGCTCTTAACCTAGACGCTGCTTGTTGCCTATTACATGTAAACAATTTCTCCTATAAGAAATATAAGCAATCTTTGTCCAGACACCTGCTTAATGTGGCAAAAGGCCGTCATACCACTTCACTGGAACTCCCAAATCACTCCTTCTACAAAAGAATGGGCTGATAAAGTAAAACTACTCTATGAAATGGAAGAAATTGTAGTCATTAAAAAAGAAAATTATGTTGCCTTTCATAAAATTTGGAGACATTGGACAGTTTTTGTACTTTCTGATGAATTTCCAAATCTAATTACGCACTAGATGATCCCGTTGAAAATATGGTACCTTCCTGATAGACGTACTGTTTGTTCTCGTTGATGACCCTATTACGGATGAACGGGAACTTACATCCCTTTCCCCCCCACCCTTCCCTCTACCTCACCTGATCTTCTCTCTTTCTGACTTTCTCTTCATTCTACCTTTTCTTCCTTCACCAAGGCCTACTTGGCCTCTAGGTATCAGTCCTCCCCTGGGACCATACCTCACTCATGTTTCATTTATTGAATATTAATTGTACTTAGAATTTCAGTATGTGGTTCCTACTTGTTGGCTTATCACTTTGCTCTTACTGAAAAATCTATGTAACTCACCGCTTTTTGTTGAATTCGACATGTTATTTCACTGTTGCTAATGTTTGCTTTTATTTTCTCAATAAAGCTTTTTATTGCAAAAAAAAAAAAATAAATGAAAACCTAAAAAATTAAAAACACCTGACTGTTGTGTATCCCCAAAAGAAAAAATACAGAGGGCGCACCCGCGTAGCGCATTACCTTTGCAAAAATAGTTTATTTAAAAATATATACACATCATACTAACAAAATAAGATGACAATTCAAGCAAATATAGGTGTAAAAATCACCCAGATTTCCATTTGCCATGGCCTGCTGGTCAGCGACAGACGTGGAATGGATATCTCCAAAGAACCTGATGCGTTTTGATGGGTGTCCCCTCTTCCTCTGAGCTGGATTTGGAGTATGGGCAGCTGATCTTTAAATAGTAAAGGAGGTATGACTATTTAAAGATCAGCTGGCCATACTCCAAATCCAGCTCTGAGGAAGAGGGTACACCCCAGAAACGTGTCTACTTCTTTTGGAGATATCAATTCCACAACTGTCGCTGACCAGCAGGCTATGCCAAGTGGAAATCTGGGTGATTTTACACTTATATTTGCTTGAATTGGCCTCTTATTTTGTGAGTATGATGTGTATATATTTTTAATAAAACCATTTTTGCAAAGGTAATGCGGCTAGGCGGTTGTGCCCTCTGTATTTTTTCTTTTTAGAGTTCTATTCGGGTTTTCCCTGACCTGTTGAGAGTGGCAGTACAGCTGACGTGGCACTTGCTATAGTCGACATACAGTTTCCTTCCATCACATTACCATCTCTCAAGCGCAGGAGCATTAACTTTCCTTTTTCTTAAGTATCTGTTGTGTATTTCCGCAGTGCTGCAGAGGTGGGCAACTGGGCATTGAAAAGTAGGTTACCTTCTAAAACCGCTTTATCTCAAATATTTTTAGCTCAGATAAAACAAATATAGGAGAAACTGTAGTGTCTGAAGTAATTTCTGGACAGTGGTTTTTCAGCCTATACATATCTTGAAATATTACCTATGTAGGGCTTTCAAATTATATAAAAGATATACACACATTAATGCATACAAAAAATGCACAATAATTTATACATTTGTCTTTGTAGGTGGTCTGCCTAACAGTTTTGGCCTCTGTGCGGATTTACCACTACTATCGTAAAGTGAAACCTGTTACTAAAGAAATTGTAACAAGGGATCCATATGCAATTAAGCCCATACGGAAGATGATCGATGCTTGCGCATTCAGGATCTATGGACACTGGGTGAAGAAAGGGGAGCAGCAGAACCGAGCTGCACTCTTTGAAAATACAGCAAAAGCCATTCTATTATCACTGGCGGCAGAGTCCAGTTAATTATAACATTCTGCCTTTCGTCACATAAACAAAACATTACATCAATCTGTGTCCCTATGGAATGTGTGTGTATGTAAATATATTTATGAAACAAGTAATCAAATTTATAATAAATATAATAGATTTAAAATAGGTATTAAAACAGTCTATTTTATGATATAAGTGTGTATATATACAAGAACAATAAAAGTATCATAGGAAACAGTTAATCATTTAGAACTCTGAACTCCAGCCCAAACTTTTTGTTTCTTTTTGTGGCTTTGAACATAGTGGGAAAGATTTGAGTTTAAAGCTACATTGGGTTTTTGTAGCTTTGTTTTCTTAAAACCGAACTCCAACCTTACTTTCAGTCTTGCACAGTTGTACAGGCTCATCACCTGTACTGAAATTACAGTCTCATTTCACTGCATACTCTGAGCAGCTCAATGTGCATTAGAAGCTGTAGCAAGTTTCTAATTTCCTGAGTGGAGGACATTGAGCATCATCTAGCCATTTCCTCCTCAGCCTGGCTGTCCCTGCTTCACCCCTTACATTCCTTAGATTACAGTTCTTTACCCTATTTCTGCCTGCGCTATTGCTAAAAGGAGGCTACAGCGCGGTTACAGGCTCTGTGATGTCTGTGTCCTTTGGGCACAGCTAAATACAGATCGGAAGTAAAGGGAAATCACAGCGGCCCTTTATCATGTGATTAGCTGTGTCAAATCACAACTGATCACAATAAAAACACACTTGCCGATTATCAGCATTCATTTCCTCATGCGCTGTCTCGAAAGCATCACATTACATTTGCTAAAACAATTTAAAATAACTATGTAATTTTTATATGTTAATCAAAATAATGTGCCTGCATATTTTAATGGAATACCCATGTATCTTCTTTCCTTTATTACAATATGACTACAAGTGCTGTATATACCTGAAAGAGATAAAAGAAAATGCATATCTCATACCAAAGGCCTCCATTCATGTACTAGAAATTCGGCTGTGGGAAGAGTGTGATGGGACCAGTTTGTTCCACTAAAGTCAATAGTACTGCAGGCATAGTTATACAATAACATAATATGTTATACAATAACAGCAGCATGTTCATGATTTTCTTATATGTAGCTGGTCTACAAAGGACATCAAAGCTGCAGCTACAGTAAAGGCACAGCATTATTTTGGGACATCAAAAAATACCCTTGTCTGCTGACTGACATGCCCTTTAGAAGTAATCCACATAGTTTACACTCCAAAAATACCTAGGAAACCAGTTTGATGGTTGACACATGCTTTTGAGAACTGTAACTGGGCCGTATATGTCAGTGATGCCCTAGCATTGATTCTGTTCTTCCTTTGTGGCTCAGGGTATCAAAAATTATTTCCTTATAATCATGACTGACAAAAACTCATCTGATCATTACTACTGGTGCTTATTTATTAAAGTGGAGTTCCACCCTATTTTTATACTTACCTCCATCTTCTCGCTCCGGGTCACCTGAAAAAGAAATGGATAATCGCATATTTTTTTTTTTTTTTACTTACCTCGTAGCGAAGAAAATATACTTACCTTACTTCCTTCTTCCTCCTTCCTCGGCCGCGGCCCGTCGTCACTTCCTGGCTCTGCAATGATTCCTGGGAGCTGGACGTCATAGCTCCCAGGAATCATTGCGCCTGCACCGGCCCCGACGTCAGTTCCGGGTCGCGCGCGTCATCCCCTTCTAAACAGCTTCTGGGCATGCCCAGAAGCTGTGGAGGGATGACGCGCGCGACCCGGAAGTGACGTCGGGGCCGGCGCAGAGCATCGTGGGACCAAAGAAGGCGGAAGAAGACGCCGAAGAGGACGCGCTGGCTTCAAGCTGCCCACATCTGAGATGGCAACGCTGGACAAGACGTTTGCAAGGTAAGTATTTGTCCTAACAGGTAAGTGCAACCCGGGACAGATCAGAGGCTAGCCATTGTGGAATGCACTAGCCCTGACTGTCCCGGGGGTATTAAAAAAAAAAAAATCCAGGGTGGAACTCCGCTTTAAGCAGGACCTGAAATTGAAAAAAAAAAAAAAATGCTACAGGTATAGTTTACAAGCACCTTGAGGCCTTTTAGGAACTTGCACCTTATACCTGCAGTCTTTTTTTTTTTTTTTTTTAAGTACCCCATTACACTAACAACTTTGTAGCCGGAATCTGTAACAGCTGCAAATCTCTCTGAGGATCTTATGTGGTTATAGTTGGCTACAAATATCTATACAGTTACAAATTACTTGCGCAAACCAATTATTATCAACTATATTGGTAATATGAGCAGCAGAACGTAGCAATTCTATATTTCACTCAAAGCAGCAGATGGTTTTAATGCTTCCTTGCCCGGCCACTGTTTTGTTAGTAAAGAAAACCTTTCGTACTTCCAGGTATAAAGGCACATGTGGCTCATTCCATTTCTTCATTTCCAAATGTGAAAGTGCTGGTACTAGGTGATTGGCCATATAGGGAGTTCTCAACTATAAAAGCTCCTTGTCTCTAATCTTACATAAGGATCTCAGATTCCAGCAATTAAACCAAGAGGCAAGGGTATGAAAGGTAAGTACTTGCTACTAGAGAGTGTGATATTATACATTAACTTCTTGCTTTGCCCTGTATGGGTAAAGCACAGGTTCACTTTAAGTTGTTAGTGATTTAAAGGTGCTTTCAACATGCTTTAAAAAATGCTGATTTCTGCTAACAGCTAGAATTTAGTTTTGCTTTAAAGCATCACTAAACTCAAAGATAAAAATGTATTTTAGTGAACTGTAGTTTATCAATCATTGGATGTGGTGGGTGCATTAGTGTTCTTTTTGCAAGCTTTTATACCTTTATTTTCACCCAGGTGATTGGCCAGTAACCCACCTCTTTGTCTTAGAGTGGCTACATTCAATCATCTACTGCAGAGATCCTCAAACTACGGCCCTCCAGCTGTTGCAGAACTACACATCCCATGAGGCATTGTAAAACTCTGACATTCACAGACATGACTAGGCATGATGGGAATTGTAGTTCTTGAACAACTGGAGGGCCATAGTTTGAAGACACCTGATCTACTGGATCAATATAGGACCAACGTAGCCAAACTTGGATACAAGAATTGGCAATCAGTGGAATGGCTGGTGTTGAATGGACTAGTAGATTTAGCTAGACTTTAGTGACTACAATGTAAAGCCCAACTCCAGCTAACTTTTTTTTTTTAGTAGTTACAGCACCAGTTTTTCTTTTGTTCGGGAAAAAGTTTTTACATAAACAAATAGCTGACATTGTAAGCACCCGTCAGTGGTAAATGGGTTTTTTCTACCCTCTAACTGCTACTTTTGCTGAATAACTCAGGCTGTTAAAGGAAGTTGAAAAACAACAGACTTACTGGCAGGATCAGCAGGCAATAGCTATGCTGCAAGGGGTGGGGGTGCAGAAAGAACAAAGACTACTGTGTTAATGCTTCTAATGCACACCATGAGACACTCACAGTTTTAGTGAAATCAGAATAAGCAATTTCAGTACAGAAGAGGAGATTGTACAACTGTGCAAGACTAAAGGCAAACCTTAAGTTCACCTTTAAACTGTGTACCATAAAGCTGGCAAAAGGATGTACCAATGCCAGATACCCTGTATAAATACATAACATGATCCACATCTGTATATATTTATTCAAAAAAAGACCCAGTAAAAGAAGGGAGGCTTTGGATCTTCATATTGCAGATAGAAGAGCATCATTCCTTCTGGACCTCCTCTATTTCCACCCATAGGTGATCAAAGCGATAAAATAATATTTTCTTCTTCCTTAGGAAGAGACTTAATTTCTATGGCATCAAGCAGAGAAATCAAGTATTATTCACAATATTTACTTAAAGGTCCTCTTTTCCATTTTCTGCTGGTGTGGGGACATCTTTGACACAGCGGAAACCCAGGTTATCTGAAGCAGAATCTGGTGTGTTGCCCATCCTAATAAACAACAGAATAAAGGAGAACATTTAAAGTTAGTAAATACAGTTAAATGAACAGCACTATCAAATACTAGTAGTGATCAATAGTTAGTGATTCACGTGCATAATCTACACACCTTTAGGGTCCCAGTTAGAAAGCAGTAGTTTTACTACTATTGTCTACTACTAGCATACAGGCCAAAGTTCCGTAGTTCTCGCCTAGGTGAAAATATGGAAGTGGGAGGCCGATTAGAGGTACTTTCACTTTTAAGGGCAGGACCTCCAAGTACAGAAAACTCCACAGGACAATTTAGGCTTCACTCTGCTGCCCACAGGTGCAAAATCCACAATATTACCAAGAAAAACACACAGAAAAGCAGCTACATTACACAAATTAAAATGGGTAACGATGATAAAAATGCTTCCTAGTATAATATAAAAAGTCATGTACAGAGACACCTTTGTTCTTTCCTCCAATTAGGACATTTTAAAATGGCCTAGGGGCGACAAAAGGTTAAAGTAATACGCAACATAAATCACAACTAAACTTGGGGGCATGCCATAAGCTTTAAAAGAAGAGTGTCTTTTAAAAATACATTAAAATTATGTATGCGGACAGCACTGTACTGCACTGGTGACAGTATGTATAAAAAAAAAAAAAAAAACTTGCCATGCCATGGGGGGGGGGGGGGATTTGTTCTATCCTGACATTTTAGAGCCTCAAGAAATGAGATAGGCCATCAGTACTGATCAATTTTCAAATATATATATATATATATATATATATATATACAGTGCCTTGCGAAAGTATTCGGCCCCCTTGAACTTTGCGACCTTTTGCCTTCCATTTCAATATTATCGATTGCACAGTGCTCCTTGGGATGTTTAAAGCTTGGGAAATCTTTCTGTATCCAAATCCGGCCTTAAACTTCTCCACAACAGTATCTTGGACCTGCCTGGTGTGTTCCTTGTTCTTCATGATGCTCTCTGTGCTTTAAACGGACCTCTGAGACTATCACAGTGCAGGTGCATTTATACGGAGACTTGATTACACACAGGTGGATTCTATTTATCATCATTAGTCATTTAGGTCAACATTGGATCATTCAGAGATCCTCACTGAACTTCTGGAGAGAGTTTGCTGCACTAAAAGTAAAGGGGCTGAATAATTTTGCACGCCAAATTTTTCAGTTTTTTATTTGTTAAAAAAGTTTGAAATATCCAATAAATTTCGTTCCACTTCATGATCCTGTCCCACTTGTTGTTGATTCTTCACAAAAAAATACAGTTTTATATCTTTATATTTGAAGCCTGAAATGCGGCAAAAGGTCGCAAAGTTCAAGGGGGCCGAATACTTTCGCAAGGCACTGTATATATACCATAATTTGTAGACTTTATACCTTTCACACAAACCAATTACTATACACTTATTGGGATTTTTATCAAAAGCATGTAGCAGAATTCATGTTGGCCTAAATTTATGAATACATTTGATTTTATTAGATATGTTATGTTACAGAAAGTAGAAAATGTTATATACAGCAAAAGCCCAGTGGTGTTTAAATACCACCAAAAGAAAGCTCTATTTGTGTGAAAAAATGATATAAATGTCACTTGCTTACAGTGTTGAAAGAACGAGCAATTACCAGTTAAAGTAGCACAGTGCTGAATAGCAAAAAATGGCCTGGTCATTAGGAATGGGCTCAGGCGTGTTCAGATCGTACCCACCAGGAAGTAGTCACTGTAATCGCGTTGGGGCATGGCCCGGTCAGAGTCCAGGTTGAGGTTGCCACTTTACTCGTCTCTGCAAAACATCATGGATGTGCGGCTTCCAGGAGCTATCCTGCTTCCCCTGCTGGTCATGAAGGGGGTAATACCTTCCAGGGGCAAATTGGTTAAAGTAGACCTAAAGGCAATTTTTTTCTCCCCATTTTGGATAGAGTAAGGGAGGGATATAACCCTTGTCAGGTTCTTTTGTCATCTTTTTCCCATTTTGAGGATTTCCTTTCACTTTCTGTGCCTTACCACAACTAGAAGTGAGAGGTAATCCCTCCAAAGTGAAGTAATCCATGGTTGTTACCAGGACCACACAAGAACTAGTTCGATTCCCCTCTATTACTTTCCTGGGGACAACCCAAAATTGGGGATTTTCTTTTACTTTCATTGATAACAGTGAACGGGACAAATAGAGAAAGTGAGCCTCTTTAACAACACAGACAGCAAAAAAAACTGACAGGTGTTCTAATCCCCCCTCAACTCTATCCAATAGTAAAAAAAAAAAGTTGTGCCTTTAGTTATACTTTAAAGGCAAGGGGTACTGACCTGGAGTTACTGAATAGCAGCACACTACAAGTCATTTTGCAGTGCCACAAGCCCTTACAGGGGAACATCACTTTCTCAATATACATAGACTATTTTTAATCCTTATGCTGCTAGCATTAGTAAATAGATAGAAAAGTATATCATATTTACTTGTTTTAAACATTTCTTCAGTTACTTCCTGGTGCAAAACCATTGCACAGAGCAGGTACGTATAACATGTTTGTTATTTGAAAAAAAAACACTTAATATCACTTTAGGAGATGAGGTGTAAAGATGAAGGAAGTAATAAATGTGCCCTTTTGATGTTAGGAATGCTCAATGTGTCTAATCCCATAGTTGTATCAACAAAGAAGAGACAGACAATGTATCCATTTTTTTTGGGTTGTATAATTTTGAGCAGTACTATTGGCAGGTAGCATTTTTTGCAAGATGAGGGCGTGGAGGTCCCCATGGGTTGCTTTTAATTACAGATCTGTCATTCTTTTTAACAGTGGAAAGTAAATTAATGTTCTGTGGTTTTTACAATAATAAAGATTTGCAGTTTTTTTCAGTAGTTCAGGAGTGCACAGTTACCCCTATTTTTTAGTCTTTTGTATTTATGATCTAGCATCACACTAGAATTATCCTTTTTTTTATAGGTGTAGAACTAAGTGATGAGTTTTTTTTTTTATATTGAGGAATATGCAATTCTTACCTAGTGGTAACACGTGCTTTATGATTGGCTGAACCATCTTGGGTATCAATCCAAGAAGCCCCACGTAAAACATACATCTTCTGTCCACGCTGTGTAGCAGACCCTTTAGGTACTTTGTATTCTGTAGATGTCCATTCCCAGGTGTTCCCCAGCATGTCATACAAACCTGACAAAGTAAAATATAGCATGATAAAAACAGCTAAATGCTTCATGGTAGCAACAAACAGTGTTAAAAGCCTCTGAAGGTCAACAACTGTGTTACCCCAAAGCACTTTTATCTCTATCCATATTATCCATTTTGACCTTTGTTGCTAGACAATTGGGCAATCATAAATAGGTTTAAACAAAGTTATGTTACACTTGCAATCATGTAAACAGACGCAATTTGCCAGTGGCAAGTTCCCTAGAGGGGGCAGAGAAATATATCACACTAGTCAGAAACAATGCAGAACTTTCCTTACCAACCAGAGGAAGAAGCCTCACTGGTTGCAGAATAACACAGTACAGGTTTCTCTGTCCTCTCTAATGAGTTGGACTTAATGAAAAGGTCACATTTTTTATTTTCTAACTAGAATATTACAGATCTCCTCTTCTGTCTATATGTTTTCCCATGCTCTTTAGCATATTAGTGCAGGCAGGTCTAAATCTTAAAAAAAATAAAAATGACTAAGACCTGCATCACTTTGTTTCCAACAAAATTGAACTCCATCTTCTATGTGGCATAATGAAGTATATGATCTGCATCACCAACATAAAGTAAACACTTTACTGAGATGCTGGGATGATCAAATTTACATATGCCTTTTCCTCCATCTTCCCAGGGAAAATTAATTATTCAGGCTGTCAGGATTGCCAAGAATTAATTTGCATATTGAGGATTTAGCCATAAAATATTTTTACTTTATTAAATCTGCATATATTTACAGCAAGATTATGCAAAAGCACACAGATTGTTGGCTCAATCTGGTATTCTGCTTTAATGGCTGTAGGATTTATATGGTCCAGCCGCCATTCTAAGCTCAGTTTAGCGGCATACTATGTAAGTTTATGTGCCTCATTTTTTCTTATGCACTTTATATGGACTGCTTACTCCGTTTGTTGTAGAGTCCAAACACCCTTCCCTGCTGTTTGTGGTTTGGTGGTGTTTTTAATTAGTTTTTTACATATTGTAATAAATACTAAATACTACACTATGAGCAATTTTTTCTGGTGTCGGTGATCCTTCTGTCTGGCTTGATGATATTTAGCAGTTTCCCTGATGACTTAACCTGTGAGGTTGGAAGATCTACCACATCCATAGAGTATCAGATGTATCTTCATAAGGAAAACCATTGAATACTGAATGCACTTCTGCTGTCGTCTAACTTAGCTAGCAACTGGTTCTGGTAAGTGTGCATTTCCTATATTTGGTGGAGGCAACACACAGATGGTGATTCACTGAAATTGTGGAGTAATAACACTGGAACTAATTCATTTACACTTATAGACTTTTGTTCACTTTATTGTGACCTATTTTATTTGATTTACAACTCAGTTTTGTTTATGCACATTTGTTTACTTGTTGAAGAGTATCACTATTATTCATACAGTGCTGCTTTTTTCTTTTTTGCATACTCTTTGTGTTTGTATATTTACATATATTGCATGCTGCTTTTTCTAGACCACTTAAGCACTGACAGCTGACTTTTTACATTGCTTTATCTTTTAGCTGACAAGAGGCTAAGAGAAAAGAGGGCTCCTTTTTAAATAAAGTAATTGCTGTCAATCAAACAATAACAAGTTGGCATAAGTCTACCGTAAAGACATCTGAAAATAGATCTATGGGCCGGTTCACATCCAGATTGCACAAAAACGTGCATTCCCGTGCAGTTCGTTTTGAGGCCCTTATTCATTTGAATGGGCTGCAAAACGCACTCGATCACAGAAAAAGTAGTGCTTGCTCTACTTTTAAAAAACGCACAGCACCAAACTGCATGGTACGAGGTACTGCAATCTGTGTTTGGGGTGCCATTAACAATACAAGGACAGTGCGTTCACCTGCAAAGTAGGAACCACGCACAGAGCATGCCTTTCCTGCACCACGTTCTGGTGTGAACTTGCCCTTACATTTGACAAACAAATAATATGTATTTGTCTATTAACACAAAATCTACTGTACTAAAAAAAATAAAGAAATATACAAATATAAAAGATGACTTACCATAAGCATTCTGTGCAGGAAATGCTGTTACTGGAGAAGCCCCATGATAACCATCCTCAGCGGAGTCCGAGGTGGGAAACTCCCCCTATAATAGATAGGCAAGAAGTCTAACTCTTTAGTCATAGCATTTACACATATTCTGTAAACTTCTTACTGCAGTAGAGGTTGCTAGGACAACAACAAACTCAATTTTCTGTTTCATCTACAGAAATCTGCTCCCATAATTATGATCACACCCGTCACTGTTCTAACCTGCACCACTCATGGTATTGAGCAGTGAGAAATTGCCTGCCCTCTCATACAAATATTAGAACCAGCTGATGGCTTTGGTGCACTCCCAGTCAACACTTTGATGCACAGAGGCTTTCAACTGTTTGTGATAATGAGCATTTCTGACATCTGGAAGAGCCTGTTATGAATTCTTCCTCAAGGCAAGAACAAGACATTATAAGCAGACAGAAGTCTACATTTTATGAATCAGGTACATGCTGACTGTCAGAATTAATATTTCTGCACATATTGCAGGATAACTTACAAGCTCACAGAGAACAACCTTTGAACTAGAGTGGGAAAAAAATCTTGCCTGCCAGGTTTTCCTTTGGCAAATCACAAGTTTCCAAGCTGACCAGGACAGACCAGTTGGGACTAAAAATATTTTGTTATCTTTACATTTGTCAGCTCATGCTGTGTAGAAAGTGTTGTTTCTTGTTGAAGTAGCACCTGGACCTAAACTCACTTACTGTCCTTACTCTGACCAACAACCCCTTTCTATTTCCTGACACCTGCTCCTTAGCAACTAAATGCATAGCAAAAGAAAGAAAGATGAGACATGTTCACTACCCTTCTTTGCCTAATATATAAATATCTGACAGATCAGAAAAAGACAACTACCCTGTGCCACTGGCTGCAGTCTAAAAGGGGATGGATCATCTTGTGCTAATATGTTTTTTTTTTTGTTTTTTTTGCATCTGCAATTTCTAAAAAAAAAAAAAAAAAAAAAAATGAAATTTCAGGAAGAGAACAAATGTTGACAATAAACAAGGTTACTGTCAATGTAGAATATTACCTGCCAAAGATTGCTTCGGTTTGCCTGAAATAGATTCCCCCATGGGTAGGTATTGCCTGTCAGTAAAACACATTGCCTTATTTTTCAGTTTTTAACAAAACAATTATTAAGGAATGTTAGACATTTAGCTCATGTATTTAAAAGTAATATATATATATATATATATATATATATATATATATATATATAAAAAACAATGTTGACATACTTTTAAGTCCCCCACGTGCAGCAAACTCCCACTCCTTTTCTGTAGGCAGTCTTTGCCCCCGCCACTTACAGAAGGCCTGTGCATCATTCCAGCTGACCTGCAGCACTGGGTATTCCAGCTTCTCCTTGATCCCAGAGCCTGGCCCTGCTGGCTGGAAATGAACATGAGAGAATATATATATGACATACGGTTAGATTAGACAATCTCCTACAACAGGATGCATATAACAGCTATAGAATGAAGCAACTATATCAATTAATGAAGATTATAAAAGCTGCCCACACCAATCAAATAACAAAATCCTCTTTTAGGAACCCACAAACCACTTTCTATGAACATGCCCCAGTGTGTGTCCCAAACAATGTATAGTATAGCAATATACCGTAGATCATATCATAGGTGAAAAAAGGACAATGAAGTACATAACATACAGTTTTTACTTATATGTGTGTTAATAGACGACCCAAACATATTTTTCAGAAAGCATTCTGCTTTTTTTTTTTTTTTTAAATCTTAAAAACATTGCTTATTATGTGGAAGTGGAATAGGAAATCTGAGTAAACATTATACAGAAATACAGTAAATGGTATTATAAAGAATTTATGTGTGAAAAAAAAATCCAGAGAACAACAAAATTGGAAGAAACTCCTACCTGACGCCAAAATGCCCTTTCTATAGGAAGCCACCATGGTGCAGACTATGTTAAAAAAAAAACAAAGAAAAAAAACAAAGGTCAGTAATCAAATAAGCTGGAAACCTACAATTTTAATTTTTGTCAGCTTAAAGTATAACTAAAGGCAAAACATTTTTTTTTTTTTTAGGTTTGGATAGAGAGGAGAGAGGCTAGAAGGCTTGCCAGTAGGGTTGAGCGGACACCTAGATGTCCGTGTTCGACGGGTTCGGCCGAACTTTAAAAAAAAGTCCGGGTCCGTGTCCCGGACTTTTACCGAACTTTTCCCGGACACCGAACCCCATTGAAGTCAATGGGGACCCGAACTTTAAGGCACTAAAATGGCTCTAAAACACCAAAGGAAAGGGCTAGAGTGCTGCAAATGGCAGCAAAACGTAATTAAGAGCATGGCAAGTGCTCTGCAAACAAATGTGGATAGGGAAATAACTTAAAACAACAAAAAAAAACAGAAAAATAAAACAATGTTCTTCTTCATCTCTGAAGGACGAGGCCCATATGGAGTAGGAGGGAGGTTGAGGTGGTGGTGGATGTGGCGGTGACATAGGCGTGCGCACAGGGTGTGCTGGGTGTGCCTGGGCACACCCTAATCACCTAGGGCACATAGCATTGCCAGTGAGGAGATGGGAAAGATCTCCCTGGGACCTGCTCTGCTCTATTTCTCCTTGCCTACAGGTACATGGCCCCGATACATTACTCTCCCTGCTGGCAAACACATGCATGTGTATTTCAACTTTGGGGTGCACACCTTAATGCAATAGGCTGCGCACACCTATGGGCGGTGTAGGTGGAAGCGGCGGTGGAGGAGGACCAGGGCCGGATTAACAGCATCATGGGCTTGGTGCTGAGGATTTTGAAGGGCCTTAGGGCCGTGCCTTGCCATGCACCCAGAGGAGGAAGGGTGCAGCCATGCATGCCTAATTCAACATGGGATGCTGTCTCTGAAGCCCATAAACACATCCATGCATCGCCAACTGTCCCTCCTTGTCCGGCCTTCACGCTGTGTGGGGAGGTTCTGAGGGTGCTGCCTGGGGAAGCGAGCATAGAAGCCAGACTTCTGTGTTTACAAGTGACAGAAGAGCGGTAACAGTGAATATGGCCAACCCGGGGCCTATATAAAAGGTAGGGGCCTGGAGCTGCAGCTCCAATAGACCCTACATTAATCTGGCCCTGAGGAGGAGGACGAGGTAGCCAACACTGCTTCTTTTCACAAATTTTAAATGAGGGTACACCCCAAAAGAGTGAGAAAGAGCAAAAATGGAACAATGGGTGGGTAAGGTCGGTATCCATTGCTATTCTGCATAAGGTACGGAAAAGTCCCGTGGGATCCATGCCTGGTTCATTTTAATGAACGTGAGCTTGTCCACATTGTCTCTGGACAGGCGGCTGCGCTTGTCTGTTATAACGCCCCCAGCCGTGCTAAATACCCGTTCAGATAATACACTGGCTGCAGGGCACGCCAGCACCTCCAAGGCGTAAAGGGCAAGCTCAGGCCATGTGCCCAATTTGGAGACCCAGAAGTTGAAGGGGGCAGACCAGTCATTCACTACATGTAGGCGTGTGCACACATACTGCTCCACCATGTTGGTAAAATGCTGCCTCCTGCTAAGACGTTCCATCTGAGCTGCTGGTGCTGCTGTTTGTTGTGGCGTGCTGACAAAGCTTTTCCACATTTCGGCCATGCTAACCCTGCCTTCTGAGGTGCTGGCGGTGCCCTGGTTGCGTTGGCGACCTCCTCCTCCTCCTCCTCTGCCTTGTGCTTCCACTGTGGCCCCGCTGTCAGATGGGAATGCCAGCAGCATGGCGTCTACCAGCGTGCGCTTGTACTCGCGCATCTTGCGATCGCGCTCCAGTGAGTGAATTAAGGACGGTACGTTGTCCTTGTAACGGGGATCCAGCAGCGTGGCCACCCAGTAATCAGCACAAGTTAGAATGTGGGCAACTCGGCGGTCGTTGTGGAGACACTGCAGCATGTAATCGCTCATGTGTGCCAGGCTGCCCAGAGGCGACGAAAGGCTGTCCTCTGTGGGAGGTGTATGGTCCGTGTCCTCTGTATCCCCCCAGCCACGCACCAGTGATGGCCATGAGCTGGCCTGGGTGCCACCCTGCTGTGAACATGGTTCCATCTCCTCCTCCAGCTCCTCCTCCTCCTCATCCTCCTCATCCTCCAGAACTGTGCCCCTGCTGGACAATTGCGTCCCTGGCGTTTGCGTGTGCAGGAACCCACCCTCGGAGCCCCTTGCGAATGACTGCCCTGAAAGCCTTGGAAATGTTACCTCTTCATCCTCCTCCTCCTCCTCATCCTGTGCCACATCCTCTTCCATCATCGCCCGAATTGTTTTTTCAAGGAGGCATAGAAGTGGGATAGTTAAGCTGAGAACGGCGTCATTGCCACTGGCCATGTTGGTGGAGTACTCAAAACAGCGCAACAAGGCACACAGGTCTCGCATGGAGGCCCAGTTATTGGTGGTGAAGTGGTGCTGTTCCGCAGAGCGACTCACGCGTGCGTGCTGCAGCTGAAACTCCACTATGGCCTGCTGCTGCTCGCACAGTCTTTCCAGCATGTGCAAGGTGGAGTTCCACCTTGTGGGCACGTCACATATGAGGCGGTGAGCGGGAAGGCCGAAGTTACGCTGCAGCGCTGCCAGGCGAGCAGCAGCAGGGTGAGAACGCCGAAAGTGCGCACAAACGGCCCGCACTTTCTGCAGCAGCTCTGACATATCGGGGTAGTTTTTAAGGAACCTCTGCACCACCAAATTCAGCACATGCGCCAGGCAAGGGATGTGCGTCAAACCGGCTAGGCCCAGAGCTGCTATGAGATTTCGCCCGTTATCGCACACCACCAGGCCGGGCTTGAGGCTCGCTGGCAGCAACCACTCATTTGTCTGCTGTTCCATGCTCCTCCACAACTCCTGCGCGGTGTGTGGTTTGTCCCCCAAACAGGCAAGTTGTAAAACTGCCTGCTGTCGTTTACCCCTGGCCGTGCTGAAGTTGGTGGTGAAGGTGTTACGCTGTCCGGATGAGGAGGCGGTAGAGGATGAGGAAGCGGAGTAGGAGGAGTTAGGAACAGGAGGCAAACTGAAGCGCCCTGCAATCCTCGGTGGTGGAAGGACATGCGCCAAATTGCTATCCGCCTCAGGCCCATCCGCCACTGCATTTACCCAGTGTGCCGTTAGGGAGATATAACGCCCCTGACCGTGCTTACTGGTCCACGTATCCGTAGTTAGGTGGACCTTGGCACAGATGGCGTTGCGCAGTGCACACCTGATTTTTTCCCCCACTTGGTTGTGCAGGGAAGGGATGGCTTGCCTGGAAAAGTAGTGGCGGCTGGGCACGACGTACTGTGGGACAGCCACCGACATAAGGTTTTTAAAACTGTGCGTCTCCACCAGACGGAATGACAGCATTTCAAAGGCCAATAATTTTGAAATGCTGGCATTCAGGGCCAGGGATCGCGGGTGGGTAGGGGGGTACTTCCTCTTCCTCTCAAGTGTTTGGGAGATGGAAAGCTGAACGCTTCCACGGGACATTGTGGAGATGGTTGTTGGTGACCCAGGTGGTGGTGTTGCTGACAGATCGTCTGTTTGCGGGGTGGCAGGTGCCGGTATCACTACAGATGTGGCTGGAGCGGCCGAGACTGCAGCAGAAGAGGAAGCAGGATGAGCCAGAGACGTTTCTTGGTTTTGAAGGTGTGTACTCCACTGCAGCTCGTGCTTTGCACTTAGATGCCTGATCATGCAGGTTGTGCTCAGGTTGAGAAGGTTCATGCCTCGCTTCAAGCTCTGATTGCACAGGGTGCAAACCACTCGTGTCCTGTCATCAGCACATTTTCTAAAGAACTTCCACGCTAGAGAACTCCTTTGAGCTGACTTTGGTGCGCTCGTTCCCTTGCTGCGTTGGGCAGTAGCGGGCGTAGTGTCTAGGGCACGGCCGCTCCGCTTCTGCACCCTGCTCCCTCTTCTGCTGTGCTGGTGGCTCTGTGCGACCACCGCCTCTTCCTCCAAACTACTCAGTTCACCTGCATGACGTTCATTCCATGTGGGGTCGAGGACCTCATCGTCCTCCACATCATCTTCCACCCAGTCTTCACCCCTGCCCTCCTTGTCGGTCTCCACAATGCTGAACGCCGCAGCAGTTGGCACCTGCGTTTCGTCATCATCGGAGACGTGCTGCGATGATCCTTGCATGTACTCATCTTGAGGAATAAGTGGTTGGGCATCGCTGCACTCAATCTCTTCCACTTCTGGGGCAGGGCTAGGTGGATGGCCCTGGGAAACCCTGCTGACAGAGTCCTCAAAAAGAATAAGAGACTGCTGTATGGCTTGGGGCTCAGACTGCTGGCCTGATTTGCAAGGGGGTGAGGTGAAAGACGGTTGGACATTGGCTGCAGGTGCCAACTCTGACCTTTCTGCAGTAGACTGGGTGGGAGACAATGTGAAGGAACTGGAGGCACTGTCAGCAGCAAACCAATCTACTATCGCCTCAACTTGTTCTGGCCTCATCACTTCTAGGGGCGTTTGATGCCCTACCAAATACTGATGCAGGTTCTGTCGCCTACTCACACTTGAGGAAGGTGTTTCACTTGTGCGTGTAGCTGGCACAGATCGACCATGTCCTCTCCTTGCAACAGGAGCTCTACCAGCAGCACCACGACCCAGGCCACGGCCCTTATTTGACGGTCTCCTCATATTTCTGTAATTTAAGATCTTGCCCTAGAAAGGTTTTTATTGAATAGCGGAATAGAAAATATGATCCAAAAAAAGTGTATGTATATCACACGTACACAACCACACTAGGCCCCAATTACTATTGTTTGTACCCCTAAAAGGCTAGATGAGGAGTAGGGGGAGTATGGAACAGGCAGCACCCTCAAACCTTCAGAAGTATGAGATGAACCCCAACAACTTGGAAAGGTGGATCTCTCTCACACGTACCGACACAGACTATCCCGCAATTCAATTGATCCTCAAAGGTTTTTATTGAATAGCGGAATAGGAAATATGATCAAAAAAAGTGTATGTATCTCGCACGTACACAACCACACTAGGCCCCAATTACTATTGTTTGTACCCCTAAAAGGCTAGATGAGGAGTAGGGGGGGTATGGAACAGGCAGCACCCTCAAACCTTCAGAAGTATGAGATGAACCCCAACAACTTGGAAAGGTGGATCTCTCTCACACGTACCGACACAGACTATCCCGCAATTCTATTGATCCCCAAAGGTTTTTATTGAATAGCGGAATAGGAAATATGATCAAAAAAAGTGTATGTATCTCACACGTACAGAAACACACTAGGCCCCAATTACTATTGTTTGTACACCTAAAAGGATGGATGAGGAGGAGGAGGAGTATGGAACAGGCAGCACCCTCAAAGCTTCAGAAGTATGAGATGAACCCCAAAAACTTGGAAAGGTGGATCTCACACGTACCGACACAGACTATTCCGCAATTTAATTGATCCCCAAAGGTTTTTATTGAATAGCGGAATAGGAAATATGATCAAAAAATGTGTATGTATCTCACACGTACAGAAGCACACTAGGCCCCAATTACTATTGTTTGTACACCTAAAAGGATGGATGAGGAGGAGGAGGAGTATGGAACAGGCAGCACCCTCAAAGCTTCAGAAGTATGAGATGAACCCCAAAAACTTGGAAAGGTGGATCTCACACGTACCGACACAGACTATCCCGCAATTTAATTGATCCCCAAAGGTTTTTATTGAATAGCGGAATAGGAAATATGATCAAAAAATGTGTATGTATCTCACACGTACAGAAGCACACTAGGCCCCAATTACTATTGTTTGTACACCTAAAAGGATGGATGAGGAGGAGGAGGAGTATGGAACAGGCAGCACCCTCAAAGCTTCAGAAGTATGAGATGAACCCCAAAAACTTGGAAAGGTGGATCTCACACGTACCGACACAGACTATCCCGCAATTTAATTGATCCCCAAAGGTTTTTATTGAATAGCGGAATAGGAAATATGATCAAAAAATGTGTATGTATCTCACACGTACAGAAGCACACTAGGCCCCAATTACTATTGTTTGTACACCTAAAAGGATGGATGAGGAGGAGGAGGAGTATGGAACAGGCAGCACCCTCAAAGCTTCAGAAGTATGAGATGAACCCCAAAAACTTGGAAAGGTGGATCTCACACGTACCGACACAGACTATCCCGCAATTTAATTGATCCCCAAAGGTTTTTATTGAATAGCGGAATAGGAAATATGATCAAAAAAAGTGTATGTATCTCGCACGTACAGAAACACACTAGGCCCCAATTACTATTGTTTGTACACCTAAAAGGATGGATGAGGAGGAGGAGGAGTATGGAACAGGCAGCACCCTCAAAGCTTCAGAAGTATGAGATGAACCCCAAAAACTTGGAAAGGTGGATCTCACACGTACCGACACAGACTATTCCGCAATTTAATTGATCCCCAAAGGTTTTTATTGAATAGCGGAATAGGAAATATGATCAAAAAATGTGTATGTATCTCACACGTACAGAAGCACACTAGGCCCCAATTACTATTGTTTGTACACCTAAAAGGATGGATGAGGAGGAGGAGGAGTATGGAACAGGCAGCACCCTCAAAGCTTCAGAAGTATGAGATGAACCCCAAAAACTTGGAAAGGTGGATCTCACACGTACCGACACAGACTATCCCGCAATTTAATTGATCCCCAAAGGTTTTTATTGAATAGCGGAATAGGAAATATGATCAAAAAAAGTGTATGTATCTCGCACGTACACAACCACACTAGGCCCCAATTACTATTGTTTGTACCCCTAAAAGGCTAGATGAGGAGTAGGGGGGGTATGGAACAGGCAGCACCCTCAAACCTTCAGAAGTATGAGATGAACCCCAACAACTTGGAAAGGTGGATCTCTCTCACACGTACCGACACAGACTATCCCGCAATTCAATTGATCCTCAAAGGTTTTTATTGAATAGCGGAATAGGAAATATGATCAAAAAAAGTGTATGTATCTCGCACGTACACAACCACACTAGGCCCCAATTACTATTGTTTGTACCCCTAAAAGGCTAGATGAGGAGTAGGGGGAGTATGGAACAGGCAGCACCCTCAAACCTTCAGAAGTATGAGATGAACCCCAACAACTTGGAAAGGTGGATCTCTCTCACACGTACCAACACAGACTATCCCCCAATTTAACTGATCCCCAAAGGTTTTTGATTAAATAGCGGAATAGAAAATATGATCCCAAAAAAGTGTATGTATATCACACGTACACAACCACACTAGGCCCCAATTACTATTGTTTGTACCCCTAAAAGGCTAGGAGTAGGGGGGAGTATGGAACAGGCAGCACCCTCAAACCTTCAGAAGTATGAGATGAACCCCAACAACTTGGAAAGGTGGATCTCTCTCACACGTACCAACACAGACTATCCCCCAATTTAACTGATCCCCAGAGGTTTTTGATTAAATAGCGGAATAGAAAATATGATCCCAAAAAAGTGTATGTATATCACACGTACACAACCACACTAGGCCCCAATTACTATTGTTTGTACCCCTAAAAGGCTAGGAGTAGGGGGAGTATGGAACAGGCAGCACCCTCAAACCTTCAGAAGTATGAGATGAACCCCAACAACTTGGAAAGGTGGATCTCTCTCACACGTACCAACACAGACTATCCCCCAATTTAACTGATCCCCAAAGGTTTTTGATTAAATAGCGGAATAGAAAATATGATCCCAAAAAAGTGTATGTATATCACACGTACACAACCACACTAGGCCCCAATTACTATTGTTTGTACCCCTAAAAGGCTAGGAGTAGGGGGAGTATGGAACAGGCAGCACCCTCAAACCTTCAGAAGTATGAGATGAACCCCAACAACTTGGAAAGGTGGATCTCTCTCACACGTACCAACACAGACTATCCCCCAATTTAACTGATCCCCAGAGGTTTTTGATTAAATAGCGGAATAGAAAATATGATCCCAAAAAAGTGTATGTATATCACACGTACACAACCACACTAGGCCCCAATTACTATTGTTTGTACCCCTAAAAGGCTAGGAGTAGGGGGAGTATGGAACAGGCAGCACCCTCAAACCTTCAGAAGTATGAGATGAACCCCAACAACTTGGAAAGGTGGATCTCTCTCACACGTACCAACACAGACTATCCCCCAATTTAACTGATCCCCAGAGGTTTTTGATTAAATAGCGGAATAGAAAATATGATCCCAAAAAAGTGTATGTATATCACACGTACACAACCACACTAGGCCCCAATTACTATTGTTTGTACCCCTAAAAGGCTAGGAGTAGGGGGAGTATGGAACAGGCAGCACCCTCAAACCTTCAGAAGTATGAGATGAACCCCAACAACTTGGAAAGGTGGATCTCTCTCACACGTACCAACACAGACTATCCCCCAATTTAACTGATCCCCAGAGGTTTTTGATTAAATAGCGGAATAGAAAATATGATCCCAAAAAAGTGTATGTATATCACACGTACACAACCACACTAGGCCCCAATTACTATTGTTTGTACCCCTAAAAGGCTAGGAGTAGGGGGGAGTATGGAACAGGCAGCACCCTCAAACCTTCAGAAGTATGAGATGAACCCCAACAACTTGGAAAGGTGGATCTCTCTCACACGTACCAACACAGACTATCCCCCAATTTAACTGATCCCCAGAGGTTTTTGATTAAATAGCGGAATAGAAAATATGATCCCAAAAAAGTGTATGTATATCACACGTACACAACCACACTAGGCCCCAATTACTATTGTTTGTACCCCTAAAAGGCTAGGAGTAGGGGGGAGTATGGAACAGGCAGCACCCTCAAACCTTCAGAAGTATGAGATGAACCCCAACAACTTGGAAAGGTGGATCTCTCTCACACGTACCAACACAGACTATCCCCCAATTTAACTGATCCCCAGAGGTTTTTGATTAAATAGCGGAATAGAAAATATGATCCCAAAAAAGTGTATGTATATCACACGTACACAACCACACTAGGCCCCAATTACTATTGTTTGTACCCCTAAAAGGCTAGGAGTAGGGGGAGTATGGAACAGGCAGCACCCTCAAACCTTCAGAAGTATGAGATGAACCCCAACAACTTGGAAAGGTGGATCTCTCTCACACGTACCAACACAGACTATCCCCCAATTTAACTGATCCCCAGAGGTTTTTGATTAAATAGCGGAATAGAAAATATGATCCCAAAAAAGTGTATGTATATCACACGTACACAACCACACTAGGCCCCAATTACTATTGTTTGTACCCCTAAAAGGCTAGGAGTAGGGGGAGTATGGAACAGGCAGCACCCTCAAACCTTCAGAAGTATGAGATGAACCCCAACAACTTGGAAAGGTGGATCTCTCTCACACGTACCAACACAGACTATCCCCCAATTTAACTGATCCCCAGAGGTTTTTGATTAAATAGCGGAATAGAAAATATGATCCCAAAAAAGTGTATGTATATCACACGTACACAACCACACTAGGCCCCAATTACTATTGTTTGTACCCCTAAAAGGCTAGGAGTAGGGGGGAGTATGGAACAGGCAGCACCCTCAAACCTTCAGAAGTATGAGATGAACCCCAACAACTTGGAAAGGTGGATCTCTCTCACACGTACCAACACAGACTATCCCCCAATTTAACTGATCCCCAGAGGTTTTTGATTAAATAGCGGAATAGAAAATATGATCCCAAAAAAGTGTATGTATATCACACGTACACAACCACACTAGGCCCCAATTACTATTGTTTGTACCCCTAAAAGGCTAGGAGTAGGGGGGAGTATGGAACAGGCAGCACCCTCAAACCTTCAGAAGTATGAGATGAACCCCAACAACTTGGAAAGGTGGATCTCTCTCACACGTACCAACACAGACTATCCCCCAATTTAACTGATCCCCAGAGGTTTTTGATTAAATAGCGGAATAGAAAATATGATCCCAAAAAAGTGTATGTATATCACACGTACACAACCACACTAGGCCCCAATTACTATTGTTTGTACCCCTAAAAGGCTAGGAGTAGGGGGAGTATGGAACAGGCAGCACCCTCAAACCTTCAGAAGTATGAGATGAACCCCAACAACTTGGAAAGGTGGATCTCTCTCACACGTACCAACACAGACTATCCCCCAATTTAACTGATCCCCAGAGGTTTTTGATTAAATAGCGGAATAGAAAATATGATCCCAAAAAAGTGTATGTATATCACACGTACACAACCACACTAGGCCCCAATTACTATTGTTTGTACCCCTAAAAGGCTAGGAGTAGGGGGAGTATGGAACAGGCAGCACCCTCAAACCTTCAGAAGTATGAGATGAACCCCAACAACTTGGAAAGGTGGATCTCTCTCACACGTACCAACACAGACTATCCCCCAATTTAACTGATCCCCAAAGGTTTTTGATTAAATAGCGGAATAGAAAATATGATCCCAAAAAAGTGTATGTATATCACACGTACACAACCACACTAGGCCCCAATTACTATTGTTTGTACCCCTAAAAGGCTAGGAGTAGGGGGAGTATGGAACAGGCAGCACCCTCAAACCTTCAGAAGTATGAGATGAACCCCAACAACTTGGAAAGGTGGATCTCTCTCACACGTACCAACACAGACTATCCCCCAATTTAACTGATCCCCAGAGGTTTTTGATTAAATAGCGGAATAGAAAATATGATCCCAAAAAAGTGTATGTATATCACACGTACACAACCACACTAGGCCCCAATTACTATTGTTTGTACCCCTAAAAGGCTAGGAGTAGGGGGAGTATGGAACAGGCAGCACCCTCAAACCTTCAGAAGTATGAGATGAACCCCAACAACTTGGAAAGGTGGATCTCTCTCACACGTACCAACACAGACTATCCCCCAATTTAACTGATCCCCAGAGGTTTTTGATTAAATAGCGGAATAGAAAATATGATCCCAAAAAAGTGTATGTATATCACACGTACACAACCACACTAGGCCCCAATTACTATTGTTTGTACCCCTAAAAGGCTAGGAGTAGGGGGGAGTATGGAACAGGCAGCACCCTCAAACCTTCAGAAGTATGAGATGAACCCCAACAACTTGGAAAGGTGGATCTCTCTCACACGTACCAACACAGACTATCCCCCAATTTAACTGATCCCCAAAGGTTTTTGATTAAATAGCGGAATAGAAAATATGATCCCAAAAAAGTGTATGTATATCACACGTACACAACCACACTAGGCCCCAATTACTATTGTTTGTACCCCTAAAAGGCTAGATGAGGAGTAGGGGGAGTATGGAACAGGCAGCACCCTCAAACCTTCAGTATGAGATTGTGTTCACTGTACCCCACAAAGATTGAGTTCACTGCACCCCACAATGATTGTGTTCACTGCACCCCACAAAGATTGTGTTCACTGCACCTCACAAAGATTGTGTTCACTGTACCCCCCAAAGATTGTGTTCACTGCACCCCACAAAGATTCTGTTCACTGTACCCCACAAAGATTGTGTTCACTGCACCCCAAAAAGATTGTGTTCACTGCACCCCAAAAAGGATGTTGTTCACTGCACCCCAAAAAGGATGTTGTTCACTCCACCCCAAAAAGATTGTGTTCACTGCACCCCACAAAGATTGTGTTCACTGCACCCCAAAAAGATTGTGTTCACTGCACCCCAAAAATGATTTTGTTCACTGCACCCCAAAAAGGATTTTGTTCACTGCACCCCAAAAAGGATGTTGTTCACTCCACCCCAAAAAGATTGTGTTCACTGCACCCCAAAAAGATTGTGTTCACTGCACCCCACAAAGGATTTTGTTCACTGCACCCCAAAAAGATTGTGTTCACTGCACCCCAAAAAGGATGTTGTTCACTGCACCCCAAAAAGGATTTTGTTCACTGCACCCCAAAAAGATTGTGTTCACTGCACCCCACAAAGGATTTTGTTCACTGCACCCCACAAAGATTGTGTTCACTGCACACCAAAAAGGATTGTGTTCACTGCACCCCAAAAAGATTTTGTTCACTGCACCCCAAAAAGATTGTGTTCACTGCAGCCCAAAAAGATTGTGTTCACTGCAGCCCAAAAAGATTGTGTTCACTGCAGCCCAAAAAGATTGTGTTCACTGCAGCCCAAAAAGATTGTGTTCACTGCAGCCCAAAAAGATTGTGTTCACTGCAGCTCACACACAGAAAAATGGATGTGGATCACTGACACCTGCCTATCTCCAATCCCACACCACACAGCAATATCGATTGTAGTTTGTAGAACACAGTTTCCCTAAAATTCAGCAGACTCTGTCCCTAACAGGATTGAGAAGAGATCGTAGATCAGGATTGAGTGCAGATTCACCCCACCCCCCACACAGCAATATCGATTGTAGTTTGTAGAACACAGTTTCCCTAAAATTCAGCAGACTCTGTCCCTAACAGGATTGAGAAGAGATCGTAGATCAGGATTGAGTGCAGATTCACCCCACCCCCCACACAGCAATATCGATTGTAGTTTGTAGAACACAGTTTCCCTAAAATTCAGCAGACTCTGTCCCTAACAGGATTGAGAAGAGATCGTAGATCAGGATTGAGTGCAGATTCACCCCACCCCCCACACAGCAATATCGATTGTAGTTTGTAGAAGACACTGACCCTATATAATTCAGCAGACTCTATCCCTAAAATGCCTACAACTCGCCCTGCCTAAACACTCCGACCTGTCCCTCAATTCTATCCGGACACAAATGGTTTTTTCCTGCCTATCTTTCCCTAATCAGCAGCCAGCACGTTGATGTGTGCTCTGTCCCTGAATCTAAGCAGCATAATGACGCCGCTGCGGCTGCCTCGAACTTATAAAGACTTGGTCACATGCTTCAGACGGCCAATCACAGCTACTGAGACATTTGCAGGCATGGCTGGGATGGCTTAAGGCACACCAGTTAAACGATTGTTGATTGGCTGTTGAAAGCCCGCCATGAAAAGAGCGCCAAAGCATGCAAAACCCGGAAATAAAACGACCGAACACGGATTTTTACCCGAACATACAGTAAAGTGTCCGTGTCCGTGTTCGGGTACAAAAAATCCAATTATTCGGTACGAACACGAATAATACAGTCCGTGTTCGCTCAACACTACTTGCCAGTCTTTATTGCTGTCTGTGCTCCATAAGGGAGATTCACCCTCTCTATTTGGTCTGTTTACCATTAGCATTGACAGTTAAAACAAAAGAAAATACTGAATTTTGGGTTGTTATCAGAAAAGTAATAGAGGGGAGATCTTCCCAAGGGGTCACTAGTTCCGGTGACCTGAGGGTCCCCAAGGAACTCCCTTAATTAGCAGGGGTTTCCTCTCACTTCCTGTATGGCTATGGGACAGAAGTGAAGACAAATTGCCGCAATGGGCACAGATGGCGAAAAAAAAAATAACAGGGGGATATAACCCTCCCTTACTCTATCCAAAATGAAAAAAAAAATGTTTGGTCTATAGTTCTACTTAAAAGGCTAAGTTCATGTTAAGTAACATATTTCACATGTACTGTATACTAGTCTCCGAACCTCCAAATCCCTTTCCTTTCCCATGACAGCAGGTGGAGAATCTTCTCCCTGCAACTGCTGTCACAATTTAACACCAGCACAGCTGTATGGGGCTCTGCGCAGCTGTGTCATTCATTCACAGAACTCTGTGAATATTGGAACTATAAGTTCCATGTTCCTCCGTGCAGACAGCTTGTAGTTTTCAATGAAGTGCGAGGGCACTAGTGAGCAGATTTTAAACAGAGATCCCATAGAGGAACAGGCAGAAAGCCGAACTTAGGTGAACTTAGCCTTTAACAACACCTGACTGTAGTAACAAAGCAAAACAAACACAGAATTCTTCAGCCTTTACAATGTTTCTCCAGTATTCCTTTTAATGACAGGTTTAACTTACTGTATATATGCGTAGACAGTAAACGGTATTTTAGTCACTGGGTTCCAGAGACGTGAGATGTGCTTTCTCTCCATTTGTGAGGTGTGAGGAAGGTTCAGCAAGTACTGAGCACTCCAGGACACCAAACCAGTTATTATTGCACCTCACCAATTGGTTTTTATCCCTCTTATAACTAAAAGTTAAAACCCCCCATTAGCGAGAGAAACTAACAGAGACAGACCATTCACCATGTAATTATTTCTCCTACATGTATAGACTATATGCTGGATAATGATAAATAATTTAAGCTTTTTATAATGAAAAAGCACCAACATTTTAAACTAAAATTCAATAGATATCAGGAGCTTACGAAATGAACAGTATCATGTAAAATTTAGGTTTACAGCACTATATTCTGCAGCTGACATAGAAACACTGGATGAGACTAATGCTTGCAACACACAAGGCCATTTTTGTACACTTTGCTTCTCTTTTATGTCCTCCATCCTGAATCCAGAACTATGCTTCTAGGTGCAATCATGCTTTCAAACATAGAAATCCGGGAAAGGCCTCTCTGATTGATCTAGCAAGCATGACAACATCAGGGTTTTAGCCAGTCAATAGCACGAGGGCCAGTGTAGAGAACAAGGAAGAGGGAATCAGGAACAGGGGTGTCACTTTTCTTTCTGTAGTTCTAAGGGCCCTCTCACACGGGCGTTCCGCATGTCCGTAAATCATCCAATTTTTTGCGGATGATATACGGACATAATGTATGTCAACGGCATTGCGGATGTCATCGGATGACCATCCACTGACATCCGATTTTCATCCTTTCAGTTCTGTTCCGTTTTTTGGAGCGGAACAGAACCCTATTTTTTTTCCATTTAAAAAACAGAACGGATGCAAAATCGGATGTCAGCGGTGTCATCCACTGACATCCGCAATGCCCATAGACATACATTATGTCCGTATATCATCCGCAAACGGATGGGATGATATGCGGACATACGGAGCGGATGACACAAGTGTCATCTGCTCTGTGAAAAAAAAAAAAAAGTGCCGGAGCGGATCGCAATGCGGTCCGCTCTGTGTGAAAGAGCCCTAAGGAATTACTTTCACAAATATCCATTACCTTGCTTTGACCCTTGCTAAAACATTTTTTTTATCGTCTACCTAGAATAGCCATGATATACTGGAAAAACTACTGTCAGTCAAAAGATTAAACTATTAACTTAACCACTTATAGGCTTGAAATGAAAGTCATCCTATCCAGACATTTTCAGCTAGATCAGGTGAAGATATCATGCCTATGGGTTCAAGGAGCCATAAGCTGTTATGGCAGAAAATGGTTGTCTTGTCAAACCTGCTTTTGTACCCCCTTTAAATTCACATTCATGTGCTAGCTTTGCAAAGCCAACCTTGCTAGTTTATGGAGAGTATCTTCTAGATTTCCTACTCCTCCAAGTTTTTTTGGACAGCCTTAGCATTTAGTGACCACTTCTACTGATTTAGCCTCCCAACTTCAGTATTCAAAGTATTTTGGCATATCTAAGATTGGCTTTCAGCATGTTTCAACAAAATCTATGTTTAACATTAAAGAGGAGCTCCAGGCACCTATCAAAAAAATAAAATTCAGCAGCTACAAAAAGTGTAGCTGCTTTTAAAAAACAGCAACTCAACTGTCCCACGGTTCAACGGTGAGCTCACCCCAGCCGTCTTCACCCTCTGTCCTCCCTCGGCGGCATCTTCACTATGGGCACTTGGCTGTGACAGCTTGTGGCTTCACAGCCAGGTGCCCACTGCGCACGCATGAGTCACGCTGCATATCCTGAATGATGGATGCAGTCCTCTGGGACCTGTTAGTGTCCCAGAAGACTGCAGGGGCAGAGAGGGAGGAGAACTCCCGTTGCCGAGCCGATTTTTTTGACAGGTACCTGCTCCCCCCCCCTCGCTCCTTAAAAGTGCCAATTGTGCAAGAGGAGCGGGGGGCGAGTCCTTAAAGCGGAACTTCCCCTTTTGGGTGGAGTTCGGCTTTAAGTATCACACAGTCTGAGCTCAGCATTTATATCTGATTGATGTACTTTCTGGAATTTTAATTGTGAGAAACAGTGATGTTTAAAATACCTGCTTTGGTGTCCTATTGAGATCAGAAGTAATGGTATTATCCATCTTGTAATTTTGTAAAGAAGGATTATTCTCTATTTAACTTTGTAATAGTTTTGGCTGATTAAAAGATTAATATTGATATTGTCAATTGTGTGCAGTTGTATTTGGACGTGCCCTGAGTTGACTAATATTTTATTAACAGATTGGTTGTTTTTAATAGTGGTGGTATATATGCGTTTTTTTTTTTACTATAATTGTGTGAAAATTGGATTGGTTATTTATAATAAAGGGTTCACGAGACTGCAATTAGATTTTATTCTTGTTTTCAAAAAATTTAAATATACTGATTGGTCCAAAACATGCAAAAAAATACCTGCAACTTCTGAGTAACTTTTTTCTTTAGTTCCTCTGTCACAAAATCTTCGAAGACAAAACTCCATCCAAATGATTCTGCTTCTGACTTATATTTTGTTGCTCGTACATATTCCCTGGAAAAAAGAAAACACTTACTAGTACCATGTACTAATATGGTAACATTACATATTTAAAGAATAGTTACATTCACCCTTCCACTGGAGCCTATAACAGTTATTGCTTGGGTATACTAAAGAAACAAGGAAAGTGACCGGCAACAAGGGCATTTTCAAAGCATATGGGGATGGTAGTTGGGTGAAGCTTATCTCCAAAGTCAGGGAAAGTTTAATTCCCTTCTAGATTGTAAGCCCTAACGAGCAGGGCCCTCTGATTCCTCCTGTATTGAAATGTACTGTAACTGTAATGTCTTCCCCCACATTGTAAAGCGATGCGCAAACTGTTGGCGCTATATAAATCCTGTATACACCATTGCTCGATATTGGATATACTGTTTCTGCTGTAAAAATGGACCACTGTTATATTTTCTTTTTTTTTTTTTCTGTGAATGTACTCTTTCCACTCATGACCACTATTGCCTTGTTGTATGCTTTCGTGTTTGACTGTTTTATTGAATAAATAAAGAATTAAAAAAAAAAAAATCCTGTATAATAATAATAACAAACCAATTGAAGAAGAGTGTACAAAGTAGGGTTTTTTATTCACACATGCAATGTGGCAAGAATCAGCAGATGCCTGTGGCTGGAATTACACAACTGTTGTCATTCAACTTGTGGAAATGAATGACAGACTGACAGCAGCCACATCTGTCCACACGTAACTGCAGTGGGAGAGATTACCTGCTGCTAGCGACAGATGATCACCCCTGGACACAGTTTGTATCCACAAGCAATCATTTGTCCCTACCCACAGGTAATAGACAAACAGATGTGTTTTCCTTCATCTTGTTATTCATTTGTACAGATTGAATTGCCGCAACTGTTTGCGCACACCCGTTATTCCATTCCGAAGAATCTACTGCCTAGCCCTAATCACACATGTAAATGGGGCCTCAGATGGGACTTTTTCTTAAAATAGCGGATTTAAATATATTATAACAAGAAATTAGTTGCAATACAGCTGATCTTTAGATTAAACTTCACAATAGAACACAAGTGTTGACTGGCCTTTTCCTGAAGTGTTGAGGCTGATGTAAAAGTCGCACTGTCATACATGTACAACATACCCAAATGGAGAAAGAGTGTAAGTGTCATTTTTGCACACAAGATGGAAGAGTGGCACTTCAAACATTAGCCAGGATGGTTTTTACATTAAAAAATTTTTATAATATATTAAAATAAAACAGAGACTGTTCAGAAAAGTGACTATGGCTGTCAGAGCTCTACTACGTCTACCTGGAGGCTCTACTACGTCTACTAGAAGGCTTAGGAAAAACAAAGGGATAATAAAATGTTATCATGAATCTTAATCCATACATAAGGGCTTCTCATGACCATCCCATCTGTAACAGGCAGACCCTCAAATACCTCTTTTTCATCCAACATATATTTTCACAAGATAATACATGTCAGACAAATTGAGTGCATAAAGGATATGTTCACCTTTAAAAAAAAAAAACATTTTTTGCAGGTAAAAAAAAAACGTGCATTTATTATTTTTTTTTCTAAGGAGCCTGTAGAGCATTCCACCCCATATCAGCAGATTACAGGTGCAATGTCCAGCTCCTGCAGACTCTTAGGATAGCTGCCTGCTCCTTTGGGCATGCAGTGACCTGAGAGCAGAAAGATCAATAGACTGCGCAGACGATCGCCAGCGCCCTCGCAGCTCATTGAAAACTACAAGCCATCAGCCACAATGGCTGGCAGTAATTGTAGGCATTTATTCACAGGAAACTGGTAGCGCTGTTTTTAAATACTGACAGCGGGTATGGGGAGAAGATCCTGGCATGCTGTTACGGGGTGAAGGGGACGAGCGGGGGGAGAGGTTGCAGATGCTGGGAAATGTTCTACCCTAATAACAGGTGGAACGTGCAACATGTTCCACAAGTAAACTTATCCTTTAACATGTTTTATCAGGAATCATCCAAAGACTTTCCAATCCAACCCTATAATGGTATGGTACAGCAGTGTGCTGTGACTTTTTTCTGTCCAAACACAGTCAGACTGCTACATGAGTGTGTAGGAAACATTTCAATTAATAAATTCATTGTATGCCTACCTTATAAGCCTACTGTGTTGCATTCATGATCCATAATCCACATAGAGTTTTTGACAAGCCTTTAACCCAAGCAACACCTTAAAAACTGTTAATTGCTAGTGTATTGCTCTTTAAATAATATATGCAAACCTGAAAACAAAAAAAAATTGATAAAACTAACCTAAAATCCTTGTTGGTGACTGGATATTTGTCAATAGCAAATGGATTCACCGTGACTTGCTTAGCTGGACCCTCTCCATCTTTACCATCAGGAGCGTTTGTTCCCATCTTGAACTTTCCTCCATCAAGTTTAACCATTGAATCATGTTGTTCCTGTCCTGCAATGGCAAATCATATAAACAGCCACAAAAAGCAACAACTCTTCAAAGTTCAACAACATATTGACAGATAAAAAAATTAAGATCCTCAGGATGTTAGTACCGGTCATGTACAGGTTCCTTTGAGTCTGCCAGCAATCAAGTCACTATAATAAATCTAGCTATGGATATGAAACGATAAAAGCGGAACTTGAGTAAAAAAAGCCATTAAAAATCAAATAAAAATCTATTTTTGCTGCAATATTCACCTTTACTCTGGAGCGAAGCCTTGTGGTAGTTCTTTTTTGCCATCACTAGATATCCTCAGCCTTTTGGGTTAAAAGACAGCCAGTATCATTCAACACACTTCCTCTGAGCCCAGGCTGTCATGTCCCAGCTCCCTAACTATGACTGGATGATGAAGGAGAAGCTACAAAATGATCAGCTTTTCTCTCCTATTAAAGTGATTCTAAAGGCAGAATGTTTTTACCTTAATGCATTCTCCGCAATAAGGTAAAAATCCTGGGCGCAGCTCCTCCGCCCCCCCCTAAACACATCCAACAAAGTGCATGAGGAGCAGTGGCTCTCTTTGGTCTCTCTCCTCATCGGCTCACACAGCAGCGTAAGCCAATGGCTCCTGCTGCTGTCAGTGACAGCCAGTGAGTCACTGAAAGACGGGGGGACCATGCTCCATGTGTGAATGAAGACGGGGGGGGACCATGCTCCATGTGTGAATGAACAATGTCCATTCACAAGAGTGAGCCTGCTTGAGTGCCCTCATAGCAAGAGGCTTGCTAATGGAGGCACTTGGGAGGGAGGGGGACAACAGCGCCGGCAGGGGACTGAAAAAAGAAGAGGATAGAGGCTGCTCTCTGCAAAACCATTGTACAGAGCAGGTAAATATAACATGTTATTTAAAAAGAAAAAAATATATATGTATATTTGTACCATTAGGATCACTTTAACATGCTTCTTGCCAGCACATAAACGAATTGTCTCCTTTTGCTGCTTCTTCCTCTCCTATTCTTACCACCACTGTACAGGGAAATAATACCAAGTCAAATCATGCCCCCAAAAATAATTTATACTTACTTAACATTCCTACCATATCCTCGCTGTGTGACCCATAGGGTGCTACAGCAAACTCCAAACAGTACCTCAAGTATTTTTCCCATATGTGGGATTAAATCTTATTCATTCCTAAGTCAGAGCGATCTCCACAGGATTGAAGGGCATTTTCTTCTCACATTCATAGAAAAGGAGATTGCAGTCTGTGTGGCACTCCATAGGCTGCACCATGTTGGATCTGGCAGCAATGTATACAGGTGAGTAGAAGACTAGGAAGGGGGTGGCAATGCAATATAAAAGATCCTCAGGAAAGCACATGCCTGTAAGAAAGAGGCCGAATACTTGTCTATTCTGCTGCCCAATGCTGCTCAGTTGCAGAGAAACTTTTGGAGTGCTGATCTCTGTGGTCCCCTGCTGCTCATAGGTTCCTCACATTACTGCAGGATACAGTAGTGACATGGATGTCAAAGTGAAGAACTAGGGAGAGCCAGGGAAGACCCAGACATAGGCACTCTTGGATGTGTTGGTCTTCTTTCGAACTTTGAGGGACCATTTCCCTGCAACAGAGCAGCGTTGAGCATTGCAGGCAGCAAAGGAGTCAGGTTTTCAGTCTTTAACAGATATGTGCTTTCCTGAAGGACTTTTACTATGTGGCTGGGTCTGCTTAACCCACTTGCAACTCCCCCCCCCCCCCCCCCAGGCCAATTTTCAGCACTGTTGCACTTCGAATGACAATTGCGCTGTCATGCAACACCCATATGAAACACTTATTTTTTCACACTTTTGGTGGTATTTAATCACCATTGGGTTTTTATTTGCTAAACAAAAGAAAAAAGACCAAATATTTTGAAAAGAAAAAAAAAGTTTTTTTTAGTTTGTTATAAAATTTTTTGTAAACGGGTAATTTTTCTCCTTCCCTGATGTGCGCTGATGAGGTTGCACTGATGAGGTGACACTGGTGGGTACTGATGAGGTGACACTGATATGTGGCACTGATAGATGGCACTAATAGGCAGCACTGATGAGGCGACACTGGCGAGTACTGATAAGGCTGAACTGACGCGCATTAATAAGCAGCACTGAAGGGCACTAATAAGGAGGCACTGATTGGCAGCACTGAGGTGATACTGGTGGGTACTGATAAAGCTGCAATGATATGCGACACTGATAGGCGGCATTATTAGGCAGCACTGATGAGGCGACACTGGCGAGTACTGATAAGGCTGAACTGACGCGCATTAATAAGCAGCACTGAAGGGCACTGATAAGGAGGCACTGATTGGCAGCATTAATTAGGTGACACTGGTGGGTACTTATATGTGACACTGATAGGCAGCACTGATAATCAGGACACTGATGATTAGTGCCCTAATTATCAGTGTAGATGTCCCCTTTCACACTTGCTGGTTACCAGCTCGCCTCTCCTCTCCTCAGGCTGTCAGGAAATGCCGATAACCGAAATGTGTGTTTACATCGTGATCAGCTGTGATTGGACACAGTTGATCGTGTGATTGGCTCTTTACCCTGATCTGTGATCAACTGTACACGAAGGACGCAATGATCCCAGTGTGCGCCAGGTGCATGCCATAGCACACGCGGCTCTGAGAGGACACCAATAGATGCCCTCCCAGAACTGGAGGACCGCACTGTAGCCGCCATTCGGCTATAGTGTGGTCGGAAAGTGGGCAAAGGCTTAATTGCCAAGGAAAACTGCTTATGCAGGTGAGGGGTACCTGTAGATATAAAAAAATTGTGCAGCTCGGACCAAAATGAAAGAATACTCTTGCTAGAAGTGTAGGCCATTTCAGGTCCTCCTGAAGCCTGGCCAAAAATCTCCCAGAGATGGCATCATCCCATCCTGTCTTGTTGCTAAGATTCTCAGCAGTTACTACAAATCCCCACCCTCAGAGGAGCGAGATATGTATGGTTGACTATCCCCTCTGCTGCAGCATCTCTTATGCCCCATACACACGTGCAGATTATCTGCAGACTTTTGTCTGCAGACTTACCAAAACCATATAATATGAGGTCAAACCTAAACACTTTCAATTTGTATTGCAATCCGGCAGGCCCTTGCACTACATAGAAAAGGTAAGTCTGCAGACAAAAGTCTGCAGATAATCTGCACGTGTGTATGGGGCATTAGCCTACAGCTACTGTGACAGGGGAGAGAACGCATATGAGGGGGTCTGAATTGGCCGGGAGCGATCTAGCAACAAGGGATGATGCCATATCTGTGAGTTTTTCATTCAGCCTGTACGTAAATAGCCGACACCCCTTTCACACTCGTGCAACCAAAGAGTCGCATGATTTTGACTGGACTTGAAGCAATGCCTATGTCTTTGGACCTCAAAACGCATTCAAATCGGCCCTAAGTAGTGAAGGGACTACTTTGAAGTCATTGCGACTTGAAGTCGCACAGATATGAATGGTAATTATTGGAAATCATGGCCTACAACTTGTCATGTGACTTTGCAGTCCCAAATCGCAGAACAAGTCGCACAAGTGTGAAAGGGGCCTTATTGGTAATGGTGAAATCCCCATTGAAAGGTTGCGACGTGTAACATGATGACAAAGATTTGCACTAACATTTTGGCACGTGCCAACGGCTCTGGAACCAACAGGTGACTAGCTAACTACCTACTTTTTATTAATGTATCACAGAAACACTTACAAAGCTGGCATATAACATTACCCTATTTGTATGGGTGAGTTTTTTCTCCTCCCCCTTCCCACCATAGAATAACCAATCATAGAGCTCCTGGGAAAAGAACGTTTGTATTCAGCACAGTGCAGGTAATGATGGCTGGCCGTTATCTCCACACAATAATATTTGTCTTTCCAAACACTAAAATAACTCCAATGGAACGGTATAGAAAAAGACTGCTCCAATGGAACGGTGTTTGCAGGAAGATGTTCTATGACTTGTGCAGCACGGCACATCTATGGTATTCTCCCTGTGCTGCCCCTCCTTCTCACCCTGTGACAGCCCCAGTACACACAGAAGCACCACCACCCGCTCCGAGCTCCTCATCCTCCGCGAACACTCCGCTCCGCTTCCTACATACACCCGGAAGTAGTTACCGGGCCCGCCATCTTGGAGGAGGACGGAGTGTCCGCATTGTGGCGCCATCTTGCCTGAGGCAAGTGTGGGCAGAGAAGATACAACAAGTGTGACTGTTTTACAAAGATTAATTTTAGAATAAAGGGCTCATGCACCCGAAGTGATGGTTGTGTTCACAGTTTTTCTATGTGATTTGAATGGTAAACTTAAAGTTAGCATGCAAGACTTTTTAGGCTGTTTGCCATTGCAGTTGGGGGACCTGTAAAATGTTTTTACTGCCTCCCTGAGTCTTAAAGTGGAGTTCCACCCTAAAATGTATCTTCGGTCCATCTTCTTGCTCTGGGTCACCTGAAAAACAAATGGATAATCCCAATTTTCTTTTATTTTTTACTTACCTTGTTTAGAAGATAATATACTTACCTTACTTCCTCTTCCTCCCCTCGGCGGCCACGGCAAGTCATCACTTCCTGGCTTTGCAATGATTCCTGGGAGCTGAACGTCATCGCTCCCAGGAATCAATGCACCTGCACCGGCCCCGACGTCAGTTCCGGTGCAGGCGCGTCATACCTTGCTAAACAGCTTCTGGGCATGCCCAGAAGCTGTGCAGGGATGAAGCTGAAGCACCGGAAGTGACGGCGGGGCCGGTGCAGTGCATCGTGGGACAGAAGAAGACGGAAGAGGATGCAGAAGAGGATCAACCTGGCTTCAGCTGCCCACACCTGAGATGGCAGCGCTGGACAATACATTTTCAAGGTAAGTATTTCTTCTAAAAGGTAAGTGCAACCCGGGACAGATCAGAGGCTATCCATTGTGGAATGCACTAGCCCTGACTGTCCCGGGGGTATTTTTATGTATTTTAATGTATTTTATTTTTGTTTTAGGTGGAACTCCGCTTTAAAGTAATTGTAACCCCCCAGGTAGTGTTTGTACTCATAGGTAAGCCTATAATAAGGCTAACCTATAGATACTGTAAATATCTCCTAAACGTGCACTGTTTAGGAGATACATTGCATGCAACCGAAGATGTCATCAGCGCATGCACTCTGAAGGAACGACAGCTTGTGCCAATCCTTCAGAGCCCTGTGCCGTGAGCGGCCATTCCCGCCCCCGCAAGCGCTGGAGTGACGTCATTTCGGCTCCGGCCAATCAGATGGCCGGATGACACGAATGCAGAAAGAAGATCCGCACACCGGTAGTTGCTCCTAAAAAATCTTCATCTTTATTCAGGAACCACAGAACACAACTGCTGATGAGATCAGTTGACGCGTTTCAGCCCAACTAATGCTTTGTACACACGATCAGATAATCGTACGAAAAAGTCGCTTTCGAATTAAACGCACGATAATCTGATCGTTAGTACACAGCTTTTGACAGCCGATCATGACATTTGGTCCAGCAAAATCCAAAGGGACAAACACAAAAACTTTTGTCGTACCGTAGCCTAGCGAACGAAAATGGTTTAATCAGTACAGTATGCGTCCGCTAAAAATCGATAGACAAATACCACCCATTATCAGAAACACGAAAATAACCCGGAAAAAGCCTGGCTGCCATTGTTTTTGTTTTGCACTATCTAGCTATGCAACCAGGAAGCTTTTCCAGAATCGTACGAAAAAATCATATGTTTAGTACGCAATAGTGAATTCAATACTAGTATCATGCAACAAAATGCGAACGATAAGTCGTCGGATTATCTGATCGTGTGTACAAGGCATTAGACCTAAGGCCTTACAGGCTGAAACGCGTCAACTAATCTTATCAGCAGTTGTGTTCTGTGGTTCCTGAATAAAGATGAAGATTTTTAAGAGCAACTACTGGTGTGTGGATCTTCTTTCTATATATGCCCTCAATTAAATGGCTGTGGATCGGGCACCCAGGAGCTCATTTATTGGTGAGCTGTATGGGTAGTAGCACTGCTCCTTCTGTTTGCATTCCGGATGGCGCGAACCCGGAAGTAAGACGACTGAACATGTTGGCCGTGTCACCAGTGAGCGGGCAGCACTGCAGGGACATCGTTCTAAGGTAAGTATTTCATAATGAGCTAGTATGCAATGCATACTAGCTTATTATGCCGTTGTCTTTCAGGGTTTTTCTTTTAAGGTTTACAACCTTTTAACAGCTTCCGGACCGCCTGCCGTACATTTCCTGCTTTCCTGCGCAAACCCACGTAGCCCTACGTCGGTCGCGCGTTTGATGCTGGGGGGGCGGCACGCTCCCGCCCCCACTAGGCAGTGGGGATGCCGATGTACGGGGGCCGCGATTGCCTCCGGGCACCCCCGATCGCTCCCGCTAAGAGAGGAGGGTCAGCTGTTGTAAACACAGCTGACCGTTCTTCTCTCTGAAATGATCACAGAGCGCCTGTGATCCTTCTATATAGGATCACAGGTCTCTCTGATCATTTCACAAGCCCCTCCCCCCACAGTTAGTAATCACTCCCCTAGGCTCACATTTAACCCTTTGATCACCCACTAGGTTAACCCGTTCCCTGTCAATGTCATTAATACAGTAACAGTGTATATTTTTAGCAATGATTACTGTAATAATGTCACTGGTCCCCCCAAAAGTGTCAATAATGTCAGCTAGGGGTCTGATCTGTCCGACGCAATGTCGAAGTCCCGCTAAAAATCGCTGATCGCCGCCATTACTAGTAAAAAATAAATAAATAAAAATTACATAAATCTTAAAATCTTAAAAAATTACATAAACGTGTAGCAAAATAGAAATTGGCCTAAAAGGATGAGAATTTTTGATGTTTAAATAATTTTTTTTGGGAATGTTATATGGCAGAATGTGAAAAATATTGTTTTTTTTTCAGAGTTGTCGCTATTTTTTTTTTGTGTATAGCACAAAAAAATAAGAATCGCACAGGTAATCAAATACCACCAGCAGAAAGCTCAATTTGTGGGAAAAAAAGGACATCAATTTTAATTCGGTACAGTGTCGCACAACTAAGCAATTAAATTGTCTGTTAAAGTGCATTGCCGAACTGCAAAAAATGGCCTGGTCATTAAGGGGGCAAATCCTTCCGGTCCAGAAGTGGTTAAAGTCTTACTAAACCCACAACAGGAAAATCAGTCTGTATATGCAGTAAGGCCCCTTGACATGACAAGTCATCCCCAATGATTTCCAATGAGTACCATTCATATCTGTGCCAATTCAAGGTAGTCCGTGCACTTCTTTGATGCAACTTCAGGTCCATAGACCTCAAGATTACACAGGCATTGCGTCAAAATCACGCGACTTTCAGGTCGTACAAGTGTGAAAGGGGCCTAAAGCATGCTTGTTATACTCATTGTGGAAACTAAGGGGTTAATCCTCTGAATTGTGTAAAATGGCTGTTTGATCCTGTCTTTTCTAATCATCCCTTTCTTCCACAGTTCCCAATCTTTTTGCTGATAGAACAGAATCTTTGGACACTCTGCACATTCTCAGTTTGGTGTGTATTGCTAGAGAGTTTATTTCTTGGGAGGGTGCGTGTGATCAAGCACTGTGCAGACAGAGGGTCAGGAGTTTTGCAGCCTTCATAGGACAATCAGAGAAGAATGAAAACTCCTCCTACAAGCTTTACCAGACACTGATAAAAGTCGCAAGACTGCTACATACACTATATTCCCAAAAGTATTGGGATGCCTTCCTTTACACGCACATGAACCTTAAATGATAAGTCCAGCCTAACACTAAAATCGCTACATCAACAGACATCCACTATCTAACAATAACCTATCTAATCCTTTAAAGAAGAAATCAGTATATATATCTTTTCTGAAGCCGCTCTGGTCTCCAGCGGAGGAAGCTCTGCAGAGAGCACAGCCGACAATGGCTGTCTAATGAATAGGGAGTGATATCACCCATGGAGTTACTATGGGGCTTCATTTGTTGGCTGCCTCCTCTGCACCCACCTATACAGCGAAGCCGCGGCTGACAGCTCAGCATGGGATCGGGTCAGATCGGCTTCAGAAAAGGTATGTAAACTGATTTCTTCTTTACAGGGCTAGATAGGTTAGTGTTAGATTGTGGATGTCTATCGATGTAGCAATTTTAGTATAAGGCTGGACTTCTCCTTTAGTGGCATCCCAGTCTTGGTCCGTAGGGTTCAATATTTAGTTGACAGACCCTTTGCAGCTATAACAGCTTCAACTCTTCTGGGAAGGCTGTCCACAAGGTTTAGGAGTGTCTATGGGAATGTTTGACCATTCTTCCAGAGGTGCATTTGTAAGGTCAGGAACTGATGTTGGATGAGAAGGTCTGGCTCACAGTCTCCGCTCTAATTCATCCCAAAGGTGTTTTGTCGGCTTGAGGTCAGGACTGTGCAAGCTGGTCAAATTCCTCGACCCCAAAATTGTTCATCCATGCCTTTATGGACCTTGCTTTGTGCACTGGTCCAAATCATTTGGTGAAGGGGGGATTATGGTGTGGGGTTGTTTTTCAGGGGTTGGGCTTGGCCCCATACTTCCAGTGAAGGGAACTCTTAAGACGTCAGCTTACCAAGACATTTTGGACAATTTCATGCTTCTAACTTTGTGGAAACAGTTTGGAGATGGTCCCTTCCTGTTCCAACATGACTGCGCATTAGTGCACAAAGCAATGTCCATAAAGACATGGATGAGCGAGTTTGGGCTGGAGGAACTTGACTGGCCTGCAGAGTCCTGACCTAAACCCAATAGAACATCTTAGAGATGAATTATGCCCCATACACACGTGCAGATTATCTGCAGACTTTTGTCTGCAGACTTACCGAAACCATATAATATGAGGTCAAACCTAAACACTTTCAATTTGTATGCAATCCGGCAGGCCCTTGCACTACATAGAAAAGGTAAGTCTGCAGACAAAAGTCTGCAGATAATCTGCACGTGTGTATGGGGCATTAGAGCGCAGACTGCAAGTCAACATCAGTGCCTGACTTCACAAATGCTCTTCTGGAAGAATGGTCAAACATTCCCATAGACACACTCCTAAATCTTGTGAACAGCCTTCCCAGAAGAGTTGAAGCTGTTATAGATGCAAAGGGTGGGCCAACTTAATATTGAACACTACGGACTAAGAATTGGATGCCATTAAAGTTCATATGTGTGGAAAGGCAGGAGTCCCAATTATTTTGGTGATATAGTGTATGTATTTATCAGTTTATATTTACAAAAATAATTGCATTTCCATGTTCTGTGTACTGTGGTTGATCAGATATAGTGAATGAAAGGCCCTGGGTTTATTAACGCTTTAAAATCAGAGTTCCCAATTCCACATTTCCGAGTTTAAAATTCCAAGTTCTGAATCCTGAGGTTCCAAGTTCTGAGTTCCGAATTCTAAGCTTTGCGTTCAGAGTCCTGAATTCCAAATTCTGAGCTGTAAATTCCATGTTCTGAATTCCAGTACTGCCTGCTGAATGCATCCCATTCAAGTCGATAGAGCTGCGAAAAAACCACCCTGCAGCCTGTGCAATGCACATTGCTCCATTGTAGGGGTGCTTGCTTTTACAGGTTAAAAGAGGTGGTGAGGAGGTGACATAAAACCTCCCAGCCAGGGTTGTCAATCGTCAGTAAATTTAAAGTCAGTTTGTAAAAATCTGTTTTTTTACAACTGTAAATATCAAGGGCTGATAATGTGTCTGCGTTGACTTTTGTAAGTGTAAATTAGATAAATTACTTGTTTTGGGCATTGTCAGTGTTTCTATATGGTGTTTATACTGTTTAACCACTTCAATAACGGGCACTTTCACGCTATTCCTGCCCAGGCCAATTTTCAGCTTTTAGCGCTGTTGCATTTTGAATGACAATTGCGCGGTCATGCAACACTGTACCTAAACCAAATTTATGTCATTTTTTTCCCCCACAAATAGAGCTTTCTTTTGGTGGTATTTGATCACCGCAAGGTTTTTTCTTTTTTGCTAAACAAATAAATAAAGACCGAAAGATTTGAAAATAAAAAAAAAAATTTTTGTTTATGTTATACAATTTTGTAAATAGATATGTTTTTTCCTGCACTGATGAGGCCGCACTGACAGGCACTGATGAGGAGGCACTGATGGGGTGGCACCGATGGGGTGGCACTAATATGCGGCAATGATAGGCAGCACTTATAGGCAGCACTGATGGGCACTGATAGGTAGCACTGATATGCAGCATTGGTGGGCACTGATAGGCGGCACTGATGGGCACTGATAGGTGGCACTGATGGGCACTAATGGGCAGTGATAGGCAGCACTGGTGGGCAATAATGGGCACTGGTGGGCGGCACTGATAGATGGCAATGATGGGCACTGGTGGGCAGCACTGATGGGGAGGGCACTGGTGGGCTCCCTGAGCCCTGATTGGCATCCCTGGTGGCCATCCCTGGGGTCATGGGTGGGCATCCCTGGTGGTTCTAGTGGCACCTCCCCCCCCCCCAAGGGTCTGCACTGGTTAACAATGCTCTGATTACCAGTGCAGACCCCACCCTGTCAGGAGAGCCGCAGATCGGCTCTCCTCTACTCGTGCCTGTCAGGCATGAACTAGTTAAAGCCGATCAACGGCTCTTCCTGTGTACTATGTGACCAGCTGTGATTGGACACAGCTGACATACCTGCCAACTGTCCCGTTTTTCCCGGGACAATCCCGGCAAATAGGAGCCTGTCCCGGGTATTTTACAGTGTCCCTGTTAATCAGGGACATTATAAATCATTTAAAAAAAAAAAAAATTTGTGCCACACAGTGTCGCTCTCACCCCAGCTAGGAGTTGTAGTTCTGGCAGCAGGTTGTCTCTCTCTCTCTCTGTGCCCACTCACTCTTTTCGCCTGTCGCAAATTTAACGTGTCACCGAAGGCAGGGTGTCAGCATGGTGCACTTTCCAAAATCCGCCAGCAGGGGAAGGCAGAGCACCTTCCGACAAGCTGGAGGCCTCACACTCCATTAATTACTACTATCAATAATGTTTTTTTATAGATATAATTTATACACCTGTTAATTGATACATATATATATGTATAGTTTTCTAGCTCTAGATAAATGTGTGTACATATCCGTGTATGTGTGTGCATATATATATATATATATATATATATATATATTGCTCAAAAAAATGAAAACAGACCTCACTCCTCAATGGGAAAAATCTCATGCTGGATATCTATACTGGTATGGACTTGGTATGTGTTAGGATGGTATGGACTGGGTAATGTGTTAGGATCTATACTGGTGTGAACTGGGTAATGTGTTAGGATCTATACTTGTATGGACTTGGTAATGTGTTAGGATGATATGGACTGGGTAATGTGTTAGGATCTATACTGGTATGGACTGGGTAATGTGTTAGGATCTATACTGGTATGGACTGGGTAATGTGTTAGGATCTATACTGGTATGGACTGGGTAATGTGTTAGGATCTATACTGGTATGGACTGGGTAATGTGTTAGGAAGGAAAGGATGCCACATTTTTTTATGTAAATTAAAATTATCACCCTACAGAGGGCTGAATTCAAAGACAGGTGAATAAAGTGTGAAATGTGCTCAGGTGTGACCATACAAAAAATGGAATATGTAAATCTAAATAAAGTGTTAGGTGTAAATAAGTACAATAAAACCTAATTATACCAGATAGTATAAGTATAATCGTACTTATTTACACTTTGTACTTTATTTATATTTACATATTCCATTTTTTGTACGGTCACACCTGAGCACATTTCACACTTTAGAATTGCAGGGAATTGTGATGAGAATTTTAAACTTTAGGCAGAAGTAGTGCAGCTGAATGGGAGAATTATTTCAACTCTGCTACTTTGGCCTCAAGTTTTCAATTCCCTTTTCAATTTCCTGTAATTCTCTCTTTATGAAGTAGACCCTATAATCTGATAAATAGGCGGAGATTAATTATGTGGAGTGGGCGGAGCTTCAGGGAAGTGGGTGTGGTAAGTAATTGATAGCTATGCTGCAAAGTGTCCCTGGAAATTTTTTTCAAATGTTGGCAACTATGAGCTGGTCACATGGTAAAGAGCCTACGTCAGATCGGAGATGCGGTGGGCACGCAGAGCGCATTATCCTGCCGCTGTCATATGACGTCCGGTCAGGATTATGCAACCACCTTCCCGCCGTCAATTGCCTATAGGGCGGGCGGGAAGTGGTTAAATATTGATTGTCTTAGTTTTCAAATTTCAATAGGAGTTCTGTCATTTTTCAGGTCGCTAGTAAAAAAATATGCTTCGTCAGTAAATTTTCCATGTTTTGTCAGTAAAAAATGCCATGGGAGGTTGGCAAACCTGTTTCCAGCTACCTTTCAAATTCCTTCTGACAAATAATTCAATGCGAATGTTAAAGTGTTACTAAACCCAGGACCCTGCAATTACTATATCTGGTCTCCCACAGTACACAGAACATGGAAATGCAATTATTTTAGTAAATATAAACTGCTAAGTACCTTTTTTAATTAGCAGTATACAGCAGTCTTGTGAATTCTATCAGTGTCTGGTTAAAGCTTGTAGGAGGAATTTCATTCTCTTTAATTGTCCTATGAGGCTGTAAGACCCGTGACCCTCAGTATGGACAGTGCTGATTGGCCCTGTGCTGATCAAATGCACTCTCCCAAGAAAAAAAAAAAACCTCTCTAGCAATACACAACACACTGAGCATGTGCAGAGTGACTCCAAAGGATGTGTCTTATCAGGAGATGGATTGGTGACAGTGGAAGAAGGGGAGGATCAGAGAAGACAGGATCAAACAGCCTTTTTACACAATGAGGATTAACCCCTTAGATTCCACAGTAAGTATAACAAACATGCTTTACTGCATATACAAACTGATTTTACTGTTGTGGGTTTAGTTATACTTTAATGTAATTGAAACCTTACTAATGCTCTGCAGCATAGCCCAAGGGTGGGGAGAGATGTTGGGAGTGTCACCAGTTTACTTCTATGCGGATCTGATGTTAAAGTGATACTAAAGCCTCAAATTTATTTATCAGCAATACATGGCTCTTAATAAGTTTAGCACTGGGCAATAAATAATTATTTCCAAAAATGTTGAGAAACGTTTATATTTTAAACTGGTTTCTCAACTGGAGAAGCACATAGGGGTGATGTGTTTCCACCACACACCACCCAATAACATCAGGTCAGACTGCTGCATGACTTGAGAGTGACAAAGGTATATACCAATATATACAACTCTGGGAATAATATAATTATGAACAAGAAACTGTCCATGCATGTGTATCTTAGAGACTGTGTGCAAACACACTGTTTGCAGTTACCTGCATTTTTACATGTGTCACGTTCACACCAAAATGCTGTTTTTTTCTGTTTTATAGCAGTGCAATTTTATGCAACATGTTTTTTTTTATTGTGTACATTTATACATACCAACTTGTGCAGCTGTATTACAGCATATTAAAGGGTTACCAAAGGCCTCTGCTGGTCAGTTGCTGTCTATGGTAGCAAAATACCCCTAATTCTGAAAATCTGACCCTGCCGCATTTACGGAGTTGCAAGCTTTTCTATTTCTAGCATTGGACAAGTCAACTTGAGCGATGGTGAGCACTGATCAGGAGTATACTCTGCCTAACACATGAAAAAGATGGGTGGATGACAAAAATTAGAGTGCAATACATCAGAAATAAAGCTGAATAGTAGGAATTGGACGCTTACAGAAATAAATGGATGTATACAGTTTATACAGTTGGGTTGGAGTGAGCTTTTCTCTCAATATTGCGCCCTTTGAGACACATGTGATCTTATCCAACGCTTGTTTTTTATATGGAAAATGTAAGTGTTTTACCTTTAATAAATGCTTATTTCTGGATGTTATTACACTATGTGGAGCTTCTTTCTTTCTTTGAGCACCTGAGTTAATAGAAGAAGGACCATACATCCAGGGTCGTTTCAACAAGGCTTCTATGCCTAAATGCTCATGCGACTCTCTGTCATTGACAGTAGAGTCCATTATTTCTGGTAAGCGCTCCCAATTTTTCTTCGTTTGGTGATTGAAGCACTGGCGGTGGTTTTCCTTTTTCCTGTTTTGGATCACAGAACTCCTTTCCTCATCTATTGATCTTATTGTTTGATTTGGACACTTTGATTTATTCAGTCTCTGCGACTTTATTTGCACTAATGAACTTTTTTCATTGAAAAAGTGAAAGTATCATTGGACTTCATTGAAAGACTTTTTGCACTCTTTTGCACATATGCACTTTTGTTATTTTGATTGCACACAGTTTACATATTTGTACTGGATTTTGCAATTTTACTACATATTATGTGTTATAACACATGCTGAACTTAACTTTTCCCAATTTTTATCTTTAGCGCAGCATTGTTTATAGTTTACAGTACACAAGTACTACATCCTAATGAGATCTCCTATTTTGAAGGTTAGTGGACTTACCTTGTGAGCTAAGCATAGCAGTAGCACACTACTTATTTGAATGTGACACAGTATTGCGTTCAACGGGTTGGTGACATAAAAGGAGAGTTGGAGAAAAAAGGTAAATAGGGTATAAATGATGGAAGGGAAATACAGTATAAAGTCAGGTAGAGGAGACGGAAGCAGGAAGAGTAGGATAAGGTTCACAGAGACACTTAGGTATTTAAATGAACTGTCTTGGTGGTCATAATATGTCTCATGGCACATGCAAGGCACAATGACTCTAGCGGTCATTGCTGGCACACTTTAGGCATGACACCTCACACCGTCATTTTGAAGGAGGACTGCTTACAGTATGTTAAAATACTGATGTAAGTTTTTAGAGCTATATACTACCGATAAACCAAATTAAAAGGGGCTATATGACGTCATCAGGAAACTTTGGAAAAGTCTCAATATGTTTTGAGATGGTATAACCAGAAATACAACTTCACTGCTGAGTCACAAAAGAAGTGCTGCCAGTAATTTTGTGTTTCCTTTAAAACACTTTAAAGGAGTAGCTTGGACATTCCACCATGTTGTCAGACAGGTTTTCAGTACCCTCTCACAGGGCTGGACTTTTTGCCTATTGTTTTTGATCAGATTGTTTTAATTGAAGTTTTACAAATTGTATAAGGTACAGACATACAGTACCCCTCTTCTACTCCCCTTCAGATACTATATTAGGCTAGGTTCACACACTATTGCAGGTGGTGTGGGAGTACCAGTGGGAAATGCAGGGAAAAAGTCCCTTACCCTTTTTTGAAAATACAGCCACATGGAACCCAAAGCACCTTGCAGTTTCATTCACCTCAAAACGTGCTGCGTTTTCTGATGTGTAGGGGTGCCATTAAGAGTTAGAAACTAATGGCACCCCTCAAGTCTGCTTCAGAGTAGGGTATTTTGGCTGTGGGTGTCTGCGGGTGCATGAATATGTACAATTTACCTGCATTCCTGCACCCACAATAGTGTAAACCTAGCCTAACAAACCAAAAAATTATTCATAAACAGTCCTGTTTGACTTTACATATAGTAGGAATAACAGCATGGCAGTTTTGTCAATGACATTTTGCCATATAAAAAGAAATGTGTACTGTGTTAAACCATTTATTGTATGCACTGTAACAAGTGTGACCTGTAAAACATACATATATCATATAGATTGTAAGCTCTCATGAGTGGGACCCTCCTAACCCTCTTGTATTGTAACTGTATTGTCTCCCTTTATTTTGTAAAGCTGTTGGTGCTATATAAATCCTGTATAATTAAAACAACTGTTGTGGTTTCTAGAATAAGGTATCTTCACTCCATACTTTTTTGTGTTTAATTATTAATTATTTAATTTTGATCTAGAAATATGCAAGATATCATCAAGGTTATGTAACCCAAGTATTTATCTAAATTGTTAAAGAATAAGTCCACCCTAAAACTAACATCTCTACATCTACAGACATCCACAATTTAACACTAACCTATCTAACCCTGTAAAGAAGAAATCGGTATACATACTTTTTTTTAAGCCAATCTGATCCGGTCTCCAGCAGTGGAAGCTCTGCAGAGGACACAGTCGACAACCGCTGTGAAATGAATGGGAAGTGACGTCACCTATTGACTTACTATGGGGCGTCTGTTGTCGGATGTGTCCTCTGCACCCGCCTCCGCAGTGAAGCCGCCGCTGACAGCTCACCTTAGGATCGGACCAGAGCAGCTTCAAAAAAGGTTTAGTGGGCGGACGTATCATTTAACTGTAGAGGAGCCAGGCCTAGGGTATCCAGCTATTTCACCAATAGTTCATACATTTTTCTGAGCACCCTCTATGTTGAAATGTGGGGTTTTCTTATTGAATGATAACCTAATAGGCTTGTTTCCATAGATTAAAAGTAGGCAAGATGGGACCTTTTCTATTGTTTATTGCGGTGACAATATTCAGCTAAAATTTAATTCATAACGTGAATAGCATAGATCTGTAGCAGAAAATCACAACCAGTGTGTAAGAATGCTTTATTTCTACAGGTATATTAATACAAATGGAAACCAATTCAGATGAAAAGGTGCATTCAATACCCACAGATTAGAAAATATACCATTTACAGAGTTGGATAGGACCTTGTGCGTCATGACATATATATAAAGCACCAGACATGTCAATTAAATTTCTACAATTTAAGAAAAAAAAAATTACATGTGCAGTAAACTGCAGTGATTACAGTATGTGCTAAGTGCAATAATGACTGACAGTCTACTATAGTTGGATGAAAAAAACATGATGGATTACTGGATTTAGCACAAATTGCACTTTAAACTATTAAATAAGGTAGTATGTTCACAAAAAGGAATTGTCAGAATTCTTACATTTGGCAAACCACAGAGAATTGTGGTAGTTGGTATAGCCTAATAATGTTTTTTTTTTTTTTTTTTTTTTTTTACGAAGAAAGATTCAGAATGTGTTAGACAAGTTGAATCCATAAAAAAGGTTGAAAAATTGTCCAACCCTTTTAGTCGCTTGACGTGTACTTCAGCACTTTTTGTTTGTGTGCAAGGCCAAACCTGAGAATGGTTTTAATGCCAATGCTGTCTAATCCAAAGCACCGCTACCTTTCTCGTAGACATTCTGGAAAAATTAACAGTTTCACATGGAATATAAGGTTTTAAAGGAGAAGTACAGTCAAAGCTCATGTGACTGTACTTCTCCTGTGGATCACTCCAGTGACCTGTTTTCAGCAGACAACAGGCTTAAGTCTGTTGTCTGCTCATGTCACAGAGCCGGTCCAGGCTCAGGCAAGATTGCGACAATGAAGTTGGGATCCGCCCACATGCCTGGACTTGCACCCGGTGTACTGCCGAAAACTCCAACCTGCCGAACTTGTTGTTTTCACACAACACCGGCAGGCTATACACCCGAGTATATGGTATAATTAGTGCAGATTCTTACACTGCCCGGTAGTAACCAAAAACACGGCCGCCTCCAAGGTGGTGACAACTACCGGGTGGTGTAAGAATCTGCACTAATTATACCATGTACTCGGATGTATAGGCTGCCGGTGTTGTGTGAAAACACCAAGTGCTCGAAATCTCCTATTATTTCCAGTGTACACTCACCGGAAATAACGTGCCTGGAGATTTCGGCAGGTTGGAGTTTTCGGCAGGACACCGGCTCAGCCTCTCAGCAAGCCGCTGAGAGCCTGAGTCAGGCACTCCCACCCCCTCCACAGCCCAGTGCTCCTGTGAGAACTGAGCGATTACCGATGTTAGATTGCTCAGTTCTCAGTGCTAGAGCCAGCAGGGTACAGATGCAGCATTGGACCGATGCATACAGCTAGGTAAATATGATAAAAAGAAAAAAAATGGATACCCATACTTCTCTTTTAACTAAGAGTAAGTTCCGTAATTAATTTGGAATTAGAAAGCAGCAGTACTCACCATTCTTAGCTATGCACCAACATAAAATACATAAATCATTTTTTTTCTATATAGTCTATTACATATTCTTTTATTCTTATCAAATTACACATAGAGGAAACCTAACACCAACATACATACTTACACACATTTGCAGCTTATCAGCTTGTCTGGCCTGATGCAGACATAGACATTTAAAGCTCAAAAGGATTGCCTGCTCAATATTTGAGATGACCCCAACTAGATCTTTTAGTTTAGAACTGGTATGGGCGGACTGTGACTGCCTATGCCTACATGGTGATCATATCATTAGATTTTCGTGTCATGCCTTTCAACATGAAAGATCATAATAAGATATTTATACAACCCAATTTTCCCCCAAATCAAATTTTCTTCGGTCAGATCCAAATTGACCTTTTTGACTATGCATAAACACCTTTTTAATTATTATGAAGTCATTTTTAAATTCTGCTCAGAATTACATTGTCAAACATTTTTAATGTATTTATATTAGAATAAAATAAACATAGTTATCAGTGATCCCCTTGTTAGAGCTGCTATACAATGTCATGTACACATTTCATCCATATAACAGATCTGTAATGTAAGTGCTTTAGTTCATGTTCAGCTGACATAATTTTTGAAAATAAATATAATAAAACATCAATGTATTCAAAAATACAATTTCTTGTATGGGATAGCTCAAGTGTTTTCAATTACTTAAAGTGGAACTTCACCCAAAAGGGGACATTCCTCTGTTCTCCCTCCTTCCCCTCCTCTCCCACATTTGGAATCATTTTTTTTAGTGGGGGGGCAGGTACCTGGTTTTGAAAGGCACCTGCTCCAATTTCTGGTCCGATCACCACAGTGGATACACCGGAAGTTCTCCTTCCTCCCTCCCACCTGCCCGCAACCTTCTGGGACATGTCACAGGTCCCGCAAGGCTGCAAGACCATTCAGAAAGTGCAGCATGGCTGTGAAGCCACAAGTAGTTACAACTGGCTGTCCAAAGTTAACATGCCAGTGCCGGGGACTCTAAGACCAGTGTGGAACTGGCTCCGGTGAGGACGGTGCTGGATCCTTGGACAGATGAGTGTCTGTTTATTAAAAGTCAGCAGCTACCGTTTTTAAATTTGCTGACTTCTAATTTTTCCAAAACTGGCAAACTCCTTTTTAAGAAGGAACTGAACTATAGGATCTGTGCCCAAAAAGTCAGGCCGATGGCAAAGGACTAGTCACCTGTATTTCCTGTGGACTTTTTGCAGAAGATCTTTCCTTGTTACTACTGGCCATACTATATTTAAAGGCTAACTCCAGCTTTAGAAACATGTTGCATGTTACACACATATTTAGGGTGTACTGTAACATGTTACTAAGCAACCCCCCCCCCCCCCCATTAAACATGGGTCTCTAGTTTTAGTTTTTGTTAGTCTTACTATTATTGATTTAATTGGAAATAATTAATGTGTTTTTTGCATTAATTGTAGCAGTATGTATTTTTACTATGCCTGAGTAAAATGACAGCATCTCAGCTAAATTTGTGTATGAAAAAATAAGGTGGAGTGGAAATATTAAGAATAAACTGTAGAATTCTGACATGTAAAACCGTGACACTGCATGTCTAAGACAAACAGTACATCCGCTCTGGAAAACGAGACAAACACAAGAGCAAAAAACATACCTGTTATCAGTTGCCCTTGTTAGAGTTATTCAAGTAAAGGTTAGTAATTTAAAAATAACTAAAACTCAATTCATTCTCATTGGATAAAAAGTTAAAACACTATAAAATGTTTACAGGCTCCTAAAGTACAAAAGACTGTGCGATGAATGAGTTTCTTGCTACATAATAGAAAACTGTGATAGGCTGCTGGATATTAGTAAATTATATCATTATGATTCATTTTGATACTGTCACTGTCCAGTTCCCTGAGAAGCTCTTCAAAGTCTGTAATGTACCACTTGGCCTTTTCCTTGACTTGTTGCCTGATAACATTGCCTCCAAATCCAATGAAACCATCCTAATATGCAAAAAGAATATGTTAATTTTTAATGCCAGGTAGATCCCTTTTGAACATACCATTCAATGCAAAAAGGCTTCTTTCAATGCAGTAGCAGCAGTTACTGGAAGTTAGATGGAAAATCTCAGGCTGTTATGTCTCAAACAGAGAATCTAAAATATAGTTTGTCAGCATACAGTGGATATATATACAGTACATTTTCAGTTTCTGCCTTAAAAAATGCATAATCTGAACAATCCAGAAACTTTTACCCTAAAGATCGTGCCATTTTTACACTAGGCTTCACCTACTCAGACCTCCTTCTAGGCAGGCCAGGTACCCTTCCTCCTAAGCTAGAACAGACTTCCAATCTCTTTAGCATAGTGTCATCTGACTCTCTGGTTATATATGAGAGGGGGGGGGGGGGTAAGTATATTTATATGGCTACTGTGGGAGGGATGGAAGCTGATTTGGGCTGCTTTTAAACAGAACAAAAATGTCAGACCAAATAAAAAATGGGCCCCAAAATTATTTTTGCATAATGTACAAGTATGCGCAGCATTTTTGCACAATATGGCAGACTTAGGAAACCTAACAATTCCCTCCAGTGCTAAAATGTCAGTGCTCCCCTCTGTTGCTGACCCTTTTATCTGCTCCCAGTCTTCTTCTGAGTGTGTAGGCTTCAGGATCTTGATTGGCAGGGCCCAGATTACGTAACTGTTACACATGTGCTCTAGAGTAATGTTATCCCGACACAGGATCATATCTAGAATGTACACTAAGCTGCACTTTCAGAGCTCACTGTGCACATGTATTAGTTACAGGAATTTCCTACCTATGCTTCAAAAAGCAGTACTGCTGATCTCCATTAACCACTTCCATACCGGGCCAATTCTGGCACTCTTGTCCTACATGTAAAAATTATCATTTTTTTTTTTTACTAGAAAAATACTTAGAACCCCCAAACATTATATATGTTTTTTTAGCAAAAACCCTAGGGAATAAAATGGTGGTCATTGCAACTTTTTTTATTTCACACAGTATTTGCACAGCAATTTTTCCAAATGTGTTTTTTTTTTGGGAAAAAAAACTTTTTCATGAATTAAAAAAAAACAACGTTAGCCCAATTTTTAGCGAACATTAGCCCAATTTTTTTGTATAAAGTCAAAGATGATGATACGCCGAGTAGATACCTAACATGTCACGCTTTAAAATTGCGCACACTCGTGGAATGGCGCCAAACTTCGGTACTTAAAAATCTCTATAGGCAAATGTGCATTTTATTGTGGATATTGTGGATTTGGGTATTTTGTATTGGGTATATATGTTTTATTTACAATAAAAGTTGTTACATTTTGCTACATTTTTTGTAGTTTATTTATATTACTTTTTCTTTGTGTAACCATTCCCCGCCGGCTCATCAGGTATGGCTCTTGATGCTACTCCACCTGGTTGCCATTTTTTGATAAATCATTCAGATATCTCCACTCAAAGCCCAGGACGTCATATAGCATCCAGCGGTATGGAAGTGGTTAACCCATAATAAATGTAAAAGCATTCCTGCATTAAAGCCAAAGTATTCCTGCGTCCAGGCTGACTATCATACCTATAAAGACATTATTGTTATTAATTATAGTGGTAATAGTGATTCATGAATTTAACTCCTACCAATAATTTAAATTAATGGTAGATGCTTTTTTTTTATTTTTTTAGCTAGCACAGGATTTTTACAATAATATATACTGTAACATATGAGTTACATTTGTATATACTTATTTTTAGTACACCAGACTTACAGCAGGGGGACATGCTTCCATATCTGTAGCACCGTCTCCAATCATAACTACATTACGAAAGCCATACTTTTCCTTGAGAAGGCCAATTACTTTTCCTTTACCACCAGATTCTGCAGTAAGCTGTGTTTCATCAAACCCAGCATAGTCACCTGTTTAAAAAAATAACCAAAAAAAAAACACAAAAAAATTTTAACATTTGCATTAAATGGCAACAGAACAGATTTTTTAAAATTCTGTTTTTCTGGTTCAAAAGTTTTATTGCAGGTTTTCAGGAACATAAAACAAAGCATTTGGAGTCATATGCACACAATGGCATGGTCTCCATGCAGGGAGGGATATTGAGCGCAATATAGGAATATATACCAATTATTGCTCCACAAAGGCAATACAGGTTATGGAGACCGAAAAGAATAGGCTCTGAATAATGGGAGAAACAGGAAAGAGGGAGAGAACTAAAAGAAAAAGGGGCGAGGGGTAAAGAGAGAAAAGGAAAGGGTCCAGATCTTGGTAAGTAAAGAGGAAGGGAGAACCCTGCAGTTGCTGGGATCCAACCACCCAGTGCAGGCAGGAGCATGCATGCTAAAAGGATGGTATTTAAGAATCATGGTTCCAAGAGAGACGCATCAAAATTGGGTGGAAGAAAATGGTCCACACATGGATAACCAAATCTTTACTTATTTTGAGATTCTGTCCTGTAAGGTTGCTTCAATCTTTGGGTGTATCATAGCTTGAGTTATTCTTTGCTTATTGGCCAGAAGACAAAGCATAGGCATTATTCAGGCTCTAGCAATGAAGTAGTGATTTGAAGTAAAAGCTTCAAAATGGCTGCGATAGCATTTGAAAAACTTTGGACCAAAATGTTACCACAATAGGGCGGGTCCACCAGATTTCCTTCCTAACTTGAGGGAGCTCTGAGGTTTCAATATCACCAAAAACACACGTGCAGGGACATATTTGGGACAAAATACCATCTACAGAGCAGACCTTATAAACCTTACAGATCTTATAAATGGTTTCCAAAGCTAAAATGTTTTGTGAAGCCGATATGGCGGACTGCAATATTTCACACCAGTCTTCCTCTTCCAAGGAGACCTCAAAATTTGTGGTCCATTTGCTAATGTACAATGGGTTTTTGAATTGTTTTTATAAATGTGATTTGATTTTGCATGGCTATTTACAAAAAAGTATGACAAAATGAAATGCTTAGCACATGTTATATGCAGTGAACTCTATTATACAGTGCTGTGTTCCAATGTTAAATATGTATTCCATATTTAGAGCAAACAGCACATATTGACTACTGAGGCTACAATTCCAATTACATTTGTCAGTTCATCAAAACACGCTTGATCCCCTCCTCACTCTCAAAAAAAAAAAAAAAGAAAATAACATATATTACTGTAGATGTTTCCTGATTTAGAAAAGCCACAATCCTGTCTAATGGTGTACCCTGTATTTAATGGTTATTGGTAGGACAAATACTTTAATAATTTCTCATTTCTGGTTATTGATAAGACAAATAAATCGGGTCCATATGCTGCCATACATATGATATTTACCAAGTTAAACAGGGAGGGCTAAAATACATGATCAAACTTTATTACATTGGACATGGAAGCCTGAACCATCATTCTGTCGAAGTCCACTGATGTACGAACCTGTGGTTGGAGATAGGGGCAGAGCTACATCATGTTTATGCTGCCATGTTAGCATCAGGAAAAATCATTCTAAATCCCAAATAGATTTTTAAGGTTACCATAAAAAAGAGACTAAACATGTTAAAAGGTTTTTGTATTTAAATGTGAGGTGCATGACTAACCATTGAAGTAGAACTTGAGTCTATTGGCATAAACATTACTCAGAGGGATTTCCAGCTCTGTAGCTACATGCTCCACAATGCTCTGAAATCCTCCTGATATCAGGAACACCTGTACATTTCTTTGGTGTAGGCGGTGAACCAGATTCCTTAAAAAAGAAAAAGAAAAGGTATTCTTTTACAGAAAATAACACATGGCCTAAGTAATTCAGTTCACAAAACAAGGTTTTAGTGACTAGGATCAATATATGAAAATTGGAGCTAAAAGGAAAGTTTACCTATAGCAACAATCCAGATGATATTGTATATTTCTTACAGAATAAAATATGAAACCTATTGTTGGTATAGGCAGCAGCACCACCACCTATACTCCAGTTTCCTTTCCATCAGTTTTCAGAGTTATATACAGTATCTGTTAACCCATACTGAAAAAAATATATAAGGTGCATGCTGACTTCTTCTAGAAACACTATTTGCCTGCCATTGCCTACATTCCAATCTTGTGGCTTCCGTTCCTAAAACTGAATTCCAGATATGCATATTTTTACATAGTTACATTGGCCAAGCTTGAACTAATGTAAGTATGTGTCATACCTGAAAGATCCTTGTGAAAGCTAGAAAGCACAGTAGTAGACAATACTACTACAGTAATTTCCGCTAGCTTCTGGGTCCTATGGTGAGCAGCTGCCCTGCTGCATAGTGAACGCAGGAGGTCACCCTGTCCCTTCACCTCATCCAATCAGTGAATGCTTTACACTGATTGAGAAAATGCTAAATGGTGCCTGTACTGATTGAGTGATCTCCTGTGTTCATCAAATAGACCCAGAAATTAGCAGCAATCATTGTAGTAGTCATACCTACTTCAGTGATTTCTAGCTTCCAGAGGGATTGGCCAGATATGGAACATGCATTCATTCATTGAAAGTAAGTTCAGAGAATTTCTGTGGGCGGGTAAAACACACAGACTCAATCATCGAGTTCTGATTCATCCCCAACCCCTCAGAAGGTATTGGCTTACCCGATGTCCACAAGTATCCTAAAGCGACAGGGGACATTGGCGATCATTATCCGTTAGCTATGTTCGGGCCTTCTCTCCCACTGTGGAAGGCGATGCAACTCCACCACTTCAAAACCCAACTTTTTGAAATAAATAACCTCCATACCTGCCTCCATGCCGTTCAAATGCCTCTGCCTCTCGCGGATCGGGTGAACAGATTATTGGGTGGGGCTGGGGAAGACCCAGCTGTCATGGTACACGTGGGTACCAATGACATAGGCAGAGGAAGATGGAGAGTCCTAAACGATTTCAGGGACTTAGGCGCTAAGTTGAGGACTAGGACCTCCAAGGTAGTATTTTCCGAAATACTACCTGTACCTCGAGCCACACCAGAGAGGCAGCGGGAGATTAGGGAAGTTAACGAGTGGCTGAGGAGCTGGTGTAGTAAGGAGGGTTTCGGGTTCCTGGAGAACTGGGCCGACTTCTCAGTCGGCCACCGGCTCTTTGGTAGGGACGGATTGCACCTAAATGGGGAGTGTGCAGCCGTACTGGGTGCGAGGATGGCCAAAAAGTTAGAGGGGCTTTTAAACGAGGTGACGGGGGGGAGGGTACAGATGTAGAATTAGCCAGTGGAAAGCAAGTTTCAGAGGGCAGAAATGGGGGCATTAGCGGTAGGGTGTTCGGAGCTCCTATACCCAGGGTGGGTATGGGGAAAAATCAAGAGAGCAGCCTAATAACAACAAATGAGGATATATGTAACCGATCAAAATTAAGAGGTTTGTATACCAATGCCAGAAGCCTGGCCAACAAGATGGGAGAGCTGGAGCTGCTGATGTTTGAGGAGGACTTAGATATTGTGGGGATAACTGAGACTTGGTTTGACAGCTCTCATGACTGGATGGCGACCATTCAGGGGTATTCCCTTTATCGCAGAGATAGAGAAGGTAAAAAAGGGGGAGGGGTATGTCTGTATATTAAGAACAGTATACAGGTAAATATGAGGGATGATATTAATAAATGGAGCTAAGGACGAGGCAGAATCCCTATGGGTAGAGCTTCAAAGGGAAGGCACGGTGGGGAAGGTAATATTGGGCGTATGCTATAGGCCCCCCAACCAGAGGGAGGAGGGTGAGGCGGACCTCATGTTGCAGATAGGATTGGCAGCAAGGATGGGAAATGTCATTATAATGGGGGACTTTAATTATCCAGATATAGACTGGGCAGAAGGAACCGCGCACTCAGCCAAGGCTAGGCAGTTCCTAAATGTTTTGCAGGACAATTTCATGGGTCAGATGGTGAATGCACCGACAAGAAACAATGCGGTACTTGACCTACTGATTACCAACAATACAGACCTGCTCACGGATATAGAAATACAGGACAAGTTAGGAAACAGTGACCATAGGTCAATAAGTTTCAGTATTAATTACAGTTATAGGAAACACAAGGGTAATATAAGGACACTGAATTTCAAAAGAGCCAATTTCCCTAAACTGCGCTCTCTGCTAGAAAATATCAAATGGGATAGAACCCTGGGAACAAAGAACACGGAGGAAAAATGGGAGTGCTTCAAGAGCATACTTAACAGGGGGATTGGCCAGTGCATTCCAAAGGGAAATAAATTTAAAAGAGCAAAACTGAACCCTGGGTGGCTAAACTCCAACATAAAAATGTATATTAGTGCTAAAGAAAAGGCCTTCAAAAAATACAAGACTGAGGGGTCATTGGCAGCATTTAAGCATTACAAAGAGTGTAATAAGAAATGTAAAAACGAAATCAGGGCGGCTAAAATAGAACACGAGAGACATATAGCGGAGGAGAGTAAAAAGAACCCCAAGAAGTTCTTTAAGTATATAAACAGTAGGAAAGGGAGGCCAGAACACATTGGCCCCATAAAAGATGATAAAGGAAATATGGCCACTGAGGACAGAGAAAAGGCGGAAGTGTTAAATAATTTCTTCTCTTCAGTCTTCACAAAAGAATCGGGGGGCTACACTAACCCAGCTTGTAAGGCCGAACTAAATAATACACCCCAGGAAGTGCCGCCATGGCTAACAGAAGATAGACTTAGAGCTAAACTAGAGAAACTTAACATAAATAAATCCCCGGGACCGGATGGCTTGCACCCGAGGGTTCTTAATGAGCTCAGCCAGGTGATTGCCAGACCATTATTCTTGATCTTTAAGGATAGTTTACAGACGGGTATGGTGCCAGCTGATTGGAAAAAAGCCAACGTGGTACCAATATTTAAAAAGGGGCAGAGATATATCCCGGGTAACTATAGGCCGGTCAGCCTAACTTCAGTAGTATGCAAAATTTTGGAGGGGATGTTAAGGGACCACATACAAGACTTTAGTAATGAAAATGATATTATTAGTAGTAATCAGCATGGATTCATGAAAAATCGTTCGTGCCAAACCAATCTATTAACCTTCTACGATGAAGTGAGCTGCCACCTAGATAAAGGAAAGCCTGTGGATGTGGTGTATCTGGACTTTGCAAAGGCCTTTGACACCGTTCCCCACAAACGCTTACTGTACAAACTAAGGAAGGTAGGTATGGACCATAAGGTATGGACCTGGATAGAGAACTGGCTCCAGGGGAGAGTACAGAGGGTGGTGATTAATGGGGAGTACTCGGATTGGGCGGGGGTGGAAAGTGGGGTTCCCCCAGGGTTCTGTCCTGGGACCAATCCTGTTTAATTTATTCATAAATGATCTAGAGGAGGGGATATCTAGTACAATCTCAGTATTTGCGGACGATACTAAACTAAGCATGCCAATATCTTCTATGCAGGATGTGGAAACCTTACAAGCGGACCTGAACAAAATAACGGGGTGGGCAACCATGGCAGATGAGATTTAATGTTGAAAAATGTAAAGTAATGCACTTGGGGGCCAGAAACCAGAAAGCAAGCTACTCACTAGGGGGGGGAACCTCTGGGTGAGTCTAGGATGGAAAAGGACTTGGGGGTACTGGTAGACAACAGGCTTGGCAGTGGCATGCAATGCCAAGCCGCTGCAAGTAAAGCCAACAGAATACTGGGATGTATAAAAAAAAGGGGATTCACTCCAGAAATAAAGAGATTATTCTCCCACTCTACAAGACTCTGGTCCGGTCACATCTGGAGTATGCTGTCCAGTTCTGGGCACTGGTCCTCAGGAAGGATGTGCTGGAACTGGAGAAAGTCCAGAGAAGAGCAACAAAAATAATTAGGGGAATGGAGGACATCAGCTATGAGGAAAGACTACAAGCACTGAACTTATTCTCTCTGGAGAAGAGACGATTGAGGGGGGATATGATATCAATGTACAAATACTGTACTGGCGACCCTAGCATAAGGAACAAACTATTCAGAGAAAGGAGATACAATAAGACACGTGGCCACTCACTAAAACTAGAGGAAAGGCGGTTTAACCTTAAAGTGCGTAAGGGGTTCTTCACTGTAAAAGCAGTAAGGATGTGGAATTCTCTTCCACAAGCAGTCGTATCAGCAGGGAGCATCGATAGTTTCAAAAAACTAGTAGATGGACACCTTAAAGACCACAACATACAGGGGTATACAATGTACGGTTAAAAGCGGACACACACACACATCATAGGTTGAACTGGATGGACTGATGTCTTTTTTCAACCTCACTAACTATGTAACTATGTAATACCACATGCCCTATCCCAGTTCAATCGTATATTGTCTTACCCATGCATACATTGGTCCAAGCTAAACTATGCATAAATATCAATACCTGGAATTCAGCTTTAAGGTCCCCATTTAAACTGAACAGTGACTGCATCCTATCAGATACAGTCACTGTTTGGGTTATCAGACAGCCGTGATATTTCACTTTAATGGCTGCATACTTGCTATTGTGGTTTATAAATTACTAAAGCCTAAGATACTCCAGACATAAGCAATTTCTGAAGGAGGTCAGCAATAGAAGCCTTCATATTTCTCTTAGTACAGGCTTACTTTACATGGGTATGAAAGCAGAACAGCCAGAATAGGAAAAAGGAAATTCCAGCCTAGATTTATCTAAGTTTAAACCTGCTCTCACCTCGCCTTCTAAGTCCACTACTAACTACCCTGTAGAAGGAAGATGGTTATACTTGCCTATTCTGAGGGTGCTTGGGCCTGGTCATGTGATCTCCCTAGCGGCTGGCTTCAAGGGAGAGGAAAGGGCGCCAACAACGGATAGAATGCCTGGGTGGTGACGTCACCCACAGGCTTACTATGGGGCAGCCATCATCAGCTGTAACTACAGTCCCCTGAAGCCTGCTGCTGGGAGGCAATTACGTGATCAGATCAGAGCACTATGAGAATAGGTAAGTACAGTATAAGCATCTTCCTTCTACAGGGTAGTTAGTATATTAGTATATAATGAGGGGAGCGGGAGCCATTTTAAGCTTAGTCAGTCTAGGCTGGAATTCCACTTTATATAGTGTCAAATTAGAGCTGTGCTTTAAAACTCTACAAGTGCTGAAGTCTAATTCCACTTTAAAGTCCATATAGAGCCCAAACTTTTTGTTTAGTGTTAGAACAGAATGGTTACACCCCTGTGAGTTTTTGGTGGAAAAAAAACCTATTCCTAATAAAGAAATAAAGCACAGAAATATATCTTTTTTAACCACTTAAGCCCCGAAAGATTTTACCCCCTTCCTGACCAGGGGGTATTTTGCGATTCGGCACTGCGTGACTTTAACAGACAATTTTGCGGTCGTGCGACGCTGTACCTAAATGAATTTGACGTCCTTTTCCCACAAACAGAGCTTTCTTTTGGTGGTATTTGATCACCAGTGCGATTTTTTGATCATGCGCTATAAACAAAAAAAGAGCGTCAATTTTGCAAAAATAACAATATTTTTCAAATTTTTTTATATGAAATTCCCCCAAAAAAATGTAAAAATCAAAATTTCTTAACATTTTCGGCCAATTTGTTTTATGCTACATATGTTTGGTAAAAAAAAAAATCGCAAAAAGCGTATTTTGATTGGTTTGCGCAAAAGTTATCGCGTTTACTAACAAAGGGAAAGATTTTTGTCATTTTTGTTTTTTTTTAACGCGTAATGGCGGCGATCTGCGATTTTTTTTGCGGGACTGCGACATTGGGACGGACAGATCGGACCCTTGACTGACATTTTTGACACTTTTGGGGTTACCAGTGACATTACTACAGTAATCAGTGCTATACATATGCACTGTTACTGTAAAATGACACTGGTAGTGAAGGGGTTAACTTTTTTTGAGAGGGAGGGGTGGTGTGTGTCCCTAGGGGCGTGATTCTTACTGTGATTGGCTGTGGCTTGAAGTGTAGGAACAGTGATCAACGGTCCTACATAGTAGAACCGTATGATCACTGTTCCTACACATGGGAGAATGACAGGCGGCTTGTTTACATCAGCCGCCTGCCTTTCTCCCGCTGTCACGGATGATCGTGAGTGCCTGGCGGACATCGGGTCCACCGGGCACACGCGCGGGGGGGTCTGTGACCGAGCTGGAGCGGAAGCACGCCTCCGGCGGCGCGCGCTCGCTCCCCAGAGCCTCACAGGCTAGTGACGTACCCATACGTCACTTTGCCTGTGAGGGGCTGACCGCCGCAGTATATGTATATATACTTGCTGCGGTCGGCAAGTGGTTAAAAAAATTGTCTTTAAATTTACTAAATGTAAAGCAGAACTCCAGCCAAAACTAGTCCCCACTCTAGAGTTTTATAGCTAGGTTTTATTACTTTCTTGCCTGGTGGCAGCTGTCACCAAAACAGGAAATTTGGGATATCCCCCCCACCTTGGATAGATTTTAGTTTACATCCTGATGTTTCTTGGGAAAATAATAGATGGGACGTCTCCTGAGTGGGGACACAGACAGAAAAATTAAATAAACATTTTTTCTAATCTTTCCCCTCTCTGCCAAAAATAAAGGAAAAAGATGTGCCTAGGGTAGGGTTTCTCAGCCAGGGTTCCTCCTGAGGTTGCTAGGGGTTCCTTGAGTAAGGGGTAATTCTTCCCAATGATAACAAGAGTAAGGAGCATTCTTCCCACTGACTGTCATCCTAATGTGTCATGAGTTGTAGATTTTAAATTTTTAACAGGGGTTCCTCGAGACCAGAAAGTTATTTCAAGGGTTCATCTGTGTTGAAATGGTTGGGAAAAGGCTGGCCTAGGGTATAACCTTCAAGTATATTTGAAGGCAACACTTTTTTCTTAGTTTTGGATAGAGTGGGGAGGGATTAGAACACCTGCCAGTTTGTATTGCTGTCAGTGCCCCTGTTGGGGAGATTCACCATCTCTTTTAGTCTTATTTAGCATTATTAACGAAAGTGAAAGTAAAAGAAAGTCCAACATTTTGGGTTGTCCCCAGAACAAGAATAGTAGGGGATATTATCCAATGGGGACACTAATTTTGGTGAGCCTGGTAACAATCAGGGATTCCTTCACTTTAAATGGATTTTCTCTCTTTTCCTGTTTTGGCAATGGGAGAGGAAGTGAAGGGAAAACTCCCTAATGGGACACAGATTGCAAAAATAAACCATACAGGGGTTATAACCCTCCCTTACGCTATCCAAAATAAAAAAAAATAAATAAAAAATAGGTGCCTTTAGTTCTACTTTAACACCAAGCCAAAAAATTAGAGACAAATAGCGAGCCTCCATGCTTTGGAGATGAAACTCTAAAGACAAATATTGGGCAAAAAAACTATAATGTCATGGGAGGAATTCCTCCAATATCTGCCACATACATCTAGTGCATTTTATCAATTCTGCACTTTCTCTGTGCACTTAGGAATCTGCTATCATCTGTGGTATTTGTATGGACCTTGCTCCAAAAAATAAACTCACTTTATTCCCACAGTCAGGCTTGGAGGATGTTCGGTTATCAAAGCTTGCACTTGTTCCCTTGATGGACGAATTAATGCAAGTCTTTCAGTTAGAGCAGCTTTAAATGTCAGCGATCCTCCCATTGCTTTGCGAGTCCTTTAGAAGAAAAATATTAAATGGTGATAGATAGATAGATAGATAGATAGATAGATAGATAGATAGATAGATAGATAGATAGATAGATAGATAGATAGATAGATAGATAGATAGATAGATAGATAGATATAATAATGGCCTATTAACACATTTGTGTTTTAACTAGAGATGCACTGAAACTTCGGTGGCCTCTTTAGGCCAAAAATGGGGTTAATCAGCATTTTTTCGATAAGAGAAAAAGGTGCTGATAATGGAGCCGAAATTGCACATGATTTCTAGTGATTTTACCTCGATTTTGCCCTGATTTTACCACAATTTTACTGTGCTTATGGTTTGTTTTTCATAAGTCATGTGACTCAAAAACCGCATCAAAAACGTATCAACCGGTGCGTTATTGATGCGTTTTCAATGCATTCCAATGTGGAGGTGCATTTTTTTTAAGTGACCTATAATTCAGAAAACAGGATTTTTTTTTTTCTACAAGAGAAAGCAGGATTTTTAACACCACAACGGAAGTGCAACAGACCAGTGTGAAGATATACATAGAATTTAAAGGAATACATTTTTCTTGAGCTTCTCTTATGCTAAAGGTGCCAATAATAGCTGACAATAAATTAATAATAATTTAAATTCATGATATTAATTAAAAAGCCAAATATGATACAATTATATAAATATAATTTATTTTTTTTTTTAAACTGTCATTTTCGTTTTCAATTTCGGGTTTTTCGGCCAAGTGCAGCGTATTTTGATTGGTTTGCGCAAAAGTTATTGCGTTTACTAACAAAAAGAAAGATTTTTGTCATTTTTGTTGTTTTTTTTTTTAACGCGTAATGGCGGCGATCTGCGATTTTTTTTGCGGTACTGCGACATTGCGGCGGACAGATCGGACCCTTGACTGACATTTTTGACACTTTTGGGGTTACCAGTGACATTTCTACAGTAATCAGTGCTATATATATGCACTGTTACTGTAAAAATACACTGGTAGTGAAGGGGTTAACTTTATTTGAGAGGGAGGGGCTGTGTGTGTCCCTAGGGGCATGATTCTAACTGTGATTGGCTGTGGCTTCAGCTGTATGCAGAGTGATCAACGGATCTACATAGTAGATCCATATGATCATCTCTCATACAGAGGGGAGAATGATAGGCAGCTTGTTTACACAAGCTGCCTGACTTTCTCCCTCTCCCCCGCCGATCGCAGAGTGGCCGGCGGACATCGGGTCCGCCGGTCACAAGCGCGGGGGGGTCCGTGACCACGCGGCAGCGCGCCTCCCGCGGCGCGCGCTCGCTCCCTAGACCCTCACAAGCTAGTGACGTAGCCCTACGTCACTTTGCCTGTGAGGGGCTGACCGCCGCCGTAGATAGTCGTGCGGCGGTCGGCAAGTGGTTAAGTTCACATTTTGACCCAAGTTAATGCATGTGCACGTTTGCCAATATTTTTATAAGTGCTAATTCACACCTGAGCGTTAGCTGTAAAAATGTAATGTCCACTTTTTGATGCGTGGGCCTATTGATTGGAACGGCAGCACATGTCAGTGCATGACAACACAATATTCCATAGCAATACAAAAAGACCAAGGTAATAAAGATGCATAGGTGTGAAGTCAGCCTTTAAATACACAATGGGGTCGATTTACTAAAACTGCAGAGTGAAAAATCTTGTGCAGCTGTTCATGGTAGCCAACCAGCTTCTAACTTAATTGTGTTCAATGAAAGTAAAACTATAGGCAAAACTTTTTTTTTTTTTAAATTTTGGATATAATAAGGGTCCTTTCACATGATCCGCTGAGCAGGCAAGTGACAGGTCCGTCTCCACTCTCTGTGCTGAGATGGACCTGTCAGATCCCCACTCTTCTCTATGGGAGGTCGGATGAAAACAGACCGCCTGTCCGTTTTTGTCCGATGCTATCCGATCTGATCCTCCAGATGGATGGACAATCTGGATTTCACGGACAGGATCTGATCAGAGAGCAGCGGGTGTCAGCAGACATGTCACCACTGACATCTGCTGCTCCGTAGGGATGTGTGGAGCATCCGGCCAGGTCCGCCTGAGAAACTGACAGGCGGACCGGATTGGAAAGCCCGTGTGAAAGGGCCCTAAGGGAGGAGAATAACCCCTGTCAGATTTTTTTTTCCATCTTTGTCTCATTGGGGAGATTTCTCTTCACTTCCTGTCCCATAGCCAAACATGAAGTGAGAGGAAATCGCTGCAAACTAAGGCAATTCCTTGGGGATCCCCAGGTCATCAGAACTAGTGTCCCCTTTGGAAGATTCCCCCTCTATTGCATTTCTGAGGACAACCCAAAATTGGTGATTTTCTTTTACTTTCACTTTCAATGATAATGGTAAACAGGACAAATAGAGAGGGTGAATCTCCTTAACAAGGGCATAGACATCAATAAACACTGACATGTGTTCTAATCCCTCTGCACTCCAAAACTAAGAATAAAAGTTTTGCCTTAAGTTATACTTTAGTACTTTTATACTCTAAGGTTTGACAATAAAAACTGGAAGCTGGTTGGTTTCTGTGCAGCCCTGCACCAGATTTTGCACTCCCCAGTTTTAGTAAATCAAACATACTGGTAAATATGAGTCCTCTAAGGCTGGCCATACATGTTCAATCTGCTTGTACAATTTTCCTTTAGATTTACCTTAAACTATGTAGTGCAAGGGCCTGCCTAATTGGATACAATCGAAAGTTGTTTAGTTTGACCTCATATTTTATGTTTTTTGGTAAATCTAAGAGCCCATTCAGACTAGCGCGACTTGTCAGGCGACTTGTCAGCCTTACAAGTGGCGGTAGGTCGCGGTCCATTGAGTAGTACAGGACCCGTTCTAATAGGAGCGACACAAGTCGCTCCGACTTAGAAAAGGGTCCTGTACTACTTTGGGGCGACCTGGGAGCGACTTGCATTATGTGAAGTCCCTGCAAGTCGCGCCGAAGTCGTGCTGCACAACGGTGCACGCGACTTCACAGGTCGCCCCCCCGAAGTCGGATCGCCTCAGTGTGAACCGGCTCTTAAGGAAAATTGTACAAGTTAAATGAACATGTATGGCCAGCCTAAGTGTTTATATTGCAACAATCTAGTTCCTTTTTCTTTATCTTTAAACAAATTCATAAAATTAGCCTACTGTCTAGAACTACTACTAAATTTGTTTTTGCATGTTTCCTTATAATTATCCCAATTTGTAGCCATATTCTCGTAGACACCTTAAAATATAAACCCTATGGCGTTGATTTACTAAAGCTGGGGAGTGCAAAATCTGGTGCAGCTGTAGTAGCCGATTTGTTATAATTCAGCTTGTTCTATTAAGCTTTGACAAAAAAAAAAATATTGAAGATGATTTGTTATTATACAGAGCTGCACCAGATTTTGCACTCTCCAGTTGTAGTACATAAACTCCTATATACCAGTCACCTTGTTCTTGCTTTTTTACCTAATTGGTTGTTAGGGACAATGGCAGTAATTAACCACTTGCCGACCGCCGCACGACTACTTACTGCGGTGGTCAGCCCCTCACAGGAAGAGAGACGTAGGTCTACGTCGCTAGCCTGTGAGGCTTCTAGGGAGCGAGTGCACGCCGCCGGAGGCGCGCTCCCGCGCGGTCACTGACCCCCCCCGCGCGTGTGCCCGGTGGACCCGATGTCCGCCGTGTACTCGCGATCGTCCGTGACACCATTCTTCCCTGTGTAAGAATGGAGATCAGAAGGTTCTACTATGTAGGACCGTTGATCTCTGTTCTTACACCAGTAGACATGTCCAATCACAGTTAGAAGCACGCCCCTAGGACACACTTAACCCCTCCCTCTCCAATACAGTTAACCCCTTTACTGCCAGTGTCATTTTTACAGTAACAGTGCATATGTATAGCACTGATTACTGCAGTAATGTCACTGGTAACCCCAAAAGTGTAAAAAATGTCAGTCAAGGGTCCAATCTGTCCGCCGCAATGTCGCAGTACCGCAAAAAAAAAAATCGCAGATCGCCGCCATTACTCGTTAAAAAAAAACAACAAAAATGACAAAAATCTTTCCCTTTGTTAGTAAACGCGATAACTTTTGCGCAAACCAATCAAAATACGCTTTTTGCGATTTTTTTTTACCAAACATATGTAGCATAAAACAAATTAGCCCGAAAATGTTAAAAAATTTAGATTTTTAAATTTTTTTTTTGGGGAATTTCATATAAAAAATGTGAAAAATATTGTTATTTTTGCAAAATTGACGCTCTTTTTTTGTTTACAGCGCATGATCAAAAAAAATCGCACAGGTGATCAAATAACACCAAAAGACAGCTCTGTTTGTGGGAAAAAAAGGACGTCAATTTCGTTTAGGTACAGCGTCACACGACCGCGCAATTGTCCGTTAAAGTCACGCAGGCCCTGGTCAGGAAGGGGGTAAAATCTTCCGGGGCTTAAGTGGTTAAAGGCGGTACCATGACAATAGTCATGTGTCAATTTGTGCACAGTGCAGGATTATACCCTTCATGTGTAAAACTGCAAATAATTCAAATTTAATTGCATTTTCTAAATACATAGGATCACAATAAAAAATAAAATAAAAAATTGATAGATATCCTTGCCAATTATATTGCCTTTTGGACCAAAGTGTGTAACTGCACACTAAACTTACAAGTGTTATAAAACGTCAAAGTTGTTCTGTAAAGGGAAACTTAGAATAAAGTGAAAAAGCTGACACTGAGCCAGCAGCCTTGTGTCTAAATTCCTCAGTTAATGTGAGAATAGAATAAAAATGTTCCCATGGCAATTACATGACTTGTAGCTGGGATTATGCTCTGCATTTCTTGGCAGTCTGCCTCATCTACTCTGCAGAGAGTCATGCCCACAGAAAGAAGAGGGCACAAGTGTCAGCTTCCAGCAGCTAACAGCCACATGGGCTGATCTGCTATGGAAAACTACTGACTGCAGTCTATAGGAATATGCATACTGATTGTCTACCTAATGTTGAATAGGTCTGCCTTTTGCCACCAAAACGGCCCTTTCTGCTGCCAAAGCAGCCCTGACCCATTGAGGCATGGACATCCAAAGAAGAGAAGAGTGATCGCACTCCAAGATGCAAGGAGGTCTTTATTTTCGTAAAATCATCCAACATAGAATATTGAAATTACAATACCTTCACGACACACACGGAAGGGAGCATGGTTGACGCGTTTCACGAACATAATCGCTTAGTCATAACCTACAAGTACTCGTGATGTTAACTCTTAAATAGCCTGAAATCAGCTGTAAGTAATCAAGTACTACATGAGTTTGCTCCAAACAAAAACATTTACTAAGTATCAAACCAACACATGAAATATAAATAAAAACAATTAGTTATTAAACATATTCAAAAATTATATATAAACTAAAGAAAAAGATAAATGAACATATATAATAATAAACAAATTAGATACTTATGCATTAACCCCCCCTGATGTAAAAGGAGATGTACAGACACCCAACAGGCAACATCTTCCGATGGAGTGGTCTTCACTTTAACAAAGTGGGAGGAAAAGAAAACAAAAGCACGATATAAAAATATGGTAAAAATATATCTAAACATAACTAGATGCATGGAACCACTGGATGAAAGCCTGTCAATCAAATCGATCCATGAGTGTGCATATATTAAGTCACACACAAAAATGTAAGAGTATGTACAATTATCCAATAGGACAAATATCTGGAAAAAAATTGAACATACTATCATCTGTTTTCCATCCTTTATATGCCATACCATTTTTTCCAGATATTTCTCCTATTGGATAATTGTACATATTCTGACATTTTAGTGTGTAACTTAATATATGCACACTCATGGAGCGATTAGATTGACAGGTTTTCATATATATATTTGTTTACATCCAGTGGTTCCATGCATCTAGTTATGTTTACATACCGTATATCTTTACCATCTTTTTATATCGTGCTTTTCTTTTCATTTCCTCCCACTTTGTTAAGGTGAAGACCACTCAGTCTGGCGATGTTGCCTGTTGGGTGTCTGTACATCTCCTTTTACATCGTGGGGGGGGGGGGGGGGGGTTAACACAAAAGTATCTAATTTGTTTATCATGATATATGTTCATATATCTTTTTCTTACTTTATATATATATGTTTTGAATATGTTTACTAACTAATTGTGTTTATTTATATATCATGTATTGGTTTGATACTTGTTATAATGTAAATGTTTTTGTTTGGAGAAAACTCATCTAGTACTTAATTACTTACAGGAGGGCTCGACAAAACCCAGGCGGCAGGTCACAATCAATGGTGACTGGAAATTGCGTCCTGGCGCCAGGATTACACCACAGCAGTGGTCAGGATCCTCCCATGTGGCCCACCTGCAAGTGCACGGACTAGCATTGGGCTGGCCGATAATTGAGGCCGCGGCTTTGCTGCCTGCTGGAGCGGGATACACACTCCTATGTGAAATCCAGCGCTCTCTGGTGGACAGCGCTGTGATGAGTGCGGCTTGCTGTCACTGCCTGTCCACCTCCGACATCATCTTCCCAGGTTGACAGCTGGGCTTGATCAGTCGCCCTTTCCTTACTGCCGCTGAGTGGACGGGGAGTACCGTCTATCAGTGCCACCAGTAAGTGCCCATTAGTGTCACCTGTCAGTGCAGCTAATCAGTGCCACCTATCAGCGCCGTCTAATCAGTGCAGTCTCATCAGTGCCCATCAGTGCAGCCTCATCAGTGCCCATCAGCGCAGCCTATCAGTGCAGTCTCATCAGCGTCGCCTATCAGTGTCCATCAGTGCAGCCTATCAGAGCTTATCAGCGCAGCCTCATCAGTGTTGCCTGCCAGTGCCACTTCATCACTACCCATCAGTGCAGCCTCGTCAGTGCCACTTTTTTTCTTTTTTTATCACTTGGCAGCAGGCGTGAGCAATTCTTATTGCCTGACACCCCAGACATGCAGTTCTGGGTGCTGGGCAGCGGATTTAAAAAACTGGCTCCTAACTTTTTTTGCGGGCTTCTAGATTCTAAGCAAATTTGTCAAGCCCTGACTTACAGCTGATTTCCGGCTATTTAAGAGTTAACATGACGGGTACTTGTAGGTTATGACTAAGCAATCAAGTTTGTGAAACCCATCAACTGTGCTCCCTTCTGTGTTATGAAGTTATTGTGATTTCATTATTCTATGTTGGATGATTTTATGGAAATAAGGATCTTGCATCTTAAGCCCCGTACACACGTACCGATGGTCGGCTTACAAATGTTCCTCTTTTCTCCCCGGGATGTCGGTGTCTGCTGAAAAGTGCAAAGACAGCACAAGGACAGCACAAGAATTTTGTCCGCCGACTGCAGAAGTGATGTCATGTAATGGTTAACTTTCCCTGTGTTTTCTATTTTCTGAGCATGCCCAGTCTTGCAAATCTGCGGTCTGTCGGCCGAATTGTGTACTGACAGGCGAACAATCGTCCGTTCTGGTGTCGGCATACAAATATTTTCATGTTTGCACGAAAGACTTTTGTCCGCGGATTGTGCGCAGACATCTGTCGGAGGCACCATACTAACACGCGTACAATCGGCAGATCCTTCGTCCACCGACGTTTGTATGCCGACGATCGGTACGTGTGTACGGGCCTTTAGAGTGAGAGTCATGCCCCATACACACGTGCAGATTATCTGCAGACTTTTGTCTGCAGACTTACCAAAACCATATAATATGAGGTCAAACCTAAACACTTTCAATTTGTATGCAATCAGGCAGGCCCTTGCACTACATAGAAAAGGTAAGTCTGCAGACAAAAGTCTGCAGATAATCTGCACGTGTGTACGGGGCATCACTCTTCTCTTTTTTGGATACATTGGTCAGACCACAGACTGGACCTGCACTCGATTATCAAGGACCATATTGTTTTCACCTGGAGCAGCATTACATCCTTTCCTGCTACCACTAGACCTCTAAAGGTATACTGTGGTATCTGGCACCAAGCCATCAGTAGTAGATCCTTTAAGTCCTGTAAGTTGCAAAGTGGGACTTCTGCTTTCAATACATCAGCTTCATAGACAACATGTTCACTTACTGCCTAATATATCGCACTGACTATCAGATGCCATTGTAATGAGATAATCAATGTTATTCATCTAACCATAAAGTTATGATCAGTGTATATACAAAAGTACAAGGTAGTGGTATCTCTCTGAAGCAATTAAAGATAAACTCCAGGAATTCAACCACTTTGTAAAATGGCATAGTATGGCTTAAGTCCAATGAGGTGTATGTCACCCCATGGAATTATCGCTTTAATTTACATTTGAAAGTTTTATGTTGCTCTGAGAGGATAGCTATCACTACATTTCCAGAGTTTCGATGCTGGACCTTCTGGCCCCAGCTCCTCCAGCTGCAAAGTCACATGCAGCTGCTGTGCCTCCCCCTCCCCACCTCCTGTCCAATTGCAGAGCGCTTTGTATTATGTGAAGTCATTAACAAAATACAAAGACTTCTGTGAAGGGGCAGCAGAGAGGAGGGGTGGTCAGAGCTGCTGTGTGTGAGAAGACAGCTTCTCTAGTCTTAGAGCCCTAGAGTGTAGCAATAGCTATCATTCTAGGGCTCTATAAAACTGTCAGATGCACCTTGCTGGACTTAACTTATGGTAAGCCAGCACATTTTACTATGTAGCTGAATTCTAGCAGTTCAGCTTTAAACCCCCATCATGTCATGCTTTTCTCTTGTGCATGTTGGTGTCAGTGCTGTTAGAGTATTTTAATATTACTCCTTCTGTAAAAGAATGTTATTAGGATTTTCTTTAGAGAATTTATGTAGTTACTGACTTGTGTTAATCTAATATATTTTTTTTAAACAGGGGTACATTAATCCATATAGCATTGGTTTTTGGAAAAAATGGTATGAAATGTGGTATGTTTATGTACAAAAAGCTCTAATACCAATTTGCCCAAAGTTAGCACTTCCTAGATACAAGGACACTGAAACGCATATCAATTGACACTTATGAAGGTTCTAGTTGGGAAAATATACTTACATCTCTGCTACTGCATCTCCCACACCACAGAACTTTGCCAGCTCATCTATGCCCTCTTCTTTAATAACGGTGCTATCCACATCAAAGCAGACTGCATCTGCCTTACGGAAGAGTTCTTTTAGCTGTGACAGGGAAAACATACTGTGGTGCACCCTCCTGAAATTAAAACAGCAGGATAAGCATTAAAAAAACTATACATTTTTTTATATATTATTTTTTTTTATATGAATTTAATTAAAGAAATAATTTAAAAACTGAGAAGTGTAATGTACTGGTTGTCTACTTTAAGTGGCCCAAATTAAAGTCTAATTGAACTTTTAATTTAAAGAAGTTCTTTGTAAAATGTAGTTGATTTAAAGAAGTACCATGCATATGACTACAGGATTTACATGCTGGGGGGAGTAACCGCAACATGCAACTGGTGGGGAGCAGTTATTCTATATACACAGAAGTGTTGAATAGAAAAAATATGGTTTGTGCTGGATACCAGGCTGGACTGACTAGACCAGTCGATGGTCGTGGGTGGGTGATTGTGTGGGTAAAGAAGAAGAGGTCCTTTCCAGTAGGTCATGTCCAATGGTGAATAGTGGTGGTGGACCCTCTTGGGGGCTTGGGCTGCTACCTTTCCGATACAGCCTTATGGTAATTTCAGCAAGAAGTCTTGGATAAGATAGAAGGACCACCTATGTCTAAAAAACTGCAACTTTGATGTATGGTTCATAAAAACGTTTATTAAAAGTAATACATGTACATTAAGCCAACCTGTTTTGGGGGAATGGACTTCCTCTTCTTCAGGGCTAGTGAGTAAGCACAAAAAATTAAAAATGTATTAAAAATATATACATGTATACTGTATGGTATATTTTCTTTTACAGCATGAGCGTTGTTTATAAGTGACCCGGTGGTGACAGGATCACTTATAAACAATAAATGTGTATTCTTAAAAGTTTCATTTCTTTAGAAAGTAGCCTGTCCCCTACCAGCATGCTGCAGAGGACTCTTCCTCTTTTTTGTAAAAGCAGTGGTCTCTCTGCTGAGGTCCAACACTTGAGTCAGATTTACAGCTCTTCAATTAGCAGCAATGACAAGCTTTGCTGATTGCAAAACTATGGATGGTGACAGGCTTTTTTTAGTAAGACTCTGGCTGCTTTTTACAAAAAATGAACTGTAAGGCTTTCTACACTTTTTGTTTTGGTTTGGTGCACCTGAAAAGTATTTAGCTGGTATAAAACAAAACTTCGGGTGGGCTTTAAAGTAGAAGTTTAGCCTAAAATCTCTAAATCTACTGGCAGCCACATTCTAAGACTAACCTATTTAAAGAAAAATCGCTATACCTTTTATGAAGCCAAACAGGTCCGGTCTCCAGCGGTGGAAGCTGTGTAGAAGAGACAGCTGACAACGACTGGGAAATGCCAGGAAGTGACGTCACCCATAGAGTTACTATGGGGCTTCTGTTGTCGGCTGCCTCTTCTGCACACTCCCACACACAAAAGCCACTGCTGATGGCTCAGCATGGGACCCAACCAGAGCAGCTTCAGAAAAGGTATATGTAGCGATTTCTTCTTTAAAGGGAAAGATAGATTAGCCCTAGAATGTGTCTGTGAGTAGATTTAGAGATAGTTAGTTTTAAGCCAAACTTCTACTTTAAAGGATTACAGTTTGGAAATAAAGTGGTGGTAGATAAGCACATTGGGGTTGAGTTACTAAAATCGGAGAGTGCAAAATCTGGTGCAGCTGTGCATAGAAACTAATAAACTTCCAAGTTTTATTGTCAATGCTTAGTTGAACAAATTAAAGTTAGAAGCTGATTGGCTACCATATACAGCTGCACCAGATTATGCACTCTCCAGTTTTAGTAAATCAATCCCAAAGGTGATAACAATGGGCCAAAGGGGGGAAGCTAAAGGAGACTAGTCATTTTAATAGTCATATAGCTGGCAGCAAGAAAGAAAATACATTTCAAAACTGGCTGTAACCATTAGTTCGAGGATGTGTGGTCACGGTGTCATGTAACTTCTGAAAATTTATTTTTTGTATGATCTTGCCCTAGAGGGGTTGTAAAGTCAGAAGGTTTTTTCGTCCTAATGCATTCTATGCATTAAGATAAAAAACCTTCTGTGTGCAGCAGCCCCCCTAATGCTTACCTGAACCTCCTTTCGATCCAGGGATGTCCATGACTGTCTCAGCTGTCTGTAACTCCTCTCCTCATTGGCTAAGACACAGCAGCGGTGCAATTGGCTCCCGCTGCTGTCAATCAAAGTCAGTTAGCCAATGAGGAGAGAATAGAGGTGGGGCCAAACCACAGCTCAATGTCTGAATGGATACACTAAGCTGTGACTCGGCTTGGGTGCCCCCATAGCAAGCTGCTTGCTGTGGGGGCACCCAAAGGGAGGGAGGAGGCCAGGAGAGCCGAAGAGGGACAGGAGAAGATCCAGGCTGTCCTGTGCAAAACCAACTGGGTAAGTATAACATGTTTGTTATTTTTATTGAAAAAAAAAAAAAAAACAAGACTTTACAATCACTTTAACATGTATCCTTAGATCTCATGTAAATGTATACAGTATCTACAGAGTAGCTAGGGAAAAAAATTACTGACATCCCTGACTCTGGCCTAATTCTAGGGGAAACAATAGCACATGGCTGAACATATCCAAATTTTTTAATCATCAGAAAGGGGACAACCAGGGGTGTCAGCTATACGCTATGGACATGATAAGTGTAATCAGCTAGATTTTATATCTGTACCTGCTTTTATCTTGCCATGTTTTTTTATTAGTTTTATCAAACACTACAAGTTACCGTTCACACTAAATGAACATATATCACACTTCATTGAATGCTAGAAGACAGTTTATTTGAGTCATCCAGTTGGAAGTAACAACTTGAAATATAAACTCAAGTGTAACTCTAGGCAAAGCCTAATTAGTGTTGCATACAGTGGGGAAGGGTTAGACCCTTTGTCGAGTTTTTGTTGCTCTCTATGTCCCTATCGGGCAGATTCACCACTCTATTTGTACTGTCAACACGCGAGGGGTAATGCAAAATTTTACAGGTGTTTCAAGGAAAAGAGGTGGGGAAACAAATGTCTAAAGCGGAATACACACTATACAACTTTTGTTGTTAGCATTACTTTAGATTTACCTTCAACTATGTAGTGCAAGGGCCCGCCTGACTGCATACAAATTGAAAGTGTTTAGGTTTGACCTCATATTATATGGTTTCGGTAAATCTAAAGGAAAAAATTTAAAAAAAATTGTATAGTGTACACTTTGCGAGATATCTGCTTTCGATTGCATCTTTGGGACATGAAGTGAAGGGACATTTTACCAATGGTACATACAGCAAGAAAATAAACTCGCAGAAGTTTTAACCCTTTATGACTTCATTCAAAGCTAAAAAAAAAAAAAAAAAGGTTTGGCTATACATAAACTTTAGGTCTCCTATGCTTGCTTATGTCTGCTCAAAGAGTAATCGATATGCATGGATGTTCATGAAAACTGATTTGTTGACATATACAGTACATAACCATAATCTTTTACCATTTGCTTAATCATTCTGTGCAAATTAAAACATATATTTATTTTACCTGATATGTGTGTACGTACGCGCGTTTGCCGTCTGTAAGAGAAAACATTGAAAAAACAAGAATTCAGCTCATAAGGTTCAACTTTTACATACATACTGTACATACAGAATAAAATTTAAGCATGTCGGAGGCTGCACTTCTTGGTCTCTCCTGGAAGAGATGGTAGAATGAGTGGTTCCCTCTCTTCTTTGCCCTGTTCCTTACCCCCCTCTCCTTTTTTTTTCTTTTTTTTTGTTTGGTTTCTTTTAGCCACCTTTTTTGACGTTCTTTGACTTATGGTTTTTACCAGATAAAATACCACACTAGGTACAGAGACTCCTTATTGTCTGAATGTTTGGGTTACCTTTTAACATGTGTATCTGCTTCCTTGACCAGCCAGTATCTCCCTAGTTCTGAGTCTCATTTGCATACATTTGATTTCTAGAAATGTATGTCATATGGTTTCTGTATTTTCTGTGTGCATTCTTTATAAATAAAGTATTGAAAAAAAAAAACGAATAAAATTTAAGCATGATTTTCTAGACCTTACACAGGGCAACAGGGAAGGGACAAAACAAGGTCAATCACTAAGCAGCAGAGCTGACCCATTCAAATCCTTAACCCAGAAGTAACATCTATGTTCTTAGCTCCAAATGGTTGTAAAAAGTGGCAGAAGAGCAAAAAAATAGTGTATGTGTTTCTGGGGGAACATGCCTTAAAATGAACCTGTTGCAATGACCTGCTTGAACAGACCAAGGTTTATGTTAAGTTGCTTGCATCTCAAGATCAACTGATCATTAATACATGGGGTTCTCACAGAATGTAACCTCTACCTTGTATTTTTTTCATCACATACACATCTCGAATAAAGGTGAATTTGCTCCAAATCTATACAGAAACAAATACAAGTGTTCCTCCTGCAATTCAAAATTCATCTAATCGTTGCATAGTTTGGAGAACTGGATTCCCTGGTCTAAGCACAACCTGAGTCCTACTGCAATGGATTCAATATACTCTACACATGGTGTACTTTCATGCAAATAATAAATATTAAATACCCTGTTTCCCTGAAAATAAGCCCTACCCCGAAAATAAGACCTAGCATGAATTTCAGGGATGGCTGCAATATAAGCCCTACCCCGAAAATAAGCCCTAGTAAAATCCTTGATCTCAGCCCCTCCCTCTGCAGTATTCAGGGAGGGAAAGTAGAGCTCCGGAGGGTCACGTGAGTGCACATTACATAATCTTTTTACAAAATCCATTACATATTTTTACAATGACTTTATCCAAGGTTTATTTTTGGGATTACAGAATGTCATAATGCTGACTTCTGAGCTGACAGGGAGAGAACTTTTTTTTAACATTTTATTATTTTATTCCAGTTTTTTTGGAACATAAAGAGGGCTAAATGACACAACACAAGCACTGTGCTGTCTACCATGCTTTAAAGGATCAGGATACCTATTTATTTTAGGGTTACAATCCCTTTAAGTTAGTCTTTTTACATACCATAAATAAATAAGACATCCCCTGAAAATAAGCCCTAGTGCGTTTTTTGTAGCCAAAATTAATATAAGACCCGGTCTTATTTTTGGGGAAACGCGGTACAAATGGTAGCACTGTTTTGTAAGGGTCTGTGTTGACAGGCTTTTGTACACATCAGTCAAGTTTTGCATTCCTATACAAAACCAGCTTGAAGCATCTCAAATGCAGGTCAGAAGGAGGTCAACTGCAAGTCAAATGTACATGTCAGTCAATTTTAAATGATCTCAGAAGTGTCTCAAACTGATGCCATCAACACAAGCCCAAACCCCAAAAAAAGGCCCTAAGAAACCTGTGGGGTTTGTTTACTAAAACTGCATGGTGCAGCTGTGCATAGAAACCAATCAGCTTTTTGGATTCAGACATATAATTTTATTTATTCCCTTACCCTAGTGAACTTCATCAAAACTCCACAACAGGCCCTTCTGGGATGACCGGTGGAGGGGAACCTAGGACACGTGAGTCAATTGCATTCTTTTTTACAGCAGCCAAAATCTCAACTGTGAGATCCTGGAAATATTCCATAATACCATTTGAGCTATTGAAGGCTAAGTTGACATGGATCATGATAAATGAACACCTGTCGGCAATCCATGACAAGTTGGCCTTCTTCGAGAAAGTCTGGGACCCCTAAATTACATTTCTTTCCGACTCCTCTTGAGATGGACACATTTTGACCGCAGAGGGTGCACTTCTTTTCCTTTCTTCTGGTTGCCCACTTTATCTTATTTTTTTATTTTTTTCTGAATTCTCTTTATCTGTATCGGTTTAATTTTTAGTTTTTAATCTTTTTTTAAATGTTCTATATGGTACATAGGTTGACAAATGATGAGTAGTGCGCGTTAGGAGAAAGTTATTGGCCTATATGACTGGCGTGGTGAACACCATAAATGACCTTCTCAGCCGGGGATGTTGTCCTACCCCTCTTTCCTTCCGAATGTAGGAGTTCAGGGCTTAACCATGGTTAACATCTGGTGGTTTCACTTCTAAACCTTTCCATAGCTGAGCCTTTTATGGAGAGGCAGAGAGGTTATTTGATTGGGTTGTATTATTTCCTTGAAGCACATTGCATTGTATTTCAAATGGTTATGTATTTACTGGATATCACAATTACTTTACATTGTTTATTATAGTTACATAGTTACATAGTAGTTGAGGTTAAATAAAGACAACATTCCATCCAGTTCAACCCGTGTAGATGTGTGTGGACGTATTAATTTACCATTATCCTGAATGTTGTGATCTTTGAGATGCACGTCCGAGAATCTTTTAAAAGTAGCCATACTCCTCGCAGTTACCACCAATTGTGGAAGAGAGTTCCACAATCTTATCGCCCTTACAGTGAAAAACCCCTTATGTGGCTTACCATGGTTTTATAAAGTGGTAGGATTATAGCTTTATCTCTGGAATATATCCCCTTCCTTATGCATGCTAATATTCTGCCGGCTTTGGCAGCTGCAGCTTTACATTGCATGCTATTGCTTAGTCTATCTTCCACTAAGACTCCCAGATCTTTCTCCATTCTTGATTCCCCCAGAGCCCCCCCCCCCCAAAGTGTATTTTGCGTTCATGTTTTTAGCCCCCAAGTGCAATACTTTACATTTCTCCACATTAAACCTCATTTGGCATGTAGTTGCCAACTCTGTTATTTTGCCACTGTATGATTGAATGTATCTGGAGATTGATCTGTACTCCTCTCTTGCCACATGTTTTCATGTTGGCTTTTGTACTTCTTTGAAATACTAAGTATAATATTATATAAATAAAAATAAATAAAAATAAATAATATATAAATAATAATAAAATAATATAATAAAAATCATTGGAAACAAAACCAATCGGCTTCCCGGTTTTATTTTCAAAGCTTAATTGAACAAGCTGAAGTTAGATGCTGATTGACTACCATGCAAAATTGCACCAGATTCTGATTGCATCAGTTTTAGTAAATTCCTCACGTATGTCTTTTGGTAGATGATTGTTTAGGTAGTAAAAACATTTTTTTCTCAATTCTTTTTTTTTTTTTTTTTTACAGGAAACCTAAATCATTTACAATATGCATACACTTATCATTAGTGTTTTCAGCAGTTGGGTTTAAAATGCTTTTGCACAAAGAAAAAAAAAAAAAGAAAAATGGCACAAACATGGACATTCCAATGTATGATGACTTTCTAGTACTATATTTTTCCTATTCCATAACTGAATATCTGCAGGGGTGGTGTAATGTACCAGATGTTTGCATTGTGTAACACGTTTGCTTTTCTTACATCTACAGTTCACGTGCTATGAAAATTACATAATCTGTTCATTTTTCCCCTCCATGGACATTGCAGAAAGTAGAAGGTCATAAAAAGGAAACATTATATTCTTGTAAAGAAAATATTTCTCTTTGCAAATGTAAAAACACATTATTTTTTATTAATTCATACATTTAAGTGAAATAAACTGGATAACCAAAAAAATAACAATTTTTAAAATGTCAAAATATAGGATGTTACCTAAACTGAATATGATTTTTTTGCAAGTGCAGCTAATGTAACATGGACTTTCAACCTTTAATCTTTTCTGATATATATAGCAGGCTACATATAGGCTAATAAAAGGTTATGCCCCCAGGTTATCTATGGGGTTGATTTACTAAAGGCAAACAGACTGTTCACTTTGCAAGGTTATTTATTTTTTTTACTAGTAATGGCGGCGATCAGCAATTTTTAGCGGGACTGCGACATTGTGGTGGACAGATCTGACCCCTAATTGACATTTTTGACACTTTTGGGGGGGGGACCAGTGACATTACTACAGTAATCAGTGCTAAAAATATGCACTGTTATTGTACTAATGACACTGGCAGGGAAGGTGTTAACACTAGGAGAGATCAAAGGATTAAATATGTCCCTAGGGGGTGCTTTCTAACTGTGGGGGGGGGGGGGGATGGGCTTGCTGCATGAACACAGAGACCTGTGTTCTTAAATAGGAGGAACACAGGATCCCTGTGTTCATAACTAACAGAACAACGGTCTGCCGTGTTTACAAATGATCAAAGGAGCGATCACGGCTGCCCAGTGTCAATCGCTGCCGCTGGACCTGCTGGACCCGCTGATTGGCTCCACCTCCGTTGGCGCACGTGCCCCAAGCTAATCCCCCGCTAATGGTTTCCTGAAGTGACGTACAGGTACATCGTTTCGCGGGACTGAGCCGACCTGCCGCTGTAAACCTTTGGCGGCTGGTCGGCAAGCGGTTAAAGAATAGGTTCACCTTTTGGGCAAAAACAAATAAAAGCACATATTTTTGCAGAAAAAAAAGACTGTACATTTATTATTTTTTCACAAAGGAGCATGCACAGCATTGCACCAGTGAACAGTGGATGGCGGGTGCAATGTCTGGCTCCTGCAGACAGTGCTCGATTACCAAGTAGGCACAGGCCTATGGGTCCCCCGCTATTTAAGAGCCCCGTGACAATGGATCAAAATAATATTGATTTGATCTTGAAATAAATATACAATGAAGTCTCTTAAAATGTTTTTAAAATGATGAAGACTTTTTTTTTTAGTTTTGGATGCAATAGGAAATGGTTTGGGCCCGGTCATTTTTGATTTTGTGCTGTGAACCATTGGGGAGATTTGTATTCACTTCCTATTTCCTAGGCACACCAGGAAGTTAGAGTAGATCTCTACAATGTTAGGGGATATCTTATCATAGATAGCTGTTACCAGCACATTTCTACCTCTACCCAGAGTTGTATAAAGTACTCGAAACCCATACTTGAGTAAAAGTACAAGTGCTCAATCAAAAAGTGACTTGAGTAGAAGTGGAAGTGCTCGATCAAAAAGTGACTTGAGTAGAAGTACTAAAGTATTCAACATTTTTTGTACTTAAGTATTGCAAGTAGTTTTTTAAAAAAAATTTGCTACTCAAGTACTGAAAGTAAAAGTACCAGTAGTTTTTGAAAAAAAAATTGCTACTCAAGTACTGAAAGTAAAAGTACAAGTACTGTGTTATGTAGTTATTAAAGAAAGAAGTCAAAAGTTTGAACATCATATTGTTTTTTAATATTTCAAATGCAGCTTTTATTTATACATACAGTAGCTTTTATTTCCGTATGCGCTGATAATATACATGTTTTGAGCTTCATGAAACCTGCCATCTACTGTAACTATGCAGCACAAAAAAAAAATATCGGAGTAGAAGTATTAAAATCATTGAAAAAATGTAGTGAAGTAAAAGTGGAAGTAGGAGAAAAAAATTCTACTCTATGAAAGTACAGATACCGCCTTTCAATACTTAAGTACAGTAGTGAAGTAGTTCTACTTAGTAACTATACATCTCTGCTTCTACCCCTGTCCCTGGAAAAAATAAAAAAATGCACGATTCCCACTCACTTCCTATACCAGTGACAATGGTCACCAAAATAAATGAGAGAGTGAATCTCCCCAACGTGGACAAAGACAACAATACAAAAACTGACAGGGGCTCTATCCCTTATACATTCTATCAAAAACTCTTTTTAAAAAATTGACTACACATCTGCCAGAGCTGGAACTGTGCCAGATGAAATGCTCGGTAATGTGCCAGACATCTAAGGCTTTCTTCTACCCTTGAGCAGTGTTATGTGGTGTGTCGGCATTCCATTATTTACACATATTACATATGATAAACCCTTTCCTGTGCAGAGTGAAGCTTTGAAAACCTTGGGGCTCTGTTAAAATACTCAACACACTAGGTGCCATAAAACTCGTGTGTAAAATTTTATTGAAAAACTCTCTAAAAAATAAAATTCCTATGGAGATTATCCTAATCACAGACATATCTGCTAAGGAACTGGTAATTTTATTTCAAGGAACAAACTTGAGATATAGGTACATTTTTTTTCAAATGGCAAGCCATTGAAGGCTGTTGTAGCAGTGGAATTCATTCATAATATTTTTAGATATTTGTTATATGACTTAAAGGGTAACTTCACTGTCGTGGGGAAAAAATGAGCAAATAATAATAAAAAAAAAATAATAATAATATAGCGTATACAATTGCGACACAAGTCATATTGTAATTGAATGTTATTAAAAACGACCTTTCTTTTTCAATCTGCAGCACTGTAATTTTCTGAAAATGCAATGCAATATGGCCGCCTGGAGGTGTTCTATACACATAATTTGTACAGAACACCCCTCAGAAACATAATTTCCTGCTTGCGTGATTGGCTCACTGATTTTCCCCAGAAGTTTGCACTAAGATACAAATCTAATTTTTAACATCCCCTGCAACAAAAATGTAATTTTTGGTGAGATACTGTCAAAGGGAAATCATGTCTAAAGGGATGCAGACCCTGCAAATTTCCTCAGAGCCCTGCAGGTGCAGCAGCTATCTGATTATAAAACCAAGGTAAAAGGAGTGGGAATGGCGCTGCCTACTAGTGGAACGGTAATGGTATCTAGACAGGATAGATTAAAAGAGTGAGATAAGATAAGAGTATTGTATATGGACACAGAGAGGAATATCCACAATGTACAAAGCTATATAATATCAAAGTAACAATAAGGTGAATACTGGATATAAACAATGGTGATATAAAGTGACCAAGTGCTTGAAGTGAGTGAATAATATACGTATGTATGCCCAGCATATATACACACAATGAAAATTAGGCTAAACCAATAATATCAAACAATAAAAAATGGTATACGGAATCAAGCAATGAATGGTAAAGTGACAAGTGCCAATGTTAGAAGTATAAAATAAAAAATGTATAAAGTGATACGGTGATAAGCATAAATTAGATATGTGAATCAATATAGTGAATAATTATAATTAATAATCAGATGAGGAGACTAGGTGACGTAAATATTATTAATAGTCCAATAAGGTGACTGGGTGACGGGTAAAGTCCATATTAAGTGAGAAATATCTTCATAGATATCTTCTTAGAAAAATAATAAATAAATAAAACCCCGTGGTGGGTGATGAGTGAGGTGATAAGTGCCCCCTAGGGTAAGTAGCCCACTCACCGGACGTACCCACCCCACACAGGGGTAAAGAGGGGGTATAGTGGTTAGGATAAATCCCTCTACTGGGTCTTTTCCTCCTCCAGGGATCCTGAGATATAGGTGTACCGGGAGATGGCCACAGGTCCTATGAAAAGGCCCAGGGAACAGGGGGGTCCACTCCTGGATGGGGTATTGACTCCGGTGTCAGACCAAACGTAACAGGACCATGTAGGTACAGGTATAGCATGTGGGGCAAGAAGAGGCCAATAGTGTAATACTGCAAACACTATTTTTATTGAAATAAAATAGATGGGTACTCCCAATCTGTATGAATCAAACGAGCATGTATGCGGAGCTGTGGAATGCAATGCGCTCCAATCAGATGCCGGAACCGGAAGTGATGCGACGGCGCTGTACGCGTTTCGTCATCAAACGTCTCCAGCTTGATTCCGTATACCATTTTTTATTGTTTGATATTATTGGTTTAGCCTGATTTTCATTGTGTGTATATATATACTGGGGATACATACGTATATTATTCACTCACTTCAAGCACTTGGTCACTTTATATCACCATTGTTTATATCCAGTATTCACCTTATTGTTACTTTGATATTATATAGCTTTGTACATTGTGGATATTCCTCTCTGTGTCCATATACAATACTCTTATCTTATCTCACTCTTTTAATCTATCCTGTCTAGATACCATTACCATTCCATTAGTAGGCAGCGCCATTCCCACTCCTTTACCTTCATTTTATATAGCCTCGGCTATTTTCTGGGAGGCTGCAGCCCACTGATACATCCATTATATGTAGCGCGGAGTCTTATATTTCCATGATTATAAAACCACTCCCATACAGATTCACTCGGTACATGGACACAGACAAACACACAGCTATTCCTTCAGAATAACAAAAGGTAGGAATCTGTAACAAAGTTTGTTAAAATCCCTGCAATGTATATAGATCACCCAGAGGGGATTGTTATTTCCCAAGAAAAGTAGAGTTACTCTTTAACCACTTAAGCCCCGGAAGATTTTACCCCCTTCCTGACCAGGGCCTATTTTGCGATTCGGCACTGCGTGACTTTAACGGACAATTGCGCGGTCGTGCGACCCTATACCTAAACGAATTTGACGTCCTTTTTTTCCCACAAACAGAGCTTTCTTTTGGTGGTATTTGATCACCTGTGCGATTTTTTGATCATGCGCTATAAACAAAAAAATACCGTCAATTTTGCAAAAATAACAATATTTTTCACATTTTTTTATATGAAATTCCCCCCCCCAAAAAAAAGTAAAAATCAAAATTTTTTAACATTTTCGGCCAATTTGTTTTATGCTACATATGTTTAGTAAAAAAAAATAGCAAAAAGCGTATTTTGATTGTTTTGCGCAAAAGTTATCGCGTTTACTAACAAAGGGAAAGATTTTTGTCATTTTTGTTGGTTTTTTTTTAACGCGTAATGGCGGCGATCTGCGTTTTTTTTGCGGTACTGCGACATTGCGGCGGCCAGATCGGACCCTTGACTGACATTTTTGACGCTTTTGGGGTTACCAGTAACATTTCTACAGTAATCAGTGCTATACATATGCACTGTTACTGTAAAATTACACTGGCAGTGAAGGGGTTAACTTTTTTTGAGAGGGAGGGGTTATGTGTGTCCCTAGGGGCGTGATTCTAACTGTGATTGGCTGTGGCTTGAGGTGTGGGAACAGTGATCAACGGTCCTACATAGTAGAACCGTATAATCACTATTCCATTTCCTACACAGGGGAGAATGACAGGTGGCTTGTTTACATCAGCCGCCTGCCTTTCTCCCTCAGGACCGACGATCGGCGAGTGACATCGGGTCCGCCGGTCACACGCGCGGGGGGGGGGGGGGGTCCATGACCGCTTGGGAGTGCGCCTCTGGGGGCGCGCGCTCACTCCCTAGACCCTCACAGGCTAGCGACGTAGTACTACGTCGCTCTGCCTGTGAGGGGCTGACCGCCGCAGTAAATAGTCGTGCGGCGGTCGGCAAGCGGTTAAGGCTACGTTCACGCTTATGAAGGTGCGGGAATGCGTGCAATACACATCCCATTACCGCAGGGAAAACGTGCTGCTCTTTAGCAGGCGCGGGGGTGCAGCACATTTTCAGGTGCATGAAACCACATGGTGCAAAAGCACCATGCAGTTTCTGTGCGTCTGTGATTTTGAAAACTTGCAGGGACCTTTTTCCTGTGTTTTACGCAGGAAATGACTGTTGTACCCACACAAACACGGCAGGAACATGTAGTGAACATGTTGTCCCTTAAGCTGATGTGTTAAAACAGGAACAAAAAATGGGCAAGCAAAAGAATTTGCATGACTTTGACATGGGACAAATTGTAATGGCTGGACGAGCAACTCCAAAACTGAAGCTCTTGTGGGATGTTCCCGGTCTGCATGGTCAGGACTGACCAAAAGTGGTCCAAGAAAGGAAAATTGGTGAACCAATGACAGGGCCCTGGGCGACTAAGGTTCATTGATGCACATAAGGGGCTAAGGCTGGCCCATGTAGACAGATCCAAAGAGCTAATGTAGCTCAAATTGCTAAAAAGTTATTGCTGGTTTTGATAGAAAGGTGTGAGAACACACAGTGCATTGCAGTTTGTTGTGTATTAGGTTGTGTAGCTACAGACCGGTCAAGGTGCCCATGTTGACCCATGACCACAGCCAAAAGCTCCTACAATGGGCACGTGATAATCAGAACTGGACCATAGGAGTAATGGAAGAAGGTGGCCGGTGTGATGAATTTAAGATTGGTTTGAGGAACACATCAAGTTTGAGGTTCTCCAGATCTCAATCTAATCGAACATCTGTGGGATGTGCTGGAAAAACAAATCTGATCCATGGAGACCCCACCTCAACTTACAGGACTTAAATTATCTGCTACTGACAGCTTGGTGCCAGATACCACATCATCCTTTCAGGGGTCTATTAGTGTCCATACCTTGACAGGTTATTGTGGGTGGTCATAATGTTAGGGCTGACAGGTGTGTGTGTGTGTGTGTTATAAACAGTATACAGTAAACCCCCCTCCGGTTACGTTCCAGACCCAGCCGCGAAAAGTGAAAATCCGGGAAATAGAAAAATCCTATTAAAATGCATTGTAGGCATGTTTTTTTACTGTCACTGTACGTCTAAAAGCATTTTAAGGTCTTTAACCACTTTACCACCGGAGGATTTTGCTGTCTTACGTCCAGGCCACTTTTTGCGATTCGGCGCTGTGCGACTTTAACTGACAATTGCACGGTCGTGCGACGCCGTACCCAAACTTCCTTTTTTTCCCACAAAGAGAGCTTTCTTTTGGTGGTATTTGATCACCTGTGAGATTTTTACTTTTTGCGCTATAAACAAAAAAAAAGAGCGATTATTTTGAAAAAATAACAATATTTGTAAAAATTTTTTTATATGAAATTCCCCCCCAAAAAATGTAAAAATCTAAATTTTTTTAAATTTTTGGCCAATTTGTTTTCTGCTGCCTATGTTTGGTAAAAAAAATCAGAATAAGCGTATTTTGATTGGTTTGCGCAAAAGTTATTGCGTTTACTAAAAAGATTTCTGTCATTTTTGGTGTTTTTTTTTTTAACGAGTAATGGCGGCGATCTCGATTTTTTTTTTTTGCGGGACTGCGACATTGCGGCGGACAGATCGGAGCCTTGACTGACATTTTTGACCCTTTTGGGGGTACCAGTGACATTTCTACAGTAATCAGTGCTATAAATATGCACTGTTACTGTAAAAATGACACTGGCAGGGAAGGGGTTCATTTTATTGGAGAGGGAGGGGTTAATGTATGCCTGGTGCTTACTAACGTGTGTGGGGGGAGGTGACTGAGTGACACAAGGACAGATCGAGGGTTCAGCTATGCTGAACCCTGCAATCTGTCACTCCTTGTCACTTAGGAGATCCGCCCGCTCTGTTTACACAAGCCAGACTCGATTCCCCGACGATTGGGGAAGAGCAGCGGCCGCTCCTCCCCTGGCCCGACTCCCGCTGTGACTGAAAACAGCAGGAGCGCGCCTCCGGTGGTGCGCGAGCGCCGCCTACAGGGGGAGGAATCCAGCGACGTACGTCTACGTCGCTGGACGGAATCGAGCCACTTTGCCGCAGTACAGTCAACGTGACTGGTCGGCAAGTGGTTAAACACACTTTTAAAACAATAGAAACTCATTTAAACACATAAAAGATACTGAGAGACATTGCAAGAGCTATGGAAAACACAAAAATATTTCATTTTTAATGATTTATATAGTAAAATAACATTACAAAAAAAAAACGCAATATACCGGGACCACAAAAACTGAACCGCGATGCAGCGGGGGTTTACTGTTTAATTGTTTTTTTATTTCACCGTTTTATCAATTGCTGAACAACATTCAGGAGTACTCTGTGGCCAGTTTTGATACAGATGCTTCTAGTTATATAAGTAACAATGTATATAAACACAGGCATCTACTGTATATACTTTGTAATATAATGTATCAATGCTATTATGTGTCATTTGCTTAAATAGGACATCAGAAGTATTCTACAAAGGGATGGATTTACTAATGGCAAAATATGATTTTCATGGGGTTGATTTACTAAAGGAAAGGTGCACTGTGTAAGGGAATTTTTTTTCCAGAACTTAAAGTGAAACTTAAGTCAGAAAATTAAGTCCTGCTAGATCACTTCAGGCTGGCCCATTTTGCAGGTAAAGCTATTTAAAACGTCAAAAATAAGTGACTATACTGTTTAAAATCCAGTAATACACTGTCTCGCCCTGCTCTGCACATGCTCAGTTGCTCTCCATTATTAGGCATTGCTGAGTTTGTAGAGGCGATCTGCTGACAGCCTAAAAGCAGAATTAAACCCTCCTATCTTTTACAGCCAAGGACACTTCTTCTGTTTGATCTGCAACTGCCATGGTGGTGCACGCAATCAGTTATGACACCAGCCATTTGATGGTTTGACAGTTTGGTTGAGGACACAAGCAAATGTGACAGTTAGCAATCCTGCCATTCCAGGAATGTAACTGCTTTTTTTTGTAAACCTTTTAATTTTTGGGTTTAGTTCCACTTTATGATTAAGTGCCGGTTCACATATATGCGATGCGGGAAACCTGCGAATCCACTGCGGGTTCCCGCGTCGCATTCAACTCGCAGGCAGTTCACACTGCCATATGCGAATCGCTAGGGGTGTCAATACAAAGTTAACGACACCGCCAGATCAAGTAGCATATCGCAGTGCGAACTGTCAGTTCAGACATGAATAAAGTCGCATTGGTGTGAACCACCATGCGATCCAATTCTGCTGCAGATCCAAAAAAGGGTCCTGTGTGTGTTCTGTCCGAATCAGATGCAAATTCAGCCATACAATCTGTATGGCTGAATTTGCATCGCACAGACATCACATTTGATTTTCAGAGCAGTGCGCTCCGAATCACATGCAATGTCTGTCATCGCTGTAGTGTGAAACGGGATTTACTGCTGGGGCTCTGAGCTTCAGCAACATGACAGCCTCCAGCAAGAAGAAACAAGAGCAATGATGGAGGCAATTTACAGCGCACACTCATTTTGGTAGTATAATTATTGGAATGTATGTTTCTTGTTAAAAAACATTATTTGTTATCAAGCTGTTATGGGTATAGTTTTGCTCTAAAAGGATTGTAAAGATAACAATTTAAGAGGTAGTAAACCGATCAAAATTTTTTTTTTTTTTTTTTAAACTTACCTAAGGCTACATTCACACCTGAGCGTAGCGTTTTCGCGTGTTTTTTAACGCGAATTTACCGCAATTTTTACCGCGATTTACAGGCGTTTTTACAGGCGTTTTTTGTGCAGGCGTTTTTAGATTGAATAGAAACCAATGGAAAACGCCTGTAATCTGCCCAGAAAGAAGCTCATGTACTTTTTTGAGTGTTGGGCGTTTTGCTTAAAGCGTCAAAACGCTCAGATGTGAACAGGGGCCATTGAAATGAATAGGATTTGTCTTGTTTGGCGTTTTGAGAGCTGATCCTAGAGCAGAAAAACTCCCCAAAAACGCCCCAAAACGCCTAGATGTGAACGGAGCCTTAGAACAAAGCCCTGCACTGCTGCGCCGTGAGCTCTGACAGACGCATCCATCTTTACCCAGTTTTCCTTCCGGGTTCATGTCCTCCAGCCGTCTGATTGGCCGCGCCACGATGCCATCACTTCCACGCATGCGCACAAGTGTCACAGACCGCGGCACGGAGCTCTGAAAGGATGGCAAGGGTATACTGTCCCTTCAGAGCGCATGCAGTGTGAATATCTCCTAAACTGTGAAGGTTTAGGAGATATATTTATAGTGCCTACAGGTAAGCCTTATAGGCTTACCTGTATGTACAGGCCTTACCGTATTACAGGCTTACCTTATAGGCTTACCTGTATATACAGGTCTTACCGTATTACAGGCTTACCTGTATATACAGGTCTTACCGTATTACAGGCTTACCTGTATATACAGGTCTTACCGTATTACAGGCTTACCTTATAGGCTTACCTGTATATACAGGTCTTACCGTATTACAGGCTTACCTTATAGGCTTACCTGTATATACAGGTCTTACCGTATTACAGGCTTACCTGTATATACAGGTCTTACCGTATTACAGGCTTACCTGTATATACAGGTCTTACCGTATTACAGGCTTACCTTATAGGCTTACCTGTATATACAGGTCTTACCGTATTACAGGCTTACCTTATAGGCTTACCTGTATGTACAGGTCTTACCGTATTACAGGCTTACCTTATAGGATTACCTGTATATACAGGTCTTACCGTATTACAGGCTTACCTTATAGGCTTACCTGTATGTACAGTTCTTACCGTATTACAGGCTTACCTTATAGGCTTACCTGTATATACAGGTCTTACCGTATTACAGGCTTACCTTATAGGCTTACCTGTATATACAGGTCTTACCGTATTACAGGCTTACCTTATAGGCTTACCTGTATGTACAGGTCTTACCGTATTACAGGCTTACCTTATAGGCTTACCTGTATGTACAGGTCTTACCGTATTACAGGCTTACCTTATAGGCTTACCTGTAGGTACAAGCCTTGCCGTATTTCAGGCTTACCTTATAGGCTTACCTGTAGGTACAAGCCTTACCGTATTACAGGCTTACCTTATAGGCTTACCTGTAGGTACAACCCACATGGAAGAAAAATATATTTAAAATATATTTAAAAAAAAATCTTTTTTTCCCCCAAATATATCGGAAATATATTTGAAATGCTACAATTTTGGCCATATTCAATATATTTCTAAAAAAATTTCCCTAAATATATTGGAAATATATTTTCTTCCATATGGGAAGCCTTACCGTATTACAGGCTTACCTTATAGGCTTACCTGTATGTACAGGCCTTACCGTATTACAGGCTTACCTTATAGGCTTACCTGTAGGTACAGGCCTTACCGTATTACAGGCTTACCTTATAGGCTTACCTGTAGGTACAGGCCTTACCGTATTACAGGCTTACCTTATAGGCTTACCTGTATGTACAAGCCTACAGAGTGGGTTTACATGAACTTAAAAATAAAAAATTCAGTATACTTATCTGTTCTGTGCAATAGTTTTGCACTGAACAGCACCAATCCTCCTTTTCTGCTGTTGCCCACTAGTACTCCTGCTTGTTATGGGGCACTAATCATGTGTGCTTGCTCATCATGCGTGACACATAGAGCCTGGCTTGGCCCCGCCCCCCTTACTGGCTGTGATTGACAGCAGCAGGAGCCAATAGTGAGGAGAGAAAAGAGTGGTGATGCCGCTCTTGTGCACAGCACTGGATCAGAATGGGGCTCATGTAAGTATAAGGGGGAGGGGGGTGTTGGGGGGAAGCTGCACATGGAAGTTTTTTTTGGTTTTTAAAATGTTTTATTTAACCAGAAAGGCAGTTTTCATGTCAATAAAACAATAATAGATAGGTAATAATACACCAGTAAACTGAATATAATTATAGCCAGCTAGTACTCCCATCTATTCTACATATTCTACTCCCATCGTTAGAATATACCATGTTAAACTTTACATGTGTAGTGTAAAAGCACTTTGGTACGAAGATTATAGCTACTGTCTGAATACTAGTATGTTCTTTATTGGAAAATGTTGTACCTTGTTGTTGGTATTTTCTGATATCACACTTTGTTTGATGTGATTTTCTGCTTTCTTTTCACCTGTTTTTGAAATTCAATAAAAACTATTGATTGAAAAAAAAAATGATAGCCAGCTAGTAGATGAAATGCAGACACAAGAAGGGATCAGCAGGTTCTCAATGTAAATCCAAGACATGCATACAACTTTTAAAACCACTTTAATGAATGTGGTGGAATTCCACTTTGTAAAGAATAGCAAATCATGTGCAAGGAGAATGAAATTTTGCTTGCGCATGATTGGATGATGGAAGTCAGTTGAACATCACCCCATTCACTAAGCTTTGGGAAAATTCCCTTCCAAAGTGAACAGCCTATTTTCTTTTCTTAAAAAAAAAAAAAAAAAATGAACTCCAATAGCTCATAATAATACACAAACATTAGTGATACTTTCCAAGCTATAGGATGGAGCTGCATAAAATACAATAGTGTTAAACAAATGCCCTTGGAATATAATACAATCTAGCCATTTTAAGATGAGATGCATGTTGTTGTTTCTCTTAAAGCTCTTAGATGAATGCAAAAATGGGAAAGCAGAAATAATAGCAAATCAATAAAATTATGACTTTTTTATATCATACATATACAACATTATAGGAAAATATTCATTTTTAAGCAATATTCTTCTAAAGAAAACAAAGAGTCCCTGAAGACTTGCCTGCCAAGTTAATATCAGTGTGCCAGTTGTGAATGATTGGTTGTAGGAGCCAGGGAATACTATAAATATGCTATGTGATTGGTCAGGGGCTCCGCTCCGATTGACAGATGATGAGTGTAGGGCTCATGATTGCATCAGCTCTCTCCCTTCAGCACCTACAGAATAGGATGATCCTCCAGGACACATCACCCACACAATCCACACTACAATGTGTGCTGTCATGCTGTAATATCTCATCTTACATGAAATCATTCGGTCTGATGTGTAGCAATGAATGACTTACAGTGTCAGCCGGCTTGTGCTGCTCCTCTCTCTGTCAGCTCTCCCACACAAGTCCAATGTGCACAGACCTTTGCCTCAATTCCTCTACAACAAGACAACCTCGCTAACCCAACTATTTATAACGATCCCCAGCAGCAGCCTGCTGAACCAGCTCTAATCGGTGGGAGGCGAATTCTACACACCATCCAATTACTCCGGTCTACCTTAAAACATGACGTCACTGGAGCCTGGGAAGGAGCTCTGCTCATGTGACTCCGCTGAAGCCATCGGCGGCCATGTTGGAAATGGATGAGGACTTATTCCTTTGCTCCTGAGAAATGATACTACTACATGATGGACTGTACAGACAGGGAGTGAAGTGAGGACAATGCCCACCACTTGTGCAGCATTTGGGTGTTCTAACAATTCTAAAAGAGACAGTCATTTTACGTTTCATAGGTAGGTAACAATTACAAGGCTCTGTCATCATCTGTCTATATGCTGTTGCCCCACAGCCAATCAGATTAATCATCTGACTTTATTCTTTTGCTCACAGCCAATCAGATTCATGATCTGACTTTATTCTTTTGCCCCACAGCCAATTAGATTCATTATCTGACTTTATTCTTTTGCCCCACAGCCAACCAGATTCATCAACTGTCTTTATAACATTGCTCCACAGCCAATTAGATTCATCATCTGCCTTTATAATGTTCACCCACGGCCAATCAGATTCATTATCTGTCTTTATACTGTTGCCCCACAGCCAACCAGATTCATTAACTGTCTTTATACCTTTGCTCCACAGCCAATTAGAGTCATCATCTGCCTTTATAATGTTCACCCACAGCCAATCAGATTCATTATCTGTCTTTATACTGTTGCCCCACAGCCAATCAGATTCATCCATCTGTCTTTATGCTTTTTAGATTCAACAACTTACTTTATACTTTTGCTCTATGGCCAATTAGATTCATCATCTGTCTTTATATTGTTGCCCCACAGCCAATGAGATGTATCATCTATCTTTATACTGTTGCCCCACAGCCAATCAGATTCAAAAACTGTCCTTATATTTTTGTTCTACAGCCTATTAGATTTATTATCTCCCTTTTATTGTTTCGCCACAGCCAATCAGATTTATCATCTGTCTTTATGCTGTTGCCCCAGAGAAAATCAGACTCAACTCATCATCTGTCTTTATACTGTTGCCCCACAGCCAATCAGATTTGACAACTGAATGGGGAGAACCCCAAAGAAACTGGGAACGGCTCAAGGTGCCAGAGCCAGTCGCCAAAGGGAAAAAGAAGATGGGAAAGAAACAGAGAAAGATAAGGGACAAGAAAAATGGGGAAGCGGGGAGGGGGAGGAAGGATGAAAAGAAAAAATGGGAGAAAAGCGGAAAAGACAGGGGAAGAGGAGGGTGGACGAGAGAGGGGGTTAAAAGGGGAAGGAAAGGATCCACAGCCAATTAGATTCATCATCTGCCTTTATAATGTTCTCCCACAGCCAATCAGATTCATCATCTGTTTTTTTGCTGTTCCCCCCACAGCCAATCAGATTTAACATCTGTCTTTATGCTGTTGCCCCAGAGAAAATCAGACTCAACTCATCATCTGTCTTTATACTGTTGCCCCACAGCCAATCCGATTTCGACAACGGTCTTTATACTGTTGGTCCACGGCCAATTAGAGTCATCATCTGCCTTTATAATGTACCCCCCACAGCCAATCAGATTCATCATCTGTCTTTATACTGTTGCCCCACAGCCAATTAGATTGACTTTTTAAAGTGATAATAAACCCCTTAGTTTTCTAAGACCTTTCAGCAGCTTATTTAGGCTGGGTTCACTCTATTCGCATGTCAGGAGATTGTGACCGGCTCTCTATGAAGCTGGTTCACATATCCCCAGAGCGGCTCCAGTGCGAATTGCACAGGAATCCTGTGTGTTTTCTGATTTGTTTCAGGTCCCAATTCAGCCAAAATTTAGGAATGAAATCGGACCTGAAACGGTGAACAGGAACGCACCAGACCCCTGCTGTAAGCTGCTCCGTGCAGCAGTGTGAACCCAGCATTAAAAGCTTTTTGGTCAATCTTCATTCGTGGGTCACAGGAGTGCCCCCTCTCCAGCCCGTTGACCCCAGAAGAGGAGGATCGGAGCCACTTTGTGCAATACCACTGCACAGAGCTGGTAATTATAACATGCTTGTTATTTCTATAAAAAAAAATATTTGACTTTAGTAACACTTTAACGATTATTGATATAAATAATGTACCCGAGTATGAAAATATCCCAAAACTGTAATGATGGAATACCCTTAATGGACTTTTTTGTATGTCATTTAGTTTAAAATATGTTGGAGCAGCAATCCCTCTAATTTTAATTATATAAATACAAACAGTTTTTTTTTTTTTTTTTATTGTAACTCATTACAGTCATAATCACAAACTGATTTCTGCTACATGCACCTTTATAAGTAAAAAAAATAATAAAAAAAAAAAAGACTATACAATTCCTTTCATCACTAGTATTTGTACCTTGGTAATGACCTTCTGGCCACATTTATTTTTCTGTACCATTTTTTCTCTGTCAGATTTCCATCGAACCCAGCGAGGCGAAAACTGTGGCTGAGCCTCCTTAATCGAGAACATTTTACCCCAAGTCTGCACACATTTTTATGTTCCAAACATTTTGACGAGGCATGTTTTGACAGAACAGGCCAAACTGTGCGTTTGAGAGTCAATGCTGCACCCACAATATTTATCTACCCTGACCATATGCTGGAAAAAGTAAGTATTGTGTACAAGAAATCTTTCTTACAATTGTAAACTGAACCCTGGTATGCATGCATTAAAGCAGGGCTCGACAAACCCCAGGCACTAGGTCGCCATGGCAACAAGAAGTTTCGTCCTGGCACATGGGCTGCTGCCCAAATGCCCCCCCCCCCATGCATCTCGGGCTCTGCTTGCCCATCTGCAGGCCCAGGACCAGCGTAGCCGCCAGGTAGAGGGGGAGGGAGGAGAGTCTGCTCTCCTTCCCTTCTATTTGACTCCGAAGTGACGCGTGGCGTCACTTCCGGATCCCCATTGACAGTTTCCCAAGCCATTAAGGCAAGGAAAGAATGTATAGCAATGCAATGTGCATTGCATTACATTCATTCAGTCTCACTAGAGAGAACCTGTCACCAAAAACAATCATCACATACTTTTTGTCCCCTATGTGATGGGAAAAAAATGAAAGTATACATTTTTTTTATTAATTCTAAGAAATTAAGGTTACACCTAAGCACATAAATTCCCCACCCCAAAAAAAAAAAAATTGAGGCCCCCCACATATACGCACGCTGTGGGTTGCCTACGTCTGAAACCATCGATTGTGATACACGTTACATATGGCCGCACACGCCGGAATGAGAGCAATAAAGTTCTAGCACCAGACCTCCTTCGTAACGCTAAACTGATGACGTATAGGGGGCTTTTTAAAGCGTTGCCTATGGAAAATATAGGGTACTGACATTTTGGGTATCTATTGACTCCTTGGCTTTTATATTGTACCCCCTAAAATTACCTTTTAATGTGTTTTGTTTACTTTTGCGGTAATATCGTGTGACATCAAAAATTGGAACTACCTCTATTTTATTCTCTAGGATGTCTTCTTTCAGAAAATATATGTTTGGGGGTTTTATGTAATCTTCAGGCCTTAAAGGATTTATAAATGTGTGCAAAAACAGCTCTGGCTGTCAAACGGTTAAAGGATAAGTTCACCTTCAGGAACATGTTTCACCTGTAAGATGTTAGTTGAAAAAAACTGACTCCTAACTTTTTTAGCTGGCTCCTAGATTCAAAGCAAAATTTGTCAAGCCCTGGATAAAAAGGCCTTACACAGGTTGTGTAACTTGCACGAGATATAAAAAAAAAAAAAAATCTTAAAGCTAGCACATATAGTGGTTAGAACATGCACTGGAGGCAAAATGAGCGACTTGAACTGTAATCCCCAGGAAATAAGAGTCATCAATTCACTTGAATATCCAAGTGCTAATTCATCCATGTAGAACACATTATAAACTCTGGTTACACTTGTTTCACCTTTGCAGTGTTATATTGCCCATATCAGTTTTTATTAAATGGAAAGCTGTGTGTAAATATTAGCTTGAGCTATTTAGCTTTGTCAACAAGTTTTGATGGTGGCAATGAAAAACATGAAAAGCAGCATCGAAGTCCAGCTGCTGGCTGTGAAAATATAAGATATCATTTGCCATATTTTGTATTTCCAGAAGAGGCTGTGGCAGAACCCTCTGCTGGCTCAACTCTGGCCGACTGTCTTTTGCACTCTGAATATTCTGACACCAATTGTAATAGTGACTTATCCCTTGCTGAGACCTATTCCTGGCCTGTATAAGCAGATGCAATCACCACGGACAATCGTTATCAGATAGCGGAAATCACCAGATACCATTTCTTTCCATCCACTTAGTTTTTATTGCAAGCAGTAGGTATAGCAGACAACAAAATGTGGCAGATGATTGAAGATGGTATCTGCAGGACAAAACATGGTAATGTGTTCCTGAATGCGAGCAGATTGTATGAAGACCTAGACAGATGTGGCCATCTCTATCCCCACAAGCATAAAGAAGCAGGAACAGGAAATACATCATAAATGGGAGGGGAAAGGAGGTAACACAGAAGGGAAAGGCAAGTGCAACAACCAAAATAACCACAAGATGGCAGTGTAATGACCAAATATATAGACATTACCATAACTATGCATTATATTATATCTTGCATATTGGTGTAACAGCCCACTGAAACTGACAGCACAGCCCTTCAGATTACATTGGAAGAGTCTTTCCTGCAAAACCTGCAGGCCTCCAGAAATATGAGGCTACACCTTGGAATTTTTTTACCTCGGGACCTTGCTGCAGCACTGATGAAAGTAACATGGTCCAACAAAGATTACATACAACCATGCGGAAATGATGATTATACAGTGGGGGTGGCGCAGCAGCTAAATGCAAGCCTACACTCAAGAAGAGGGAATGATTATTATAACCCTCGTGTCCACTATTTACAGGGCCTACAAAAAGTATTCATACCCCTTGGAGTAGAGCTCTATTACTTGTAAAACTAATCACAAGGCGGTCGCAAAATATCCGTTGGTGCAGATATTTATAGAATGCCTGAATCAAAAGTATTTTATATAAGAAATTACCACCTCTTGACCATAGTGGGAAATATGTACAAAACTGCTACACATTCCCTTTTGGGACTTTTCCTTCATCCGAAGTTGCATTGTGCTTATACATAAATGAAAAGCAAACAGAATGAGAAATTGCAGGTGCATTCAAGTATATACTTTCTGGGCACCATGGATAGAGTTACCACAGGGAGCAACAGAAAATGAGATTCATGCATGCATACAGTGCCTTGAAAAAGTATTCACACCCCTTGAATTTTTCCACATTTTGTCATGTTACACCCAAAAAACGTAAATGTATTTCATTGGGTATTTAATGTGATAGAACAACACAAAGTGGATCATAATTGTAAAGTGAAAGGAAAATGATAAATGGTTTTGGTAGTGGAACCAATTGCCTTCAGAAGACACCTAATTAGTAAAAAGAGTCTGAAAAAAACAGCTTCAATGCCTGTAATCACTCTTTTCACTACATGCTGGTTACCTGCGGATGTCTGTGAGTGTTTATGACCATTTTAATAAATCTTATTGAAGCAGTTTTACACTATGTATGTGCACTTTGGCTTATTTCTATATATCGGTGTGCTGCCGGGAGACAGAGCCATCACAACCCAGGAGTATACAGATACAGTTTGATTGACCATCCCTCACAATTGGACTACTCTCTCCTATGAGGATTACATGGCCTGCTTGACCCATTTACTATAAGGTACCTGGTTCCAAATTTTCTGGTGAGCGCATATGCCTTCTATGTCGGTGCTGGGTTCTTTCTCACCGACAACTTTGGAAATCTGAACACTTCAGCTTCACTTTTGTTTTTCCAGTATTTTTCACATTGTTATATGAACTATATACTCACCTATTGTGACATGAATGTATTTTTTATGTCATTGATTTTCACAGTTATATGCACAATTCATTGTATGCATATTGATTGAGCACTGCACTTTTTATGTGATTTATGGACAATTTTATATGTCAATTGTAGTGCTGGCAGCTTCTATCTCACAGATAGTGCAGTGTTTTTCAGCATCTATCAGTAAATAGAATCCACCTGTGTGTAATTCAATCTCAGTAAAAATACAGCTGTTCTGTGAAGCCCTCAGAGGTTTGTTAGAGATTCTTAGTAAACAAACAGCATCATGAAGGCCAAGGAACACGCCAGACAGGTCTGGGATAAAGTTATGGAGAAGTTTAAAGAAGGGTTAGATTACAAAAAAAAAAATATTCCAAGCTTTAAACATCTTACGGATCTCACTGTTCAATCCATCATCTGAAAATGGAAAGAGTATGGCACAGCTCCAAACCTACCAAGACATGGCCATCCACATAAACTGACAGGCTGGGCAAGGAAAGCCTTAATCAGAGAAGAAGCCAAGAGGCCCATGGTAACTCTGAAGGAGTTGCAGAGAGCCACAGCTAAGGTAGGAGAATCTGCCCACAGGACAACTGTTAGTTGTGTACTCCACAAATCTGGCCTTTATGGAAGAGTGACAAGAAGAAAGCCATTGTTGAAAAAAACATGGTGGTGGCAGCATCATATCGTGGGAATGCTTTTCTTCAGCAGGGAAAGGGAAGCTATTTAGAGTTAATGGGAAGATGGATTGGGCCAAATACAGGGCAATCTTAGAAGAAAACCTGTTAACCTGTTAAGAGTCTGCAAAAGATATGAGACTGGGGCGGAGGTTCATCTTCCAGCAGGACAACGGTCCTAAACATACAGCCAGCTACAATAGCAAAATCAAAAGCATAATCAAAGCATATTCACGTGTTAGAATGGCCCAGTGGAAGTCTAGACCTAAACCCAATTGAGAATCTGCAGCAAGACTTGAAAGTTCCTGTTCACAGACGCTCTCCATCCAATCTGACAGAGCTTGAGCTATTTTGCAAAGAAGAATGGGCTAAAATGTCACTCTCTAGATGTGCAAAGCTGGTAGAGACATAAGCAAAAAGACTTGCAGCTGTAATCAGGGCTGCTGTTAGAAATCACGGGGTCCCGTACAGCCTACCTGGCAGCCCCACCACCTCCCCCTGAATATATCAAGACAATACTCTCACTTAAAATACACTAAAATCATTATTAGCGGACACAAACAAAACAGAGAACCTGTGGGAATTAGCCCTCAATTGTTTCTTACATTTTAAAAAAATACATATACAGTATATAATTTTTTTTTAAATGTTAAAAATGTTAACAATTTTATTTTATATATTTTTTTTTTTATATACACTTATTTTTTTACAGGACAGGGAAGCCTGAAGCGCTGTGTGGGGGGGGGGGGGCACAGTGAAAGGGGGCACACAAGCAGGGGGGAATCAGAAACAGGCAGAACAGGGAGGGGGATCAGTGTCAGAGAAGCAATTACATTATTCCTGTGTCTGTCTCTCTCCCAGCAGCAGCTAAAAGCTGGCAGGGGGGGGGGACTGGCTTTCAGCTGCTGCAGAGAGCCCAACAGGGCTTCCTTCTGTAATTGCCCCTCCGCCTGACCGCACCGATTCCCCGTGCTGTTGGGGCCCCCCTGTGTGCCCGGGCACCCTACAGCAGGACTGGTGATCCCCCCTATCAGCGGCCCTGGCTGTAATTGCAGCGAAAGGTGGTTCTACAAAGTATTGACTCAGGGGGGCTGAATACAAATGCACGCCACACTTTTCACATATTTATTTGTAAAAGATTTTGAAAACCATTTTTCATTTTCCTTCCACTTCACAATTCTTTTCCACTTTGTGTTGGTCTTTTACATTTACGTTTTTGGGTGTAACATGACAAAATGTGGAAAATTTCAAGGGGTGTGAATACTTTTTCAAGGCATTGTATGCATGAATGAATCTAATTTTCTGTTGCTCCCTGTGGTAACTCTATCCATGGTGCCCAGAAAGTATATACTTGAATGCAGCTGCAATTTCTTCATTTTTGTATAAGCACAATGCAACTTCAGATGAAGGAAAAGTCCCAAAAGGAAATGTGTAGCAGTTTTGTACATATTTCCCACTTTGGTCAAGAGGTGGTAATTTCTTATATAAAATACTTTTGATTCAGGCGTTCTATAAATATCTGCACCAACGGATATTTTGTGACCACCTTTTGCTTAGTTTTAGGGAGATCTGTTGTGCAGGGAGATCTGTTGTGCTCCAATAGATGTACTACACAAACACGTGTGCTACAAAAAAAAGCAAATGTATGGGTAGGACGGCACTAATAACATTTGTGAAGGAAGAAGCAGACCTAAAAAAATGAAGATTCTTTTAGCAATAGATTAGAGCAGTGGTTCTTAACCTTGTTGGAGGTACTGAACCCCACCAGTTTCATATGCGCATTCACCGAACCCTTCTTAATTGGAAAAATAAAATATGATTTTTTCAAATTCAAAACATAGGTATATATTTAGGTATATATTTATACATAGGTGCACAAAATGAACAAAACCATTTCTCATCACAGCTGGTTTTATGAGTGTTTCACCAATGGTGTGTGGTTTGCCCTGCTTTGCGATCAGGTAAGCAACTTCATACGATGCTATGAGGATCGGTTTGTTGATGGGGTACAAAGCCGAGAACAGGCAGACTAGCCTTTTCATCTAATCTGGCTCTCCTCACCTTGAATTCAGCGAGCGTTGTGCTCTTGTATTTTCCATCTCCATGCAGTGTTCTCTTAGTTTTGCCGGTGCTAGACTAGAATTTCTCAACTTGGCATTGCAAATCATGCAGTTAGGACGCTGACTCCCATCACGTTCTGTTATACATGTGAATCCATATTGTACATATTCGTCCGTCCACTTTCTTTTTTTGGTCGACATAGTTAGTATGAAGGGATTAATATCAAGAAAGAAATCACACGACGTACCATCACAACAGTTACAATTCGACTACTGGGTGCACCAAATTCCCTGCAGCACAGATAGGCCAAGCGATGTTGCGTGATCACCTGCAGCCAATGAGCGGGGCATGTCATCACGAATCATATGAGTCAGGTGTGTGTCTTGACCTGCGCCGAACCCGCGAGACTGACTCACCGAACCCCTGGGGTTCGATCGAACCCAGGTTAAGAACCACTGGATTAGAGTGATAGGTCTGAAGCTGCTAATAAAAAGATTTTGCCACTGCCAAATTGTTGATCTCCACTAATCAAAGCTCACGGGGCCTGATCAGTGCTTACTAGGGATGTAACGATATCAAAATCTCACGATATGATACAATTTCGATATTGACCTCACGGTACGATATTTATTGCGATATTGTGGGAAAGCTCACGGTATTGTTAAATAGCTCATATCAGTGGCCCTAACTGTCCTCAGCACTATTTTGCTCGTGTTTTAACAGACATGCAACTATTTTTTGCATACAACTAGCATAAGACCCTGAATATTTCTTGATATTAGCTTCATATAAATTCTCCATACAGTACTCCTGGGAGAGGGAGGGTCAGTACCCTGCGTCATTGAGGAATCTATTGAATCTATTTCTTACCAGTCTAACACAGAAAACAGGTTTACATGAGGAGAAAGTGAAAGAATGACCTCATCAGGGTGCTACTACTCCTTCCCCGTGAGTTACAGGCTAGTTCTATAATTCAGTGTAATTCTTCTACATTACAAGACATTACACTCACCGGCGGTCCGGTGTCTTGCTCTTGCCTTAGTGTAGTGGTGCTGTGTGTTTCCTGGTGCCTGCCTGGAAGCTGCTCCGCCAAGTCTGCCGCTCTCGTGCGCTGGCTCCGCCTCCGCCCCACAAGCCCGCCCACCCACACTGCTCCAAACCAACTGGCAGCCGCTCGCCTCGGCTCGGCCAGTAAGCACGCACTGTGCAGCAGCATAGGGAGGTGAAAGGTGAGTGACCGTCCGTGACAGACGGCGGCCAGACCAGTGAATTTGACTAATAATCGAGTCCCAGCCGCGGCTATTTTTTTTTCTTCTAGCGGCCGCCCCTGATCATCTGCCGCCTGCAAAACCGTGCCCCAACCACGACGATATCGGGACACGGTAACCATCGCGATACCGCGATAGCGGCAATATCGCTAGTGCTTACTACCTTTATTCCCCATCTTACAGTCAGAACCAGAGCAAGTTAAAGAGGTTGTAAACCTCCAAAAAAAAGTAAAAACCTGAAAGACAAAAGGCATCATGAGCTAGTATGCATCGCATATTAGCTCATTATGAAATACCTTAAAACGAAGCCCGCACACCGCTGACACAGTCACCCGTCTTCCTTCCAGGTTCGCGTCCTCCGGACATCTGATTGGCCGAAACCGCGATAAAGTTACTCCCGCGCAGGCGCACGGGAGCTACCATTTACAGCACAGGGCTCTGAAGGAACGGCACCCGCAGCCGTTCCTTCAGAGCGCATGCGCCAGTGATGTCACTGGGTACATGCAAAGTAAATATCTCCTAAACGGTACATGTTTAGGAGATATTTACAGTACCTATAGGTAAGCGATAAGTGAAAAAAATAGGCGCTGGTAATCAGGTAATCAGTGGTGGTGTTCCAGGTGTGTTAGGGGGTATTAGATCGTCTACACCAATCAATTATGTCCCTAAAGATAAACCTCGTTTACCAATAAATAAATAAATAAATGGTGGATTTTAAAATCATCTATAATACCATAATGTGAACAATTTGTGATAACAACCTAGTAAAAAGGTGAAATATATATCTCTGTGTCTATATAAAATTGGTGACTTTTAGTGATAATAAAATTGCAATTAGTGACACTTGTGTTATAAAACCTTGCATGACATAAAAACGCATGTAATTAGCAATAAGATCTATAAAATCTGTAATTCGTTTATATTTTTGTGCAATAGGTGAAAGAAAGTCTGTGATAAATTGCAATTATTGACACTTGTGTTATAAAACGTTGTGTGACATAAAAACGCATTTAATTAGCAATGAAATCTATAAAATCTGTAATTCATTCATATTTTTGTGCAATAGGTGAAAGAAAGTCCGTGGTGATTAAATAAAATCTTCAAACTGCTTTTGTGCTCCAATTTGTGCTCTTGATAAAATGCAGCAATATTTGCTTCTTACCAGATGGCTTTAGGCCACAAGGACCTAGATCGCTTTTGATCCCTTTAAGGATAGATCAATCCTCCACCGAGTTTATCCAATCCAGGGATAGGTGGTAGATGTTCCAATCTGGATCTGGACCGTAGGATAGGGTCTCAAGCAGATGTATATGGGAAAATATGATAGGGAAGCCAAAATATAGTGTAAATCCGTTTTTATTATAGTGACAAAATAAAAGATAAATTTGGCTGCTTACAGTGTGTAGTGCCTTCCTGGCACTAGGTGGAAGCGCTGCAATATGTTTTGGGTGTATGGAAGTGACCACTCTGGTGCTCTATAATAGGATACAGTTTCCTTCCCAGCCCCTGTAGCGTGGCAGCGGTGGCGTGCGTTTTTTTTGGCACACCACCATTAAAATAAAAAAGGGCAGCAGGTTTTTGCATTACATCAAGGGCCAAAGCATTAAAACCAGGCGCCTTCACCTATAATCCACCTATAGGTAACCGTTATCATAGGCTTACCTATAGGTACAAGTTACAATGGAAGCTATACTTCCTCTTTAAAGGGGCTACCTATATTAGACTTCTAGAAATGCTAGTTGCCTGGTGGTTTGTCTTGATACACTCCCCTTTATACATTTTGTCACTCACCTGAACAAGTACGAAGATCAGGAAATTCAGAAATATTTGTGGACAGGTCATTTTTTCAAAGCACTGGAAGAAGGAAGTCAGCCAGGCAACTATTATTTTTTTTAGAAGTCAGCAATGGTGGCCTGTGTGTTGCTTTTAGGCAACATAGCTCTGCTCTGGCTGACAAATTGCACCTTTTATTAAAAAAAAAAAAAAAAAATGGGTTAAAAAGATTGTGTCCTGTTGCACATGGGATGGAAGAAAAAGGAGGCGCCTCTGAGTGCAGATGTAAATTTAATATACAGTGCCTTGCGAAAGTATTCGCCCCCCTTGAACTTTTCGAACTTTTGCCACATTTCAGGCTTCAAACATAAAGATATAAAACTGTATTTTTTTGTGAAGAATCAACAACAAGTGGGACACAATCATGAAGTGGAATGAAATTTTTTGGATATTTCAAATTTTAACAAATAAAAAACTGAAAAATTGGGCGTGCAAAATTATTCAGCCCCCTTAAGTTAATACTTTGTAGCGCCACCTTTTGCTGCGATTACTGCTGTAAGTTGCTTTGGGTATGTCTCTATCAGTTTTGCACATCGAGAGACTGAAATTTTTGCCCATTCCTCCTTGCAAAACTGCTCAAGCTCAGTGAGGTTGGATGGAGAGCGTTTGTGAACAGCAGTTTTCAGTTCTTTCCACAGATTCTCGTTTTGATTCAGGTCTGGACTTTGACTTGGCCATTCTAACACCTGGATATGTTTATTTGTGAACCATTCCATTGTAGATTTTGCTTTATGTTTTGGATCATTGACTTGTTGGAAGACAAATCTCCGTCCCAGTCTCAGGTCTTTTGCAGACTCCATCAGGTTTTCTTCCAGAATGGTCCTGTATTTGGCTCCATCCATCTTCCCATCAATTTGAACCATCTTCCCTGTCCCTGCTGAAGAAAAGCAGGCCCAAACCATGATGCTGCCACCACCATGTTTGGCAGTGGGGATGGTGTGTTCAGGGTGATGAGCTGTGTTGCTTTTACGCCAAACATAACATTTTGCATTATTGCCAAAAAGTTTGATTTTGGTTTCATCTGACCAGAGCACTTTCTTCCACATGTTTGGTGTGTCTCCCAGGTGGCTTGTGGCAAACTTTAAACAACACTTTTTATGGATATCTTTAAGAAATGGCTTTCTTCTTGCCACTCTTCCATAAAGGCCAGATTTGTGCAGTATACGACTGATTGTTGTCCTTTGGACAGAGTCTCCCACCTCATCCAGAGTGATCATGGGCCTCTTGGCTGCATCTCTGATCAGTCTTCTCCTTGTATGAGCTGAAAGTTTAGAGGGACGGCCAGGTCTTCGTAGATTTGCAGTGGTCTGATACTCCTTCCATTTCAATATTAACGCTTGCACAGTGCTCCTTGGGATGTTTAACCACTTTACTACCAGTCACGTAACCTCTACGTCATCAGACTTTGCGGGGTTATACCGGGATGATGCCTCTAGCTAGAGGCATCATCCCGGTACCGTTGTTTGAAGCCGACGGTCGACTTTCCGTCGATAACGATCGATGCGGCTCGGGAGCCGCTCGATCGTTACCCGGGGGGGCGGGAGGGGACGTCCCCCCCCTCCCGCCGCCTTCCGCGGCTTTGCTCGGGGCTACCGTCCCACCGGGAGCCCCGAGCACCCAGCCGGCACGTCCGCCGGCTGGATGGAGTCCCGATGAATGCCGGAAACGGCATCGATCGGGTCTCCGATGACGTAACCCGGAGGCGGCGTCCATGACGTCACGTCCGGGTTACTGTGCTGCAAAAGGCGGCAGATTTGAAAAACGGCTGTATGCAAAAATGCCGTTTTCGGCGTTTTGCATACAGGGAAGTGTAGTGGAGGGGTCTAGGGTCTTTTAGACCCTCGATCCCTCCATAAAGAGTACCTGTCACGACATATTGCTGTCACCAGGGATGTTTACATTGCTTGTGACAGCAATAAAAGTGATCAGATTTTTTTTTTTTTAAAAACCTGTAATAAAGTTTAAAAAAAAAGAAAAAATAAATAGGAAAAAAAAAAAAAAAAAAATTTAGCCGTCCCCGTCACCGTTAGCTCGCGCACAAAAAAAAACGTATACGCAAGTCGAGCCGCAAATGAAATCGCTGTTCAAACCACACATGTGTGGTATCGCCGCGATCGCCAGAGCGTGGGCAATAATTAAAAAAAAAGAGCTACACTCTAACTCTAAACTGGTAACCGTTAAATAAATTTAAAGCGTCGCAGATTGAGATCTCTATTGACCGTAGTTTGTCGCCATCCCACGGGGGGGCGCAATTTTAAACCGTAACATGTTTGGTATCTATTTACTCGGCGTGACATCATCTTTCACAATATACAAAAAAAATGGGCTAACTTTACTGTTTAGTATTTTTTAAATGCAGTGAAATGTGATTTTTCAAATTTTTTCCAAAAAAATGGCGTTTTAAAGACCGCTGCGCAAATACCGCGTGACAAAAAATTTTGCAATGACCGACATTTTATTCTCCAGAGTCTTTGCTAAAAAAATATATATAATGTTTGGGGGTTCTAAGTAGTTTTCTAGGAAAAAATACTGGTTTTAACTTGTGAACAAAAAGTGTCCGAAATAGGGCTGGGGCTAAAGTGGTTAAAGCTTTAAAAATCTTTTTGTATCCAAATCCAGCTTTAAACTTCTCCACGACAGTATCACGGACCTGCCTGGTGTGTTCCTTGTTCTTCATGATGCTCTCTGCACTTTAAACTGACCTCTGAGACTATCACAGTGCAGGTGCATTTATACGGAGACTTGATTATACACAGGTGGATTCTATTTATCATCATTAGTCATTTAGGTCAACATTGGATCATTCAGAGATCCTCACTGAACTTCTGGAGAGAGTTTGCTGCACTGAAAGTAAAGGGGCTGAATAGTTTTGCACTCCCAATTTTTCAGTTTTTTATTTGTTAACAAAATTTGAAATATCCAATACATTTTGTTCCACTTCATGATTGTGTCCCACTTGTTGTTGATTCTTCACAAAAAATTACAGTTTTATATCTTAATGTTGGAAATGTGGCAAAAGGTCGAAAAGTTCAAGGGGGCCAAATACTTTCGCAAGGCACTGTAAATAAAAACAGTAGTAACTTACATTCAGTAAGTGTTAGCAGGCATATAGGTGTAAATGTCGGATCCTGAGATCCCAGGTAGATGTCAGTCCCTGGTGCTGGAGTGCAGCAGCGTCCTGTAGATGAGTGTGAGACCGTAGCAGTCTCTCACTGCCTCCTCTTTTTTCCAGCATAGCAGTGGGAAGATCTTCAGAACGAGGCTTAGGACGCGAAGGCTCCAGCAGCGTGAGATCATGACATCACCAGAATGCAACGCGTTTCACAGATTGCGCGCTGCGGGTGTTACGGCAGCCCCACTCCTTTGTCAAAGCAAAATTATGCAAGCTCTGAAACGTGTCGCATTCTGGTGATGTCACAATCCTGTGCCGCTGGAGCCTTCGCGTTCCAAACCTCGTTCTGAAGATCTTCCCTCTGCTACGCCGGAACACAGACGAGACAGTGAGAGACTGCTCCGGTCTCACACTCGTCTACAGGACGCTGCTGCACTCTAGCACCAGGGACTGACATCTACCTGGGATCTTACAATTCAATATTTACACCTATACGCCTGCTAACACTTACTGAATGAAAGTTACTACTGTTTTTATTTATATTAAATTTACATCTGCACTCAGAGGCGCTCCTTTTTCTTCCATCTCTACACAGCCGTAGATATCTGGTTTCAGCCTCCGTTGATGGCAGCCCTGAGTAACTGGACCTATAGCACCTCTGAGTCCCAGTTCACACTGGGGCAACTTGTCAGGCGACTTAGACGCCTGACAAGTCGCGCTCTATTCAGTGCAATGGAATCATTCTAATCGGAGGAACTCAAGTCGCTCCCACTTAGAAAAAGGTTCCTGCACTACTTTGGGGGTGACTTGCATTGATTTCTATTAGAGAAGTCGTTTGCAAGCTACGCTGAAGTCGGGCTGCATGGGGCTTCTTCAGAGTCGGGTGACTTTAAAGCTTCCCCAGTGTGAACCCAGCCTGAGAGGTGCATGGGCTTTGTTCAAAAAATAAATAATAAAATTAAACAAACGCCCACCAACCTCCTGTTTTATATTAATTCACTCATTTATCCCCCCCCCCCCCTTTTTCTCCATTTTTGTATTGCATTATATGCCTTTCTTTCTATTGTACCTGTTAAACATGAATAGTTGGTGGCTGTCCTGAAATATATAATCACTAGCTAGGGTAACCTGCTAAACACTGGGATGCAAAGAAGACCTGACACTCAGATCAGAAGACTTCCTTTCCAAAGGGCCTTTCACTTGCTAATGGCCATGTATGAAAGTGAATGTTAATGAATGATAGGAGTTACTTGGGTCTAATTTTCAAACCTTTTTGTGTCTACAGATAGCGCTTGTGAAGAAAGCAGCCAATACAAAACTAGAGCAGCAGCCTCCACCATTGTACATTCCAGACAGCCAGAAACAAACAGGAACTCACTATGATCATGCCTATTGCCTTCCAAGCCCTGCTGAAATAAAGAAAAAAATCTGGGAACTTGAAAAGAAACTGGAACTTGCCCACAAGAAAATAAAAATATATCAGCAGAGGGAACGCAGAGTAAAGGGAAAATGCTTGCTAGAGGATATTAATCCAGATTTAAACAAGGGATCAAGAGCCACAAAACAGGAGTTGGTATGTGAACAGCAGAAAGAAGAGACCAGAACAAATCTTAGGACAATGGTATAAAAGGAGAATGCCCATTTATACTAGGACTCTTCAATACATAGTGCACAATTCAGGAAACACTACAGTTTCATATATAAAAAAAATTGCAAACAATGATGAGGGTCCGCACCCCGGTGTTCCTAAAACAACTTGCCTCCGAAGCCTATTCTGACACTTCTCATATACATGTAAAAACAGCATTTTTTTTTACTGGATAATTACTTTGACCCCCCAAACATTTTCTGAAAAGCAAAGGCCCAGGAGGAAAAAAAGTTAGTTGTTGCAATTTTTTATGTCACATATTTGTGTAGTGGTTTTTGCAAATTAATAAAAAAATAAAAAAACTGTCTCCCAGGATTGCCTGGTGTCTGCATAGACTGTCAGAAGCAGGGCCACTGATAGGGGGGGACCACCAGCCCTCTTGTAGGGGGCCCGAGCACACAGGGGGGCCCACACAGAGAGGGGGATTAGTGATGAACAAATACAGAAATCTTCCTCCAGCACCTGAATCTGATCTGTCCCTCTCCCTGCTATCAGCTTTTATTTGTTGAGAAAGAGACAGTTGTCCCTCACTCCCCCTCCCTTGTGTGGCCCCCCCTCCCACCACTTATCTCTGCTCAGGAGTTTATTTGTAAATTGTAACTTTGTTTCTCTCTCTCTGTCTCTCTGATCACTGAGCTCCAACTGTCCAGCCTGTATATTTTTCTCATCTCATCTTCTTTTTTATTTAACATAGTTTTTTTTTTTAGATTTAGCAGGAATTTTGCGAGTTATGTTATATTTGTGTCTGATAATAGTGATTTTGTTGTAATTTTAGCTAAATATACCTTTAATATTTTCTTGGGGGGATCTGCCAGGTAGTCTGTACGGGGCCCCGCGATTTCTAACAGCAGCCCTGGTCAGGAGTGATTCATGCAGATAGAGGAAGAGCAGAAAGAAAATCACAGTACGTGCTTTAGATCAAAGTTGTTCCTTTTTCATTTCAGAGGTTTACAACAACTTTAACCACTTCCATACCGCACGATTTCTGACACTCCGCTCCTACATGTAAAAATCATAATTGTTTTGCTAGAAAATTACTTGGAACCCCCAAACATTATATATATATTTTTTAGCAGAGCATTGCAACTTTTTATGTCTCACTGTATTTGCGCAGAAACTTTTATGAATTAAAAAAAAAAAAAAACACTTAAGTTAGACCAATTTTTTTGTATAATGTGAAAGATGATGTTATGCTGAGTGAATAGATACTTAATATGTCACACTTTAACCACTTGCCGACCAGTCACTGGGACTGTACTGCGGCAAAGTGTCTCGATTCCGTCCAGCGACGTAGACCTACGTCTCTGGACTCCTCCCCCTGTAGGCGGCGCTCGTGCGCCGCCGGAGGCGCTCTCCCACTGTTTTCAGTCACAGTGGGAGTCAAGCCAGGGGAGGAGCGGCGGCGATCTCCGCTGCTCTTCCCCGATCGTCGGGGAATCAAGTTTGGAGATCCGCCGCTTGTGTAAACAGAGCGGGCAGATCTCCTAAGTGACAAGGAGTGACAGATTGCAGTGTTCAGCATAGCTGAACATGCGATCTGTCCCTGTGTCACTCAGTCACCTCCCCCCACACACGTTAGTAAGCACCAGGCATACATTAACCCCTCCCTTTCCAATAAAATTAACCCCTTCCCTGCCAGTGTCATTTTTACAGTAACAGTGCATATTTATAGCAGTGATTACTATAGAAATGTCACTGGTACCCCCAAAAGTGTCAAAAATGTCAGTCAAGGGTCTGATCTGTCCGCCGCAATGTCGCAGTCCCACAAAAAAAATCGCAGATCGCCGCCATTACTCGTTAAAAAAAACCACCAAAAATGACAGAAATCTTTCCCTTAGTTAGTAAACGCAATAACTTTTGAGCAAACCAATCAAAATATGCTTATTGTGATTTTTTTTACCAAACATATGTAGCAGAAAACAAATTGGCCAAAAATGTAAAAAAATTTAGATTTTTAAATTTTTTGGGGGGGAATTTCATATAAAAAAATGTTAAAAATATTGTTATTTTTTCAAAATAAACGCTCTTTTTTTGTTTATAGCGCAAAAAGTAAAAATCGCACAGGTGATCAAATACCACCAAAAGAAAGCTCTGTTTGTGGGAAAAAAAGGACGTAAATTTTGTTTGGGTATGGCGTCGCACGACCGCGCAATTGTCAGTTAAAGTCGCACAGCGCCGAAACGCAAAAAGTGGCCTGGACGTAAGACAGCAAAATCCTCCAGTGGTTAAAATTGCGCACACTCGTTACAAGTTTAGAGTAAGGCTCGGTTCACACTTGTGTGATGCGGGAACGCTGCGAATATGCAGCGTGTTCCCGCATCGCATCCGCACATCTGGCAGTTCACACTGCCATATGCGATACGCAGGGGGTGTCAATTAAAAGTTAACGACACCCCCAGTTGCGATCGCATATCGCAGTGCGATCTGCAAGTTCGCACAGAATCAGATCGCACAAGTGTGAACCACTGTGCGATCCGATTCTGATGCGGCTCAAAAAAAGCCTCATGTGCGAGTTTGCTGCGGATGCGCTGCAAATTCAGCCATACAAAGTGTATGGCTGAACTCACATCCGCACATGAGATCACATGTAATGAAGGAGCAGTGCGCTCTGAATTACATGCGATCTCGCAAACCGCACAAGTGTGAACTGGCACTAACAGTAGAGGTCTTGGACTAGAATTGTTGCTCTCGCTCTAACGTTTGCGGCGATACCTCACATGAATGGATTGAACGCTGTTTACAAATGTCGCCACAACGAACGCATGCATTCGCTTCCACATGCGAGCACGCGGGGACGGGGGACACTTTAATTTTTTTTTTTATTTAATTTTTTATTTTTACACTTTTCCTTTCATTTTTTTTTCTGATCACTTTTATTCCTATTACAAGGAATGTAAACATCCCTTGTAATAGGAATAGTGAATGACAGGTCCTCTTTATAGGGGTCAATAAGACCTCAGATCTCTCCTAGAGGCTAGAAAACTTGAAATAAAAAAAAAAAAAACGATCTTGTCTATTCAGTATTTCATGTATTGCAGTATTGAAAACTGCCAGGCTGGGCGTGACATCATCACGTCGTGCCCGGGCCTCCGAGAGTCATAGAGCCTGCCGGGGACCATCTGGTCCTGGCAGTCTCTATGGTGACACTTCTGCTGGTGGCTGATTTCGGCTCGCCGATCGCACGGGCGAGCCGGTAAAAGCAGACAAGCCGTGTGGAGGGGGATGTCTCCTCCCGCCGCCTCTAAAAACAATCAAGCAGCTGAACAGCCGCTATGATTGTTCTTATGGTGAAGGGAATTCGCCGGCTAAGCCGGCTAAAAAAAATATCTGAATGATGCCTGCAGCTGCAGGCATCATTCAGATATCCCCACTCAAAGCCCAGGACGTAATATGACGTCCACCTAAGGGGAAGTGGTTAAAGTTCAGTTATGATACAATAATTATGGAAAATATTTGAAGTGGTGAGTGCTCATTCATACAAATATTTTTATTTTCAGAATGCTCAAAAATTTCTCCAGTTTCAGCTCTTCTGTTTATATTGTACAGTAGCTGGACAGAACACAGCTAAAATAAAAACCTGCCAATGAATCAGTGTGAAGACAACTCATACCAATTAACACATTGACCCACTTGTGTATAGGGGTTGTAAAGTCAGAAGGTTTTTTATCTTAATGCATTCTATTAGGATAAAAAGCTTTCTGTGTGCAGCAGCTCCCCTAGCACTTACCTGAGCCCATCTCGATCCAGCAATGTTGCAGGAGTGTCTCCACTGCCCGGGACTGTCCCTCCTCATTGGCTCAGACAACAGCGTGGTGCCACTGGCTCCTGCCGCTGTCAAAGTCAGTGAGCCAATGAGGAGAGGGGGGGGGGGGGCAAGGTGTCTGAATGGACACGGAGCTGCGGCTCAACTCAGGTGCCCTCATAGCAAACTTCTTGCTGTGGGGGCACTCAACAGGGGGGAGGGGCCAGGAGTGCTTAAGAGGGACCAGAGAAGAGGAGAATCTGGGCTGCTCTATGCAAAACCACCACACAGAGCAGGTAAGTATGACATTTGTTATTTTTAACAAAAAAAAAAAGAGACTTTAATATTACTTTAACCCCTAGTTTTTTATATTTGGAAAAATGGATTTTTGACTTAACGTAAAATCCATTTCGCTTATGTTCATTGACGGACACAGCTCTTAATCTTACTATCTATACTGCCCCCTACAGAAGTAGGAGACTAGGCAGAAAAAAAGACCCTTGATGGAATAAACCAGAATCACTGTGTCTAATCCCTCTGGAAATGGTCACAGAGGAAGCAGGCAACCCCTTCCGAGGCCCATCCGTAAGCACAAATAGTGAGTATGATTTCTTAAAAGACTCTGTCAGGTACACCGTAATCGCCCGGACAACATCCAAGGCATGCAAAGCAATTTCTTTCATATGTTTTGGCCTGGGATACAGGGAAGGCAACACAATGTCTTCATTTAAATGAAAATCAGAGACAACCTGAGAAAGGAACAACAGACAGGGGCGAAGAACCACCTTATCACTGTGAACCACCAAGTAAGGTGAACGACAGGGTAACGCCACCAGAGGTGAAAGCCATCAAAAGGGCCACCTTCTGGGACAGCGTAAGCAGCGGAATCTCCCAAAAATTCTCAAAAGGAGGTTTCTGGAGGACTGAGAGCACCAAATTGAGGTCCCAAGGCGTCAACAGAGACTGCACTGGAGGGGTCAAGTGCCTAACTCCCTGAAGAAACGTACGCACCAAGGAGTATGTGGCTAAGGGCCGTTGAAAGAAGACCGCTAAGACTGACACCTGACCCTTGATAGTATTCAAGGCCAGTTTCTGCTCAACCCCCCATTGAAGAAAGGTCAAGATCCAAGCCGCCGAAAAGGATGAACCCCAAGAGACTCACACCATGCAATGTATGTCTTCCACGATGGTAGATCTTCCTAGAAGTAGATTTCCTAGCTTTTAACAGCGTTGGAATCACCGACTTAGACAAACCTCTATCCATCAGTACCTGGTTGTTCAACAGCCAAGCCATCAAAGCCAGCGACTGTAAAGAGGATGGAAGATTGGTCCTTGGGACAGCGAATCCTCCCTGAGAGGAAGTTTCCAAGGAACGTCGGCGACTAGCCGCACCAGATTGGCGTAACAAGCCCGGCGAGGCTAGTCCGGGGCCACTGAGATGACCGGAATCCCTTCTGCCTCAATCCTGCCTAGAAGTCTTGGCAGAAGCTTGAGAAGAGGGATGGCGTAAATCAGATTATACTGACCCCACAGGGTCACCAGCGCATCTGTGTCGTCCTCTAGAGGATCCCGCGACTGAGCCACAAACCTCTGCACCTTTCTATTGAGCCGGGACGCCAACAGATCCACCTCGCGGATGCCCCACCAGAGACACAACTGATGAAACACCTCCGGATGAAGGAACCACTCCTCTTGGCCCAACGCCTGCCTACTGAGGTAATCCGCCTGCCAGTTTTCCACCCCGGAAATGTGTACGGCAGAGGGCAGGATTGAACCATTCTGCCCACCTTAGAATGCCGACTATCTCCAGAGCCGCCAAGACATTTCTTGTGCCCCCCTGGTGATTGACATAAGCCACGGCCATGGCATTGTCTGATTGAATGCGCACTGGACATCCCTGAAGACGATCCGTCCAATGTTCCAGGCTTCACTGTCTCGTACTGCGCATGATCCTCCATACAGTATGGCCACCTAGAGTGTCTATGGATGCCGTACGACGTGATAGTTTGCGGCAGCAGTGTGAGGATTCTGGCTGTAAAGTGACATCTTGATTCCCTGCATCCGTTGTTGAGCCGAGTGATCAGCTCTGATTACGACAGCAATGGATCCGAACCGGATCATCCAGGCCCTGCGGGGGACCATAGACCCCAAGATGAGACTAACAGCCGAGAACAAGCTCAACCAGGTGGGGGCACCTACAAGGCTCCTGGGATAATACTGTTATTCAGGGGTGTTGCTAGGTAGGAAAAAGACTAGGGGCTTGAACCCGAAGGTAAATTTAATCCCACGATGTCCATTTCTGACATCAGAAGGGGGCGTTAAGATCAGCGCCAGGCAGCTTTGCCTGGCGCTGGATTAAAGGCGAGTGTAACACCAATTAGAGCATTTTGATGGTGCGACAAGTCTGGACTCCTTTACATTACACAGTGTGTTATACAGGGTGCAAGGCTCAGGAGTGCGTTGTACAGGGTGCAAGGTTCAGGAATGCGTTGTACGGGGTGCAAGGTTCAAGAATGCATTGTAAGGGGTGCAAGGTTCAGGAGTGCGTTGTACGGGATGCAAGGTTCAGGAATGTGTTGTATGGGGTGCAAGGTTCAGGAATGCGTTGTATGGGGTGCATGGTTCAGGAATGCATTGTACAGGGTGCAAGGTTCAGGAAAGCGTTGTACGGGGTGCAAGGATCAGGAAAGCGTTGTACGGGGTGCAAGGCTCAGGAATGCATTGTACGGGGTGCAAGGTTCCGGAATGCGTTGTACGGGGTCCAAGGTTCAGGAATGCGTTGTACTGGGTGCAAGGTTCGGGAATGCATTGTACGGGGTGCAAGGTTCGGGAATGCATTGTACGGGGTGCAAGGTTCAGGAATGCATTAAACAGGGTGCAAGGTTCAGGAATGCGTTGTATGGAATGCAAGGTTCAGGAATGCATTAAACAGAGTGCAAGGTTCAGGAATGCAGTGTACGGCGTGCAGAGGCTGTGTAATGTAAAAGGGTCCAGAGGTGCGGGAGCTGTGTAATGTAAAGAGGTCCAGAGGTGCAGCGGCTGTGAATTGTAAAGGGGTCCAGAGGTATGGGGACAGTGTAATGTGAAGGGGTCCAGAGGTATGGGGGAAGTGTAATGTGAAGGGGTCCAGCGGTATCGGGGCTGTGTAATGTGAAGGGATCCAGGAGGTATGGGGGCTGTGTAATGTGAAGGGGTCCAGAGGTAGGGGGGCTGTGTAATGTGAAGGGGTCCAGAGGTAGGGGACTGTGTGATGTGAAGGGGTCCAGAGGTAGGGGGGCTGTTTAATGTGAAGGGGCCCAGAAGTACGGGGGCTGTGTAATGTAAAGGGGCCCAGAAGTACGGGGGGCTGTGTAATGTAAAGGGGTCAACAGGTACGGGGGCTGTGTTATGTAAAGTGGTCCAGAGGTACGAGGGCTGTGTAATGTAAAGGGATCCAGAGGTACAGGTGCTGTGTAATGTAAAGGGGTCCAGAGGTACAGGGGCTGTGTATTGTAAAGGGGGTCTTCCTACATTTTATCCGTAGTTAAAGCTGTAGTCCTATAGATCTCTATTAGATTGCGTGTTTTTTTTCCTGCATTTTCTGAAAGCGCACCAAAAGTCCCGCATGCTGCATCTTTGGCGCACTTTCAGAAAACAGGAGAATCATTTTTTTTCGGGGGCGGGGGGGGGGGGGGTGACACAATGTTTTACTGCACCAGGTGACACCAACCCTAGGGACGCCACAGGCAGTACCACATAGTCTCAGGTCAGTTGGCGCCATTTTTGCAGAGGAGAAGATGGAGGAGGGGCCTGGCCGCCGCGGGGAGCAGAGGGAGGAGGATTCTTTCAGGTTCCGAGCCGCAGTGCGCGGAGGCCCTACATGCGACGTCATTTGATGACACGTCAATGTGCAGTGCGTCGCTTGCCCGCCCCAGATAAAGACTCCCAAATGCTCTAGGTACGCCCCTGGTTCTACCTAGCCTTAAGCGGTTTACGTGGAGTTCAATTTTACCTGTTTTTGTTACGCACCTGGCCCTAGTATTGTTTATGAAGTCTGTTCAGAAATGATGACCCAAAGAGCATTTAGTACTTTGCTAATCATATTTATTAACATTATGGAATCTGTACCTCTGATTTCATTGATGGTATTTGGGCCTGCAGATATAAATTTCACACATCTCATAATGGGTGCATAGGACATACCTTTGGTGCATATTTGTAGTTGTATATGAAATGTAACTGTTATGCAATGAAATGCAATTTGGCACAAGAAGTTCGGTGACTTTATTCATGTCTTTTTTTTTTTTTTTTTTTAAATATTTCTAAAGTTTTCCATACATTTACAAAGGAAAAATGTAAAACAGAACATCAGAAAAAAGTTGGTCAAAGAAAAAAACAATCTATATACAGTATCTCACAAAAGTGAGTACACCACTCACATTTTTGTAAATATTTTAATATATCTTTTCATGTGACAACACTGAAGAAATGACACTTTGCTACAATGTAAAGTAGTGAGTGTACAGCTTGTATAACAGTGTAAATTTGTTGTCCCCTCAAAATAACTCAACACACAGCCATTAATGTCTAAACCGCTGGCAACAAAAGTGAGTACACCCCTAAGTTAAAATGTCCAAATTGGGCCTAATTAGCCATTTTCCCTCCCTGGCAGTGGCGGCTGGTGCATGACAATTTGGGGGGGGGGCGTCAAAACCAACACCCCCCCTCCCCCCCAGCAGGACGGCTGGCAAATCCACCACCCAGCGGGATGGCCAACTGTCACACCCAGCCCCCCCCCCCCCCGGGCCGGACAGCCAGCATCCTCACCTCCTCTTTCCCCGAGTGGCCGTGCATCTCCTCCCTGTTCCTGGCCAATGACCAGTAAAATCGCTTCTCTTTTCAGCCAATAGGGAAAGGGGACTCACGACCCGCTTCCTAATTGGCTGGGAGGAGAATCAGTGTGATAATAGCGAATCTTCATTCGCTATAGTCATACAACTGGATGGGCTTAGGGAGTACACAAGCTGTACACTCACTACTTTACATTGTAGCAAAGTGTCATTTCTTCAGTGTTATCACATGAAAAGATATAATAAAATATTTACAAAAATGTGAGGGGTGTACTCACTTTTGTGAGATATTGTATAACAGTTAGAGCCCATTCACACTAGCGTGACTTGTGAGGCAACTTGTGTTGCCCCAGGTCGCTTGACATAACAAAAGCAATGTTAATCAATCAATCAGTGCCGTCTTAATTGGCACTACTGAAGTCGCTCTGACTTCAGAAAAGGGTCCTGTACTACTTTGAGGCGACCTGTGATCCGACTGTCCCATATACTTCAATGGGAGTCGCCTCCTTATCTTAATTGACACGACTTGTTATCAGACTTTCCAGGAAGAAGAAAGAGATTAGCCAGGCATTCCCCACATTGCAGCCATGCCTATAATGGAATATATATACCATTATATATATATATATATATATATATATATATATATATATATATATATATATATATATATATATATATATATATACATACATATATATATAATGGTATATATATTCCACCATTATCTCTGCTTGGTTTGTGTGAGTGGCACTGGTGGACACAGATAAGTGGCACTGGTGGACACTGATTCATGGCACTGATACGTGGCACTGATTTGTGGCACTGGTGGACACTGATTCGTGGAACTGGTGGACACTGATTCGTGGCACTGATACGTGGCACTGGTGGACACTGATTCCTGGCACTGATACGTGGCACTGGTGGACACTGATACGTGGCACTGGTGGACACTGATACGTGGCACTGGTGGACACTGATTAGTGGCACTGATACGTGGCACTGGTGGACACTGATTCGTGGCACTGATATGTGGCACTGGTGAACACTGATTCGTGGCACTGATATGTGGCACTGGTGGACACTGATATGTGGCACTGATACGTGGCACTGGTTGGCACTGATTCGTGGCACTGGTGGACACTGATTCGTGGCACTGATACGCGGCACTGGTGGACACTGATTCGTGGCACTGATATGTGGCAGTGGTGGACACTGATTCGTGGCACTGATATGTGGCACTGATACGTGGCACTGATTCGTGGCACTGGTGGACACTGATACCTGGCACTGATACATGGCACTGGTTGACACTGATTCGTGGCACTGATATGTGGCACTGTTGGACACTGATTCGTGGCACTGATATGTGGCACTGGTGGACACTGATTCGTGGCACTGGTGGACACTGATTCATGGCACTGATATGTGGCACTGGTGGACACTGATACGTGGCACTGATACGTGGCAGTAGCTCTACAATTGGCAAAGCTCATGCTCCCTACTGATTGGACAGCTCTCGCTCTGACTCAGCAAGTAGCATGTCATACTTCTGCAGAGAGATCACTGCTTTCACACAGAGAACAGGAGTTTTTGTCTGCAGTATGCTGGTGGGACACAGGCCTTTCTAATCAAAATGTGGCTGATTTTTAAAGAAAACCAACTGAAAGATATAGAACTCCTTTTGTTTTCACAAATCAGGAATGTATTTAACTAATTTAACCACTTCACCCCCGGAGGGTTAACCCCCCTTCATGACCAGGCCATTTTTATGATACAGCACTGCGTTACTTAAACTGACAATTGCGCGGTCATGCGATGCTGTACCCAAATAAATCTGATGTCCTTTTTTTCCCACAAATAGATATTTCTTTTGATGGCATTTGATCACCTCTGGGTTTTTTTTTTTTTTTGCGCTATAAACAAAGACTAACAATTTTGAAAAAAAAACAAAACAATATTTTTTACTTTCTGTTATTAAACACACCCAATAAAAAAATGTAAAAAATCTAATTTCCTCATCAGTTTAGGCCAATATGTATTTTGCTACATATTTTGATAAAAAAAATCCCATAAAGCGTACATTGGTTGGTTTGCGCAAAAGGTAAAGGATCTATGAACTATGGGATAGATTTATGGATTTTTTAATTTTTTTTTTTACTAGTAATGGCCGCTATCAATGATTTGTAGCGAGACTGGAACATTGCAAAGGACAAATCTGACACTTTTTGGGGACCAGTGACACCAATACAGTGATCATGGCTAAAAAAAATGCACTGTTACTGTACTAATGACACTGGCAGGGAAGGGGTTAACATCAGAGCCTATCAAAGGGTTAAATGTGCCCCTAGGGCAGTGTTTCGCAGCTCCGGTCCTCAGGGCACACTAACAGGCCAGGTGTGCAAGAAAACTGAAATACATTACAGGTGATATCATTTGCTGCTCAGGGATTGCAGTATTCTAGTCTGCATCTCCCCAAGGTAATATTTAAAATCTGGCCTGTTATGCCCCATACACACGTGCAGATTATCTGCAGACTTTTGTCTGCAGACTTACCTTTTCTATGTAGTGCAAGGGCCTGCCGGATTGCATACAAATTGAAAGTGTTTAGGTTTGACCTCATATTATATGGTTTTGGTAAGTCTGCAGACAAAAGTCTGCAGATAATCTCCACGTGTGTATGGGGCATTAGTGTGCCCTGAGGACCTGAGTTGAGAAACACTGCCCTAGGGAGTGCCTTTTTACTGAGTTCGCGCAGAAGAGCCGCCTCCCCTAGTATATATATATATATATATATATATATATATATACATACATACATGGGGCGGTAGGCAAGTGGCTAAACTGAGAGTTAAATTGGGATTTAAATTCTCTTTAGAAACCTTTATTAACGACAGCCCATGGGCAGGGCTGCACAATTAAATAGCATGGGTGACAATGTGCAGTTGGCAACGGTCATTATACCCTAGGCTACAGTTTCTGTGCCCCAGCAGAAAATCTAACCCTGCCATCAGGCAATGTGTATGTATGCATAACCTCAGAATATTTCATAATGGAAATTTCACTTAGCTGAAATCTCATTTTCTTACATTACAAAACCATTGATAATATTTATTAAATTGCAATCAGGAAGTAACTTTTTTATAGAAATACCAAGGAGCTTTATTTAGCATCTAGCTTAAAGTGCAGCTTCACCCAAAAGGGGAAACTCTGCCTATCTGCCTCCTCCCCCAGGGGCTACCTGATTTTGACAGCTAGCCGCTCCCACTTCAGCCCTTCTCCTCCTTCGTCCGCCGCCCGGGCCATTAACCCAGCTGACCGTTCTTCTCCCTGGAATGATCATAGAGCCCATGTGATCCTTCTATATAGGATCACATGTCTCTATGGTAATTTCAGAAGCCACGCCCCCCCCCCCACAGTTAGAATCACTCCTTGATCACCCATAATGTTAACCCCTTCAGTGCCAGTGTCATTATTACAGTAACAGTGCATATTTTTAGCACTGATTACTGTAGTAATGTCACTTGTCCCCCCAAAAGTGTCAAAAATATCAGTCAGGGGTCCGATCTGTCTGCCGCAATGTCGCAGTCCCACAAAAAAATCGCAGATCGCCGCCATTACTAGTAAAAAAAAAAAAAAAAACAATAAAAATGACATAAATCTTTCCCGTAGTTAGTAGACGCAATAACTTTTGCGCAAACCAATCAAAATACGCTTATTGTGATTTTTTTTTTACCAAAAATATGTAGTAGAAAACAAATTGGCCTAAAATGTTAAATTTTGATTTTTACATTTTTTCTTTTTAAGAATGTCATATAGCAGAATGTGAAAAAGATTGTTTTTTTTTTTAAATTGTCGCTCTTTTTTTTTTATAGCACAAAAAATAAATATCGCACAGGTGATCAAATACCACCAAAAGAAAGCTCTATTTGTAGGAAAAAAAGGACATCAATTTTATTTGGGTAAAGTGTCGCACGACCGCGCAATTGTCAGTTAAATTAACGCAGTGCAGAATCGCAAAATAGGGCCTGGTCAGGAAGGGGGCAAATCCTTCCGGTCCTAAAGTGGTTAAAAATGCTAATATTTAAAGAGGCCTTGTTCCATTTCTTTTTTGTCCTTTTTGGATTCATTTTTACCAAAGCATGACCAGAGGGATGAAATATGAGCTGATTCACACAACATACACACCTGTATCTATTTATTGTACTGCAGTGCTAACTGATATATCCAATTGACCTCTGGAAAATTTACCACCTTCCTGACCAGGCCATTTTTTGCGATACTACACTGCGTTACTTTAACTGACAATTGCACAGTCATGCATCGCTATACCCAAATGAAATTTATGTAATTTTTTCCCCACAAATGGCGATTTCTTTTGGTGGTATTTGATCACCACTGGGTTTTTTATTTTTTGCGCTATAAATAAAATTAAAAAAAAACGAAAATTTTGAACAAAACTATAGTTTACTGCTATAAAACATATCAAATAGAAAAATTGAAAAAAATCTAATTTCTTCATACAGTTAGGCCAATTTGTATTCTGCTACATATTTTTAGTTAAAAAAAAAAATACCAATAAGTGTATATTGATTGGTTTGCACAAAAGTTATAGCATCTACAAACTTTGGGATATATATACTGGAATTTTATTTTTTTATACTTGTAATGGCTGCGGTGAGCGACTTCTAGCAGGACTGCAATATTGCGGCGAACAGTATGACACTAACTGACACTTTGTGAGAACCAGTGACACTAATACAGTGATCAGTGCTAAAAATATGCACTGTCACTGTACTAATGACACTGGCTGGGAAGGGGTTAAACATCTAGGGCTATGAAAGGGTAAATGTGTGCCTAGCCAGTGATTTTTTTGTACTGTGTGTGCTGTTTTTACTAAGAAATGTAGTGGTTCTAAAACCTAAACATTTTTTTACCTTAAAGTAATTCAAAAGGAAGAAGTTTTTTTTTTTTTTTTGCTTAGTGCATTCCATGCTTCAAGATAAAAAACCTGCATGCAGCTCCCCCCTCAATACTTAACTGAGCCCATCTCGATCCAGCAAAGTTGCATAAGAGGCTCGGCTGTCTGGGACTCTCCCTCTTGATTGGCTGAGACACTGGCTCCTATTGCTGTCAATCAAAGTCAGTGGGCCAATGAGGAGAGAGAGGGGGAATCCCCCTTACCTGCTTGCTGTGGGGCAATCGGCAGGAGAGATGGGCCCCAAAAAAGAGGAGGATCTGGGCTGCTCTGTGCAAAACCACTGCACAGAGCAGGTAAGTATAACATGTTTGTAATTTTTAAACAAACAAACAAAAAAAAACAAGGCTTTACTGTAGTATCACTTTAATGCATTATTTGCATTAAGGTAAAAAATGTTACTTACCTGAGCTCTCATTGGATCCAGTGCTATGCACGTCTGCAGCTCTTCTGTCACCTCACTTTCTGGTCTCGCAGGCTTTGCAGGGGCACCTGGAGTCATTGGCTCCCAGTGCTGTCAATCAAAGCCAGTGACAAGGGAGCGGGGCCGAGTCCTGCTGTCTGTGTCAATGGATGCAGCAGCGGTGCTCAGGGGTCAGCCCGCACAAGTGTCCCCATGGGAAGCTGCTTCCCATGGGGGCACTAGACAAGAAGGAGGAGCCAGGAGCGCTGGTGGGGGACCCAAAAAGAGGAGGTTCAGGGCTGCTCTGTGCAATTCCAACAGGTAAGTATAGTGATGTTTGTTATTTTTTTTACAATCGCTTTAAAAACATGTTAAAAAGTGTGTGAAAAAAATGCAAATTGCACTGAGAAAATGCATCAACATAAACCTGCATAGGTGTGAGCCAGGCCTAAAAAAAGTGTGCGTTCTAAGGCTGGGTTCACACGCATGTCATTTGTCATGTCGCATGTGATTTGTACAGGAATCGTATATGAATCAGATTCCTGTACAAATGACATGCGAATTCAGTGCTGTGCAAATTGAGCCATACATTATGGTGCAGGACCCTTTTTTTGTATGCACTGGAATTGGAGAATTGGATCGAATGGGTGTTCAGACCCATGCGATCCAATTCTATCCGATCCCACAGTTCTTGCTGTATTCTGCAAACAGATTTGGGTGTGCAGTGTGAATTGCCTGCGAATCTGATGTGGTGCGGGGAATGCACAGGAATCGCTGTGGTTCCCGCATCACACCAGTGAACCGAGTCTCAGTTACATAGAGCTACATATGTACTCTAGGTGCCATGCACAGGAGGTATTCTATATACACACGATGAAGGGAAGCATCATTTTGTGACTTGTTGTGGTCTCCAAACTGTAGTCGAAGGGCCGAATGTGGCCCTTGGCTTACTTTTATCTGGCCCTTGAGGCACTATTTCACCAACCGGCACCATCGATGGAGCACTATTCCTCCCACCAACAGCATCAATAGGGAACTATGCTTCCCATTGATTCCAACAATGGGGCACTATTCCTTCCATTTAAATCAATAAACCAGGACACATTAATTACACAGGTTCTGAGGCTATGATGATGCACATAAGGCACTAAGGGAGTTTAGTTACCACCTTAATCAGCCACAGAACCTGTGTAAATATGTGTCCTGGTTTAAAGGGATAAGGTAGACAACCCTAATGGTGGGGCATTGTTTACATTCACTGATGCCAGGGCATATTCAACTACCATTGGTCACAATCCGGCCACCCTAAAGTCTGAACACACCAAAATGCTTCACAGCAATGAGGTATGACCATGTCAAAGCCCCACCGTTGTGTTTTATCCAGGGCTTTTTTTTTTCAGCAGGGACGCAGGGGAACGAAGTTCCCGGCTTCTCCAGCACTAAATGTATGTAATGGCAATGCGTATTGGGGTTTGCTGGCAGGAATCTATTGTTACTGTGGGGGTCTATTGTTGCTGCGGTCAATTGTTGAGGGAGGGGTCTATTGTTGCTGGCTGCTGGAGGGTCTATTGATGCTGGGAAATCTGTTGTTGCTGCTGGGGGTCTATTGATGCAGGGGTGGATCTGTTGTTGCTGGGGTGATATTTTCTATCGGGCAGTCCATTGTGCTGGGGGGGGTATTATGTGTTGGGGATCTATTTTTGCTGGGGGATCTATTGTTGTGGGGTGGTTCTAGTGTTGCTGCGGAATCTATTGTTGCTAAGGAAAATTTGATTTTTGTTTTACCGTAAAATCCTTTTCTCTGATGTTCATTGAAGGACACAGCTCCAGAATCTTCTTGACCATTGGGTTATGCTGCCCCCGACAGGAATAGGACTCTAGGCAGAAAAAAACTTTACCATGCCTATGGGGCAGTCCCAGGGGATATACTCCCACACTCTGCTATAGGCATTCAGTTTGTTGCAAGCAGTGTCAGAAGAAAAAAAACCCAACTCAGTAGAGGATTGAGTGCTGAGTCCGTCAATGAACATCAGCGAAAAGGATTTTACGGTAAGACAAAAATCCAATTTTCTCTTTTGTTCATTGACGGACACAGCTCCAGAATCTTCTTGACCATTGGGACCTCCCAAAGCAGTGTCAAACATGAAGGGTGGGAAAAAAACACAGCAGAAAAAAATTCCCAAAGGCTAAACCTAGCCAAACAGGTAACATGGAGCTCAATCAGGAAATACTGGAGCTCACCTGAACATACACCATCAAAGAGGACTAGTCCTCTCAACAGCAGCCTGCAAAAACCTTGCGGCCAAAAACAGCATCCGCAGATGCCAGCACATCTGCTTTGTAAAATTTTGTGAAAGTGTGCACAGATGACCAGGTAGCCACCTTGCAAACCTGCATCACTGATGCCTGATGGCGGAAGGCCCAAAAGGCAATAAGTGCCTGCGTAGAATGCGCCTTAACAGGGAAAGGAGGAACCTGACCCTTGATTGAATAGGCCTGCACCACCGTCCGTCTGATCCATCTGGAAATGGTCACGGCAGACGCGGCCAACCCCTAGCGAGGTCCATCTGTAGGGACAAATAGTGAGTCTGATTTCTTAAATGACTCATTTGCAGCCAGGTACACCCTGATCGCCCAAACCACATCCAGAGAGTGCAAGGCAATCTCCTTAGGATGCTTAGACTTAGGACACAACCTTAGGAAGGAAAGACTGACAAGGGAGAAGCACCACTTTATCTCTGTGAACCACCAAATAAGGTGAACGACAAGACAAAGCTGTCAGCTCCGACACCCTACGTGCAGAAGTTATAGCCACCAAGAAAGCTACTCTCTGGGACAATGTAAGCAGAGGAATTTTGCGAATATTTTTGAAAGGCGGTTTCTGAAGAACTGATAGAACTGATAGAACCACACAATTCGAGCCACCAAAAAGGAACGGGGGGGGGGAAACCCCCAGAGACTCACTCCACGCAATGTACGATTTCCAGACACAATGGTAAATCTTCCTAGAGGTAGATATTCCAGAGTGAGACAAACCCCCTATCCTTCAGCACCTGGTTTTCAAACAGCCAAGCTGTTAAAGCCAGCAACTGTAAAGCAGGATATGAGACGATACTGGCCCCAAGGAGCCACCAGTGCATCTGTGGCTTCGGGCAGAGGATCCCAAGACCTTGCCACAAGCCTCTGCACCTTCCTTTTGAGACAAGAGACCAACAGGTCCACCTCCGGAGTTCCCCACCGGAGACACAACTAATGAAATACCTCCAGATGAAGTGACCATTCTCCCTGGTCCAAGGCCTGACCACTGAGGTAATCCGCCTGCCAATTCTCCACCCCTGAAATATGCACAGCCGAGAGGGCTGGAATGAAACGTTCTGCCCACCATAGAATGCCGGCTACTTCCCGGGATTCACCAATCACAAAGGGGGCACTCTTTGTGCCCCCTTGGTGATTGACATATGCCACGGCCGTGGCATTGTGCGATTGAATCCTCACCGGGCACCCCTGAAAACGGTCCGTCCAATGGGCCAGACAAAGTCTGATCGCCCCGAGTTCCAGTATATTGGTCGGAAGTCTGGACTCCTCCAGAGTTCAAAACCCCTGAGCACAATCTGTGCCCAAGACTCCTCCCCATCCGGACAGGCTGGCATCTGTGGTGACTACCGTCCAGTACAGGGGAAGGAAGGATTTTCCCTGAGGAAGCGCCAGAGAGCAAAGCCACCAAATTAGGGACCCCCTCGTGACCCGGCTCAACAGAATCAGATTGTCCAAAGACTGTGGATTCTTGTCCCACTTGGCAAGAAACTATCTCTGCAAAGGTCACGTGTGGAACTGTGCAAATGGGAACTGCCTCGAAGGTAGACACCATCAGGCCCAGAACTTGCATGCAAGTTCTGATAGATGACCGACTGTTGGATGACAGGAGCCGAATCACATCTTGCAGCTTTTGGAGTTTCTCCCCCGGAAGAAATACCCGGGCTGAGGCCGAATCGAGGGTCAGGCCCAGGTAGTACAACTTTGGAAATTTAGTTTCCATCTGAACTCTTGCATGGTTCGCACAGTAATATCCAGGTTGTCTTTTAAGGCAATCGGAGACTCTGCACACAGAAGAAGATCGTCCTGGTACCTCAGTATCGCAATCCCCCTTTGCCGCAGCAACGCTAACACTGGGGCCAAAACTTTTGTAAACACCCCAGGAGCTGAGGCGAGACCAAAGGGTAACGCCACGAATTGATAGTGCTCCTTGCCCATGGCAAAGCGAAGAAAACGCAGATGCCCGACATGTATTGGAAAATTAAAGTAAGCGTCCTTGATATCGATAGAGACCAGAAGATCCCCTTGATGAAGGGATGTCACTACCATGCCAATGGATTCCATTCGGGAAATTTGGTACCTGCACAAAGTGGTTCAAGACCTTGAGGTCCAGGATAGGACGAACTTTGCCTTCCTTCCTGGGAACAGTAAATAGATTTGAATAAAACCCCTGAAAGGGTTCAGATTCTGGAACCGGTACAAAGACCCCTTGAAAGATGAAACTTCAGATCGCCCTGGCCATTAGGGGAATCAGACAAGGAAGAAATATGCAGGCGGCACCTATAGCCATGGCTACCCCCAACATGGCTTTTAGACCACTCCCATCCGGGAACCAATCCCCAAGCCAACTGCCAGCATTTAACCCATCCCAGGTCTGTACGGGTGTACATGAGCTAGCCTCCTCATGGTCATCAACCTTCAGACAGCAATTACCACACCCCCTCCCTCTTCAGCTAGCAAGTAATCTAAAGCAAGCCTATTCTGGTAAATACCGGTACATAGCTTGGTTCCTTGCTTAGCTATTAAGTTAAAAGTATTTGCAGACTCATTAGTAAGCATTTCTAATACAGCTTGTAGCCTAATAGTTTGGTTAAGCATATAGATAGAAATACGGTAACCATGTGATCCATCCTCCACCCAGGTGGCGGGGCCATAATACTGGACAATACGTTCAGGGGACCATTCATTGTCTTTCCAACTACCTATCTGGAGGCCAGGTGCCCTCTTTCCCGTCCTAATCTCCCGCAACCTCTCCTGGGGAAGCTATTGTGGGTAATGGCAGAGCACACATCAAAAAGCAAGCTCACTGCTGTATTGGGGTTAGTAATTAGAGTAAGGTTTATCAGTCTGCCTGTGGAGCCAAAACTCCGAACGGCTAACCATGATTTGTCGGGTGCATAGGTGGGGTCATAACAGGTTACCTGGTTCCCTGCAAGACACACTGAAAAGGTGGTTTCATTATGCACGCAGATGCCAGTTACCACGCCTTCACATTTGTTTGTTTTTTTTAAATCAGAAAAGTTTTTATTGAACATAGAGAAACAAACACACTTTCCAATGTACAAACAGTGCAATAGCTTACATCAAACAATCTATATTAAGGTCATCCCCGTGCCCCTGGCAATACTAATTATACATGAACTATAAATCTACCCTCCAACTATATAAAGGGGCTGAAAACATACAGCCAACAATACCCAAATACAACCTGCTAGATGCACCCCAAGGTTATTGCAAAACTCTGGACATCACCAGTTCCCCCGGGACTCAGCCCAGGTGTGCGACCTTTCCACTCCCTCCCTGACTGCCTTTGCCAACCAGTGCCTTGGTTTCAGTATACGTCTGTAGCAGATGAAAAATGGGGGTGCCAGATAGAACCCAACCACCCACATCCCTCTGTGCGCACACAGCGTGCTGAAGCTGGAGATAGGAATAATACATGGTGGAGGGCAAATTAAAGAGGTTGTTAACCTCAGAATTTTTTTTTTTTTTTAAACGAACACCTGAAAGAAACACATAATGAGCTAGTAAGCATCACATACTAACTCATTATGAAATACTTACCTTAGAACGAAGCCCCGCAGTGCCGACCACTCACCTGTCTCATGGGTGACATGTTCTGTCGCCCTTCTTTCGGGTTTGCGGCATCCGGCCATCTGATTGGCTGGAGCCGCGATTACGTCACGGCACGGGGCTCGGTCGGTCACGGACGGTCACGGCACGGGCCTCTGAAGGAACGGCACGAGCGACCGTTCCTTCAGAGTGCATGCGCAAGTGATGTCACTGGCTGCATTTAAGGTAAATATCTCCTAAGCAGTACATGTTTAGGAGATATTTAAAGTACCTATAGGTAAGCCTCATCATAGGCTTACCTATAGGTACAAGTTGCAGAGGAGGGTTTACTTCCTCTTTAAACCTGCTCTGCAATTCAGGGAAGGACAGTAGCCTGCCATTTCTGAATATATGTGTCAACAAAGTTACACCAAACTTTCTCCACCTGGGACCCTGTTGCAACTTCGCCAATTTGGACGCCTTCACATTTGTAATATGAATGCCACAGCAACATTTTGGTGGTTATGGGGCCTACCTTATTAGTTTTGATACACGGGTCACATGATGTGCCCTCCCCCTTATGGGTATTTCCAGTATTATCACCATGGTTACCAGTAAACTTATTAAAGTATTTCTAATAAACACCATATCAGTGAATATTCCTAGCTTCGGCGGTGCGTTGACAAGTTAGCTTCCGGGTGTGAATAGAGCAGAGCTAGCAGATATCAGATGTCCTATTCTTCCACCGTGCGTTGACCCAACAGCTTCCAGATATGTGTTTGGAGCAGGGCGGCAGTCCAACTATCTTCCGCCGTGTGCAGGCCTGACAGCTTCCAGGTGTGTGTCAGGAGCAGGGCTGGAGTTCTTCCCTCTAATTTCTCTGGTCAGTTTTAGCTTTAATGGGACCTGAGGGTCTACTGTGCTCTGCCAGGAGTCTGTGTGGTCAGCAGTTTGCTTTACCCTGGATTGGTGTTTCCAGGGGGTCACCTCGGCCACCTTAATGGCTGTGGGGGTTGAAAGTAGAACAGTAAGGACCCCTCCATTTTTGCCCTAGGGTGGTTGTGTTCCACGTTTTCACCCACACTATCTCCTGGCCTAAAAGGATGGACTGGGTTTAACAGACTTATGGGGAGTTTTTCCTGGACCCATTTCCCTGGATATTCTCCCCTAATTTCTGTAACAGTTTTCGGTTCACCACCCCCCCTATCTGGTGTAAGTCTCCCTTCATATCTTTTATAATGGGTGGCGGCCTACCATATAGTACTTCAAAAGGGAACAGTTTTGTCCTCTTTGTTGGAGTACTCTGAATTCTCAGAAGAGCAATGGGCAGCATCAAGGTCCACTTCATTTGGGTCTCCTGACAGAGTTTGGCCAGTTGCGATTTTAGGGTGCGATTCATCCTTTCCACTTTTCCAGAGCTTTTCTGGGGTCTATATGCGGTGTGAAGTTTGAGTGTGAAGTTTCCAAGTAATCTTGAGTGCTGTTGCTAATTCCTAGAGGCACTTGTGAACAATGGCTGGACCATTGTCTGAACCTATGGATGAAGGGATTCCATATCTGGGGGGTCATTTCATGGAGCAGGCATTTAACTACTTCCTTTGTAGTCTCAGTTCGTGTGGGCCAAGCCTCTACCCAGCCCAAATAGGTGCAGATGACCACCAGCAAATACTTGTATCCTCCTGAGTGAACACAGAGTAAAGTCAACCAGTAATTCTTCCATCCGTGAGGCTCCTACTGCTTGTACTCTGGGAATTTGTACTGGCCCTTGTCTGGGGTTGTTTCTGGCACATTCTATGCATCTGCTGGCTGTAGCTTTTATCAGTGTAGGTGGCCGGGGAATATAAAAATGTCTTTCTAGGGCCTTTTCAATGGCAGTCTTGCCTATGTGTGTTTCTCTGTAGAGTTATGTCACTAACTCAGTTGCCACTCAGCTGGAATGACAATTCTTCCATCCTGCAACTGGTACTACTGGTCTTCCCTGTACTTTCTAGGTTCAGTTTCTATCCATTCTTGTTCTGCCTTTGTGTAGATTGGATCCCATTCAGAGAGTGGTAATGGGAACAGGGGGGCTATTATCTGTTGTGGGAGAGAGAGAGAGAGAGAGAGAGAGAGAGAGAGCCAAGCGCCGATCTAAGTGTAGCACAGCAGTAATTTATTGACACACAATCAAAATGTTACTCACAAGAGGTCCATAAAAGCAGGCATCGGTAAAACCAGTGAGGGGAAGGTCTCTGGGGTCACATCCAAGGTGGAAGATCCGGTCGGGCAGTAGCGCTGTGATGAGGGAAGACAGCCGATAACCTCAGGTCGGAGGCGGGGGACGTGCAGATCCTCTGTGGTGGTGAAGCAGCGTGGGACCGCCGGTCGGATGGCTGTGACGTCACTTCCGGAGACAGCAGGGAAATCGAACGGCGACGCGTTGCGGAGCTCCGCTCCTTCTTCAGGCCGTGCAGGGGCCATTTTGACTGTGGTATTTATGCCCATAGTCTGGGACAAAAAGTACAGTGGCTCAGGAGGGACAAAATTGGGAAGGGCAAACCAGCAATGGGATTTGTATACTAAACAAAGAGTGGTGGAGGCTAGAGAGGGGAGGAGGGAGAGTTTGGATGTATGGGGAGGGGGGAGGGGGAAGGGGGGGGAGGGGGGGGGGAAAGGAAATGTGCTGACTGAACTGGATGTTTTAGTATTGGGGCCAATAACGGTGTAACACTACAAGATGAATGTTCATGGTATGGAGAGTTGTGTGCATGAAGGGACTAAATTATGTATTGGTACACCCCGGTGCGTGTATGAAACGGCCCGTGTGATAAGAGCGCACATGTGTGGACATCTGCAATAAGGACAATTGATATGAAAAAGAAGTAATAAATAAATATGTGAAGGGTGTAGTAAGGAAATGTTTGGACTTGTGCAACATGATTGGATTGATTTTTTGAAATGTGTGGACCTACGCATGAAGGCAAAAATGGGGGGGGGGGGGGGAAGAAAATGTGTGCGTGCGTGAATGCGTATTCATGCACGCACGTTGAACAGGTCCTGGTTCATGGTCAGGAGTCAGACATGACTGCCCACAAACTTGCGCAGTCAACGTGCGCACAAACGCACACTCGCAAGCATGTATATATGCGCGCTTCCACATACACATACACAAAAACACACACACACACACGCACATACCCATAGGGAATTAGTGTGCCAGTGTGTGGGCGGGTGTCGTGCGGGGCATATATGGAAGAAGGTCATGCTATGAATCGGATAATGGTAAAGAAACTATGTGGGCAAGGTTAACTTATATATGGGTACTTACTTTGGTGTTGGCTTGATATGGAGAAGCATATGTCAGGAGGGTTCAAAAAGATCTCTGGAAGACGGAAGGAAGAACCTGGGCAGAAAATTATCATGTTAGTATACCACAAGAATTATTACTTAGGGAGATGGGCTACAGCAGCATATTGATTTCAATTTCTTCGTTCAGGCCCCCAGGCGAGAGCGTTTCAAGGGAGTAAATCCAGAAGGTTTCCCTCTGGCACAACCGCTTGAAACGCTCTGTCCTGGGCAAGGTGTTCGGAATTGACTCAATTACCCACACCTTGAGTCCAGAGGGAGATTGGTTATGGAACTCTGCAAAGTGTCTGGGGACACTGTGTTTGTCCTTCCCTTTTTCGACCAACCGACGATGCTCACCAAATCGTTTCCTAAGGGGCCTTATGGTGCGGCCTACATAGAATAATCCACATGGGCAGGTTAGACAGTATATAACGTATTCTGTGGAACAGTTGTAGAATTGTTTAATTTGGTGTTTTTTGCCTTTGACGGTGAACTCTGTCTGTCCGTGTTGGACATGGGCGCAAGTGAGGCACAAGGGTTTGCGGCACTGGAACATCCCTATGAGGGGGATGAGGCAGATGGTTGTGGTGGGGTGGGGGGTGGCTGATTTGAGTTTGCTCGGGGCAATGAGATTTTTGATGTTTGAGGATTTTCTGTAGGAGACTTTGGGAACAGGAGGGATGGTGGATTTTAGATGGGGGTCCTCTGATAGGATGGACCAGTGTTTTCGTAAGATCTTTTCCATTTGTCTGTGTTTAGTATGGAACTGTGTGGTAAATCGTAGGGGTTGGGGCAATGAGTTCTTGGAGTGGGGTGGGGCCTGGGGAGCGCTAGAGTCATATTGTAGCAGGTATTCTGAGTGGGCTTGTTGGACCAGGGATGCGGGGTACCCTTTATCTAGGAATTTTTGGGTTAAGAGGGCACTTTGTTCGCAGTAATCCTGTTGTTTAGTGCAATTGCGTTTTAAGCGGCAGAAACGGCAACATTTGGGATGTTGGAGATCCACCTGGGATGGTGGCAACTATGGTAATGTAGGAATGAGTTTCCAGCGGTGGGTTTTGTGTAATTTTTGGCTACAATGTTGCCATCTTCATGGTATAGGGTAAGATCTAAAAATGCCAATTGGGCCGAATCGCATACAGAGGTGAAGGATAAATTGAAAGGATTTTGATTGCAATGTTGTACAAAATGGGTAAAGGTGGATTGGGGACCGTCCCAGATGACAATGATGTCATCTATGTAACGGCCATAAAAAATTATGTGGGGGGTGAAAGGGTTGTTCTGCCAGATGTATTGGGCTTCCCAGAGACCCATAGTGAGGTTGGCATAGCTGGGTGCAAAATTAGCCCCCATCGCTGTGCCAGTGACTTGGAGATAGAAGTCTCCGTTAAATTCAAAGTAGTTCCGGGTGAGGCAGAATTCAGTAGCATCTAGGATGAATTGTGCTTGCTGGGGGTGGATCGTGGGGTCTGCGGATAGGAAGTGTGAGACGGCCCTGAGTCCGACCTGATGGGGAGGTGTAGAGGGAATTAACATCCAGGGAAGCCCACATGTAAGTGGGTTCCCAGGAATAGTGACTGAGGAGGTCGAGTAGGTATGATCCGTCTCTGATGTATGAGGGAAGGCCTTGTGCTAATGGTTGCAGGAATTGATCAATGTATTGGGAAAAAGGGCTGGTAATGCTGTCCATGGCAGCTACAATGGGACGGCCTGGGGGATGGGTGCTGTTTTTATGGATTTTGGGTATGTGATAAAAATATGGGGTGGAAAAGAAGTCTCTATTAAAGAATGAGAGTTCTTGTTTATTGATTATCCCCTCTTCCATTGCATCTCTGGCGAGGCACTGCGCCTCTGCTTGGAACTTTGTGAGGGGGTCCTGCGGGAGGGGGCGATATGTGGAGGTATCTGAAAGAAGGCGGATGGCCTCCTGGACGTAATCGGCCCTGTTTTGAACCACTATGCCTCCACCTTTGTCAGCGGTTTTTATTATGAGGTTTTGGCTCTGGGTGAGGTGTTTGAGGGCAAGTTTCTCTGCTTGGTTCAGATTGGAAGCTGGGGCATGGGAGGGGTTTTTTGATTGTTTACACATTTTGAGAATGTCCGCGTATACTACTTGGTAGAAGGTTTGGAGATACGGACCTTTGGACTGGGTGGGATTGAATACTGATTTTGGTCTGAGTGAAGAATGGCGGACTGGGGGGGAGGAGGAGGGATGGAGGGTAAATGGGATGAGGTCCTCATCATTATGGTGTTCAATGTGTAGTTCTTCTAAAATTTGGAGGGCCAGTGCGTCCATGGAGGAGTCAAGATCAGGAGTGGAAAGAGGGGGTTGTGGGTCAGGAGAGGGGTCAAGTGAAGCCTTGGAGGATTGGATGTTGTAATGACGTTTCAGGGTAAGGTTCCGAATGAACCTGTTGAGGTCTTTGAACAGAGTAAATTGGTTTGGTGCGGTGGCTGGGGCAAAATTGAGGCCTCTATTGAGTAAGGCGGTTTCAGCAGAGGATAGTGAGTGGGAGGATAGGTTGTATATTTTTACTGTGTTAGTAGTTTGGCTCTTTTGTTTATTTCTGAATCTTCCCCCCCCTGCTTTCCTCTGTGTCTAGTTTTCTTTTGTTTGTTTGAGGAGTCGGTACAAGCAGGGGAGTTGATCCTAAAAAATGGTCTGTGGGGGAGCAACTGGCAGATTCGTGGGAGGGTTGGTCAGGTGGTCTGTCCGGATCAGGTACTTGGGATGGGAAGACCCTATCCGTGCCAGTGGGATTGGGCCCGGATGAGGAGGCAGTTCCTGTATGGGGAGGTGTGGACTTTCTGAGAGCACTGGTGGAGCTGCTGTAGCCCGTTCTGGAGTTAGGTGTAGCCACCGCTGGGTTGGTGGCAATGTTGGGGGTGTTGGTAGTGCGGTGGCCTTCTGGGACCCTAGGTTGGGGCAGTGTGGTTCTTTGTCTTCTAATTCTTTTCGGTTTGGGGGTGGGGGCTATGGGGTGTATGTTGCCAGGCTGGGTCCTGGTGAGATTGGGGCATAGAGGGGGTATAAGGGGGGCAGGGGGTGGATAATGTGGACGAGGAAGGGGTCCCAGTAGGGAAGGGGGTGGGCCGGGGGGGCGCGGGACTGTAGGGCGGCAGGGGGCCTGGGGTGGTATGGGGTTGGATGGAATCCGTTGTTTGTTCTTTTTCCAATTAAAAACTCTTTTGTGGTTATAATCATCCAGATCTCTCCTGATTTTGTTCAGTTTGGTATTCAGTAGTGCATCTTCATCTTTTTTAGTGTGCAATTTTAGTGTGGAAAGCCAGTTCATAGGAACATGGGGAACATATTGTGAAAGATTGGATATGGTTAGGACGATGTTGGACAGGGTTTCTTGGTATTTTAAATCTCTCTATTGGGCAATGATCTGCATCCATTTTTTGGTGCAGAACTCAGATATGTGTGACCATTCTCTGTCTAGATCTGGGTTCAGAAAGGAACATGTTTTGAGGATGCGTAGGCCCCGGGGGGAGATGTTCTGGGAAATGTAGTGTTCCAAAAATAATTTATCCCACAAATGGTGGTTTGCTGCGGACATGAGGCGTTCAATTTTCCTAAATATGTGGCTACTGCCTTGTAGTTTGTCTGTGGGAATGTTGTACAGAGGGCAGAAAACGTTGTTGGGGAAAAGTGCATAAAGTTCCTCTAGATTTTGGCATTTGGTGGATTCTACTTGTTTGAGAAACTCCATGTGGGATCTGCTGGGGGGACACGGGGTGTGCTATGGATGGATGGATGGATAGGCACCGGGATGGGGTTAACAGGTTATAGGCAGTCTCGTGTCTGATGCTGCACAGCAATAGTACTTCAGTAGTTCAGGCAGACAGAGGGGGGAGAGAGATGGCGCAAACAGACAGTGCGGGTGACTGCAAAAGTATACTGTGGGCAGATGGTGGAGTGCAATCCGATAGCTTGACACTTGGATGGCTGCAGGCTTGTAGAGGGTGAAGCGACCCTGTATGATTCCAGGAGAGAGAGAGAGAGCCAAGCGCCGATCTAAGTGTAGCACAGCAGTAATTTATTGACACACAATTAAAATGTTACTCACAAGAGGTCCATAAAAGCAGGCATCGGTAAAACCAGTGAGGGGCCACTGGAATGCTGTATCCCTGGCTGCCCAGTCTGCTGTCCTGTTGCCTCTAGCTACCTGGGAGTCTCCCTTCTAAAGGCCTCAACAGTGGACCACTGCAACTTCAGAGGGGGCCCATACTGCTTCCGAGAGTTCCAGTATTTATGTCCCATACTTGATGCTCTTCCCTCCAGATGTAATGAGCCCTATTTCCTTATACAGGGCTCTGTGAGCATGGAGAATCAGGAAGGCATATATAGAGTCCACATAAACATTCAGTCTTAGTCCAGCAGCGAGTTGTAATGCCCTGCTTAGCGCTATTAATTCTGCTTTCTGAGCACAGGTTCCCTGTGGTAAGGCTCCTGCCTCTATCACTGTCTCCTGTGTAACCACTGCATAGCCGGCATATCGGATCCCACCCATAACAGTCTCTAAATGGATTAGAGGATTTTCACACAGCATGGCCTGGTATTTGACCATCCGGCTGTTAGTGAACCAGTGATTTCCTTTGTAATCTATTAAAGCCTGTACCTGGTGTGGGATTCGGACATAGGTTTCCTGACCTAGTGATAACTTGTCATCTTCCGTCATCAAGAGGGCCTGTGGTCAACCCTGTGCTACAGTGTCTAGTTGTTTTGAGAGGTATGCCACAGGGCGTTGCCATGATCCCAGGTACTGTGTCAGGGCTCCCACTGCTATTGTTCTTCCCATGGAAACGTCTCTCTCCCCCCTTTGTGGATTCATAGAGGGTCTGGTATCCAAATCTGGCAGAATCCTGCTGCTCCCAGGTTTCTGCCCTTTCCCAACTGTCCCTGGCCTAGTCACACTCCGAATCCCAGGTATTTTACAGTCTCTTGGTACAATTGAGCTTTTCTTCTAGATACCTTTTTACTTGTGTAACTGCAACAGTTACCTTGTTTACATTACTTCTTGTTTTATTCTATGGTCAGATACTCTCTTTGTTTCAGATCTGTAATCCACCCAATGGGGCCACAGCTGTTTTTCCTAACACTTCAACATACTTTAAATCTGCTTGGCCTATTCTGTGTCTCTCCTCTGCATTGAAAAGAGTCAGTAGGAGCTGTGGCCAGTCCACCAAAGTGGGACTAGAAGTCTGAATTATTGTGCAGGACAAGTCTGTCACAGGTGAGTTGAAAGACAGGGCAAGAGTTCAGTTTCTGGCACCGGGAGTCTTTGGGGTGGTAGTGGACATTGACATATGTGCGCCCATTGATTGGCCGTTTTCATCCTACTTATGCTGAGGGTGTCAAGCCTAGGGGTACCATTTGGGGTATATACACTGTGACTGAAGACTGAGGGGGGGTCTGGTCATCTTCCTGTGCAACATAATGACTTAAACTTGATTCCCCTAGTCTACAGGGTGGGCATTGAAACTCGCTCTCTGCTCATACCTGCCCGTGACATGTCCCTCTATGTATGGGGGAGGCTGTACAAATGATTTCTCAGTTAAACATACAAAAACTTGCTACAAAGGCTTCGACCCTTATCTTATACAGTACCACGTTACAAAACCTTCACCTTAATTTGATTACTTATCTCCTAATAATAAACTTACACAGACCCTCAAACATAAAATCCATCTCTTTCTCCCTTTTTTTTTTTTAACACAGGCACACAAATGTGAAGTGAGGGGGAGGAATCTGGACAGGCACACAGACATGCAGCCATCTCTGCTACAAATTGTTTTTTTTTTTTCGTTAAACATACAAAGGCTCACTTTTCTCGTATGCTATTTTCTCAGTTTCAGTACCTACACTAACTCTTCTGTATTTCTTACTTTTCTCATTTACAACTTTACAGAACTTTTGCTTCAGTTTCATTACTTAACTCTTCCAATGTTAAACTTACACAGACCCTCAAACATAAGTAGCAAAACCTATGTTACAAATCAGCCATACTTAGCTTTAACTCTCTGTCGTAATTCATATAACATTGTCATTTATTAACCACTTAAGCCCCGGAGGATTTGGCTGCTCAAAGACCAGGGCCTATTTTGTGATTCGGCACTGCGTGACTTTAACGGACAATTGCGCGGTCGTGCGACGCTGTACCCAAATGAAATTGACGTCCCTTTTTTCCCACAAACAGAGCTTTCTTTTGGTGGTATTTGATCACATGTGCGATTTTTAATTTTTGCGCTATAAACAAAAAAAGAGCGACATTTTAGGCCAATTTGTTTTCTGCTACATATTTTTGGTAAAAAAAAAATTGCAATAAGCGGATTTTGATTGGTTTGCGCAAAAGTTATTGCGTTTACTAACTATGGGAAAGATTTGTCGTTTTTATTTTTATTTTTTTTTAACTAGTAATGGCGGCGTTCTGCAATTTTTTTTGCGGGACTGCGACATTGCGGCGGACAGATCGGACCCTTGACTGACATTTATGACACTTTTGGGGGTACCAGTGACATTACTACAGTAATCAGTGCTATACATATGCACTGTTACTGTAAAAATGACACTGACAGGGAAGGGGTTAACTTTATTGGTAAATAATGGGTTAAATGTATCCCTAGGGGCGTGATTCTAACTGTGGGGGGTGTGGCTTGTGATGTAACCACAAAGACAGTTACATTAGGGAGAATGACAGACGGCTCAGCCGCCTGCCTTTCTCCCTCTCCAGCGGGAGATTGCGAGTCGCGGGGATGCCTGTGAACGAGCGGCTGAGCGAGTGACGTACCCATACGTCACTTTGCCCAGCAGCGGTTGCCTGCCGCAGTATATCTGTGGTGGGCGGTCGCTAAGTGGTTAAAGACACTACAACAAGCATTCAACATCTTCATACAAGCAACCTGTCCTCAAAATTAGCTAGCTACAAGCAATTCGGACACACACACATCTTACGTTACTGCAGTTTTACAATCTGAGCGGTCAGCTCATTGTTTTCGATATTCAACCAACTCTCATTGCTCTGAAACTTCTACCGTCCAGAGACCAATGCTATTACTATTACAAATCGAGGCTTCCTGAAGACACAACAGTTTCATTTGTATATCAGTCTATCACCCAATTTATCAAACAAAAACAAAATTGCAAGCTGGTGTCCGGTCATGGGCACCTTTGTCCAATCAAACCCTCAGTCTAATGCTGGCCATACACTAGTCAAAAGATCTGTCATTTGGTCCGATCCTTCGTTTTTCATCCAGTTAATGGGCACAAATAGAAAATCATTTTTTAACTTTTCAGAATTCTTCAGAATTTCAAAGTTCTTCAGAACTTTTTCATAATGTAATAGGGGAATACACCGCTGGGAAATCAGGCGATGAAGTACTTGCCACAGCCTTATCTTCCCTTGAAATTTCTTCTCCTCTTGCTCCCTGTTCCCCTCCTGCATCATGCTGGCTATCTGGGAGTTGTTGTTCTACTTGTTTAACCATACCCTTCAATGCTGTTCTTCACATGTTTTGCCAGTACTATCATCCATCACCTTGGATACGAGTATAATAAAATGTGATTTACCATGATCTGTTTTGTTCATTATGGTTGCACAATTATCAGTCACATAGGGCCACACATCTCATATAAAGTCCCAAACTTCAATATGTTTTTTATCGTGCGATAATAGGGATGGAGGCACATGCCTTTGTGTTGCCTCATATAAAGTCCCAACCCCCTCTTTTTTCTTTGTCAATTACCCAGGGATGGAGATGTGTGTCCCGAGTCACCCCTTTTTCTGATGACTCAATGTGCCTATTGTGACAATTTTTGGTTGAGCCCTTCATATATATGGACTCACCATCACCATTTACGATATAAGTTATGTTACTCTCAAAACTTTCTTTTTTTGTCTTAGTTGGTGAGGGTAGTTTGTGTATATGTGTCCACACCTGGGCTCTGTCTGGTTTCCGGGAGCTGCGATGCGCTCCGCCCGCCTTCCTCTCCCTCCACCCTCCGCTCTTTGGGGCGGGAGTGGGGGGCGGGGTTTGCGGCCGCAGCGCATCGGCGTCACACACATCCGTGCAGGTCCTGACGTCATGTTTGGCGTCGGCACATTGACACGTGTTTTCCATCAGCCTTCCCACATATGGATCTCTGCTTCCGGCTCACATAGCCGTTTGCTGATCCCTCGTTGTGGTTGTAGCAGTGTGACGTTGGGAGCATACCCTGCTCATGTTTTCATGCAGGTACTTTTCATTTCTTCCTTCCTACACACTTTCACCTTGTCTCCTATCCAGTCCTAGATGGACTGACACCCTTACCTACTTGCACAATTTCATCATTTTAATTGGGATATTCATTTCATATGACCCTTCTTATTAATCATTGGTCTCGGTTACCAGCTATACCTTTTTGAACCACACATCTCATTGGTCTATCACCAATCATTTTTGCCTTTCATCTACCCTTGCACTCTTGGTACTCCTTTCTCCCTTTCTTAGTCTGCTTCACGGTTCATACACTCTTCTACACTCCAACTACTCTTCATCTATTACTTTTCTATTCACTCCATGGCGGTTGGCCTTGGCGGCTTGGTCCTCTGGCATGGACAATTCACCACCTCTCCTTACTTGCATACGTGCTAAGCTTTTTATATCTTTAATATTTCATTATGATACCATGATATTATCATTCTAGAAACCCATTGTGGTCAATTGGAGATTTTGGTGGTCCCCACATGAGGATTCATAGCATCCATAGATCCAACACTACAGTCACCTACGTGTGCAGGCTTTGCCCCCTCAGCTCCCGTGTCAGGCATACCCTCCGTTGGCACATCTCTACACATCCTGCAACTTCATTTGGAACAAACTTGTGAGTTTCAATATAAGGGCTGGGTATATTGAGCTGTTTCACAGCCATACACATGTTCTTTCATATATACATGTATTCATATACATCATTTTCTCTAGATATACGAACTACATCTGCTCCTGATGAGTGTTTTTACACGAAACGCGTCGAGCCTTTCATGAAGCAAATTTTATATCATCAATTTTGTTTCATTATGCATTTTACTGTATTGTTATTTTACTTGTATTTATTGTTGACATTCATGTTGTTCAACAACATGCATGTACTGATGTTACCATTGCTTTGCCATTGTTGTACATCCATGTAATATCCATACCCTTCAATGCTGTTCTTCACATGTTTTGCCAGTACTATCATCCATCACCTTGGATACGAGTATAATAAAATGTGATTTACCATGATCTGTTTTGTTCATTATGGTTGCACAATTATCAGTCACATAGGGCCACACATCTCATATAAAGTCCCAAACTTCAATATGTTTTTTATCGTGCGATAATAGGGATGGAGGCACATGCCTTTGTGTTGCCTCATATAAAGTCCCAACCCCCTCTTTTTTCTTTGTTACTTGTTTAACAGGGGCAGGCCGTGCTTGTGTGGGCAAAGACACCATGGGATATGGTCTTAAATCATCCTCTTTCTTTAGTGGGAGAGATGAGTATACTGCATCATAACTAGCTGGGGTTGGTCCAGGGGCTGAGGGAACATTAGAAAATACCTGTGGGGGCTCAGGAGTATATCGCGGGGCATACTGCAACCAATTTAGTCCTTCTGCCCTCAAATACTTTATGCCCCAGTCTGGATTCCCTGAAAACCATGGGAGTGCTAAATTATTAATTCATGGGTCTACATATTAATCATACCAGGGAGAGATTCTCATAACATACTCTTTACATGTTAATTACATTTCTTTTTTTAACTCCTATGTCATTTGCTCCGCTCTCTTTCTTTAGAACATTACTTATTACGCGGAGACTCCGGTAGATTGGGCAGAGTTCCCTTACCATCTTAAAGCAGAACAACAGTTAAGCAAAGCACTAAATATTATGGTGTCAGTGTCTATTCCTTTTCACTGGAAGGCTGCCATGCACTGACACTGCCTATACCTTTTTTCTTTTTTTTAGTTTAGAAGTTTAACACCTAAAGACGCAAACACCACAATAAACCTATTCTGTTACCTTTGAGCATCTCTTCCTGAAATTTTTGATCATACACTCTAAGGCAGGGTCATCTTACCGAATGGGCATGCTGGGAAGTTGCCCGGGGGCCCCACTTGCCCGGGGGGCCCCACCTGCCCAGCGACCCATCCCCAGCCAGGCATTAGTCCCAATTCCCGTGTGCATCCCACCGCTGAACTTAGCAGGTGGCAAGCGCCTGTCGGCCCTGCGTTGTTGTCAGGCCACTTGGCCTGTGGAGAGGGAGCCCACAACTGCAGGAATGCCTGTCCCCCTTGATGGGAACAGGCACACATAGGACAGTCGAGTCTGACTCCTGTCCATGTGTGTGTTCACCGGACCAACCCGCCGAACTTGGAAGCTGTCATTAGCCTGGCACTGCTGTACCAATAAATATAGCCTTATCGATAATTTGCATTTTTTTCTCATGGGAGATTGTGTAGGCAGGGCTCCAGTGCACCGCATTTCCCGGTGCCCTTTAATGCTCTTAGGATGGCACTGCTCTAAGGGGGATAGGACTGACTGGTTCCCACCCATTTTGTAGCCTTAGAGAGATGTCAAAACAGACACAAAGGGTAGGGTAAGGTTTTGAGAATCTGGTAGAGGGATCCAAGGACTCTCGACACAAAGGGGTATTTCAAACGGCAATCGCTTTCCCTTATCAACGACTCAGATGCGGTCGCCCGACTGAGAACTGCATCTACACAGGGTCCAATATCTCTTCATTGCCAGGCAACGTCTCATGCACACCATTCACAACGACCTTTGCCACACAGGATAACTAACTGATTGAGGTCCGCCCAGGGTGCACTATCATCCTCTTTTTTTGGAGTTTCCTCGGGCTCCACTTCCCTTGAATACCGTTGAGAGGGCCTCTGACTGCAAATATAAAGGGTTCGCGCTTAGGATAAATGGGTGTTAATACTCCAATATCAATAAAAATAAATAAATCAATATGAGCTGCTGCAGGTAAAAAAGGTAATACCTCTCAAACAATAAAACAACTATGTACCTGCGCTGCTTGTGTCTAAACACCTCAAAATATATGTGATTAAATAAATAAAGTGCTAGTGCAAAATTGTACTAAGTGCAGCCTTAAAAAATCTATATATATATATTACACAAGTACACACAATAAATATCGGTTATAAATTCCATATATAAAAATACCACATAAAAAAAACTTGTGCAAATATAAAAGCTTATAAATACAAATATGTATTCTATAGTGTATAGTCCATGATATTGTTAAAGTGAAAAAAAGTCTCTGTGCTAATTTAAGTGCTTAGTGCTCCACTAATAACTGAATATTAAAAGTGCTCGTGCTCAGTCCAGGTGAAGTGGTGCTCCCCTCTCAGCTCCCCACTCACCAGAAGTTGGATGTAAAAACGCCTTATCAGTAGATAAAATGGAGTAGACCCCTCACTGGATCGTCAACAGGAGCAAGGTATCGCACCATAAGCCTCTCACTCTATCTCCAGGTTATGTTCTCACGATTCATAAAAAGAAAGGGCCATCATCGTGCAGTATATAAGACTTGTTTATTCACACGCAAAACAAATAACACTTACACTGTACAGGGAAATATATCGCCTTCTGCAAACCCGCGGGACGCCAAACAAATGGCCGTGCGTTCCACCCGCGTAACCGGAAGCCGGAAGCCGGAAGTGGTTGCAGCCGGAAGTGATGTATTACGTATTCGGACGGCTTGACGCGTTTCGCTCCGCCAATCAGAGCGTTATCAAAAGCGAGGGCGTCACGAATACGTAGTACTATATATAACAGTACCAATAATACAACATTGTAAACACCTGAGGCGGACCGGAAGTCGATCGCCGCCATCTTTGGACTCCCTTTACAATGGGCTGCCTATCAATCTCCATTATGGTGCACCCGGAAGTGCCATTATGCCCCAAAAATGTATGAATATATGCAGCATGTAAAGTAAAAGGCCACATAACACCATCATGTTACTATAATAATAAACCAATATATTGTTATAATAATAAACTAATTTGGATCTATAGCGACCCCTCAGTCATATGATATTTAACCGATCGAATTCCGGTATACCTTGATGGTTGCCCTGTCTATGTATATACACAAAAAAGACCTAACACACTAATATACATATACATTAGTATGCTAAAAACCATATACCCTATAATTTCTCACCATATTGCAGCATACTATAATCCATAAAATACAATATAAATTTAATATTAAAAAGCATAGTTTATAATAAAATATTTTTATAAAATAAACAGATGATTACGAAAATAAATAAATAAATATAAAAATTAAAAGTCATTTATAAAACAATTTATATCTAAGTCTACATTTAAACCTGTCGGCACCATACTCTTAAGCTGCTGTATCCACCAAGTTTCATTTTGGGATACAGCCCTCTTCATGTGTGTACCCCTCCAATGAGGGCTGATTCTGTCTATTCCACAAAATGTAAGCTTGGATGGATCCTTATTGTGGAATAGCCTAAAATGGTTAGATAAATTATGTTTACGGAACCCCTTTTTTATATTGCTAACGTGCTCTCTGAGGCGTACTCTTAATTCTCTTGTAGTGCGGCCTACATACTGTAGGCCACATTCGCACTGTAGTAAGTATGTCACGTGTGTATTATAGCAAGAGATAAATTGCTTTATCTCATATTTCTTTTTAGTAGTCCACGAAACAAAGTTATTTATACTCTTACGTTTGTCCTTACGGCACGTTGTACAAGCCACGCATCGCCCACATTTAAAAAACCCTGTTTTATCTAAAAAAGTTCCCAATTTTTTAGGAGGGTTGGGGATGCTCTTCACAATCTTATCTTTTAGAACTGGTGGTCTTCTGTAGATAAATTTAGGTCTACTAGGTAACATTTGTTTAAAAACCGGGTCTCTCAACAAAATGTCCCAGTGCTTTCTTATACTCCTCTCAACCTGTTTATATTGCTGGTTAAACTCTGTACAAAACGCAATGTCAAACTTTCTGTTGTTATCCTTATTTCTAGGTTTATCACTCAATAAAACTTTTCTCTCCAGACCTCCCACTTGTTTTTTTACTTTATCTAAATTACCTCTCTTATATCCCTTTTCTTCAAACCTTTTCATTAAGATTTCTGCTTGTTCATTGAAGTCACTGTCTCTATTACAATTTCTTTTAATCCTCAGCAGTTGGCCTTTCGGTACTGCTGAGATCCATTTTGGGTGATGTCCACTATTGGTAGGGATATAACTATTGCGATCTGTGCTCTTAAAATATGTTTTAGTAAAAAGATTATCACCATTTTTAAAAATTGTGAGGTCCAAATAATTTACTTCTTGTGTGTTAAAACTTTCCGTAAAACTAATCCCATACTTATTGTTATTTATTACAGACATAAAATCCATAAAAGAATTCTTAGACCCCTCCCATATGATAAAAATGTCATCGATGTATCTAACATACATCTTGAGAGGGTTGTGGGGTCGTTTAAAAATTGTTTCCGACTCCCATTTGCTCATAAATAAGTTAGCTACCGTGGGGGCATACTTAGCCCCCATGGCGACACCCTTTGTTTGGTTAAAATATTGCCCTTCATGCCAAAAATAGTTGTTTTGCATAGCCATATTTAAAACCTCTAATATAAAATCAATCTGTTCACGTGGGATTTTATTTTCCGATTTAAGGGCCCACTCTACAGCTTTGCTAGCATCTTTTTGCTTAATGTTAGTATAAAGAGAGTTAACGTCTATGCTAGCTAAAAGCTCTTGGGTCCCCCAAGAGGTCAGAACTTTTGGAGACCGAGAGGCCCATACAGAGGCCCCTACAGGGGGCACAACAATACATATCCCCAACAAGGAGGAGGTCCTTACAGGGGATACAACAACACATATCCCCAACAAGGAGGAGGTCCTTACAGGGCCCACAATGCACACCCCCCACAAGGAGGAGAGGCAAGAAGAGAGGATGCCGGGGAGGACAGAAGAAAAAGGAAAAGAGATGCATAGGCGCGGGAATTTTTAATTTAAGTAAAAAGGTTTTTAATGAGGATGAACTTAAAATTTTAGACAGAGGATTAAAATATGCACCACCGAAGCAAATAAACAAATTTAAAACTTTTATTGACCTGCATAAGTTTGTGAGAATTTTAAATATTAAAAAGCATTTTTTTTAACAAACCAGCCACGAGCACTTTAACAGATGATATATTTATACATAGTGGTTTAAGAAATAAATCTACATTTAATCCCAAAAACCCCAGGAACCAATGTTTAGAAGTATTTAAAATGATGGTCGAACAGGATTTGGAAAACATTTCAATACACCCAATAAAAGGAAGTAAAGAAATTAAGCAGAGTATAAAAAAACTCGAAAAAGCGAATGATATTATCATCAGACCAGCTGATAAGGGGGGGGGGAATTGTAGTAATGGATAAGGACCATTATATTGCAGAACTTAATCGTTTAGTCGAGGACAAGGAAACATACATGAAACTCAAAGGTGACCCAGTAAAGAAATTAAAAGCAATGTTAACAAAGAAAGTAAAGAAGGCACAAAAAGAGGGTATCTTGAATAAGAAAGAGGCCAGATACTTAGTACCAGACCACCCCAAAAAACCCATCATATACCAAAATCCAAAAATACATAAAAGCACTACCAACCCACCGGGGCGCCCTATTATTAATGGAGTGGATTCCTTATACTCCAGGTTAGGAGAATATGTAGACTATTATCTCCAACCACTAGCACAAAAATGCCCAGCCTATTTGAAAGACAGCAAAGATTTAATCAACCGTATAACCAATATGAAAGTGTCAGAGAATACCATTTTAGCTAGCATAGACGTTAACTCTCTTTATACTAACATTAAGCAAAAAGATGCTAGCAAAGCTGTAGAGTGGGCCCTTAAATCGGAAAATAAAATCCCACGTGAACAGATTGATTTTATATTAGAGGTTTTAAATATGGCTATGCAAAACAACTATTTTTGGCATGAAGGGCAATATTTTAACCAAACAAAGGGTGTCGCCATGGGGGCTAAGTATGCCCCCACGGTAGCTAACTTATTTATGAGCAAATGGGAGTCGGAAACAATTTTTAAACGACCCCACAACCCTCTCAAGATGTATGTTAGATACATCGACGACATTTTTATCATATGGGAGGGGTCTAAGAATTCTTTTATGGATTTTATGTCTGTAATAAATAACAATAAGTATGGGATTAGTTTTACGGAAAGTTTTAACACACAAGAAGTAAATTATTTGGACCTCACAATTTTTAAAAATGGTGATAATCTTTTTACTAAAACATATTTTAAGAGCACAGATCGCAATAGTTATATCCCTACCAATAGTGGACATCACCCAAAATGGATCTCAGCAGTACCGAAAGGCCAACTGCTGAGGATTAAAAGAAATTGTAATAGAGACAGTGACTTCAATGAACAAGCAGAAATCTTAATGAAAAGGTTTGAAGAAAAGGGATATAAGAGAGGTAATTTAGATAAAGTAAAAAAAACAAGTGGGAGGTCTGGAGAGAAAAGTTTTATTGAGTGATAAACCTAGAAATAAGGATAACAACAGAAAGTTTGACATTGCGTTTAGTACAGAGTTTAACCAGCAATATAAACAGGTTGAGAGGAGTATAAGAAAGCACTGGGACATTTTGTTGAGAGACCCGGTTTTTAAACAAATGTTACCTAGTAGACCTAAATTTATCTACAGAAGACCACCAGTTCTAAAAGATAAGATTGTGAAGAGCATCCCCAACCCTCCTAAAAAATTGGGAACTTTTTTAGATAAAACAGGGTTTTTTAAATGTGGGCGATGCGTGGCTTGTACAACGTGCCGTAAGGACAAACGTAAGAGTATAAATAACTTTGTTTCGTGGACTACTAAAAAGAAATATGAGATAAAGCAATTTATCTCTTGCTATAATACACACGTGACATACTTACTACAGTGCGAATGTGGCCTACAGTATGTAGGCCGCACTACAAGAGAATTAAGAGTACGCCTCAGAGAGCACGTTAGCAATATAAAAAAGGGGTTCCGTAAACATAATTTATCTAACCATTTTAGGCTATTCCACAATAAGGATCCATCCAAGCTTACATTTTGTGGAATAGACAGAATCAGCCCTCATTGGAGGGGTACACACATGAAGAGGGCTGTATCCCAAAATGAAACTTGGTGGATACAGCAGCTTAAGAGTATGGTGCCGACAGGTTTAAATGTAGACTTAGATATAAATTGTTTTATAAATGACTTTTAATTTTTATATTTATTTATTTATTTTCGTAATCATCTGTTTATTTTATAAAAATATTTTATTATAAACTATGCTTTTTAATATTAAATTTATATTGTATTTTATGGATTATAGTATGCTGCAATATGGTGAGAAATTATAGGGTATATGGTTTTTAGCATACTAATGTATATGTATATTAGTGTGTTAGGTCTTTTTTGTGTATATACATAGACAGGGCAACCATCAAGGTATACCGGAATTCGATCGGTTAAATATCATATGACTGAGGGGTCGCTATAGATCCAAATTAGTTTATTATTATAACAATATATTGGTTTATTATTATAGTAACATGATGGTGTTATGTGGCCTTTTACTTTACATGCTGCATATATTCATACATTTTTGGGGCATAATGGCACTTCCGGGTGCACCATAATGGAGATTGATAGGCAGCCCATTGTAAAGGGAGTCCAAAGATGGCGGCGATCGACTTCCGGTCCGCCTCAGGTGTTTACAATGTTGTATTATTGGTACTGTTATATATAGTACTACGTATTCGTGACGCCCTCGCTTTTGATAACGCTCTGATTGGCGAAGCGAAACGCGTCAAGCCGTCCGAATACGTAATACATCACTTCCGGCTGCAACCACTTCCGGCTTCCGGTTACGCGGGTGGAACGCACGGCCATTTGTTTGGCGTCCCGCGGGTTTGCACAAGGCGATATATTTCCCTGTACAGTGTAAGTGTTATTTGTTTTGCGTGTGAATAAACAAGTCTTATATACTGCACGATGATGGCCCTTTCTTTTTATGAATCGTGAGAACATAACCTGGAGATAGAGTGAGAGGCTTATGGTGCGATACCTTGCTCCTGTTGACGATCCAGTGAGGGGTCTACTCCATTTTATCTACTGATAAGGCGTTTTTACATCCAACTTCTGGTGAGTGGGGAGCTGAGAGGGGAGCACCACTTCACCTGGACTGAGCACGAGCACTTTTAATATTCAGTTATTAGTGGAGCACTAAGCACTTAAATTAGCACAGAGACTTTTTTTCACTTTAACAATATCATGGACTATACACTATAGAATACATATTTGTATTTATAAGCTTTTATATTTGCACAAGTTTTTTTTATGTGGTATTTTTATATATGGAATTTATAACCGATATTTATTGTGTGTACTTGTGTAATATATATATAGATTTTTTAAGGCTGCACTTAGTACAATTTTGCACTAGCACTTTATTTATTTAATCACATATATTTTGAGGTGTTTAGACACAAGCAGCGCAGGTACATAGTTGTTTTATTTTTAGGGCCTCTGACTGTTATCCCCCAGAAGGCAAAGATCTCACCTGGTCCTGAAGTGGAGCTCCAACAGTTTGGTTGGTTCCTGAGTCCGGATTCAAGACGTCGTCGGGCGGTTTCGGAGCAGGCCACCAAGATACAGCATAGTCTCTCAGACAAATTCGTCCAGTGGCGTCTGAGACAGAGGCTTGATCCAAAGGGCCGGTTCCCGACCGATCCCCAATGAGTCACCACAGTGGAACAGCCAACAGTCTCAAAAATTCCACCTGGGTTTCCCGGCCAATGCACCAAAGAAATGTTACAGCAAATAGTTAATTGAAACTCAGGAGGAATTTCGGACTCGGACTTCAGAATCAAACCTTTTTTATTTACTAGCGATAAATCACTCAGCCTGGCTTATGGTAGTTTTGCTAAGTGGCTAAGTAAGCGTGTACCTCACATATATAAAACAACAGTTACGTCACAGATACATATTTCCATAACTAGCTTGGCAGCAATACATATCCTTCTCATACAGATGTTGCCTGTACATTGATCTATGGCAATTAACATTCCTGGCTTCATGCTTATCTGTATTCTCGTTAGTAACAGAACAGAGAGAAAGATATAATGAGAGAGAAGTGGGGGCTAAAATGTGCAGCTTGACTGTTCTGGTCTCTGTAGTGCCACAGAATCTACCATTTTGTTTTGGAATGCTAATTAGCCACCAATTTAGAAGCTTTCCAGGTACTGCCACACTCACATGACATGCAGACTCAATGCAATACAGGTCATACACAGTTTATGCCCACAGCTTCTCATATACAAACATACACAGCCCAGGGGGGAAGGTGCAAGGTACAGACCTTCTATGCCCACACTCCCAGCACCCAGCTGATGGCTGTCTGATTGGCTGCACTGTATTCTAATTCCTTTGAGAACAGCCTTGCCAGGGGTTACCAACCCTCATCCCCCCAGGTGCCCACATAAAGGGTACACAGCAAAAAATTGCATCCCTCCATCCCTTACTTCTGGCACAGGACAGAGCGATGAAGCCCAGTACAGTGACAGCAGCCATGTCCCAAGGTTTCCTTCCAAAGTTTCCCCGTGTGCCTGGCTGGTCTCAGCTCTGCTATGTGTGAAGCTCACACAGAAATGAGGATCACACACTGGAATCTTTCACTGTGGCACTCGGCGGAGGGGGGCAGGGCGGCATTAGTGCCTAGTACAAGGCTCCCCGAACAGTGGGTGGAAGAGCTCCCCCCCTGCATACATGTTATGGCCAGGTATAGGCACAAGGTGGCTCGGGGTGGATCGGAGCCCGCATTGGGGGACACAGCTGTGATATGGTGGGCTGCAGGGGCTGACAGGAGGTCTGTTATTTTTAAGCAGCTGGGCTTAAATTAAGGTAGGGGTCTGGAGCTGAAGCTCCAATAGCCCCTACATTAATCTGGCCCTGGAGGCATCACAAATGAACTGCAACCCATGGATCAACTGGTCCACCAGCTCAGGGAGGTTAGGGGGAATCTGTTCCCCTTCCAAATCCTGGCGCAAAAGCTTTCCACCACAGGTGGTACTGTTAATGTTTTTAGGAAAACCCCACTGACTCGCGGCAATTTTGTCAAAATAGGTGAGAAAGAGGAAAACCTTTTTCTTCTTTGAGGATCCACGAGTACTGAAATGCACCAGCGTCTCCGACGCAGCAATAGCTGCATCCTCCAGTTTTAAAGTTTCCCGCACTAGTGCATCCACTAGCGCCTTTTTATGCGTGGCCGTAGTGGAAGAGGAAACATCCTCAATATCAGGGTGCGTGGATGCAGACCCAGCAGGGAGACTCGCGGCGACCAGATCAACCTCAGAATCTGAGAAGACAGAGGATGCAGGTGAAGGCAGGGGAGGCTTTTTTCCCCATCCTGTTTTGCAGGATTATATCTACCTTGGACACTAGTGACTCCAGGACCGCCGTCATAGCAGACAAAGTGGACTGGGACCCAGAGGACTCAGGAGGGGAGCAGGGCCGGACTGGCCTACCGGGATACCTGAAAATTTTCGGGTAGTCTGCCTTCCCTGGGGCCGCTTTGGGCTGTGGGCGGCTGCGGCGGTGCCCAGGACCGATCCTAGGCGGGTGGCCGGGTGTAAAGCACAGCAGGTTCACCGTGAGCTGAGACAGAGGGGAGGGGTGTCAAAGTCCTCTTCTCCCTCCTCCCCTCCTTGCGTATGGCACACACAAGACTTGAGTCTGAAATGTAAGAAAGTCCCGCCTCCTAAGATAGACGGCACGCTGATCCAATGCTGTGAAATTGAATCAGTGTGATGTGATCATCGGAGCGGGTCTAGGAGGCGGGACTTTCTTACAGTGGCAGCCCGGGCAATTCAAATCCAAGCTCCCTGACACTGCAGGGGATTGCTGATGTATGTGATCCAGGCACATGTAGGCTTCATTTGGTGGGCACGTATTAGGCTGCATTTGATGGGCACGGATTAGGCTGCATTTGATGGATACTGATGAGGCTGCATTTGGTGGGCACTGGAAGGGTGCATTGATCTCTTGTATCATGTTTGCAGTCTCTAACCATCTCTTGTATTTGTCTGCAGTCTCTGACCATCTCTTGTATCATGTCTGTAGTCTCTGACCATCTCTTGTATCATGTCTGCAGTCTCTGACCATCTCCTGTACTATGTCTGCTGTCTCTGACCATCTCTTCTATCATGTCCTCAGTCTCTAACCATCTCTTGTATTTATGTCCGCAGTCTCTGATTATCTCTTGTAACATGTCTGCAGTCTCTGACCATCTCTTGTATCATGTCTGCAGTCTCTGATCATCTCTTGTATCATGTCTGCAGTCTCTGACCATCTCCTGTACTATGTCTGCTGTCTCTGACCATCTCATGTATCATGTTCTCAATCTTTAACCATCTTTTGTACCATGTCTGCAGCCTCTGACTATCTCTTGTCTTTTATAATGTCTGAAGTCTCGGAGGGGGGAGTCTGGAGAGGAGTCAAGAGTTGGAGTGGCGCTGGGATGGGGGGTCATAGGAGAAATAAGACGTATGTGGACTGTTGAGAGGAGACTATAGGATAAAACCAGAGCCACCAAGCTGGAGCCGACTAACTGTGCAATGCACGGTGCACCTTAGAGGAGGTTAGGGACAGCGCCACCAGGCCAGTCTGAAAGGGGAGGTCGGTGATGTAAGGGGGGGGGGGGGGGAGTAAATACAATAATGTAAGAGGGCATTAATATAAAGGTTTCCCTTATATCATTACCCCCCCCCCCCCCCACAAACACACATTCCCTAAATTCCTGGGGTCCCCCTTGATTGCTCCACTTTCACCACTTTTAACCGGAATTTTCTCATATATATATATATATATATATATATATATATATATATATATATATTGAAAAAATGCCTGCTGGACTACACAAACATGGCCGTCAAAAAGTACAGCAGCCACCCACGACAAAATAGCGGCTACAAGCGGCGGCAACGCGGCTCCCAGGACCCCCAGAAACTAATGGGCAGTAAGGTGGGGCCCTGGCCGAAGCCCCCACCAGGACCATCCCCCAAAAATGCATTTTCAGCAGCCGACAGCTTGACCCCCCCCTCCCGACCCCCAATGCCCGCTCAACACCCCCACACAGACATTACATGTATGGCCACCCCTGGGGGGGGAGCTAGGTGTAGGTAAATGGGGGGGTGGTTCACAGGGGTAATCCGATAAATGAGGGGGGACGCTATGTGGGAAGGAGGGAACCCGGGAGTCCGAACGTCCCAGGGAGGGGCCCACATCCACCCCAAAAGGTCACCAGTGGAATAGGGGACACTACTTACCACTCCAGACAGGCCACCGCACCATCGGAATGGGGGTGCTGCAGGTTAGAGGCACGCTGTGACTCAGGTGGTGACCAGGTCTGTGCATCCTTTGCGAGACATTTAACTTGCTGGCCAGCCCCCGTCCAGAGAGGCTATGTCACGGTCGACCTAGAGTGGAGCTGAGATTGGGTTGCGATCGCTGGCCGGACTGGGGAGACCATAAGGATCTAGAATATCCAGTTCGTCGCCCAGTCCAGCAGTTGATTGTAGTTCTTACAGGAACAGAAAATAACAAAAAGAGGAAAAAATCCGTTTTAAAAAAAGACAAAAATGCCAGGACCAGAGATCCCAGCAAGAACTAGGTACTTACTCCTGACTAGGCAGAAAAAAACTGAGTGCCTATAGCAGGAAGTGGGAGTATATGCCCTCAGACTGTCCCATAGGCATGGTAAAAAATTTTCCTGCCTAGTGTCCTACTCCTGTAGGGGGCAGCATAACCCAATGGTCAAGACAATTCTGGAGCTGTGTCCGTCAATGAATGAAAGAGAAATCTATTGTTGCTGGGGTAGGTCTAGTTTTGCTGAGGGTATATATTGTTGCGGGGGGGGGTCTATTGTTGATGGGGCGGGCCCCTAGTGTTGCTGTGGATATCATTATTGGGGGATCTATTGTTGCTGGGGTTGGGTCTAGGGTTGCTGGGGTATCGGTTATTGCTGGGAGCATCTATTGCTGCCATGGAGATCTATAGTTGCTGGGGTGGGGGGTCTATTGTTGCTGGCTGCAGAGGATCTATTTTACTGCTTTTCTTGTAATCTCTAAAAAGGACCGATACTGGGAGGTGGATTGGGGGCGAAGGCAAGTAGTGGCTCACAATGGGGGGGGGGGGGGGGGGCATAGTTGCCAACATTTGAAAAATATTTCCAGGGACACTTTGCAGCACAACTATCAATTACTTACCACACCCACTTCCCTGAAGCTCTGCCCACTCCACATACTTATTCTCCGCCTACTTATCAGGTTATAGGGTCTACTCAAGGAGAGAATTACAAGGAATCGAAATACCTTTTTTTTTTTACTACAATGAAGAATATCATTGTGTCATTCCTGTTGGTGACCGCGCTTTGGAGCTCTATCCCTTTTTCCTGCCCCTGTAACACCTATACAAGAATAGGCGGGGATGTGCCTGATGCAGAAATGAAAACATGTCTTCTCCTTCCTCTAACGTTATACTTTGTATCACAGAATGAGAGTATTCCGCACACATTGACAATTGTACAATTTCCTCTTTGACATCCCGCTCCGTACAGTGACCTCATTCTGTACAATACAACCCCTCCCGCAATCCATTCTAATTGGAGTACCAAGACATTGATCGGTAGTCTGGACTCTTCCAGTGTCCAGACCCCCTGAACAGAAATTTTGCCGAGGACGCCTCCGCAGCCGGACAGGCTGGCAGCCATGGTGACCACTGTCCAATACAAGGGGAGGCAGGATTTGACCAGCCGAAGCACAAATCCACCATATCAGGGACTCTTTTGTTCCCCAGCTCAGCCGGATCTGATTATCCAGAGAGTGCAGATTCTTGTCCCATTTGACCAGAATCTCCCTTGCAGGGACTTTGTATGGAACTGTGCAAACGGAACCGCCTCGAAGGTTGACACCATCAGGCCCAGCACCTGCATGCAAGTCCGGAGGGATTACGATCTGCTGGACAACAGGAGACAAATTACAGCCTGAAGTTTGTCCAGAGGAAGGAGCACTCTGGCTAAGACAGAGTCCAGAGTCAGACCTAGATAGTCCAGGTTTGTGGACAGAACCAGAGCAGACTTCTGAAAATATTGAATCCAGCCAAACACCCTCAAGCTCGTATGGGGATTTCCAGGTTTTCCACAAGAGCAGTAGGAGACTCTGCTCGCAGGAGGTCGTCCAAGTAGCCCAGTACTGCAATTCCCCGTTGGCATAACAATGCTAGCACCGAGGCCAACACTTTCGTGAAAACCCGAAGAGCAGAAGCGAGACCAAAAGGGTAACGCCACAAACTGATAATGCTCCACTCCCACGGCAAAGCGGAGGAAGCGCTGAAGACTGACACATATTGGAATGTGAAGGTAGGCTTTCTTGTTGTCGATGGAGTCAAGAAAAATCCCCCTGATGCAGGGAAGCCACCACCGTGCGAATGGACTCCATTCTGAACTTCTGCACCCACACAAAGCAGTTCAGCGCCTTGAGATCCAGAATTGGACACACCTTGCCTTCTTTCCTGGGGACTGTAAAGAGGTTTGAGTAAAAACCCCTGAAAACATTCCGAAGTCGGAACCATCACCCTTTGAAGTAATGGGTGTTCCACCACCCCAAAAAGAGCCTGTAAGCGGACCTGGGACAGTCACACGTTGGGAGGAAGAACCTTACCAGAGGATAAGAACAAAACTCTTGTAGCCTGACCGAATGACCTCGTTGACCCACCTGACTTGTACCAGGGGAGTCCACCATTCCGGGAGCCAGGAAGACATCCCCCCCACCCAAGATAGGGGGGGGGGGTGCACCTTTATGCTGAAGGGGCCTTGTCTGCGGGTCTGGAGAAGCCCTCTTTTGACTTTCTAGACCAAGTTTGCTTGGATCTTCCAGAGGGGGCCCTGAAGGGCTCCGATCCCTTGTCAGTCGACCAAGAGGGACGAATAAACTTCTTATGAACCGAGAAGTCTACGACAAGGGTCCCTGCACTTACTAGCCTGCAGAAGAAAGGTACTCTTCCCCCCCCTTGTGAGACCTTTAACAATGTCATCCAGGGTAGCACCAAACAGGCGATCTCTTTGAAAGGGAAGATTAGTCAAGGCCTTTTTAGAAGTCTGGTCCGCAGACTAGCATTTGAGCGAAAAGACGCGCTGAAGAACCACTGCCTAAACAGAGCCAAGCCACTATGGGAGCCGCATCCAAATAGACATCACAGATAAACTGCAGCCCCTGGACCAGCTGGTCTGCCAGCTCAGCAAGGACAGGGGGGAGCTACTCCCCCCTCCAAGTCACGGCACAAAATCCTAGCCCATTCAGTCAGTCTGCAACACCAGGGCAATGATGAATATCGGCCTCAGTGCCGAACCAGCCAGGGTGTACATATTGTAGGCCACAGCCTCCGCCTTCCTGTCAGTCAGGTCCTTAAAGGCTGGGGACTCTTCAACCGGAATCATGATTGCCTTGTTCAATCTGGAAACCAGAGGGCCCACCACCAGTGGAACAGTCCACTTCTTAAGAAGTGACTCCTCATAGGGGTATCACCTAGCACTATCGCTTAGGTACCCCACTATTTAGTGACAATTCTGTCAAAAAAGGAGGGGAAAGGGAACACCCATTCCCCTCTGGATGGCTTGTGAATGCCAAAAGGGAACCTGCGCCTCTGCTGCAGAGCTTCAACTGCATCCTCCATCTTTAAGGTCTCACGCACAGCTACAATCAATGCATCCACCAGCCCCCTTTCATACGCGGTTGCAGAAGTAGAGAAATCCTCCTCACTATCTGAGGATTCAGGGCGCGTATGAAACCGATATGGCAGGGGAGCTTTTTGCCAGCCCATTGCCCAAAAGCCACCTCCACCCGGGACACTAAGGACTCCAGGATTGCTGTCAGTGCATCGATGAATGGATGCGACCAGATGTGCTACAAAGACTCCATGAGTCACCAGGAGGACCCCAGAAAAAGAAAAAAGTGTAAAACACTGCTAAGGGATAACCCCCCTCCCCCCGCTCTGGCAGCCCACCCAGTTTCCAGCCACAGAGCACCAATCAATTCTCAGTAAAGAGGGAGAGGACCCAACCAGACTCACCACCCTGCAGAAACCAGGCACAGCAGCTACCAGGACAATCTGCACTACACAAACGGCAATCAGGAAATTAAAAGATCCAGGAGTCAGCACCAAAGGGCTCCACTGTCATTACCGCCGCGATTTTCAATGGCAAACCACTGAAAAATGGCCACCAGACTACATGAACATGGCCGCCGTGCATTAAGCACACAGGCTACAAGAAAGTGGCGGCACCATGAAGATCCCAGGAGGGATTCCTAGGCCTCAGAATACCGTACAGGCAGGAAAGGGGGTTCTGGCAGTAGCCCCCCACAGCAGATCGCCTGCCCCCCCTCACCCCCTTTGCCAGCACAGCACCCTGCCCCCACCCACCCTAGGTGGTGAACCAGGCCACCCCACAGCCCCAGCGTCAGTGAAGGGGGGCAGATGGTCCACCAGACAGATGAAAGGGTTGCCTAATGGGAAGTAGGGAACCCAGGGGTTCGACCACTCCATGTCAGTCACGACAGTCACTTACCATACCAGGAACCAGGCGGGCACCACAGACAGAACCTCCTCTCCATCGATATGGGGGGGGGGGGCTGTCGGCTAGGAGGAACGCTGCAGCTCGGGCCAAGACCCGGTCCTATGCGACCTCGCAGGCCTGTCCCCCATCTGGTGGGGCTATGTCACAGCCGACCTAGCATGGAGTTGAGGTCTGCACGCCCTTGCTGGCTAGACTGGGGTGACCACTGGATCTAGATTATCCAGCCCATCACCCAGTCCGGCAGTTATATGTAGATCTCACAGGAAAAAATGCAGGAGAAAAAAAAATTTATATCTAAAAAGAAAAAATTGCTAGGACCAGAGACCCCAGCAAGGAACTAGGTTCTTTACTCCTAACAAGACAGAAAAAAAACAAATTTCTGTAAGAACTTACCGTAAAATTATTTTCTCGGAGTCCTCTGACAGTCGCCGCCCACTCATACAGTCTTCACTTATGGGTATTGTCCTTATCCATAGGGGTAAACTAGGCAAAAGATTTTTGATAAAATCATACATAAAAGAATTTGCATGTACACACCCACAGAGGGCTGTCACTCTGGACCATACCCTCATGCTAGCAGCATTCTCAACTCAGTTTGGTAGCAAGCAGTATACAGATCTAACAACCCCAAAAGAGGTACGGGGGCGGCGACTGTCAGAGGACTCAGAGAAAAGAATTTTACGGTAAGTTCTTACAAAAATTCTGTTTTCTCTTACGTCCTCTGACAGTCGCCGCCCACTCATACAGTCTTCACTTATGGGACGTCCCAAAGCAGTGTAGACTTGAGAGGTGGGAAATGCCACAAGGGTAACGCAACACCCAGGTCAGAGAAGGAACCTGATCGCCAAGATAAGGGTAAAAAACACTGGGAAACAGGAAGCTCAACAGGAGCAACAAAACCCAGGAAAGCAAAAAACCAAGGGGTTAATCCCCCAACAGGAAGGGACAGACGCAAAACAGTAACGTCCCCCTAAAGTACAGCCGCACTCAGAACTGTGCGGCCAAAGGAGGCATCGGCCGACGCCAAAACATCAAGTTTGCAAAACATGGTAAAGGTATGCACGGCCGATCAAATCGCCGCTTTCACACCTGAGACACCGACGCCTGATGGCGAAAAAACCCAAGACACACTCACCGCCCTGGTAGAGTGTGCCGGGACAGGGAAAGGTAGAACCTGTTCCCCAAGCGAATAGGCCAGAACAATCGTCTGCCTGATCCATTTAGAAATGGTTGCCGCAGACGCAGCCGGACCCTTCCGAGGTCCCTCAGGAAGGACAAAGAGAGAATCCGACATTCTGAAGGATTCAGTAGACAGGTAGACCCTGATCGCCCTGACAACATCCAAGGAATGCGAGGCCAACTCCTTAGGGAACCTAGGCTTCGCACGCAGCGAAGGCAAAATATCCTCAATGAGATGGAAGGCAGAAACCACCTTAGGAAGGAAGGATTGATGAGGTTGCAAGACCACCTTGTCCCTAAGGACAACTAGGTAGGGAGAACTGCAGGACAAGGCCGCCAACTGCGACACTCTGCGAGCAGATGTGATAGCCACAAAAAAGGCAACTTTCCGTGACAGTGCCAGCAGAGAAAACTCCCTGATATTTTCAAAGGGAGGACGTAGGAAAACGGACAGGACCAGATTCAAGTCCCAAGAAGCTAATGGCGCCCTCCTAGGGGGGGCAGATGATGCACACTTTGAACAAAAGTGCGGATCAAGTAATTTGATGCCAGGGGGCGCTGGAAAAGAATAGCCAGCGCGGATATCTGACCATTAGCAATGTGCAGCGCCAAACGCTGATCCACACCAGATTGCCGGAAGGCTAACACCCTTGCCACCCAAAAGGAGCGAGGATGGAAACCCGGAGATTCACATCAGGCAAAATGAGCCTTCCAGGTACGATAATAAAGCTTACCAGAAGTGGCCTTCCTAGCCTTCAGGAGGGTAGGAATGACAGCCGACAAGAGACCTCGATCTCTCAGGACCTGACTTTCAACAGCCACGCCGTCAAAGCCAGCAACCGTAAAGCAGGATGGAAGATCGGCCCCTGCGACAGCAGATCGTCTCATGAGGGGAGCCGCCGAGGAGGCTCGACGACCAGTTGCATGATGTCCGCGTACCAGGACCGGCGCGGCCAGTCTGGAGTCACTAGGAACACCTGCTTTTGGTACCAAGGCCAACCTGCGAAGGAACCGGGACAACAATTGAATCGGAGGAAAGGCATAGATCAGACGATACTGATTCCACAGCACCACCAACGCGTCCGAGGGGTCTGCCAGAGGATCGCGAGTTCTTGCCACGAACCTTTCCACCTCGTTGTTGAGACAAGACACAAACAGATCCACGTCCGGGAATCCCCATCGTGCACACACCATCTAAAAACACCTCCGGGTGTAGGGACCATTCCCCTTGGTCCAGGGTCTGGCGGCTCAGATAGTCGGCTTGCCAGTTCTCCACACCCGGAAAGTGAACTGCCGAAAGTGCAGAGACCGGTGTCTCGGCCCATGACAATCTCGGCCACTTCCTTGGCAGCCCGGGCACTCCTGGTGCCCCCTTGGTGATTGTTGCATGTCACCGCAGTGGCATTGTCCATCTGCACACGTACAGGGCGGTGCTGCATACGACCCGACCAATGCAACAAACAGGTCGATCGCTCTTAGTTCCAACACATTTAAACGGCAGAGAGGATTCCTCTTCTGATGAAGTGCCCTGGGCAGACAAAGTGCCCAGAATACCACCCCAGCCCGACAGGCTGGAATCCGTGGCGATCACCGTCCATGGAATTGTGCAAATGGTATCACCTCGAAGGCTGACACCATCAACCCCAGGACCCGCATGCGGGTCCTGAGTGACGAGGAATGTTGTCCCCAAAGGACCTGACCCCGCTCTGTAGAGTCTGGAGTTATACCTCCGGCAGAAAGACATTTGCTTGAGCAGAGTCCAGAACCATTGCCAGGTAGGGGAGCCGGACAGAAGGGGACAACGTCGACTTCTGGAAGTTGAAGGTCCACCCAAACTCCTGGAGCATCTGAACCGTGGCAGCCAGATCGCGTACCAAGGTCGCACTGGAACTCGACCTTAACAGGAAATCGTCCAGATATCCCAGGATTGCAATCCCCTGCGCACCCACAACAGGGCCAGGACAGGAGCCAAGATTTTGGTAAACACCCTCGGGGCCGAAGCAAGACCGAATGGCAATGCCACAAACTAATAGTGCTCCTGCAATCTCGAATCGGAGGTACCTCTGATGACCCTCGTAAATGGGGGATGTGTAAATACGTATCCTTGAGGTCGACCGACACCAGGAAATCTCCCGGACTCAGAGAGGCCACCACTGATCGAATAGATTCCAAGAGGAATTTCTGAACACGCACAAAGCGGTTCATAACTTCAAGTCTGGAATCGGACGTACCTTGTCCTCCTTTCTGGGCACCGTGAACAGATTTGAGTAAAACCCCCGACATTTTGTCCCGATGAGTCACCGGGACAATCACCCCCTGGGCAAGCAGATCCTGCACCGCCCGATATAGATTGAGGAGACGATCCGGGGTTCAATGAAGATTTGAGCGGAAGAATCTGTCTGTCGGCCGTGATCGAAAGTTGATCTTGCACCCCGATCGGGCAGACGCCCCCCCCCCCCCACTCCAGAAGTGGGTGAGGGCGCCCCATCAGGTGGAGGTGGACTGGAACAGCGCGTTAGGGTGGGCAGCTTTTGGCTTGCCCGCACAGGGCTTCTGCAGACCACTCGGGCCCTTGAAGGGTTTGCCCTAGTCTAGTACCCTAAAGGCACGAAATACCCCTGGATTTTTTTTTTTTTTTTTTTACATTTTTATTTTACTTTTTACATACAAAATCAGACAAAAAATATAAAGCAGTGTTAATGCAGCCAATTACTTGGGTCAAACACTCCAAGGCTTTGCGTAAATAGACAACGAAAAAAAAAAGGAGAAGAACAGAAAAAAAAAAAAACACGAAAAAGAAATAAAAACAAAAACAAACACCAAAAAAAAAAAAAAAACCCCAGAAGAAAAAAGGGGGGGGGGAGGGGATTGGAGATTCAAGATTCATCCTGAGCCTATCTAGGTTGCAACCCTTATGTTGCCAAAAAAATCGGCCGTGTCCCTAGAAGAATACCATTCAGTGAATCTAAAAGGGCGTATCATATCTGCCAAGCTCTCTTCTGAAAATGTATATTACAGAAATTATCTCCATCTGGTAAGAAATCTCGGGGTAGTACGTGAGTTGGAAAGCATAACGTCAAGTCTTTCCAGTTGGCATAGAGACAGCAAAGATTGTTGGACCTGTGAGAGATTTGGTGGGGTGGAGTTAATCCAGTTAGCCATAATCGTTTTGTATGCTGCCAAGAGGCAGAGGTGGGTCCATTGTGAAGAAAAGGATATGCAGTTAAAAAGGCAGGTAGTAGGAGTCTTAGGTACACCCATACCCGAAATAAGAAAAATATAACCCAGCACGCTGTCCCAAAAATTGCTGATATGAGGACATTCCCAGAGTCGATGTAAAAGTGTAGGCCGTGTGACTTTACACCATGGACATTGCGCTTGGGTAGGATCATCTGGGCAATGTCGAAAAGGATAGTAAGCCCGATGCATTATTCTAAAATGAGTTTCCCGCCAATTTTTAGAAATCATTTTCAGAAATAAATAATGGTTGGTTTTAAAGGAATGGCCCCACTTACCGAGGAAGAATTTACCCTTTGCCACTTGGGGTAGAAGAGTCTCTCAACCCCAGTGACCCCCTAACAAACATCCAGGGATCCCCCAAAAAGTCTGTACCCCGCAGAAGGGATGTCAGCCACCGTCCCTCAGGAAAACAGGTCAGCCGACAGGTTTTTTTATAACACACAATGCGACAGATGTGCACCGCACATGCAGACAAACGTGAGACCAGAGGGGCCTCATCCCAGGTCGTGTCACACAGGCATAGTACAGTATGATAAACCTGTTCCATCATGGTCATCGTAGCAGGAGGAACAGAATCCGCCTGCATGGTGCGTTGAATAACTTTAATCCACTCCAGCACAGCCCGAGAGACCAGAACTGAAGCGAACCCGGGTTTCAGCAAGGAACCCGCCACCATATAGCAGTAATAGACTCCACCTATCTGTCCGCCGGGTCCCCAAACACCGGGCATTAGTGCGGCCTTATTCAACCTGGACTCAGTGTGGTCCACCTTAGGGGCCACAGTCTAGCGCAAATCCGTGGGAGACGCGAAGGGATAACGGTACTCAAACTGCCTAGGGACCACAAAGTTGCGCCTTAGATTGCGCCAATGTTCATTCACCATTGCATGAAATTCGTCGTGACAGGGAAAAAACCTGGACCGATTTCCGGGTTCTGCGGGTCCCAAAGGATGACCGCGTACCCTGCTGGTGGGGCACAGCCTCCAAATGCAGCGTTTCTGTGACAGAACTAATGAGCGCAGCCATAGCAGCGTGATCTCCGGCAGCCCTGGCGGGGGAAACTTCCCCCTCCTCCACTACCCCCTTCGACTGGGAGGACTGAGACCCCGCAGGGGGTACACTGTCCATGACAACCATATCAGAATCTGAATCAGAAGGTGAAGGCCTGGCCCATATCCTAAAAGACCGTTCAGACATCAGCAGATCCACCTATGATGCTAAAGTCGCTAGTGCAGCGCCAAGGGAGCTCTGCTCAGAGCTGGGGGGAACTTGCTATCCTGAGAATCCATATTAAATCTAATGAAAATTTGGAAAGCGCTGGCCCTTTAAGTAGTAACCGATGCGGATCACACCGCGAGGTACCGCAGCAGCAATGAAATAGTGTTACAAGCAACCAACAGGAAAGTGACTGCCAGCATGAAAAAAATGATCCCAGAGAAGCTAAAAGACCCCCAGAAGGCATACATACAACCTCCACGCTTTGCTGGAACGATCTGAAGTCTGAATAAAGGAAATGTCATCCGCTAGAGGTCACAGACTAAGGGAAAATGGCTGCCTATGTAATGTAATGGGGAGGCTTTGGGAAAATGGCTGCCGAGCCCATGTATTGGAAGGACCGTGCCACATCCAAGATGGCGCCAGAAGGGCGCGAAAATGCTGCAGGGAGGAGCGCAGAGCCCATAACGACGCTGAATAGCGCACCCACACTAAAAAATGGCGGCTCCGCAATTTTTTTGCAGCGGGCCGCCCGCACATGTCTGACACCCCCACAAAAGTACACAAAAGGCACACATCGGGGAGAGGGACCCCCTGTGACCTCCCCACAGCGCGGCAGAACCGCAATAGTGCCCACAGGGACAGACCGGGAAGGACACTGACAGACATGAGGGGAATACAGACATCACAGGCAGACGGTCATCCCCAACACAGAGGCCCCACAGACACCCCCCACATAGAAGGGTTACTCACCGACCAGCGATAGCGTGGGTGCCGCCGTGAGACGGGAAGCCTCCCACCCCAGGTGGTGGGGGTACCGTCAGCCAAACAGGACGCTAGCTACACGCGGCGCACCGCAGTAGAGTCATCCTAGCGAAGTAGCCACATTCGCGGACAGTGTCCCTGAGGACAGAGACAGGTCATTTGCGAGGCCTGGGCGTACACATAGCCTGCTAAATGCTCGATGGCAAGCTGGGATTCCATAAGGTTCTCTGTCCTGAAATACCAGGACAACCAGTCTGATTCCCAGCTCCACAAACACTGAAGTCTTCTGATCTGACTAAGTGCAGGAACAAATAAAATTCTATCAAGATAAAGAGAAAAAACACTTTTTCAGAAATAAAATGAAATAAGAAAAGTAAAGAGGCTGAGACCGCAGCCCCAGCAAGGGAAAGCCTGTCTACCACTTAGCTAGGCAAAAGACAAACTGAGTTGAGAATGCTGCTAGCATGAGGGTATGGTCCAGAGTGACAGCCCCCTGTGGGTGTGTACATGCAAATGCTTTTATGTATGATTTTATCAAAAATCTTTTGCCTAGTTTACCCCTATGGATAAGGACAATACCCATAAGTGAAGACTGTATGAGTGGGCGGCGACTGTCAGAGGACGCAAGAGAAAACTGAGTACATATAGGGGAGAGAGGGAGTATACCCCCTGGGACTGCCCATAGGCGTAGCCAGACTTTTTTCTGCCTAGTGTCCTCCTCCTGTAGGGGGCAGTATAACCCAATGGTTAAGAAGATCAGGAGCTGTGTCAGTAAATGAATGAGAGAGAAATTATTTTTATTGCAGTTTTCAAAACAGGCTGTTCTTAAATGCATGTTTTCTGTTTTTGTACTAACAATCAGGTGACACCTGACAAAACTTCAGCAGAGGCACAACCCCTAGTGTTTTAAGCTAAGATGCCCCAAACATGTTTAGCAGCAGACATGTGCCAGGTGACAACTTACCCAAAAAAAAAAAAAAAAAAAAAAAAAAGAATTTTTGTAAAATCTTACCATAAAATTCCTTTCTCTGAGTCCTCTAACAGTCGCCGCCCACTCATTCAGTCTTCACCAATGGTTATGGACCTCTTATCCATAGGAGCAAGCTAGGCATAAGACTTGTTAAAAACAAAGTAATTTACATAGACACACCTATGGGGGCTGTCCCACTTGTCCAATACCCCCCTGCTATCAGCATTTCCAACTCAGTTTGGTAGCAAGCAGTTAAAGTCCAAAAGAACCCCAATAGAGGGGCAGGGGGCGGCGACTGTCAGAGGACTCAGAGAAAGAAATTTTACGGTAAGATTTTACAAAAATTCAGTTTTCTCTTACGTCCTCCGACAGTCGCCGCCCACTCATTCAGTCTTCACCAATGGGATGTCCCAAAGCAGTGTAGACATGAGGGCTGGGAAACGTAACCATCACAAAGGCAATGCAGCATCCAAGTCAGAGAAAGGAACCTTACTCGAACAGAAAGGAAAATCCTCTGGGTAACAAAAAAGGCTCAACTGGAGCAACAACCCAGGAAAGCAAATAAACAAGGGGAAAAAACAACCCCAACAGTCAGGGACCCGCAAAACCAGGGTCCACTTAAGGCACTGCTGCACAGAGAACTTTGCGGCCAAAGGAGGCATCAGCTGATGCCAGATCATCATGTTTGTAAAATTTGGAAAAGGTGTGCACTGACGACCAAGTCGCAGCCTTGCACACCTGGACCACCGAAGCCTGATGCCGGAAGGCCCAGGACACACTCACTGCTCTGGTAGAGTGCGCCTTGACAGGGAAGGGCGGGGCCCGGTCCCTAAGTGAATAGGCCTGTACAATCGTCTGCCTGATCCATTTTGAAATGGTTGCCGCAGACGCGGCTATACCCTTCCGAGGTCCCTCAGGAAGGACAAAAAGAGAATCCGACTTCCTAAAGGATTCAGTGGATAACAGGTAAACCCTGATCGCCCGGACAACATCCAAGGAATGTAAAGCAAATTCCTTAGGATGCTTAGGATTCGCACATAGCGAAAGCAAAACAATGTCCTCATTAAGGTGAAAATCAGAAACCACCTTAGGAAGGAAGGACTGATTAGGTCGCAAAACCACCTTATCCCTATGAACAACCAGGTAAGGGGAGCGGCAAGACAGGGCCGCCAACTCCGACACTCTGCGGGCATATATCAGACGATACCGGTGCCAAGGCACCACCAGCGCATCCGAGGCGTCTGCCAGAGGATCGCGCGTTCTTGCCACGAACCTTCCCACCTTGTTTTTTAGCCGGGACGCGAACAGATCCACATCCGGGGATCCCCATCTCGCACACAGCATTCGAAACACCTCCGGGTGCAGGGACCATTCCCCCTGGTCCAGGGTCTGGCGGCTCAGATAATCGGCCTGCCAATTCTCCACACCCGGAATGTGAACTGCCGAAATCGCTGGGACATGAGTCTCGGCCCAAGACAGAATGTTGGTCACTTCCTGGGCCGTCCGGGCATTCCTGGTGCCCCCTTGGTGATTGATGTAAGCCACCGCGGTGGCATTTTCCATCTGCACCCGTACAGGGCGGCCCCGGAGACGATCCGACCAATGGAGCAGGCACAGCCTGATCGCTCGCAATTCCAAGATGTTTATCGGCAGGGAGGATTCCTCCCCCGACCAAGTGCCCTGGGCAGACAGGGTGCCCAGAACGCCACCCCAGCCCGACAGGCTGGCATCCGTGGTAAATCACCGTCCACAGCAACGGCCAGAAGGACTTCCCCCTCCGCTTCGGCCGGAGACTGGAGCCACCACAGAAGATCCACTCTGGTTTGGCGATTTAAAGACACCCTCAAGTCCAAGGACTGAGGAAGCCTGTTCCATCTGGCCAGTATCTCCACCTGGAGAGACCGCGTGTGAAACTGTGCAACGGTATCGCCTCGAAGGCTGACACCATCAACCCCAGGGACCGCATACAGGTCCTGAGCGACGAGGACTCATTGTCCCTGAAAGACCTGACCTCGTCCTGCAGGGTCCGGAGTTTGTCCTCCGGCAGAAACACCTTCGCTTGGGCGGAGTCCAGGACCATCCCCAAATAGGGGAGACGAACCGAAGGAGACAGTCAACTTCTGAACGTTGATGGTCCACCCGAACTCCTGGAGCGTCTGAACCGTAGTGGACAGATCGTGCAGCAGGCTCTGACTGGCACTCGACCTTAACAGGAGATCGTCCAGATATCCCAAGATCGCAATGCCCTGTGCCCGTAACAGGGCCAAAACAGGAGCCAGCACTTTGGTAAACACCCTCGGAGCCGAAGCGAGACCAAAAAGGTAATGCCACAAATTGATAGTGTGCCTCCGCGATTGCGAATCGGAGGTACCTCTGATGACCCTCGAATATGGGGATGTGTAAATATGCATCCTTGAGGTCGATAGAAGCCAGGAAATCTCCTGGGCTCCAGGAGGCAACCACCGAGCGGAGCAATTCCATGCGGAATTTTTGAACGCGCACGAAGCGGTTCAGAGCTTTCAAGTCCAGAATTGGACGCACCTTGCCCTCCTTTCTGGGCACAGTGAACAGATTCGAGTAAAACCCCCCAAATCTGTCCCGATGTGGCACCGGGACGATCACCCCCTGGGCGAGAAGATCCTGATCCGCCTGCTGAAGATCTTGCAAACCATCTAGGGTCAAATGAAGATTTGAGGGAAAGAACCTGTCCGCAAAAGGAATTCGATCTTGTAACCCGATCAAATGATTTCCTGAACCCACCTGTCCGGAATGCGGAGCAGCCAAGGTTCGAGAAAACCGTGCAAACGTCCCCCCACCCCTGGAACGGGTGAGGGCGCCTCTTCAGGTCGAGGCGGACTAGGCCGCCGCTCCAGCCTGTGCGGCCTTTGCCTTGCCCGCCCAAGGCTTCCTCTGGCCACCATGGCCTTTAAAGGGTTTCCCCTTGTCCTGTGCTTTGAAAGCACGAAAGGACCCCTGGTTCGTTTTAAAGGAAGGGCCCCGCTTACCACAGAAGAACTTACCCTTAGGATTCTGGGGCAGCAGAGTGCTCTTGCCCCCAGTGACTCCTTTAACCAATTCGTCCAGGGATTCCCCAAAAAGACGAATCCCCGCATAAGGGATGTCAGACACCGTCTTCCTGGAAGTCTGGTCAGCCGACCAGCTCTTCAGCCAAACCAGGCGACGGTTAAGCGCCGCGACACCAGACAGGCGTGCGGCTAAAGGGGCCTCATCTAAGGCCGCTTCACACAGGTACATAACCGCCTGACTAATCTGGTCCACCATCTCCAAAGTAGTAGTGGGGGCAGAGTCAGCCACAAGGGTGCGCCTAAGCACCTTGGTCCAGTCTGCCACAGCCTGAGACACCATGACGGAGGCGAAAATAGGTTTCAGCAAGAAACCCGCCACCATATAGGCGTGGCGGACGAGGGATTCCAACCTCCTATCCATAGGGTCCCTGAACACCGGAGAATCCTCAGTGGGAACCAGAGTGGCCCTGTTCAATCTGGACACCGTGTGATCCACCTTAGGGGCCCACAGACCAGCGCGAATTCGTAGGAGACGCAAAAGGGTAACAGAGTTGAAACCGTTTAGGCACCATAAAATTGCACGATTGTTCATTCACCGTTTCGTGAAACTCAGCGGGGCAAGGAAACACCTGCGCCGCTCTTTGGGATCTGCGGGTCCCAAAAGAGGACCGCTTACCCGAAGGGTTGGGCTCATCCTCCAAATGTAGTGTATCTTTCACAGCAGTAATCAGCGCAGACATAGCAGCGCGTTCTCTGGTTGTCCCAGGGGGGGGGGGGAATCATCCCCCTCCTCGTCCTCCGCCTCCCCGTCAGACGGAGGAATGAGACCCCTCAAGGTGTACACTATATCTACGGCAACCATATCAGACTCAGAAGAGTGAGAAAACCTAAGCCCTTTCCTAGAATCCCGTTCAGCCATCAAAAGATCCACTTTGGACGCTAAAGTCGCAAGTGCAGCAGGAAGTGTAGATGATCCAGGAGGAACCTGAATCATCCACCAAAGCTGGGGGAAATTTGCTGTCCTTGGACTCCATAAAAGAATTTTTTTGGTACTGGCCCTTTAAATCGCATGGCAATCCCACCGCTAGTAAGGACTACACTGACAGGAATAAAGCTGATAGCCAGAGATATTCCCCACAAAAAACAGCAAGAACAGACCCCACAAGTGTTACCACGCTGGCTGACGATCTCCTCTGTATGAGAAAGGAAGTGATGTCACACCGCATGAAGCTGAACAGGACTCAGGCTAAGGGAAAATGGTTGCCCATAGAAAGCAATGGGAGGATCCAGGAAAATGGCCGCCGACATGTGCACAGAAGAAACACATCGCCACACGCAAGATGGCGCCAAAACACACAACATAGAGAGCTAAGAGAAATCTCTTTTTTTTTTAACAGCAAGCCTGAGAACTAGCGCACACATTTGTGCATCCATAGTTCTCTGCAGCAAGGAATACAAATAAAGCATATTTGCACACACCTATAGCCAACCTTTCCACCTGACGCCAGTTGTGGTCTGTTCCTACCAACAACCGGTATCAAACCGGATGTGGGAGGTTCCATGACCCTATATCACTGACGCTCAGCATGGCGTTGGCGTGTATTCCTCCTGACACCTGGCCATGCACAGCTTGGACTGGATCTACATCGGTATTCACCCTCATCCTCATTTCCACTTGATATTTGTAAACCCCTATTTATATATTTTTTCTTTCGCCTATCATGTCACGTTTTCATCCTCTTTGCACTAGCCTTGGCTATGCCAGCATTCATTTTTACTTTTTAATTTTGCTCATTCACCCACTCCATCTATGTTTCCATCCGGTATCTCTCACAGCCACTTATGCAGTTCCTTTTCCCCTGATCACTCAATCGAGGTTCCCATGCACTTTTCACATTCCATTTTTTCACTTTTTCTTTTTATCACTCATTTTGGTGCATTCTTCCTTGGTGTTCCCTTGCACTTTATTGGTTGCATTTATTCTTTTACATCAGTTTATTCATCCATTGTCTTTATAGCATGCTTATGCAAATTTATATGTTTTTCAGAAAACTTTTTTGCACCGAAGGGTGCCCTTTATATTATTATCAATTCCTGGATTAATGCCTTCCAATATCACATCACGTTGCATCCTTGGTCCTTTCCTTCCTGATGCCCCTGTGTGTCGATGGTTTCATGCCTCAGCCCCGGGTGAGATATATCAGGATCAGCTCTGGTCTCCCATTTTAATATTGGATTGGTCATGGATACATGACACTGCTCAAGGTAGTGTTCTTCCACCAGTTTTTACTCCTTATCCCCCATCAGTATCCCTTTTTTCCAATATACGTGAAAAGTGCGGCATGCGTTTGTATTCAGCCCCCTTTACTCTAAAACTCCTAAAATGTAGTGGAACCAATTGCCTTCAGTAGCCACCTATTCTGTGTGTAATTGCAGTATAAATATAGCTGTTCTGTGAAGTCCTCAGGTTTGTTAGAGAACCTTAGTAAACAAACCTCATCATGTAGGCCAAAGGAAGACATCAAACGGTGTATGTGCGTCACCGTAACAGACTAAACCTATAGTTGATAACGAATATGTGGTTTGCCACAACTAAAATAACTCCTTAAAGGAATGTGTACAAATGAACAGAATTTTATAGTAGCAGCGCTAACCAATCTGTGAAAATTAAAGTCAACATGCACGAAAAAAAAAAAAACACAACTAAAAAATGAAATTATACAATATAATGTTCCCAACAAATTCAACGGGATTCACAATCACCATCGGGAAGCTAGTTTCGCCATCTTGGTTATGGTAATTATGCCCTTACTCCATATTGTTTATCCAATCAGCTTACCGAATACCTGAAGTGCCGTTTTTGCCTTTTTGGCTATCCCCAGTGGGATTCCTCCCCTTGTTTCTTTAGTCTATATTCTCACATACCTTTCGGTTCCAGTAGTTAGCGCGTTGAGGCTAGTGGAGCAATGTCACGCTACTTCCGGTTCCTGACCCGCATTGAAATCAAGGCTTGACACGCACGCTGGCTCCATTGAACAGAGCGGCGGTTACAGAGGCTTATGTGCATAGCTGGACAGACTTAGTGCCGGTCTGAGGGCACTTTTAAATGCGAGTGTAAAAACTAATTTTATCATTAGTTTAAATAAAGCAAATGGGATATTGTGCAATCATGGCATTTTTTTAATTACATGAGTGCATGAGAGGGGATTATTTGATCCAAATAAGAAATCAGTGGATAGACTTGGATTTACTATACAACATCGGAACTGTGTCAGTGGAATGTCATGGCATATACCTGGGAGACATTTATATTGATGAGGCACATATTGTACTGCCATCTGGAGTGTGAAGTTTTGAATGTGGTGGATAATCGCACGCACTGGATGGGTGTATCACCGTATGAGCAGCTTTACACATTTGGCATGGAATGGATTAATGAACATTTTTTATATTTATTTTTTGATGTTTAGTTTAACATAAACATTTTTTTTCATAACAATTTGTTGGGTAACATGTATATTGTATACTTTTTACTTGTGGATTTTTTTTGTGGCTGTGGACTTTAATTATTCACAAATTAGTTTAGCGGAGCTACTAGAAAGTGCAAGGAACACACAAGACAACTCAGGGAGAAAGTTTGAGAAGTTTAAAGCAGGGTTAGGTTATAAAAAATTATCCCAAGCTTTCAACATCTTGCGGAGCGCTGTTCAATTCATCGTCCGAAAATGGAAAGAGTATGGCACAACTGCTCCGTTTCCAATTTGCGAGAAGCCATGTGTGTGTGGGGGGGGGGTTGGGGCAGCAAACGTGTGGAAGAAGGTGATCTGACAGAGCTTGAGCTATTTTACAAAGAAGAATTGGCAGAAATTTCACTCTAGATGTGCAAAGCTGGTAGACACATACCCAAAAATACTTGCAGCTGGGATTGCAGCGAAGGGTGGTTCTACAAAGTACTGAAAATTTCAAGGGATATGAATACTTTTTCAAGGCACTGTGGATGTATGGACAGTGCTCATGCAAAGAAAGACTAAGGTTGATTTTAGACAGTCAATAAGTGCCCTTGTCTATTGAGCTATGCAGCTACAAATGCTTCACAGGACAGTATTCTCTTTAAAAAAAAAAAAAAAAAGAGCTCCAAAAACTGCTTTTAGAAAGGAATGTGTCAACACATATCTGTGCTCCCGTTTGCAGTACATTCTGCTGTGACCATATTGGTGCAGTTATCAAACCACTTCTTGTCTCCACACATGTAAATAAAGCAGCTGGCACAACAGACTACAGAGGATTAGTTTAATTAAATGAAAATTTGAAAAGACCCCAAAGAAGGCTTATTGTACCCATTTTACCTCCAATCTTTTCAATTCAACCACTCACCAGATCTCAAACAGAGCAGTTCCTGGTGCAATGAGGGGGAAGTCCTTCTAGGCTTCTTAGCCGTGTCATGTGACACGCCAGAGCTGAAGCTAAGCCTGGGTGAGCTTCTCTCAGGTCTCACAGGGTGCAGTATTTAGTCTGGTACACAACAATTTTTTTTTTCATTCAACTCAGCGGGCTGAATGGAAAAAAACAAAAAAAACTGACAAATTGCTGTACTAACACATGCAATGTTAGTACAGCAATCTCCCCTGCTGTGCTATTGTGTCCTTATAGAGACTGTACCCCCCCCCCCTCCCCCAGGACACATTGATCAGTGCCCGCAGCTATTGGCTGTGAGCGCTGACTGGGTGCTGATTTTTCACCATGCCCGTTCCACAGAAGCTAGTCGGGGAGACTGGCTTCTGTTAAACAGGGAGCTGTACACACGGGCTGAAAATCTGGTTCCTGCTGAACTGACAGTTTTCGGCCCGTGTGTACCCAGCATTTGTGTGGACACATGTATACTGGTAATATCTGGCTGTACTCAGGGTGGATTTCATCTTCTAGGTAAGCCACTGTGGTAAATTACTATACAGCCTAGAAAACGTTAAATCTATAGTTTGTTACACAGATTGGAAAATAGTCTTACAGCCAACATATGGTCACAAACGAAAACATAACATAGGAGACTGCATTTTTTTTTTTTTTATTGAGTACAAAGACTGGAAGGGTCAACTTGTACACTTCAGTGCCATAAAAAAAAATGAAATAAATACAATTTGAAGGTTAAATCAAATTAGTTTCAATAGGTGCTATTGTTTTACAGTTTTACGTGACATGAAATTATGGAAACCAATGGCTCTGCAAATCAACCCGAACTTCTGCAGGATGCCTGAAATAAGCTTAATATCCCATTGTCAAAGTTGGAAAAAGATGCTAAATCTAGCCTTTCAGAGAGGACATTCCTGCTCTCATAATCTCATCCACCAAAAGGATATTGCTTGCGATTACAGTGCTGAAAAAGAACAAGAATTATCCTAGATTAGTAAAGACAGGCTTTTATGGTCATTTGAGTGTTCTATAGACTCTTTGTCCATATTTACTAAGGTTTAGGCCCCGTTCACACTGGGGTGATCCGACTTCCCCAGGCGACCTCACAGGTTGCGGCGCGTTGCTCGCACCACGACCTCGGAGCGGCCGGCACGGACTTCATAACATTGAAGTCTACGCAGGTCGCTCCGGGTCGCCCCAAAGAAGCTCCGGACCCTTTTTCTAAGTCGGAGCAACTTGTGTCGCTCCTATTAGAACGGGTCCATAGCTTCTGTATGGGAGGCGACCTGTCAGGTGCCCCAGTGTGAACAGGGGCTTACAGCCATTTCAAAACATTATTTTGGGTCAAAAACCCGATATTGCAAAAAAAAAAAAAACAAAAACACAAAAATAAAAAAAAACAAACAAACAATGAGCTGTAAAGCCTGGTTAACTAACACCTATGCATTTTCTGGTGCTTTTTGCAGAAGCGCACTACAGTCCATTTAAAATGGTTTGCTATGGAACACGTTCACATCTATTTTTTTAGCCACTGTATTTTTGGAAAATGTCGGACTTTGTAGATGCAAAATGGTGCATTTTGGGTTCAACAGGCTTCAATGGAGATGCTGCAGACAAACGTAGTGCGTTTTTGACACGTTTTGCATTTTTTTTATCTGCCCAAATAAAAAAAAAAATAAAAATAAAAAAAGGAATAAAAATGCAACACGCATCAAAAAACAAGTGAAAATGTGTGAGCAAAACGCACCGCAGAAACGGATCAAAAGCAAACCACATAGGTGTGAACCAGGTCTTACCAAAGGTTATGCATTTGTTTGCTCTACATTACAGCATTATGTAAAAAGCAAGAACACATTCACTTCTTTAAATTGGCTACAAAAAAAATAAAGAATTTAGGAACATCAGAATTACCAGGAATGAAGAAGCTGTTTCTTAACATTGTAATTGTCCCAAATTCCTGCCTCTGAAGAAACCATTGGTTCACCTTAAAAAGAGGAAAAAAATTAAACTTTTGTGCAGAGGGAAATTGGTTAGAACTTCTAATATTTAATTGAAGTCTTACCAAAAAAGAAAAAAGAGGAAAGTTGTTTTAGCCATCGCTACACTTTAAAATTCAGAGCACATTAGCACATAGCCTGACAGAAAGCATAATAGGAAGCACATTTACACCCAGAGAGTAAATGATGAAAACCTGCAATGTTTATTTGTAAAACAAAGATTTATTTTAGAGATAATACCATTATGCTCCGGTGATGCCAGTAAATGCATCACAGCACCCTTGGTAATACACGGTTAGCCACTTAAGGACCGGAAGGTTTTATCCCCTTAATGACCAGGCCATTTTTTGCAATTTGGCACTGCGTGAATTTAACTGGTAGTTGCAGTCATGCAATGCTATACCCAAACATAATTTATGTCCTTTTTTTCCCCACAAATAGAGCTTTCTTTTGGTGGAATTTGATCACCTCTGCAGTTTTTATTTTTTGCGATATAAAATGAAAAAAGACCAAATAGTTTGAGAAAAAAAAAATTTTTTTTCTACGTTTTCTTATAAAAAATATCCAATAAACTCAATTTTTGTCATACATTTAGGCCAAAATGTATTAACCGCTTGCCGACCGCCGCACGACTATTTACTGTGGCGGTCAGCCCCTCACAGGCAAAGCGACGTAGTACTACGTCGCTAGCCTGTGAGGCTCTAGGGACCTAGCGTGTCCGCCGGGCACTCGCGATCGTCCGTTACACCGGAAGAAAGGCAGGCGGCTAATGTAAACAAAGCCGCCTGTCATTCTTCCCTGTGTAAGAATGGAGATCACACGGTTCTATGTAGGACCGTTGATCTCTGTTCTTACACTAGTAGCCACAGCCAATCACAGTTAGAAACACGCCCCTAGGGACACACTTAACCCCTCCCTCTCCAATAAAGTTAACTCCTTCACTGCCATTTTTTTTACAGTAACAGTGCATATGTATAGCACTGATTACTGCAGTAACGTAAATGTCAGTCAAGGGTCCGATCTGTCCGCCGCAATGTCGCAGTCCCGAAAAAAATAAATCGCAGATCGCCGCCATTACTCGTAAAAAAAAAAAAAATTACAAATCTTTCCCTTAGTAAACGCAATAACTTTTGCGCAAACCAATCAACATACGCTTTTTGCGATTTTTTTTTTTACCAAACATAGGTAGAACAAATTGGCCTAAAATGTTAAAAAATTTAGATTTTTAAATTTTTTTTGGGGAATTTCATATAAAAAAAAAAAATGTGAAAAATATTGCTATTTTTGCAAAATTGACGCTCTTTGTTTATAGCGCATGATCAAAAAAAAAAAAAAAAAAAAAAAAAAAAAAAAAAAAAAGCACAGGTGATCAAATACCACCAAAAGAAAGCTCTGTTTGTGGTGAAAAAAAGGACACCAAATTCGTTTAGGTACAGTGTCGCACAACCGCGCAATTGTCCGTTAAAGTCACGCAGTGCCGAATCGCAAAATAGGCCCTGGTCAGGAAGGGGGTAAAATCTTCCGGGGCTTAAGTGGTTAAGCTAAATCGGATAAAAAAAAAATAAAAAAATCTTAAGCAGCGTATAGATATTTGTGGTTTGCACAAAAAAGTTATAGCGCCCACAAACTATGGTGTACATACTGAAATTTACGCAGCTTTTACTTTCTGACAGCCCATTTCATTTCTTGAAGTGCTATAAAATACTATAATAGCAGGGCAGCAACCCCCCCCCCCCCCCCCCAATTACCCCTTTTTGGAAAGTAGACACCCCAAGGAATTTCCTGAGAGGCATGTTGAGCCCATTGAATATTTAATTTTTTCTGATTACAGAGGTTTGACAAAAAAAATAATAAGTATATATATATATATCCTTGCTTTCGCCTTTCCGCGCAAACACGGGGGGAAAGAGGTGCTTGAATTTCATATTTTAATATTTATTTAGCTTTTTATTTTATTTTGACACTTTCCTTTTCATTTTTTTTTTTTAAATAATTTTTAGTGTTATCACAGGGAATGTAAAAATCCCCTATGATCACAATAAGTTGTTATTGACTCTAGATCTCTACTCTGCACTTAAAAGCATCTGACCACACCAAGATTGGCCACATTGCCCCCCCCCCCCCCCTTTTCTCCACCGCATTCATGTGCAATTACATACATGATGTGCTCCACATATATGGTTTGGATTTCGTTAAATGTATAGCACACAGATTTGATAAACATTTATAAGCTAACTCCTTCTGATATATCACCTGGTGCAGGCGTTCTCTTTCTCTGTTTATGCTTATCTTTATTTCAAGATGTATGAAGTTCGGCTGCAGTTTGTGTATAAATTGTTTTTTTGTAATCTCATACCAAAACATGATGTGAATTGTAATACTGTCTACAATCTTGATATGCTGATGTTTTTATAACTCCAGTGGATGTTTTTTCTTTGGGTGATATGTTTTTTTTTATATGTCCCACTGTGTGACTAGCTGTGCTTTGTCGGCTGCCGATATTTGCATATTTTGTCACCTTTTGGTGGGTATGCGGGGGTCGTAGGAGAGAAATGATCGATTCTTCTGACAACTCTCTGTGCCTATCTGCGGGCTCTATCTCCCATACCGCGGCATTGCTTCCATCTATGGGCTAGTTTCTGCCATGCTGGTGGTTACCGGTTGCCTTGACAACCGGCTCTGGGAGTGGCGGCCTGCGTACAATGCGGCAGCACGTACGAGTTTACCCGCGCATGCGCTGTTCGAGTCCCGGACTCCGATACATCAGTGCGGGGCGCCGTCCCTGTCTACTGACATCGGAGTTGTCTGCCTATATATCACAGGCTCTCCCAGCAGCAATTTGCAGACGGTGGATGCTGGACACTGGACACATAGGTACTACCCTTTTGCGGCTGATGCTTTTTCCTTTCATCTCTGTTCATTGATAGTTGCATATATGTATTTTCTTACTATTACCTTCACGCATATTGCAGTGCTGGTTGTATATTTTTTTTATCATTTATTAACGTCCATGATGGAACCCTTACTCATAGATTCATCTAGGTATTCCATGCACTGCCAGACTGTAACAGAAATGTATACCCCTAAGGAAGCGGAATATCACGTGAAACATGTCGGGTAGCGGGTAATCATTCCGAGGAAGTTTTCCTAGATATACCAGGGCGACGCCTGGTCATCTGGGACCTCCGTACGGTCTGCTACAATAATCAATGTTATAGCCTTGCTGACTTATATTGTTTATCCGGACTGTCCTATGTCCTTAATCTTTAATGTACGTTGTTGTGTTTTTTTTATATTTGACTTTGTAATAAAATGTATGATTTTATAGAAAAAATAGGATGGTAGATCTTTGTATATGGGCTATTACTGGTCACAGACGGTACCTTTAAAATCTCGCCCCATATTTTTTTTCCAAATCCCTTTATGTCATTATTGGGATGCGGTACCTTTAATTTACCTTCTTCTGAGCTAATCCACAACAAGTTTATGCCTAAATCTGCAGGCATCTTCCTGGTATGACCACTCAAAGTCCAGCGACGTACCAGTACACTGCTGGTTCTTGTTGGGCATATATTGTAAGGTTCTCTTTTTATCATGCAGCCTGTGGGCTGAAGAAAAAAAAAAAAAAGAACCTAACAGATTCCTCCATTCACATCGATGTGGATGAAGAAATCTCTGCCAGAAAGTGTGTAGTATGCCCACCATTAGACCTCCCAGCATCCACCCACTTCTAATGATGGGCATACATGCAATGTTTTTTTTTTTCGTTCAACCCATGGGCTGAATAAAAAAAAAATAAATAAAAATATAGCAGATTGCCCCATTCGCATTGATCGATGTGGATGAAGAAATCTCTACCAAGAAAAGTCTTTAAAAAAATATATGGCGAGCATAGAGATCCACCCTCTTTTTCTACCCCATCCCCTATGCTTTGCCATATATGACCCCCCCTTTTTTTTTCTTTTCAACTGCGGTGGTGAAATCACCTCCTGTAATGCTACAATTATTGATATGGTGTATATATATATATATATATATATATATATATATATATATATATATATATATATACACATATACATATACATACACCATATATACGTATATGGGAGAGCAAACGCTCTTGCTGTCAGGATAAACAAGTCAGTGCTGCAGCTGATTGGGCGTACCTGCAAAGCAAACAATGGTTAACAATAAAAACACAGTAACAAAAAAACATAATTAAATATTATACAATACAGTAAAACCGTAGAATGGTGGTATCTGCAAAGCAAACTCTGGTTAATGAAAAACAGTAACTATTAAACATTACAGTATATTAAAGTACAGTAGACTAGTAGTCTAAAGTACAGTAAAACAGTAAGAACAGAAAACGAAATAAAATGACAACTATTTTTGGCCTTTTCTTTTAGCATTTCTTTTTATTGTAATTGTAAAAAAAACTTTAAACATTCCAGGCTAGGGTCTTCAAAATGTGATAGCCAGCTAACATCTTTCAAGACCCTGTGTGAAAGTGTGCCACTGACTATGCCGTGCTGTACTCTATACGAATACTCCACTAGTGTGTGGTAGCAACGAAAAACAGTCCCCAATGCAGAGGCCAGGACAGGAGGGACAAAAAAAAAAAAAAAGCAGGTATCACGCCTATATCTGCATTTTCTACATATACGACATCTTTGGGGTGCTCTTTGGGTAGAGGTAGCAGGGAGGAGGACATCCGAAAAATGCCTCTCATGCAACCGGCTCACTGCATCTGGATTGTGAATTTGGGCCACAGCACCTTCTGGATACAGAAGAGCTGTGATGATCTCTCCCTACAATTTTAGCAGGGATCCACTTCTTCCTGACACTTTGTATAGCACATAAGTGTTCAGCAGGGCAAATCTGAATAAGTATACAGAAACTTTCTTGTACCAGCGTCTGGCCTTATGGGCAATTAGGTTACGACGCCATCATCTGGTCATTGAAGTCCACCCCTCCCATGTTAAGGTTGTATTTGTGGACACAGAGGGGCTTCTCAACACCAGTCGCCATTGTAATTTGGACAGTCGTGTCTGCGTGAATAGAGGACAGAACGAAAACATTCCGTGTGTCCCTCCACTTCACTGCAAGCAATTTATTACACTTCAAGCAGGTTCTCTCCCCCAGTCTAAGTTGGGAATCTACAAGCTGTTGGGGGAAGCCCTGGCGATTAGGTCGCACGGTGCCGCATGCACCAATTCCAGAATCAAAAAGTTGACTAAAAAGTGGCACGCTTGTGTAATAATTGTCCACGTATAAATGGTACTCCTTTTCGAATAAGGGTGATACCAAGTCCACAACAATCTTGCCGATGCTCCCTATGTAGTCTGGTCAGTCGTGGGGCTCCATATTGCTATCTTTTCCCTTGTAAATCCAGGAAACTACATGTATAGTCTGTTGCTCTGTCACATAGCTTATACATCTTCACCCCATATCTGGCACGCTTGCTGGGGAGAAACTGTTTGAAAGCAAGGCGGCCAGAAAATTGAATCAGGGACTCCTCAACGCAGATCGCTTGTTGGGGCGTATGCAAGGCTGCAAACTTTATGAAAGGCCGAATTTTATGAAGCCGGTCATATACAGGGTCACCCTGAGGATGACCGAGTTCAATGTCACTGAAATTACATATGATGAAATGGCATATGATGAATTGATCGACGTATAATTTGCTTTGGTCCACAATAGATCTGTACAGATCTTCTGTAAAAAAAACAGCTCCTAAAAACCAAGGGGCATAAAATCGGCTGTTTCCACTAGAATTCCGGGTTGGCCAGTGAATGGGGCCAAGCGCGCACTACAGAAGTGGTGGGCTCCCAATAAGGATTTGTAAGCGCATCAGGAAGGACACCTTGGGCTCTACAGGCCTGTCTTCAAACTCTTGGTGGCTGCAGGACACTACTTGTGCTAGCCACCGCACCAGCTTAGACTGCACTTATGGGACTCACCACGTTATCAAGTGTTACTGAAGTGCTGGTTTGACTGCGACCAGGATGTACTAGGCCGCTGGTGCTTGCCAGTTCACCAGAAGGTTAAGCGGCACTAGTACTGACACTCTGCTGCATACGAGAACCATGTGATTGTTGCACCTCAGCAACAGAAGAATGGGGTCGGGTACGCCTGACCTTAGCAGGGACCACTACTCTGTCGTCAGAGCCATTTGTCAGGATGCTGCCACTTTCTACAAGTTCAAATACAGAGCCCGATTCTGACAGTGAGGCTTCCCCATCGCTCACATCTGTCATGCTCAGCATCGTGTAGGCCTTTTCACTAGTGTATCCGTTAGGACATTTTTGGTCAATACATTTATAGGTACCTAGTGTTACTCACGAGTAAAAAGCACCTGGTTGTCAAGGACTGTTTGAACCACTACCAGAAAAGTTAACTGCTAGTGCTGTGGTTTAGTGTGCTGTGTATTGGAAGTGAAAGTAATCTGCTGATACTGCACTTCTTGGGGGCTGAGTGGAGGGGCTAAACGCAGGTGCTGGCAGGTGTCAGGACGGATCCGGCTAACGCTGCGTTTTGGGAACACTATACTATTGGGGACACTAGTATAGTTCTGATCAGATCAAAGATATTGATATGTTCAGACACTATACTATTAATGGAGGGGTTTAGTGTGTGTGTGTGAGAATGGCAAAGGGTTAAAATTACTAAAATGGGTCGGGCAATCGGACGCTGTCCTGGATTGATGCTAAAGTTACCTGTGACACTAATACAGTGATGAGAAAAAAAGATCTGTACACTATAATAGTGACACCGACAGGGCAGTGAAGGGGTTAACTGGGGGTAATCAGGGGGTTAAATCTTTATTAGGAGATATATGGCAGGTACAATAAACCTATCTGGGACTGCCCCTAACTGCTGCTGACACTAATTGGCGTCACAAGTGACACTAGTACAGTGCTCACTAAATTATCTGTATATAGCAACACTGACAGGGAGTGAAAGGGTTAATGGGGGCGGGGCACATAGGGACGACAGGCACATAGGGACGACGGGCACGCGCCCCCTACTGCCGCGTGCGATGACATACAGGTACAGCAACTGGTTAATGGTGCATCAGTACAATGATGATATGAACGGACGTTAAAAACAAACATTACCTGTGTTCAAGTCTACACCAACGAGTTGGCCTGTTTCAGCATATTCTGTCTGAAGTTTTACTAATGTCTCCTGCTGGTCAAATCCTGAATTCTGAGCAAGAACCTTTACAGAAAAGGTCATAAAAAGCTTGTCATTAGTAACAAAAGAGATTAAACCGCATAAAAAAAATCCAAAAATTACAGCTTTTATAAATATGTAAAGGTTAGATTGTCATAGTACTTAAGATAGCCACATTTACTTTTGCTGATACAATCTTTAAAGGAACTTCACTCATGCTACTAGCATTAGTAAATGAATAGTAAAGTATATGTTTGTTTTAAACTTTTTTTTTTTACATTTCTTCAGTTCCTTCCTGTTTTTTTTGCCTAGGCAAATGATGTCATAAATCCCAGGAGGAGAGGAGAGAAGGGTTTTTCCCAGCTAAGCACACACTCTCCTACATGCTTGAGCCAGGGCCAGATGGATTCCAGGAAGTAAATTATTTGCCCTCGTTTATGATGGCCATGGCCAGAAATGCTAGGGAGTGTTTTTTTTTTTAAAGTGATTTTTCAACAAAACAAAAGCATAAAGACATGGATGGATGGGGGAATTTGCTTTGACTATTAAAAATAAATGTGTTTTTGGTGCTCAGATGCAGTGAAGATTCACTTTAATGTGCTAAAAAAGTGAAATGGAGCTATTGTGGCTGAAACATGATAGTTACTTCTCATTCAATAAAGATTCCAAATTAGTAATAATACATTTTCCATCAAATGGCTTTAACTTTTGCAGAGTTGCATCTTCCAGGAACCTAGCTGATTTGGGCACGAGCAGCACTACATACCAACTTTCACAAATGAGTGTTTGACTACTGAGATTTGTTGCTTACAAGTTAAAATCAGTATTTTTTTACTAGAAAAATACTTAGAACCACCAAACATTTTTATAGCAGAGACCCCAGAGACTAAAACGGCCGTTGCAATATTTTATGTCACACTGTATTTGTGCAGTGGTCTTTTAACCACTTTAGGACCGGAAGGATTTGCCCCCTTCCTGACCAGGCCCTATTTTGCGATTCAGCACTGCGTTACTTTAACGGACAATTGTGCGATCGTGCGACTCTGTACCCAAATAAAATTGATGTCCTTTTTCTCCCCACAAATAGAGCTTGCTTTTGGTGGTATTTGATCACCTGTGCGATTTTTGTTTTTTGCGCTATAAAAAAAAAAAAAGCACAATTCTGAAAAAAATAAAATTAAAAAAACTGAATTTTTGTAAAATCTTACCGTAAAATTCCTTTCTCTGAGTCCTCAGACAGTCGCCGCCCCCTCCAAGTCCTCACCAATGGGTATTGACCTTTGCTCCGTAGGAGTAGCTAGGCAACAAGAATTGTTAATACAAAAGCTTTTAGCATAGACACACCCCTAGGGGCTGTCCCCTCAGTCAATACCTCCCTGCACCAGCATTCCCAACTCCGTTTTGGTAGCATAGCAGTAAGAGTACATAAAAACCCCCAAAAGAGGGGCGGGGGGCGGCGACTGTCGGAGGACTCAGAAAGGAATTTTATGGTAAGATTTTACAAAAATTCCGTTTTCTCTTACGTCCTCCGACAGTCGCCGCCCCCTCCAAGTCCTAACCAATGGGACGTCCCAAAGCAGTGTAGACATGAGGGGTGGGAGACGCAACCGTAGAAACAGGCAACGCAGTACCCACATCAGAGAAAGGAACCTTACCACAGTAAGAGAACCAACTGGGCAACATGAAAAACGTGCTCAACAGGAGCAACAACCCAGGAAAACAAGTAACCCAGGGGTAAAACACCCCAATAACCAAGGGCCCACAAAAAACAAGGGTCCCTAAGAAACTGCCGCACTGAGAACTTTACGGCCAAAGGAGGCATCAGCCGATGCCTGAACATCCACCTTATAGAATTTTGAGAAGGTGTGAACGGACGACCAAGTCGCCGCCTTACACACCTGGGCCACAGAAGCCTGATGACGGTAAGCCCAAGACGTACTCAAAGATCTGGTAGAGTGCACCTTCACAGGGAAAGGAGGAACCTTCCCCTTCAAGGCATAGGCTTGCTCAATGATCGGTTTGATCCATTTGGCGATGGTCGCAGCCGACGCCGCCATGCCCTTCCGAGGTCCCTCAGGAAGGACAAAGAGGGAATCCAACTTGCGAAAGGATTTAGTGGACTACAGGTAAACCCTGATCGCCCGGACAACATCCAAGGAATGTAAGGTAACCTCCTTCGGATGCTTAGGCTTCGCGCAGAGCGAAGGCAAGACAATGTCTTCATTAAGGTGAAAATCCGAGATCCTTTTCGGAAGAAAGGATGGGTTAGGTCGCAGGACCACCTTATCCTTGTGAATCACCAGGTAGGGAGAGCTGCAGGACAAAGCCGCCAGCTCCGACACCCTGCGAGCCAAAGTGATCGCCACCAAAAAGGCAACCTTGGACAGCAGAGACAACGAGATCTCCCTGATCTTTTCAAAAGGAGCCTGTTGTAACACGGACAGAACCAAGTTCAAGTCCCACAGAGGCAAAGGTTCCCTCCTAGGAGGGGCCAAATGTCGCACCCCCTGAACAAAGGTGCTAACCAATGAATTAGATGCCACAGGGCGTTGAAAGAGAACGGCCAGCGCAGAAATCTGACCCTTAATCGTGGCCAACGCCAAACGCTGGTCCACTCCAGTTTGGAGGAAAGCCAACACTCTTGACACCGAGTATGAGCGAGGGGAATACCCCCTGGACTCACACCAGGCAAAATACGCTTTCCAATTACGGTAGTAAATTTTTCCCGAAGAGGCTTTCCTAGCCTTAATCAAAGTGGGAATGACCTCAGGGGAGAGACCCCTATCCTTCAGGACCTGGCTTTCAACAGCCAGGCCGTTAAAGCCAGCGACTAAAGCAGGATGGAATATCGGTCCTTGAGACAGAAGGTCTTCTTGAAGCGGCAGACGCCACGGAGCGTCGACTGCCAGATTTACGAGGTCTGCGTACCAAGACCGGCGAGGCCAGTCCGGTGCCATCAGAATCACTGTGTGCGGTTCCGAGGCCAACCTGCGAAGGAGCCTGGACAGCAGCTGAATCGGTGGAAAGGCATACATCAGACGATACTGATGCCAGGGCGCCACTAACGCGTCTGAGGCGTCTGCCCGAGGATCGCGCGTCCTTGCCACGAACCTTTCCACCTTGTTGTTCAGACGAGACGCGAACAGGTCCACATCTGGGGAACCCCACTTGTCGCACAACATCTGGAAGACATCCGGGTGAAGGGACCATTCTCCCTGGTCCAGGGTCTGGCGACTCAGATAGTCCGCCTGCCAGTTCTCCACCCCCGGAATGTGGACTGCCGTTATCGCCGGGACGTGCGTCTCGGCCCAAGACAGAATATCGGCTACTTCCCGAGCCGCTCGGGCACTCCTGGTGCCCCCTTGATGTTGACGTAGGCCACCGCGGTGGCATTGTCCGTCTGAACCCGAACTGGACGGCCCCGAATCCAGTCCGTCCAGCGCAGAAGGCAAAGCTTTATCGCCCTCAATTCCAGAATGTTGATCGGAAGGGAGGACTCCTCCGACCAAGTTCCCTGGGTGGACAAAACGCCCAGAACACCACCCCAGCCCGACAGGCTGGCATCCGTGGTGATCACTGTCCACAATAACGGACGAAAAGACTTGCCCCCCCGACACCGCCGGGGACTGGAGCCACCACAGAAGATCCCTTCTGGTGCAATGGCTCAACGAAATCCGCAGATCCAGGGATTGCGTCTTCCCGTCCCACTCGGCAAGAATCTCTGCTTGGAGACCCCGCGTGTGAAACTGGGCAAAGGGGATCACCTCGAAGGCCGAGACCATCAACCCTAGACATCTCATGCATGTCCGGAGAGACGAGTGCCGGTTGTCCCTGAGGGACCTGACCTCGTCCTGAAGAGTCCGAGGCTTGTCTTCCGGCAGGAAAACCTTCGCTTGGACAGAGTCCAGAATCATTCCCAAGTAGGGAAGACGAACCGAAGGACGCAGAGTCGACTTTCGGAATGTTTATAGTCCAACCGAACTCCTGCAGAGTCCGCATCGTGGTGGACAGGTCGGTCACCAGGCTCTGACTGGCGTGTGACCGTATCAGGATATCGTCCCGATACCCCAAGACAGCAATGCCCTGTGCTCGCAACAGGGCCAGAACCGGCGCCAGCACCTTGGTAAAAACCCGCGGAGCCGAAGCGAGACCGAAAGGCAACGCCACGAATTGGTAATGATCCTCCGCAATGGCGAATCGAAGGTACCTCTGGTGACCCTCGAAAATGGGGATGTGTAGGTACGCATCCTTCAGATCGATGGAGGCCATGAATTCCCCCGGACTCAGGGCAGCCACCACTGAGCGCAGGGATTCCATGCGGAACTTGCGAACCCGCACAAAGCGGTTCAGAGCTTTCAAGTCCAGAATCGGACGCACCTTGCCCTCCTTTCTGGGCACAGTGAACAGATTGGAGTAAAACCCCCGAAATCTGTCCCGATGAGGCACCGGAACCACCACCCCCTGGGCCCGCAGGTCCTGCACCGCCAGGTGCAGATCCTGCAAGCGCTCCGGAGACAGCTGAAGATTCGAGGGGAAAAAAAAAATCTGCCCGCCGGCCGAGAGAGAAATTCGATCTTGTAACCAGATCGAACGATTTCCTGAACCCAACTGTCCCGAATGCGGGTCAGCCAAGGTTGTAGGAAACCGCGCAGATGTCCCCCCACCCCAGAAACGGGTGAGGGCGCCCCTTCAGGCGGAAGTGGTATGGGAAGTTGACCCAGACTGGCCGGACTTCTGCTGCCCTGCCCACGGCTTCTTCTGGGAGCCTTGGCCTTTGAAGGGCTTGCCCTTGAATTGTGACCCGAAAGGCACGAAAGGACCCCTGAGAGGGCCTAGACGAGGAATTCCGTTTACCACGGAAAGACTTCTGCTTGTGAGACTGGGGCAGGAGAGTACTCTTGCCCCCCGTAACCCCTTTTATCAGAGTATCCAAAGCCTCGCCAAAAAGGCGAGATCCCGCGTAGGGAAAATCCGCCAGCGTCTTGCGAGAAGATTGGTCGACCGACCAATTCTTCAGCCAAATCAGACGACGGTTCAGTATCGCCACGCTGGACAGGCGCGCAGCCAAGGGAGCTAAATTCAAGTCCGCATCGCACAGGTACATGACACCCTGATGGATCTGGTCCACCATAGCCAACGTGGCAGGCGAAGCTGCATCAGCCACCAAGGTGCGCCTGAGCATCTTAGCCCAATCCGCAACAGCCTGCGCCGCCATAATGGAAGCAAAAATAGGCTTCAGCATAGAACCAGCAACCATATAGGCATGACGGGCAAGAGACTCCATTCTCCTGTCCATAGGGTCCCGGAAAACCGGGGTATCCTCAGAAGGCACCGCAGTAGCCTTGTTCAAAATGGCCACCGCGTGATCCACCTGAAGCGCCACACACCAACGCTCGTCGGTGGAGGGCACAAACGGATAAAGCAGTTTAAACTTATTTGGCACAGTAAAGGGCTTCTTTAAATTGTGCCACTGTTCATGAACCGTATGGTGAAATTCAGCAGGACAGGGAAAAACCTGCGATGATTTGTGAGTTCTCTGCGTTCCAAAGGAGGACACCCTAGCAGGAGGAGTAGGCTCATCCTCCAGGTGCAAGGTATCTTTTATGGAAGCAATCAGCTCATTCATGAGTGCAAACTCTTCAGGCGAGCCAGGGGGAGAAACATCAACCCCCTCCACCTCTGCCTCCCCCTCGGACCCCAGAAGGTCCAAAGATGAGCGGGACCCCGAGAAGGGTACGCCAGCCACATCGCCCTCTGAATCAGAGGAAACGGACACCCTGGCCCTTTTTGCGGATCCTTCAGCCATCAGCATCTGCACCTGAGACACCAAGGAAGCCACGACAGCGGTCAGATCGGCCCCCTCGGGGGGTGCAGCAGCCCCCTGGTCCCCCCACCAGGGCGGGGGGAAACTTGCTATCCTGAGAATCCATGCCCCAGCACAGAAAAGTAATAAAGGTACTGGCCCTTTAATACCACGGCGAGCGCAGCCCACTGCACACTACTGTATGCACCGACCCCGCAGGGATAGATAACACTGAGCAAGGAATGACAGGACAAGAAGGTAAAAACCTGGAGAGAGCACAACAGACTGCTGCCACCGATCGCTGTTCCCAGAGAAAGAGGAAGTGCTGCAATGCTGGCTGACTGATATAGCCTATGAAGGCTCCGGCAAAATGGCCGCTCGGCTGGGGGAGAAGGCTACAGGAAAATGTACGAGGACGAGCACCGCCCGCCAAAATTGCGGCGAATGGCGCCAAAACACGGCGCTGCACAGGGACAGGGCCGGTCAAAGCATACAGGCAAAGAAAATGGCGGATCGCCGCAGCGACCGCCGCACACACACGTCTGCACACAAAACTGCACCCAGAGCATAATTTACAGCAGAGCAGGATGGCCCCCCCTCGCAGCCCACAGGCAGTGCAGCCACACAGGGATCTGACAGGGAGCCCGCAGTTACACAGACATGGGGGGTACTACACAGCCACAGACTGACACCCACACAGAAGGTCCCCACACAGAAGGTGCTTACCGTACCAGATGGCGTGGGGAGCCGTCTCCAGCGGCAAACCGCTATCAAGGCAGACAGGGAGTGCCGCAGCCAGGATGCTGGTGAACTGCAGCCATAGACCGCAGTATGGCGTCCAGTGAGGTAGCCACCTCACAGGCAGCATCCCTGCAGCGAACAGGGATGGGTCGTTCAATGTGCCAGGGCAAACCTAAGCTGAACGCTCGATGGCAGGCTGGGGATCCACCTGGCTCTCAGCCCTGGGTCCAGGGCGGCCAGTCCGAGACCCAGCTCCGCATGACGATTCTTCATCCGAAGATCCCTAAAACTAAAGCTGACAAAATAACAGCTAGTAAAGAAAAGAAAAAATACTTTGAAATAAAATCAAAAAAAAAAAAAAAGGGTAGAAGGCTGAGACTGAGCCCCAGCACAGGAAAGCCAGCTACTCCTAAGCTAGGCAAGATCAAACTGGGTTGGGAATGCTGGTGCAGGGAGGTATTGACTGAGGGGACAGCCCCTAGGGGTGTGTCTATGCTAAAAGCTTTTGTATTAACAATTCTTGTTGCCTAGCTACTCCTACGGAGCAAAGGTCAATACCCATTGGTGAGGACTTGGAGGGGGCGGCGACTGTCGGAGGACGTAAGAGAAAAAACTATTTTTCACATTCTACTATATTACATTCTCAAAAAAATAATAAATAAACAAATTTTTTTTAACATTTTAGGCCAATTTGTTTTCTGCTACATTTTTACCAAAAATATCGCAATAAGCGTATTTTGATTGGTTTGTGCAAAAGTTATTGCGTCTAACTACGGGAAAGATTTGTGTCATTTTTGCTGTTTTTTTTTAGTAATGGTGGCGATCTGCGATTTTTTGCGGGACTGCGACATGGCGGCGGACAGATCGGATCCCTGACTGACATTTTTGGGGAGACCAGCGACATTACTACAGTAATCAGTGCTAAAAATATGCACTGTTACTGTAATGATACTGGCAGGGAAGGAGTTAACATTGTGGGTGATCAATGGGTTAAATGAGCCTAGGGGAGGGATTCTAACGGTGGGGGGGCGTGGCTTCTGAAATTACCAGAGAGACATGTGATCCTATATAGAAGGATCACATGGTATCTATTATGATCATTCCAGAAAGAACGGTCAGCTGTGTTTACAACAGCTGACCGTTCCCTCTCAGCGGGGAACGATCGCGGGTGTCAGACGGCAATCGGAGCCGCCTGCCCGCAGCATCGGCTTCCCCGCTGACAAACGTGCGCTCGTCCCTAGACTCGTGAACGAGATCGACGTACAGCTACAGCGATTTTCCTGTGAGCAGCTGCCTGCCACCATATAACTGCGGCGGGCGTTCAGGAACGGGTTAAACGCAATTTTGGAAAAAATACACTTTGATGAAAAAAAAAAAACACACACTAAACAAAGCCTATTTCTTGTATAATGTGAAAGAGGTTACCCAGAGTAAAAAGCTACCCAACATGTCACACATGAAAACTGCACACACTTGTGGAATGGCGACAAACTACAGTACTTAATCTCTATAGGTGACTTAAAAAATCTTTAACGATTACTTGTTTATAGTTAGAGGAGGTCAAGTGCTAGAATTATTGCTCTCGCTCCAACGATCGCGGCGATACCTCACGTGTAGTTTGAAAACGGTTTACATTTGTGGGCGCGGCTTACGTGTTTCGTGGTGCGAGCACAGAGGGATGACGTGTTTCGTTGTGCGGGCACAGAGGGATGGGGCGCTTTAAAAATGTTTTTTTTTACACTGTCCCTTAAAAAAAAAAAATTTCTGATCACTTAATGCGGTCACAAGGTCCTTGTGACAGTAAAAAGCAGTGACAAGTACTCTATATGGAGGATGTGGGGTCTAAAAGACCCCAAACCCTTCCTCTGCAATTTAAATTTTTTTAAAAACGCCAAGATGAGCGTTTCTGAATACTGTGGATTTTTTAAAACTGGCGCCATTGGCCGGGTTACTACATCGGAGACCCGATCAAAGCTGTGCCAGCTGGGACGTCCCCTCCTGCTGCTTGTAATAACATCGGTTGTTATTACAAGAAAGCCGACCGTCGGCTCTAACCGTCAGCTGCAGGCATCACTCCGGTAAAACCACTTGAGCAAAATGAGTTTTCTCAGCAAGTAATTAACCACTTCAGCCCTGCTCACCATACATTTACTGCGGCACTCTGCTGCTGCTGGGCAAAGCGACGTAAACCTACATCGTTCGTTCAGGCGCGCTCCTGCCCCCGCTCGTTCCCTGGGGAGCCAGCTCGTGTGACCGGTGGCTCCGATGGCCTCTGGTCACTCACGATCTCCCACAGCAGAGGGAGAAAACGGAATTTTTGTAAAATCTTACCTGTAAAATTCCTTTCTCTGAGTCCTCCGACAGTCGCCGCCTCTTCATATTCGTCACATATGGGGTATTAGACTTTGCTCCGAAGGAGTAGCTAGGCAACAGAATATGTTAACAATAAAGCTTTAACATATCCCACCCTCAAGGGGTGGTCCCCTCAGTCAATACCCTCCTACTTCCTGCAACCATATCTCAGTTTTAGTGGAATAGCAGTAGAGTATACATTCAAACCCCAAAAGAGGGGCGGGGGCGGCGACTGTCGGAGGACTCAGAGAAAGGAATTTTACAGGTAAGATTTTACAAAAATTCCGTTTTCTCTTACGTCCTCCGACAGTCGCCGCCTCTTCATATTCGTCACATATGGGGACGTCCCAAAGCAGTGCAAACATGAGGGGTGGGAAACGCATCCGCGCCGAAAGGCAACGCAGTCTCCACATCAAAGAAAGGAACCTTACCAAAGGAAGGAAACCAGCTGGGCAACAGCAAAAATAAGTGCTCAACAGGAGCAACAACCCAGGAAAAGACAAAAAACCAGGGGATACAAAACTTATCCCAACAGCCAGGAGTCCCCAACAAGGGACCCTAGGGAACAGCCGCACTAAGAACCTTGCGGCCAAAGGAAGCATCCGCCGATGCCTGAACATCTACTTTGTAGAATTTTGTGAAAGTGTGTACGGTCGACCAAGTCGCCGCCTTACACACCTGGGCTACAGAAGCCCCATGACGACAGGCCCAAGACGTACTCAGAGATCTAGTAGAGTGCGCCTTCACAGGCACAGGGGGAACCTTCCCCTGCAAGGCATAGGCCTGTTCAATGGTCTGCCTGATCCATTTGGCAATGGTAGAGGCGGAAGCCGCCATGCCCTTCCGAGGACCCTCTGGAAGAACAAACAAGGAGTCCGTCTTTCGAAAAGACTCAGTCGATTTAAGGTAAACCCTAATCGCCCGAACAACATCCAGAGAATGCAATCTCACCTCCTTTGGATGTTTAGGCTTCGTGCACAACGAAGGCAAAACAATATCCTCGTTAAGATGGAATTCCGAAACTCGTTTCGGCAGAAAAGAAGGATTAGGTCGCAAGACCACCTTATCCAAATGAACAACCAGGTACGGAGACTTGCAGGACAAAGCCGCCAGTTCCGACACTCTGCGAGCCGAAGTGATCGCCACCAAAAAGGCGACCTTTTTGGACAACATAGACAACGAGATCTCCTGGATCTGTTCAAAAGGAGCACGTTGTAACACAGATAGGACTAGATTCAAGTCCCAAGGGGGCAAAGGATCCCTCCTAGGAGGAACCAGATGCCGCACACCCTGAATAAAAGTGCCAACCAAGGAGTTGGAAGCCACGGGACGTTGAAACAGAACGGCCAGCGCAGACACCTGACCCTTTATCGTAGCCAGCGCCAAACGCTGATCGACACCCGTCTGAAGGAAAGACAGCACACGGGAAACCGAGTACGTGCGGGGTGAAAACCCCCTGGACTCACACCAGGCAAAATAGGCCTTCCAAGTACGGTAATAAACCTTTCCCGAGGAAGACTTCCTCGCGTTGATCAAGGTATGAACAACCTCTGGAGAGAGACCCTTCTCCTTCAGGACCTCGGTCTCAACAGCCAGGCCGTCAAAGCCAGCGACTGTAAAGCAGGATGGTAAATCGGTCCTTGAGACAGTAGATCGTCCCGAAGAGGCAGATGCCAGGGGGCGTCGACCGCCAGATTCACGAGGTCTGCGTACCAGGACCGGCGAGGCCAGTCCGGTGCCACAAGAATCACCGTGCTGCGTTCCGAGTGTAACCTGCGAAGGAACCGGGACAGCAACTGAATCGGTGGAAACGCGTACATCAGCCTGTACTGATGCCACGGGGCCACTAACGCGTCCGACGCGTCTGCCCGAGGGTCGCGCGTCCTTGCCACGAACCTCTTCACCTTGTAGTTGAGGCGAGACGCGAACAGGTCCACATCTGGAAGACCCCACTTCGCGCACAACATCTGGAAGACAGCCGGATGGAGAGACCATTCCCCCTGATCCAGGGTCTGGCGACTCAGATAGTCCGCCTGCCAGTTCTCCACTCCCGGAATGTGAACCGCCGTTATCGCCGGGACATGAGTCTCGGCCCAAGACAGAATGTCGGCCACTTCTCGAGCCGCTCGGGCACTCCTGGTGCCCTCTTGGTGGTTGATGTAGGCCACCGCCGTGGCATTGTCCGTCTGCACCCGAACCGGGTAGCCCTGCAGCCGGTCCGTCCAGCGATGAAGACAGAGCCTTATCGCACGCAATTCCAGAATGTTGATCGGGAGGGAAGACTCCCCCTCCGACCAGGTCCCCTGGGCGGACAGAACGCCCAGAACACCACCCCAGCCCGACAGGCTGGCATCCGTGGTGATTATCGTCCACGAGATCGGACGAAACGACTTGCCCCCGGACACCAACGGGGACTGGAGCCACCACAGAAGGTTTTCCCTGGTGCGATGACTCAACGAGATCTGAAGATCCAGAGATTGAGGTCGCCCGTCCCACTTGGACAAGATCTCCGCCTGGAGACCCCGCGTGTGAAACTGCGCGAAAGGAATCGCCTCGAAAGCCGAGACCATCAATCCCAGACATCTCATACACGTCCGCAGAGACGAGTTCGGAACGTCCCTGAGGGACCTGACTTCCTCCTGAAGAGTCCTGAGTTTGTCTTCCGGCAGGAAGACCTTCGCCTGCACCGAGTCCAGTATCATTCCCAGATAGGGAAGACGAACCGACGGACTCAGTGTCGACTTTGGAACATTTATCGTCCAACCGAACTCCTGCAGAGTTTGCATCGTGACAGACAGGTCCTTCTCCAGACCCTGACTGGTCGCAGACCGAATCAGAATGTCGTCCAGATACCCCAGGACCGAAATGCCCTGGGCCCTCAATAATGCCAGAACCGGTGCAAGCACCTTGGTGAAGACCCGCGGAGCCGAGGCGAGCCCAAAGGGCAACGCCACGAACTGGTAGTGATCCTCCGCAATGGCAAATCGAAGGTATCTCTGATGACCCTCGAATATGGGGATGTGAAGATACGCATCCTTCAAATCGATGGAGGCCATGAATTCCCCCGGAACCAGGGCAGCCACCACCGAGCGCAGGGATTCCATGCGGAACTTGCGAACACGCACAGAGCGGTTCAGAGCTTTCAAGTCCAGAATTGGACGAACCTTGCCCTCCTTTCTGGGCACGGTGAACAGATTGGAATAAAACCCCCGAAATCTGTCCCGATGAGGCACCGGAACCACCACTCCCTGAGCCCTCAGGTCCCGCACCGCCAGGTGCAGATCCCGCAGGCGCTCTGGAGACAGTTGTAGATTTGAGGGAAAAAATCTGCTCTCTGGCCGAGAGAGAAACTCGATCTTGTAACCAGATCGAACGATTTCCAGAACCCATCTGTCCCGCACACGGGCCAACCAGGGCTGAAGAAAACCGAGCAAGCGTCCCCCCACCCCAAAACTGGGTGAGGGCGCCCCTTCAGGCCGAACTGTTATGGGCCGCAGGTCCGGATTGGCCGGACTTCTGTTTCCCAGACCAGGGTTTCTTCTGAGAGCCCTGGCCTTTGAACGGTTTGCCCTTGTAGTGCGGCCGAAAGGCACGAAAGGACCCCTGAGGGGGCCGAAAATTCGCATGCTTCTTCCCAGAAGCCCCATTAGCCTTGGGGAAATGGGGCAAGAGAGTGCTCTTACCCCCGGTGATCCCCTTAATCAACACATCCAGGGACTCCCCAAAAAGGCGAGACCCATCATAAGGCAGATTGGCTAAGGTTTTACGTGAAGATTGGTCCACCGACCAACATTTCAACCAAACCAGGCGGCGAGACAACACCGCCACGCTATGCACACGTGCAGCCAACGGAATCAGGTCCAGGTCCGCATCACACAGATACATGACACCCTGGTGGATCTGATCCACCATGTCCAGGGTCGCCGCCGAGGCCGAATCGGCCACTAGGACGCGCCTAAGCATCTGCGTCCAACTTGCGATCGCCTGGGCCGCCATGAGAGAAGCAAATAGAGCCTTAAGCATAGAACCCGTAACAGAATAAGTATGACGGGCAAGAGACTCCAGTCTCCTATCCGTGGCATCACGGAAAACAGGGGATCCCTCTGCAGGAATCGCAGTGGCTTTGTTCAAAACCGCAATTGCATGATCCACTGGTGGAGGCACACACCACCGTTCATCAGTGGCAGGGGAGAAAGGATAACGCAGCTTGAATTTACTTGGTACCGCAAAAGGTTTGCGCAGATCGCGCCATTGATCCTTTACAGCGCGCTGAAAATCAGCATTGCAGGGAAAAACCTGCGGCGTCCTGCGTTTTCTCTGCGTCCCATAAGCCGCCAAGGCAGCGGGGGGACACACTTCGTCCTGCAAACGTAGCGTCTGCTTAATGGAAGCAATCAACTCATCCATGATTGCAAGCTCTTCAGGCGAGCCAGGGGGAGAATTATCAACCCCCTCAACCTCAGCCTCTACCTCAGACCCCACTAGATCAAGAGAGGAGCGGGACCCCGATAGGGGGGTCCCTGCCAGAACAGCCCCATCACCTTCACCCTCAGAATCGGAGGACAGAGTAACTCTGGGCCGTTTAGTAGATTGAGCAGCCACCAGCATTTGCACCTGGGCAGCAAGGCCAGCCACAATAGTGGCTAAATCCCCCCCTGGGGGGGAAACAGCGGTCCCCTGGCTTTCCACCAATACTGTGGGAAACTTGCCCTCCTGAGAATCCATTGCCCCTGTACGCCAGACAACCAAGGGTTAACTGCCCCCTTTCAGCAAGCGCGGTAAGCGCAGCCCACCGCACACACTCAGGCACAATGAGACCCCCACAGGGAATATACAGACTGAATACAGGCAATGGACAACAGGAAAAGAAGGATAAAACCTGAGGAGACCCCGCTGCTGCTGCTGCCTCGATCGGTGTTCCAGGAGAGAGGAAGTGATGCTGCCAGGGCGCTCTATGTAAGCCTATGGAGGCTACAAGAAAATGGCCGCCGTGCATGTAAACCATGCGGCCGGAGCGGGCGCCGGTAAAATGGCGTCGTTTGGCGCCGAAACCGCCGCTCCACAGTGCATAAAAACACACACAAATTCATCCCATTATATGGATACATGTTAGATCGCCGCAGCGATCGCTGTATATGCCCCAACATGCCATTAAAAACATGCCCCACAGCACACAGCTTCCCACACTGCCCAGCCTGACACACACAGTGTCATACAGCTCCCCCCCCCCTTGCAGCCCACAGCATGCAGCCGAGAGATAGGGAGACAAGCAGTGTGATTTAAAGGCAGGTTACACAGTCCCAGACTGAGACCCCCCCCAGACAGACAGGTCCCCACATAGACACACTTACCTCATATGGCGTGGGGAACCCGCACAGGCGAACAAGCCGCTGCACATGAGGCAGGGAGAGTCGCAATTCAAGACGCACACAATGGCGGTTAAGAAACCGCACAGCGTCCGGTGAGGTAGCCACCTCACCAAACATCCCTGCACCGAACAGGGATGGGTCGTTCACCGTGCCAGGAGCGTTACCTGGCTGAACGCTCGATGGCAGACTGGGAAGCCACTGACCCACGACCTGCGATCAGGGGGATCAGCCCGAGACCCAGTCCGCATGATCCTCTTCGTCCGAAGAACTAACTAATGCTGACAAAAACAACAGCTAAGTAAAGGTAGAGAAAAAACTCAAATAAAATATTAAAAAGAAGAAAGAGTCTGGGACAAAAAGTCCCAGCACAGAGAGAGCCAGCCACTCCTGACAAGCTAGACATTAAAACTGAGATATGGTTGCAGGAAGTAGGAGGGTATTGACTGAGGGGACCACCCCTTGAGGGTGGGATATGTTAAAGCTTTATTGTTAACATATTCTGTTGCCTAGCTACTCCTTCGGAGCAAAGTCTAATACCCCATATGTGACGAATATGAAGAGGCGGCGACTGTCGGAGGACGTAAGAGAAAGACAGACGGCTGATGTAAACACAGCCATCCGTCATTCTCCCTTTAGATCACAGAGGCTATGCGATCCTGCTATATAGGATCGCATGTCTCTGATGATCTCACAAGCCACGCCCCCTGACAGTTAGAATCACACCCCCTTGATCACCAGTAAAGTTAACCCCTTCCCAGCCAGTGTCATTTTTACAGTAAGAGTGCTTATTTATAGCACTGATTACTGTAGTAATGTCACTGGTACCCCCAAAAGTGTAAAAAATGTCAGTTAGGGGTCCGATCTGTCTACTGCAATGTCGCAGTCCCCCCCCAAAAAAAATAAATAAATAAAAATGACAAATCTTTCCCGTAGTTCGTAAACGCAATAACTTTTGTGCAAACCAATCAAAATACGCTTATTGCGATTTTGTTTTACCAAAAATATGTAGCAGAAAACAAATTGGCCTAAAATGGTAAAAAATTGATTTTTACACTTTTTTTGAGAATTTCATATAAAAAAAAGTGAAAAATAGTGATTTTTTTCGACATTTTCGCTCTTTTGTTTATAGCGCAAAAAAAAAAAAAAAAAATCCACACGTGATCAAATACCACCAAAAGAAAGCTCTGTTTGTGAGGAAAAAAGGATGTCAATTTCATTTGGGTACAGCGTCGCATGACAGCGCAATTGTTTATTAAATTCAAGCAGTGCCAAATAACAAAATCGGGCCTGGTCATTGAGCAGCCAAATCCTCCGGGGCTAAAGTGGATCTTCAGCCAGGCTTCGCACACCTATCTCCAGAGCCATGTTTGGTCATGTGCAGATGCGCAAAGACAGGGAAGGTTTCTAACTTCCATGTTGCCAGTCCTTGCATGTGAAATCCCATGCGTGCACAGATTGCTAGGAAACCAGCATGTGGGCAGAAGTGCTCAAGGGCCTATGTAACCCTAGGTAAAAAAAGTTACTAAAACTTGAACTTCTACCTTCAAAGTATTTACCTTGAACATGGCATTTGGGAGTTTGAACTCAACTATGCAACATTTCAATTATCTTACATGGTAAAGAGTTTTAAGAATAAATACCAAATGGGAAAAATGATACAACCTACCAAAAATGGTCAAATAGAAATCTTTTTTTTATGTAATAAAAGTGCAACGGAATCAATATGAGGGGCACCAACATTAATTGCTTTCAACACCAACAACCCTATTCTAACCTTGGACACACAAACAACACTTTCATCAATACCTTGGGAATGATGAGAAGAGCATCAGCGAAAGCTTGTACACCAAGCTGGGCTCGTCCTTTCACATTAGGCTTGTGCTTGACAAGAGCAGCAGCAATAGCAACTTCTACTGCACCAGCACCAGACACAACACATCCTGTTTACAGAAAAAAAAAAAATGTAAATTGCATTCATGTGCTCTGCATCTAACGTGAAAGTGAAAAAACTGTTTTCTTGCACATTTCAACAAGTGTTTGTAGAGATTAACAGTATTACCTATACACTCCCATGTTTATATTTTATATACAATAAACACTAAATATAAGCAGTTAACTACTCTCAGCCCAAGCCAATTCTGGCACTCCACTCCTAATGTAAAAACTGGATTTTTATCGTACCGTAAAATCCTTTTCCCGGATGGACACAGCTCCATGTCTCTTCTTAGACCCTTGGGCTTGTGCTGCTCTCTTCAGGAGTAGGACTAGGCGGAAACAATTTTGGCTACACCCCTGGGGCAGTCCCAGGAGGTATACATCACTTCCTGCTATAATAAGATCTTCCCTGAGAGGAAGTTTCCAAGGGACGTCTGCCTCCAGCCTTACCAGGCCTTTGTACGAAGACCGGTGAGGCCAGTCTGATGTCACCAGAATCACTGGAATCCCTTCTACCTCAATTCTGTGAAGCAGTCTCGACAGAAGTTGTATGGGATGAAAAGCGTAAATCAGACGATATTGACCCCAAGGGGCCACCAGGGCGTCTTGCCAGAGGATCCCGGGACCTTGACACGAACCTCTGCACCTTCCTGTTGAGATGGGAGTTCAACGGGTCCACATCAGGGGCCCCCATATCAGAAACCCTCTTGTACCCCGACTCAACAGGACCAGATCATCCAGAGACTGCGAATCCTTGTTTCATATGGCAAGAATCTCTCTTTGCAGAGGTCTGGTATGGAACTGAGCAAACGGAACCACCTCGAAGGGGGAGACCAGCAGACCCAACACTTGTATGCAAGTCCTGAGCAATGACGGATCCCCACTGACTAGCAACAATCTAGTCAAAATAGGCAGAAAAGGGGGAACACCTTAGTCACCTTGGAAGATCTGCGGGTGCCAAACTGCACCGGCGTTGCCGACTCAGCATTAGCCGAGTCCTCCAACTTTAAAGTTTCCCGCACTGACACAATCAATGCCTCCACCAGTGCCTTTTCATGCGCAGCTGCAGAGGATGGATTCAGGATGCAGACCCAATCGGCTGACTCACGTCTGCAGCAGCCAGATCCACCTCAGACTGAGGCTGCAGAGGATACAGGTGAAGGCGGGGTGTGCTTCTTTCTAGGCCGCCTTTGCAGGGCCATATCAACCTTGGACACAAGTGACTGCATGGCCACCAGGGCAGACAGACCCAGAGGGTCCTGCAGCTTCAAGGAGTGGGTCAGGTGGTGATACTCGTTCCAGGGGCTCCACGATTAAATATGAGCCGCACTATACACAAAAGAAAAACGTTTATTTATTTTTTTTTAAAACCCCTGCACACTGCTCAGAGCACAAGGATCAGCACACCCGTGGAGCTGTATATAGCAGAGGAAGCATGAACTTAGAAAATGGTCACACACCACCACGGAATCCAATGAAGAAAAGTTCCTTTATTCACATAAGTGGTACAAGGTACAGCAGCAGTGTAGGACAGTAGACGCGTTTCACACAAGCGCGTAGCAGTAGTGTGAAATGCGTCTACTGTCCTACCCTGCTGCTGTACCTTGTACCACTTATGTGAATAAAGGAACTTTTATTTATTGAATTTCGTGGTGGTGTGCAACCATTTTCTTCTTTCATGCTTCTCCTGGTGGCGAGCCGAGGTTCAGCACCCACCTTGATTCATGGACTTTGACTAGCCTGAGCAGTGTTATCTCTCTTCACTGTATAGCAGAGGAAGGACTGTATACCCACAGAGACTCACCACCAAGCACCCAGAGCTGGATCCAGAGCGCCAAACAGCGTGCCACTGCGATCAAAGACGAAGAGAAATCGCTGACGCTGTCACTAGAGGCCTGCGCTGCACGTCACCGCACTTGACTTCAAGAAAATGGCCGCCAGGTCATTTGATTCAACCATTGATATAGAGCAGGGGTGAGGAACTTTTTTCTGCCAAGGGCCATTTGGATATTTATAACATTTGGGGGCAGTACAAAATTAGCCTGTTCTATTTGGTCAAACATTTAATTAACTCAACCCTAATATGATGGCTGGAACTTCTCTTTGGTAAGGTGTGTGATGTTAGCGGGTATGGATGATATTGCTACTCCCAACTGGTTTTCCAGGTTTGCGTCGATGACTCTGGAGCGCAGTCAACTCTTAGTGATGGTAAGGTTTGAAAAGAACTGCTGGCGGTGGCTAGTACTGTGCTGTGGGTACTGCTGGCTGGTACTGCTAGCTCAGGCTGGTACTGCTGTGGGTATTGCTGGCTCAGGCTGGTACACTGCTGGCGAGAAATGCTGGCTAGAGACTCAAGAGCGGTGCCACGCTGGAGGAAGATAGAGGCGATGCTTCCTGTATTGGTCAGTCTCCTCGCAGGTGGAGTGCATTTGATTTTACTCTGCCTGTGACTCACTCAAGACTGTCAGGACAGAGCCAGAACTATACAGGAAACATCAGCTCTGTTCTGACAGCTCAGCTGAGACAGACTCAGCGGCACGGGCGGCCAGACTAAAGGATTTTGCGGGCTGCATACGGCCCGCAGGTCCCCACCCGATATAGAGGGTATGCACAGCTACAATTTCCATTGCTGCTGCGCATATTCCACCACTTTAAAATAGTGAAGGAGAACGAAGCACAGGACACAGCTGCATTAGCACCATATCAACTGTTAAAACATACAGGACGAATAACCAGTAGGTTTGTGGAGGTGGACGCATGTACAATGTATAATTGTGAGGCTAGCATCTGCTTTTGTTGTGATGAATAGAAGGCAGGTGGCAAACGGTTTTGTGAACACTGTGCGACTGCACAGAGTCTATAAGATTAGTAACCTACTTACCATAAGTGAGGTCATCTGAAGCTAGCAACATACCTGCTCGATCTGAAGAAAAAATTTATTAACCCCTGTAATGCAAGTCTGCTAAAGTTTTTAATAAAATTATCCCATAGGTACAGGTTCGATTTAACTTTTGTCATGTTTAAACCCAAGTTCCTAGAAGCAACTTACCATCTTCAATTGCATTTTTAACTGCTCGCAAGCCATCCCTAATGGCATCTTTTATCTGCATTAGAGTGTGTTTATTTGGCCCCTTAACCAGCAAAGTGACAGAGCGTGGATGGTCACATTGTTCTATGAAAGTAAACTTCTCCTCCCCCTAAAATGAGAGATTCATTACATTAAAAAAAAAAGGTAATGCATATGGAGGGAGTAGATCCTAGCATGTAGCATTCTACCACTTACCATTGTATACTCATAAACAAGACCAGCATGTCCTAAACACTCTGGGGTGAGGTCATCTACTGAATTCATTGCACTGCCACCACAAGCCAATGTTAGTCTAGACAAAAAAAGGTTAGGGTCAATATAAATGTATACAGAAACCGTTGTAATTGAAGTAATTAAAAACAAGTTTTTTTTTTCCCCCTTTTCTTAAATTCACCTCTCCATGTTTCTCCTCTTTGCTCTGCGAAGGGCTACAATTCCCTCCTTTGCAAGGGTATCCAAGGAAAATGGGTCTATTCCCTGAAAGGAGAAAAAAAAAAAAAAAAAAAAAAAAAAAAACACACATTAGAATGATATCCGATCAAATTATTAGTTGGTAATATGTTGTACATTTTCATAAACAGTAGTAAAAATAAAATTTATATGAACAAAACAAGACGTGGCATACGGGAACAATACACACATAAAAAATAGATCCCTTCATCTACTCTCTTTTCTACATAACAGCAATGTATGTTTCTTTTATACATCTGTAAAAAAAAAAAAAAAAAAAAAAAAAAAAAAAAACTGTCAAAAACTATTTTTGTAAGAACTTACCGTAAAATCCTTTTCTCTGAAGTTCAACAGACACAGCTCTGCTTTGGGAGGAGGGTTATGCCCCAATGGCCAAATGTAGGCAACCAGGTAAAACAGGTCAACCAGAAACAGGAGCTCCCCCGAAATGAACTCTCAAAGAGAAACCAAAAAAACAGGTTCTCTCAACTGCAGCCTGCAAAACCTTGCGGCCAAAAGAAGCATCAGCTGATGCAAGCACATCTACCTCGTAGAATTTAGTAAAGGTATGCACAGACAACCCAAGTTGCCGCCTTGCAAACTTGTAGCAAAAAGCCCAGGTGGCACTCAGTGCCCTGGTAGAATGCGCCTTCACTGGAAAAAGGAGGAATCAGACGGTGGTACAGGCCTATTCACTGAAGGGTCAGTCTGATCCATCTGGAAATGTTCACAGCAGAAGCAGTCAGTCCCTTACGAGGTCCATCCATAAGGACAAAAAGAGCGTCCAATTTTCTGAAGGACGCAATGGTCTCTAAGTAAAACCCTGATAGCCCAGACCACATCCAAAAATGTTAAGGCATGCTCCTTAGGATGCTGAGGTTTAGGGCAAAGGGAAGGTAGTACAAGGTCTTCATTTAAATGAAAATCAGAAACCACCTTAGGAAGGAACGACTGATTAGGTTTAAGTACCACCTTATCTCTGTGAACCACCAGATAAGGTGAATAGCAAGACAACGCCGCCAATTCAGATACTCTGCGGGCAGAAGTGATTGCCACCAAGAAGGCAGTTAACCTTCTGAGACAAAGCAAGCAGCGAAAATTCACGAATTTTCTCAAAAGGAGGCTTTTGAAGAACAGACAACACAACAGTGAGATCCCATGGCGGTAACGGGGGATCATGCGGAGGTGCCAAATGGCGCAAACCTTGAATGAATGTCTGGATAAGGGCGAGCGTGGCTAATGGGCGTTGAAAATAGATAGCCAAAGCCGAAACTTAACCTTTGATAGTATCCAAAGCCAACCGCTGTTCAACCCACTTTCTGGAGAAAAGCCAAAACCCTGGCGATAAAAAACAAGCAAGGGTGCACTTTCAGCGATTCGCACCATGAAACGTACGATTTCCACATGCGATGATAGATCTTTCGAGAAGCCGACTTCCTGACCTTCAAGAGAGTGGGGATTACAGACTCCGAGAGACCCCTATCTCTCAACAACTGACTTTCAATGGCCATGCCGTTAAAGCCAGCGACTGAAGTAGGATGGAAGATCAGACCTTGAGTCAACAGATCTTCCCTGAGAGAAGTCTCCAAGGGGTACCGGTGACCAAATCTTATAACGTCTGCATACAAAGACCAAAGAGGCCAGTCTGGAGCCACCAGAATGAAAGGAATGTTTTCCACCTCTATCCTGCGCAGAAGCTTCAACGGGGGAAATGCATAAATCAGCCAATACTGATCCCAAGGAGCCACCAGGGCATCTGTAGCGTCGGGCAGAGGATCTTGAGACCTGGCTATGAATCTCTGCACCACCTTGTTGAGGTGGGAGGCAAACAGATCGACCTTGCGGGTCCCCTATCGAACACACAGTAGGTGAAACACCTCCGGGTGTAGGGACCACTCCCCTTGATCCAACACCTGATGACTCAGGTAATCCGCCTGCCAGTTTTCCCCACCTGGGATGTGTAAAGCAGAGAGGGCTGTAACAAAACTTTCTGCCAAAATCAGAATCTCGACCACCTCCTTGCCCGCCAGAACATTCCTGGTGCCCCCCTGGTGATTGGGGTAAGCCACAGCCATGGCATAGTCTGAATGAGCTTGTATCAGACAATCGCATAGGCGAGTTATCCAATGACTCAAAGTATGATCGCTCCGAGTTCTATAACATTGATTAGAAGTTTTGACTCTTCCACCGTCCAGGTACCCTGGGCAGAGAGCTTCCCCAGCACCCCGCCCAAGCCCATCAGGCTGGCATACGCAGTTACAACCTTCCAGAACAACGAAAGGAAGGACTTGCCGTGGTCCGTTTGGCCAGGACCAAATCTACCTTGGACACCAATGACTCCAGGACCGCCATCAGTAATAGTTGGGGGGGGGGGGGAAATCAGGTGGGGAAATGCGTTTCAGCGACTCCATTAAAGAACAGGGGGACCCCCACAAAAGTGTTTGACACTGCTATGGACACCCCCACCACGCTGATGGCACTACAAGGCCCAGCACAGATGCACTATCACTGCTATAGCAGAGAGAGGGAGAAAGAACCCTACAAAGGCTCACCACCACCGATCAGGCACACCACACAACGATCAGGAAGAGAAAGAGTCAGCACTAGGGCATGAGGGGGGACTCCCAATGCCAAATCACCGCCCATACAGCTCCAAAAACATGGCCGCCTCTATTTCCAATGAGATAAACACAAGAAAATGGCTGCCGAGGCTACACAAAACCGCCATGCCATAGCAGGAGACCCCACCCAAAGATCGATCGTCCTAAGCGCCCCCCTCCAAATCGCCAGATCGACATGCCAGCCAACCTAAAGGTATGGCCATCCCATGGGAGGGGAGGAGGGGGTTGTGGGCAGATGAGGGGGGGGTAACAAGTCCAGAGGACCACTGATAAAAGGGGGGGTGCATGGGAAGGAGAGGAGCCCGGGGGTCCAACCATCCCAGGGAGGGGCCCACGTCTAGCCCAAAACCTTCTGGGGTGGGGGGGGGGGGGGGGGAGGACAGCTACTTAACACACCAGGAACAGGGTGGGCACCGCTCCTAACAGACCACCGCTCCATTGTAGTGTAGGTGGCTGACGGCTAGGAAGAACGCTGCGACTCAGGCCGAGGCTAGATCGTATGCTCCCTTGTGAGAATTTTAACTCGCAGGCCAGCCCTCGTCCAGTAGGGCTAGGTCGTGGCTGAAACCTGCGTGCTTGCTGGCCAGACTCTGGATTTAGATTATCCAGTCTGTCGCCCCCAGTCCAGCAGTTCATTGTAGCTTCTCACAGGAAACAAAAGAAAAAAATTGCCAGGACCCAGCAAGGAACGAGCTCCATACTCCTGACTAGGCAGAAAAAAAACTGAGTGGCTATAGCCGAGAGTGGGAGTATACCCCCAGAAACTGTCCCATAGGCTTAGTCAAGTTTTTTCCTACCTAGTGTCCTACTCCTGTAGGGTGCAGCATAAACCAATGGTGAAGATAAGGAGCTGTGTCCGTCATTGAAAGAAAGAGAAAACGTCATCCCTGTACAGCTTCTGGGCATGTTCATCAGGGACTGACGTGTCTGCAACGGAAGTGACGAGCAGGGCCGGTGCAGCCGCATTGACTTTTGGGATTGATGACGTTCATCTCCCAGGAGTCAATGCAAGGAGGAAGTGACGGCACGGGCCGAGGCCACAGAGGGAGGAAGAGGAAGGAAGGGAAGTATATTTTCTTTAAAAACAAGGTAAGTGAATAAAAAAAAAAAAAATATCCAATTGTTTTTCAGGTAAAATTAAAGCAAGCAGACCATGAAAAGCTCATTTTGAGGGTGGAACTCCGCTTTAACCACTTCCTCTGAGATTTTCAGGATTTCCCTACTTTGAAAACTCAAATGCAGTTCGGCCTACATTACATCTGTCACTATGTACTGTACTTATGAATACGTGCCCGTGAATGGCTATTTTCACCAGACGCAGAGGAAAAGGACAGTCATCAATCTTGCACAGATTTGCTGGCCAAGGGTGTTATACATCACACTTGGGTGTTCTCTGTGCTTTACAGAAAATACTTAATTTTAAAGGGCAACTCACCTTCTGGTTAATCACAATGAAGCCTTTGCCAGAATCGCCACACACCTTCTGTTTCAAAGCTATGATTTTTTTTACCCTTTCCTCAATAAACTTCCTTTCTGCTGTAACAAGTTTCTCACGCTCATCTGCACTTTTGTAGAAGAATCCAGAGTTTACTTCCCTGAAATGACAAATGTGACAATTAAAAACCACTAAAAATCTAGTTAACCAGGACTTCATCTTTTTAACAGCTTTTTTAGGTACAATTCTAATTATTACCCTAGTTTGTATAATGCAAAAGCGGGTATTTAGCCAAATCAGATTTAATGTTGATAATGGTAGCTTTACAGCAACTGAACAATTCAGACAGATAGTAAAAGTTTAACAAAAAGCAGTAAAATAGCTCACATGCCACGCTGGTTGCGGTAATAGTGCATTACATACATTCACATCGTAAGGCACAATTTTTACAAGTATTCTGACAATTGCAAGTAAGGAATATAAGGACCTAAACCAGATTAACTGCTTGCTGACCGCCCCATGTATTATGTACTGTGGGGCGGCAGCACCTGCAGGTGCAATCTTGTACCTGTACATCCTCTGCACTTCTTGGTTTGCGGCCGGTAACCAGCTCCCGCTGTGATTGGACAAAGCGGGAACCAATCAGCGGGTCAAGGAGACCCGATGTCCGCTGGGACCTGCCAATCGTTCCTGACATAGGCAGAAAGGCGGTGTACCTATGTAAACCACTCAGATAACAGTTCTGTGACAAGGGAAGACAGGAAAACGGATCGCTGCCTTCCCACAGGGGGGTGGGGGGGAGGTTGGGGACACACACACACACCGTCCATTAGAGCATTAGAGTTTGGCTTTGCCGGGGGGATCCGGCTCCTGGTAGCGGCCATTGGAAATAAAGACTGCTGGTCTGATCTAATCTTTACATCGTTATTCTGAGATCGGGTGAGCACTGTTTACATGCTGAGGATAGCAGACCACCACATCTACAAGCGGGATACTTAGTGGAATCCTATCCAGCCCTTCCGAGACAGTGGAGCAGATCCCCGGGTACATCCCAGTGGGAAGACACAGGTGAAACGGACCTGGGAACAACGGGAACCATAACAAAGAGACCCATTTACCCACGCTAGACCCCAAGGGGTCTTCTGCTAAGTGGGCTGAACACTCAGTGATGGATTCCCCTCCCTGATCTTGCATGTGGACATTTATCTGCACTGAGCACCAAGCACCTTAAAACCATCATTGAGAACTATTTTGCTGCACCTTTTGCACCTGCACCTTCAAAATTACAAGGACTGTATATATAAATTGTTGTCATTAAGCACAGACACCTTATAATTTGAGCACTTTAGGGGTAACCCACTGGTCCACCAGATAGTGGCTTAAGAGTATGTTCAACAAGTGATTTGTCATATTTAATCCCCATTAATGATTTGTCATTATTACCAATATTTTCACTTAGAGTGCTTGTTTATTGATTCACATATTTAAATATTTATATAATTTTGAGCGCTGTCTCCCTTTTACTACAGTACAGTGAGTGCAAATTATTTTAGCACTAATCACTGTATTGATGGCACTGGTCCCCAAAAAAGGGCAGCGTCTTGATTTCTGCCACAATCCTGCTAATTAAGTTGCGGATCACCATAAATAAGAAAAAAAAAAAAAAAAAAAATTAACAAAATCCTTAAAACATCCCAGAGTTGGTTGACGCTATACAAAAATTTTGCGCAAACCAATATATGCTTATTGGAATTTTTTTTTTTACCAAAAACATGTAGCAGAATACACATCGGCCTAAATTGATGAAGTTTGATTTTTTAAATTAAAAATTTTTTTTTTGGGTGTGTTTTATAGCAGAAAGTAAAAATATTTTTTTCCCCCAAAATTGTTGGTATTTTTTTGTTTATAGCACAAAAAATAAAAACTGCAGAAGTGATCAAATACCACCAAAAGAAAGATCTATTTGTGGGTAAAAAAGACATCAATTTTATTTGGGTACAGCGTCGCACAACCGCGCAACTGTGAGTTAAAGAATTCCAGTGCCGTATCGCAAAAGATGGCCTGTTAATGAAGGCGGGGGGCGCGGTTAAACCTTCTGGAGCTGAAGTGGTTTAAATATGGGTTTAAGAGGGTTAAACATTTATCATTTAATATTAACAAATAAGGCCTCATACACACTGGACATTTTTACAGCTGCTGTTTTGGGCGTCAGGCTTGTGATCACCTCGGTAAAATTTTTAACGCGTTGCCTATGGAGGTCAAGTACTGTAGTTTGTCACCATTTCACGAGTGTGCACAATTTTAAAGCATGACATGACATCTATTTACCCGATGTAACATCTTCACATTATACAAAAAAGTTGAGCAAACCATTACCTTTTAACCACTGAAATTATATATATATATTATATATATATATATATATATTAGTTGCTGTGGAAACAAGGATTGGTGATGAGCTTCAGTGGAGACACCTTTTTCCCCATAACTCTTAGGCCCCTTTCACACGAACGATCCGATCAGATCCGCCTGTCAGTTTTTTAGGCAGACCTGATCGGATCCTTCATGCACCCCTAAGGGGCAGCGGATGTCAGCGGAGACATGCCCGCTGACACCCACATCCGATCCTGTCCGTGTAATGGGGATGGATGGAAACCCTATTTTCCATCCGTCCAGCGGATCGGATGAGAGTGGACAGACAGTCCGTTCTCAACCAATTCCCCCAGAGAGCAGCGGGGGCTGTCATCCGCCTGCTCAGCAGGGATCGGCGGATCGATCCCCCACTGAGCAGAGCGGAAGGACTGTATGAAAGAGCCTTCAAAGGAGTGAATTTCCATTGAAAGGGGTAGATTTCCTCCCACTTCCTATTGCCTCCCTCAGTTTGTAAGTAGGAGTCATTTGTAAGTTGGATGTTTGTAACCCGGGGGCCGCCTGTATAATGTTTGGGGGTTCCAAGTAGTTTTCTAGCAAATACGGATTTTAACTTGTAAGCAACAAAATGTCAGAAATAGGCATGGTCTTCAGGTGGTTAAGGAGCAGGCCAGAAAGCTGGCTGCTGCATCCTTAACGACAGATGAGTCATCAGACGTCAGGGGGTTTCCTGGCAAACTCCAAGCCAAAATAACAAAAAAAATAAAAGGTTTGGGGTCTTCTCCAAAATCAACTTGGGCACAAGGTCCTCTTCCCCACAACCATAGCCCAGTGGTTGTGGGGTTGACTTATCGAAATCTGGAAGCTCCCTTTAACAAGGGGGCCCCCAGATCCGGGACAATAAACTAAGGGACAGGGCCATCAGGTGAATCTGGCCCCTTGTGACATCGACTTGGGCATGCCAGTGGCCCCCACCCATTTCGTTTATTTAGCGGCTGAGCTGTCTAGAGACAGGAGCCTTCGTCAAGTGCAAATTTTTTTTTTTTTTCCCGGGTCAGTGGCTTGCATTCATGGTGATTGATGGATCTAGACCAGAGGACTTTTAAAAAATTGTGCATGCACGTTATTTACTTTGACACTTTTTTGGTGAATGAGTTGCAGGATCTTCGGCCCCCCTTTGTTAAAGGGTAAGGGTTGCGGGGAAGAGGCCCTTGCTCGTTCCCTCCTTTCCTGGTCTGCAGGCTGCATGCTTAAAACCAAGGGTCTGATATATATATTTCTCTTACGTCCTCCGACAGTCGCCGCCTCTTCATATTCGTCACATATGGGTATTAGACTTTGCTCCGAAGGAGTAGCTAGGCAACAGAATATGTTAACAATAAAGCTTTAACATATCCCACCCTCAAGGGGTGGTCCCCTCAGTCAATACCCTCCTACTTCCTGCAACCATATCTCAGTTTTAATGTCTAGCTTGTCAGGAGTGGCTGGCTCTCTCTGTGCTGGGACTTTCTGTCCCAGACTCTTTCTTCTTTTTAATATTTTGTTTGAGTTTTCTCTCTATCTTTACTTAGCTGTTATTTTTGTCAGCATTAGTTAGTTCTTCGGACGAAGAGGATCATGCGGACTGGGTCTCGGGCTGATCCCCCTGGTCGCAGGTCGTGGGTCAGTGGCTTCCCAGTCTGCCATCGAGCGTTCAGCTAGGTAACGCTCCTGGCACAGTGAACGACCCATCCCTGTTCGGTGCAGGGATGATTGGTGAGGTGGCTACCTCACCGGACGCTGTGCGGTTTCTTAACCCCCATTGTGTGCGTCTTGAATTGCGACTCTCCCTGCCTCATGTGCGGCGGCTTGTTCGCCTGTGCGGGTTCCCCACGCCATGTGAGGTAAGTGTATTTATGTGGGGACCTGTCTGTCTGGGAGGGTCTCAGTCTGGGACTGTGTAACCTGCCTTTAATCACACTGCTTGTCTCCCTATCTCTCGGCTGCATGCTGTGGGCTGCAAGGGGGGGGGGGGGGGAGCTGTATGACACTGTGTGTGTCAGGCTGGGCAGTGTGAGAAGCTGTGTGCTGTGGGGCATGTTTTTTCTTGGCATGTTTGGGCATATACAGCGATCGCTGCGGCGATCTAACATGTATCCTTATATTGGGATGTAATGTGTGTGTTTTTATGCACTGTGGAGCGGCGTTTTCGGCGCCAAACGACGCCATTTTACCGGCGCCCGCTCCGGCCGCATGGTTTACATGCACGGCGGCCATTTTCTTGTAGCCTCCATAGGCTTACATAGAGCGCCCTGGCAGCATCACTTCCTCTTTCCAGGAACACCGATCGAGGCAGCAGCAGCAGCGGGGTCTCCTCAGGTTTTATCCTTCTGTTCTTGCTATCCATTGCCTGTATTCAGTTTGTATATTCCCTGTGGGGGTCTCATTGTGCCTGAGTGTGGTGCGGTGGGCTGCGCTTGCCGCGCTTGCTAAAAGGGGGCAGTTAACCCTTGGTTGTCTGGCATTACAGGGGCAATGGATTCTCAGGAGGGCAAGTTTCCTACAGTATTGGTGGAAAGCCAGGGGACCGCTGTTTTCCCCCCCAGGGGGGGATTTAGCCGCTATTGTGGCTGGCCTTGCTGCCCAGGTGCAAATGCTGGTGGCTGCTCAATCTACTAAACGGCCCAGAGTTGCTCTGTCCTCTGATTCTGAGGGTGAAGGTGATGGGGCTGTTCTGGCAGGGACCTCCTTATCGGGGTCCCGCTCCTCTCTTGATCTAGTGGGGTCTGAGGTAGAGGCTGAAGTTGAGGGGGTTGATAATTCTCCCCCTGGCTCGCCTGAAGAGCTTGCAATCATGGATGAGTTGATTGCTTCCATTAAGCAGACGCTACGTTTGCAGGACGAAGTGTGTCCCCCCGCTGCCTTGGCGGCTTATGGGACGCAGAGGAAACGCAGGACGCCGCAGGTTTTTCCCTGCAATGCTGATTTTCAGCGCGCTGTTAAGGATCAATGGCGCGATCTGCGCAAGCCTTTTGCGGTACCAAGTAAATTCAAGCTGCGTTATCCTTTCTCGCCTGCCACTGATGAACGGTGGTGTGTGCCTCCGCCAGTGGATCATGCAATTGCGGTTTTGAACAAGGCCACTGCGATTCCTGCAGAGGGTTCCCCTGTTTTCCGTGATGCCACGGATAGGAGACTGGAGTCTCTTGCCCGTCATACTTATTCTGTTACGGGTTCTATGCTTAAGGCTCTGTTTGCTTCTCTCATGGCGGCCCAGGCGATCGCAAGTTGGACGCAGATGCTTAGGCGCGTCCTAGTGGCCGATTCGGCCTCGGCGGCGACCCTGGATATGGTGGATCAGATCCACCAGGGTGTCATGTATCTGTGTGATGCGGACCTGGACCTGATTCCGTTGGCTGCACGTGTGCACAGCGTGGCGGTGTTGTCTCGCCGTCTGGTTTGGTTGAAATGTTGGTCGGTGGACCAATCTTCACGTAAGACCTTAGCCAATCTGCCTTATGATGGGTCTCGCCTTTTTGGGGAGTCCCTGGATGTGTTGATTAAGGGGATCACCGGGGGTAAGAGCACTCTCTTGCCCCATTTCCCCAAGGCTAAGGGGGCTTCTGGGAAGAAGCATGCTAATTTTCGGCCCCCTCAGGGGTCCTTTCGTGCCTTTCGGCCGCACTACAAGGGCAAACCGTTCAAAGGCCAAGGCTCTCAGAAGAAGCCCTGGTCTGGGAAACAGAAGTCCGGCCAATCCGGACCTGCAGCCCATAACAGTTCGGCCTGAAGGGGCGCCCTCACCCAGTTTTGGGGTGGGGGGACGCTTGCTCGGTTTTCTTCAGCCCTGGTTGGCCCGTGTGCGGGACAGATGGGTTCTGGAAATCGTTCGATCTGGTTACAAGATCGAGTTTCTCTCTCGGCCGGAGAGCAGATTTTTTCCCTCAAATCTTCAACTGTCTCCAGAGCGCCTGCGGGATCTGCACCTGGCGGTGCGGGACCTGAGGGCTCAGGGAGTGGTGGTTCCGGTGCCTCATCGGGACAGATTTCGGGGGTTTTATTCCAATCTGTTCACCGTGCCCAGGAAGGAGGGCAAGGTTCGTCCGATTCTGGACTTGAAGGCTCTGAACCGCTCTGTGCGGGTTCGCAAGTTCCGCATGGAATCCCTGCGCTCGGTGGTGGCTGCCCTCGTTCCGGGGGAATTCATGGCCTCCATCGATTTGAAGGATGCGTACCTTCACATCCCCATATTCGAGGGTCATCAGAGATACCTTCGATTTGCCATTGCGGAGGATCACTACCAGTTCGTGGCGTTGCCCTTTGGTCTCGCCTCGGCTCCGCGGGTCTTCACCAAGGTGCTTGCACCGGTTCTGGCATTATTGAGGGCCCAGGGCGTTTCTGTCCTGGGGTATCTGGACGACATTCTGGTTCGGTCTGCGACCAGACAGGGTCTGGAGGAGGACCTGTCTGTCACAATGCAAACTCTGCAGGAGTTTGGTTGGACGATAAATGTTCCAAAGTCGACACTGAGTCCGTCGGTTCGTCTCCCCTATCTGGGAATGATACTGGACTCTGTGCAGGCGAAGGTCTTCCTGCCGGAAGACAAACTCAGGACTCTTCAGGAGGAAGTCAGGTCCCTCAGGGACGTTCCACACTCGTCTCTGCGGACGTGTATGAGATGTCTGGGATTGATGGTCTCGGCCTTCGAGGCGATTCCTTTCGCGCAGTTTCACACGCGGGGTCTCCAAGCGGAGATCCTGTCCAGGTGGGACGGGCGACCTCAATCTCTGGATCTTCAGATCTCGTTGAGTCATCGCACCAGGGAAAACCTTCTGTGGTGGCTCCAGTCCCCGTTGGTGTCCGGGGGCAAGTCGTTTCGTCCGATCTCGTGGACGGTAATCACCACGGATGCCAGCCTGTCGGGCTGGGGTGGTGTTCTGGGCGTTCTGTCCGCCCAGGGGACCTGGTCGGAGGGGGAGTCTTCCCTCCCGATCAACATTCTGGAATTGCGTGCGATAAGGCTCTGTCTTCATCGCTGGACGGACCGGCTGCAGGGCTGCCCGGTTCGGGTGCAGACGGACAATGCCACGGCGGTGGCCTACATCAACCACCAAGGGGGCACCAGGAGTGCCCGAGCGGCTCGAGAAGTGGCCGACATTCTATCTTGGGCCGAGACTCATGTCCCGGCGATAACGGCGGTTCACATTCCGGGAGTGGAGAACTGGCAGGCGGACTATCTGAGTCGCCAGACCCTGGATCAGGGGGAATGGTCTCTCCACCCGGCTGTCTTCCAGATGTTGTGCGCGAAGTGGGGTCTTCCAGATGTGGACCTGTTCGCGTCTCGCCTCAACTACAAGGTGAAGAGGTTCGTGGCAAGGACGCGCGACCCTCGGGCAGACGCGTCGGACGCGTTAGTGGCCCCGTGGCATCAGTACAGGCTGATGTACGCGTTTCCACCGATTCAGTTGCTGTCCAGGTTCCTTCGCAGGTTACACTCGGAACGCAGCACGGTGATTCTTGTGGCACCGGACTGGCCTCGCCGGTCCTGGTACGCAGACCTCGTGAATCTGGCGGTCGACGCCCCTTGGCGTCTGCCTCTTCGAGACGATCTACTGTCTCAAGGACCGATTTACCATCCTGCTTTACAGTCGCTGGCTTTGACGGCCTGGCTGTTGAGACCGAGGTCCTGAAGGAGAAGGGTCTCTCTCCAGAGGTCGTTCATACTTTGATCAACGCGAGGAAGTCTTCCTCAGGGAAGGTTTATTACCGTACTTGGAAGGCCTATTTTGCCTGGTGTGAGTCCAGGGGGTTTTCACCCCGCACGTACTCGGTTTCCCGTGTGCCGTCTTTCCTTCAGACGGGTGTCGATCAGCGTTTGGCGCTGGCTACGATAAAGGGTCAGGTGTCTGCGCTGGCCGTTCTGTTTCAACGTCCCGTGGCTTCCAACTCCTTGGTTGGCACCTTTATTCAGGGTGTGCGGCATCTGGTTCCTCCTAGGAGGGATCCTTTGCCCCCTTGGGACTTGAATCTCGTTCTGTGTTACAACGTGCTCCTTTTGAACAGATCAGGGAGATCTCGTTGTCTATGTTGTCCAAAAAGGTCGCCTTTTTGGTGGCGATCACTTCGGCTCGCAGAGTGTCGGAACTGGCGGCTTTGTCCTGCAAGTCTCCGTACCTGGTTGTTCATTTGGATAAGGTGGTCTTGCGACCTAATCCTTCTTTTCTGCCGAAACGAGTTTCGGAATTCCATCTTAACGAGGATATTGTTTTGCCTTCATTGTGCACGAAGCCTAAACATCCAAAGGAGATGAGATTGCACTCTCTGGATGTTGTTCGGGCGATAAGGGTTTACCTTAAATCGACTGAGTCTTTTCGTAAGACGGACTCCTTGTTTGTTCTTCCAGAGGGTCCTCGGAAGGGCATGGCGGCTTCGGCCTCTACCATCGCCAAATGGATCAGGCAGACCATTGAACAGGCCTATGCCTTGCAGGGGAAGGTTCCCCCTGTGCCTGTGAAGGCGCACTCTACTAGATCTCTGAGTACGTCTTGGGCCTGCCGTCATGGGGCTTCTGTAGCCCAGGTGTGTAAGGCGGCGACTTGGTCGACCGTGCACACTTTCACAATATTCTACAAAGTAGATGTTCAGGCATCGGCGGATGCTTCCTTTGGCCGCAAGGTTCTTAGTGCGGCTGTTCCCTAGGGTCCCTTGTGGGGACTCCTGGCTGTTGGGATAGTTTTTTGTATCCCCTGGGTTTTTTGTCTTTTCCTGGGTTGTTGCTCCTGTTGAGCACTTATTTTTGCTGTTGCCCAGCTGGTTTCCTTCCTTTGGTAAGGTTCCTTTCTTTGATGTGGAGACTGCGTTGCCTTTCGGCGCGGATGCGTTTCCCACCCCTCATGTTTGCACTGCTTTGGGACGTCCCCATATGTGACGAATATGAAGAGGCGGCGACTGTCGGAGGACGTAAGAGAAAACGGAATTTTTGTAAAATCTTACCTGTAAAATTCCTTTCTCTGAGTCCTCCGACAGTCGCCGCCCCCGCCCCTCTTTTGGGGTTTGAATGTATACTCTACTGCTATTCCACTAAAACTGAGATATGGTTGCAGGAAGTAGGAGGGTATTGACTGAGGGGACCACCCCTTGAGGGTGGGATATGTTAAAGCTTTATTGTTAACATATTCTGTTGCCTAGCTACTCCTTCGGAGCAAAGTCTAATACCCATATGTGACGAATATGAAGAGGCGGCGACTGTCGGAGGACTCAGAGAAAGGAATTTTACAGGTAAGACTTTACAAAAATTCCGTTTTTTTCTAAATCTTGGTGTAGCGTTCCCTTTAAAGTTCATACCAGACCAAAGGGCCTGGTATGGACTGGAGGGAGCCCCCACGCTGTTTTTTATCATTGCCACCAATTGTTTTTTTTACACTCAGCTGTCAACGGGGAACGATAATTTACCCGTTAAAGATACAGCAACCGGTTTCCTGGGCAGCTCCTTAACCAGCAACTCACTGATAAGAATGCCGGCAGCCCTGTTCCTTAACGCTACTTAACGTATCATACATACTGTGCTTAACGCCGGCAAAAAAAAAAAAACTAATTTTTTTTTTTCCTTTTAACAGTTTTTAGTTTTCTATTGTGTATGAACCCTAAAGCACCACTCGCCTTCCCTCTCTGGCTCGCCAGATGCAGAACAAGAATTCCTGGTTATTCAATTTCCACTTCATAGGACTTAAAAGTGTTCGTAAAGGGACAGAGACTTAAGACACACAGAAGAATGCAAGAGATAGAGCAACACCAAAGCAGAAACTAAAAGGGATTCAAGTTAAGCTACTAAGCACAGGAGAACAGACCAAGTAGCATTAAATATTGCTAGTGCTGATAAGAGATTGGGGTATAGAGCTGAGTGAACAGGTACAGAAAGGAGTGTGCTGTAGTTTGGACAGCTGAGGGGACTTCTAAGAGAAGCTAATGCAGATACTATGGGGACAGTGATGATACAGGAATGTGGGTGAGAGTGTAGTGGACACTGAAGAGGAAACAACCTGTAGTAGACACTAGAGAGCAGTAACTAAGTAGAATGTTATTGTTAGAGATGTGGACGCTGCTGAGTGAACAATGTAGGTCCCCTATCAGATATGCAGGGCTCGAGTCCTGCAGGAACGCATGGGAATGCCGTTCCCTTTGCTCCTCCTGCAGGACCAAGGCAGCTGGTGTCACTCCTCACCCCAAAAGCAGATAGCGGCGCCTCCTGAGCTGATCCTTTAATCCGTATGTGCGGGAGCAGCAGCGGCATCTCCGCATAATGAAGGAGTCGGGACCTTGACTCTGCCTCCGACCTCCCCGAGTGACGTCACGCGGAGCCCCGGATCTCCTCTCCTCAGATTGACTGACTGAGGAGAGCAGTGGAGTGGAGTGACACACGCAAGTCTCACACGGCACCTTCTGCAGCAGTGAACCCCCCTGAGTGAGGCCCCCCCTCCCCCCTGAAGCCAGTTTTTTTTAACCCCCCAAGTGAGGACCCCCTGAAGCCAGCATTTAACCCCGAGTGATGCCCCCCTGAAACCAGCATTTAACCCCGAAGCCCCCCTCAAGCCAGCATTTAACCCCGAGGGCCCCCTCAAGCCAGCATTTAACCCCGAGGCCCCCCTCAAGCCAGCATTTAACCCCCCCCCCCCCGAGGCCCCCCTCAAGCCAGCATTTAACCCCCCCCCCCCCGAGGCCCCCCTCAAGCCAGCATTTAACCCCCCCCGAGGCCCCCCTCAAGCCAGCATTTAACCCCCCCCGAGGCCCCCCTCAAGCCAGCATTTAAACCCCCCCGAGGCCCCCCTCAAGCCAGCATTTAAACCCCCCCCCCCGCCCCGAGGCCCCCCTCAAGCCAGCATTTAAACCCCCCCCCCCGCCCCGAGGCCAGCCAGGCCAGCAGTGCACCCACCACTCCAAGGCCAGCCAAGACCGCAGTGTACCCCCCCCCCCCAAGGCCAGCAGTGTACCCCCCATCCCCAGGCCAGCAATGTATCCCTCCAAGGCCAGCAGTGTACCCCCCCCCCAGGCCAGCCAGCCAACAGTGTACCCCCCCCCCCCCGAGGCCAGCCAGCACAGCACCCTGAGGCCAGCCAGCACAGCACTGATCCTTGACTCAAGGATGAGTCAAATCTTCAACTCAAGTTGAGCCAGTCTTCAGAACTGTTAGTAAAGATATAAGGGGAGCGATTACTTGTTTGATGGGGGTAAGGGTCCTTTCACACAGGCAGTGTGCCTGACAGACTCTGTATGGAACAGCAGGGATCAATCCGCCGATCCCCGCTGAGCAGGCAGATGACAGCTCAATCTCAGCTTACTTTGCAGAGACATAGCTGTCAGATCCCCGCTCTCCTTTATGGGGGGATCAGATGAAAATGGACCGTCTTTCCGTTTTCATCCCATCTTATCCGATCCTACAGATGGATGAGAAATAGGGATTCCACGGACAGGATCAGATAGCAGCAGGTGCCAGCGGAGATGTCTCCGCTGACATTCGTTGCCCCATAGGGCTGCATGGAGCATCCGATCAGTTTTGCTGAAAAACTGACAGGCGGACCAGATCAGAAAGCCCGTGTTAAAAGGGGCCTTTGGAGGCTGGGTGGTTGGTGGGATCTAACCAGTATACTGACAGTTGCAGCTATGGATTTAATGCAGTGGTTCCCAAACCGTGTGCTGCTGGGGGTCCTGGTGCGCCACGCCATTTCTTTTTGTTTTTTTAATTGTTGTAATCATACAGCCAATTTATTTCATATGTTTTGTTCTAATTTCTTTGCTGGTTGGAGGGGTGAGGGGCAGTACTATACAATATGTATATAAAAAGTAATCTGCAAAAGTACAACATTCTTGTGTCAAGCTAGGAATGTGCATATTTTTTTTTAATTTTTAGAATAAGGTTACATTTCATACATTTGTGCCTTACACTGCGCCTCAGGCACCGGACCACCCCCACCACTGCCAACAGCGGAAAGTTCTTCACAACAAGAGGTAATAACAGAACGGATTTGGAATTCTTTGCCTAAAGAGGTATTGTTTTCAGATTTGTGTTATTAGAAAGATTTTAACAATTTTTTTGTTGTTTTTATTAGTACAGAAATGAGCAAACGAAAAAGCAGCATTACAGATTTCTTCACGAAGGCATCCAGGAAGAAATCTCATGCTGATGTTGCAAGTTGCTCAACTTCAGCAGGCGATGTCCGCTGCAGAAACTACACGTCTGTGAATCGGCTGTACTTGACTTGGTTACTGATGTGGCTGAAGATACCACTGTCGATGTCAGTGATAACGTTCTTCCAGAATGTTGGGACCAGAATCAGTGGCTAGATTTAAAAAAGTACCCTTGGCTGTTTGTAGAAAATGGTCTTTTAGGGTGCAAAGTGTGTCGTGAGGTTAAACACCTTGGAGTGTCTGTTTCACAGGGTGTATCCATTTCAAAAGAATGGAGAACTGGTACAATTGCTCCATATGGCAAAACAAAAAAAAAAAAAAAAAAAAAAAAAGATATGTTGACCTCACTGCGTAAAAAAATCCACATACATAAAAGGTTTCAGAAGCACATGTAAAGGCAGGGGATATCCAAGCAGTATCCAGAAAAGATATTTTGCAATCCAATATTGCAGAACAGCAGAAGCATAAGTTTGCGTCCACCACTAAAGTCTTTCGCATTGCCTACTTTTGTGGGGAAAAAAAAAAAAAAAAACACCCTTTCACAGACTTCCGAGATCTTAGCTTGCAAGTTGCAAATGCAGCTGACTTAGGATGTATTCTCTATAGTGAGTACACAGCAGCACAACTAATAGACTGCATTGCTAGTGAAATGAGGGAAAAGCTTTGCAAAGCAATTGTTGAGCAGCCTCCAAAAATTTCTGTTTATATTGATGAACCTATAACAGTTTCTACCCATTCTGTGTTAATCGTTTATCTTCATGCCTCTGTTAACGGAAAAGACCGTTACTTTTTCTGGATTTGCTTGATTTACCTAAAGCAGATGCACAGTCTATTGAAGACACTCTTCTAGCTTGTCTTTCTTGCAAAAAACTGAATTGGGGCTTGCAGTGATGGTGCAAGTGTAATGCTTGGAAGAAAGTCAGGTGTTCTGGAACGACTCAGTCAAAAATATCCACAACTCGTGAAATGGCACTGCTTGTGTTCTATTTCTGGTCTTCATCATGTAACACTTTCTGAAACGTTGTATGCTGTGTATCAGTCACCAAAAAATCTGGCAGAGCTCTCCGATTGTGCAAAAGAATTAGAAGTACAAATTCTTAAAATTGGAAAAGTTTTTCAGTTAGATGGGTTGCTTCAAGCCAGAGAGCTATACGAGCAGTTTGGGAGTCCTACCCTGCACTACACCGTAATTACTTGAAAGCAAGCTTAAGCTCAGCTCATAACAGCAAACCAAACAGAAATCTGTATTTAGTGGCCTTAACAAGGTCTTGACCTCAGAAGATTATTTGTTAAACCTTGCTGGGGTTGCATATGCTCTTCAGGAAATGGGACTGTTATCTGAAGCTCTACAAAGATGACATCAAACTTCCACAAGCCTATCAACGGATTAATCGTTCAATTCGTGCAATTGAAAAAATGAAAGACATGCCTGGCAAACATCTGAAAGAAGTCATGAAATTGCTGGAGAAAGGGGATTTCAAAAGGTGTGTCCATCAATCTAGAGAGTTCAAAAGGCCATGCGAGGATAAATCTCCCTCAATTTTATCAGTGTTTGGTGGATAATTTACGCTCCAGACTCTTTGCTTTAACTGCGAGCAACAGACCTGCAGTTTCATCAGTCAGGTGAATTTGAGAGTTTTATCCCGGAAATGGACATCCTGAATTCACAACGCTGGCCAATCAATGTGGACAGTCCGTGGTTTGAAGGTGAAGTGAAGCTGGAACAGCTGTGCAAAAGATTCCGTCTCAGCTATGCATCCATCTGTGAAAGTTTCAGAGACTACATTGATAATGGTGGTGCAGAGATTCCAGACAAGCCGAAACCAGTGGTGACAACAGTTAAAAGTCTTCCAGTGACATCCGGTGATTGTGAAAGGGGCTTCAGTACCATGAATTTGGTGATGTCACCCATTAGGAATGGGCTTGGCATTCCACGCCGGTCTTCTCTTTTGTTTATTAGTCTCATTGGCCCTCCTGTGCATTTATGGGATCCTTTACCATACGTCACAAAATAGCTGACCACACATCGCAGCGCAGATGATTCTAAATCCCGAAAAGTTGATCATCTTGCACAGCAAGGGCAACGTTATTCCAGTTTGTGGGATATTTTCTAATGGGCTGTGTGTTTAGTTTTTTTTTTAAACACTGTTTGTTTCAGAAATTCCCTGTAGTGAATGAATTTTAGTTGCATACACTTCTGATGGTAGAAGCCTCCAGCAGTAAAACTGTTAACAGTAAAAAAAAAAAAAAAAAAAAAAAAAAGAGCACACAAAACAATTGTATCTTCACACTACAATGAGACTCAGCAAGCAGCTGGTTTGCACTAGGTTATGCCCCGTACACACGTGAAGATTATCTGAAGACTTGTCTGCAGACTTACCAAAACCATATAATATGAGGTCAAACCTAAACACTTTCAATTTGTATGCAATCCGGCAGGCCCTTGCACTACATAGAAAAGGTAAATCTGAAGACAAAAGTCTTCAGATAATCTGCACATGTGTACGGGGCATTATTGAGATCATGATTTGCTCCAAACATTTGCAAGGGAAAAGAATTAGTCTCACCTGTGGCAGAACCCTCCAGTGAAAACAGGATATTGCATGCACAGCATGTGTTTAACCCAGGGACAAGGTGACTGAGCACTTACGTTTTTTCATATTCTAGAGACACATTGCATGTAAGAATGAACGCATCTTCAACTCTCTTTTTCATGTCTGGATGGCGAGCCCCATGATCAAGTACCAGTCCTCTAATAAGCCTAAGTAGAAATACAAATCAATATGAGAAAAGACAGAAGTAAAACAAAGGCATGCATAATATACATACACTAAATAATGAAAACTGTACTCAAGTGTGCAGACATGCTAAACAGAATGCCATAGGAAAGCACATATGAAGTTTACTCTAGCATGGTGTCTGACTGCAAAAATCACTACATGATGATGCAGAATTCATCCATGCATACAACTATAACAATCAATTTAAGTTCTTTTTACAGAAATTTTTTTTTTTAAAAAACAATGTTATACTTATCTCCTCTGTGCAGGTAGTTTTGCACAGAGCAGCCCAGATCCTCCTTCTCAGGTGCCTCTTCTGTGCTTCTGGCCCCTCCCTCGTCGAGTACCCCCACAGCAAGCAGCTTGCTATGGGGGCACCCGAGCAGAGTCACAGCTCCCTGTGTCCATTTAGCTGTCGACCAATAATCTGACAGGTCGTCAGACGCAGAGGTCTCTTTTGGAGGGAATACCAAATGCCAACGACATTCTGTGCAGTTGGGGGGGGGGGGGGGTGATTGCATATTCCCCAGGCAGGGGCCAGATTGCCCCAAATTGCTGCTCCTGACCTGCACTACCCAAAGCCCTTTAAGCTGGATGGGAGGTTGGCCAGGGAGTCCCCTGCAATTAGCACAGAGACTGGAAAACAAACCAGCTGCAGCTCCTGTGGATCCAGAGGAAACGCAATCAAAACTGAGGCACGCAGGTGTATGACTGATATTTTTATAATGGTGGACTGTTGTATTTCCTGTGTCCGGTGGGAGGAACCCATCTCCCAAATGCTGTCCTGGAAGACTATTACAGAAAAATATCCCACGCTTCACAATCACTCCCACCAGAAATCAGCAGCACCTATAATTGAGTTAATACTTTCAAGGATGAAGCACACGAAGAGCAAAATTACAACCAAAATATCTGATGAGCACCTTGAAAATTGCTATGAAAACCATCAAATCAGATATTGATGCGTTTATCAGAAACCATGTTGCACTAGTTATATGATGCCCTGTTACTTTTAAAATAAAAAGTTACAAAATGAAGTTTTATTACTCAGAAAGGTACATCATCTATATCAGCGATCGTTAACTTGTGATCTGCTCAACGACTTTTGCTCATCAGCTATCCTTATTGTTAGTATATATTATGTGTGGCCCAAGACAACATTTTTCCTCTTCCAATGTGGCCCAGGAAAGTCAAAAGATTGGACACCCCTGCTTTTGAAGAGTGAGGGAAATAGCCCAAATTAGCAATTTTGTGATAATTATTTATTGGAAAAAAAAGTTGAACATCCGCATATACTACATACTAACCAAATAACAGTTACATGGTCAAGAAAATTACCCTAAAAAATAATGTTATTTCATTCAGAAGCAGAGACCAACGTTCGTACTGCCCCAATGAAAGCTCTACTTACGTTGTGTCACTTTCGGTTTTATGCTTCATCTCCATAATTTCAACCATGTACAAGTCAATTGGCTCATTTTCTTGTCTTATGGCAAGAACAGAATCCACAACTGCCTGCAAGAAAGAGCTGAATAACCATTCCAAAAGAAGTTACAGTGATTCTCTGAGCTGCATATCAGTTTGGAGCATTCCAATCACAGTAAAACTGAAATCAACCTACACATAATGAAATCTATCACCAGAGGTTTCTAGGATAGGTATATTGCTTTGAACACATTTCTTTTAATATTGCCGCTAATATGGACTCCTATAAACAACACTCATATAGACCCCAACAAAACTTTAGCATTAACATCATCTTGTGCCCATGAACCATGTATGAATTAGATCTACAGTATGTCAGGTAATTGGATTTTGCTTTTGACACACACTGCACAGAATTTTTACACTAAAAAGATTTACAGCATACAGAAGCCAACTGAATTAAAATTGTAATGTGAGCCTTAAAAAAAAAAAAAGTATGGGTTTCCATTTTTTAGCCTAATCTTAATCCTTGTGAGCTGCTAGTACCTACAAATCTTTCTAGCCTTCTGACAAATGCACCCTGTTAACCACTTAAGCCTCAAGAGGATTTGGCTGCTCAAAGACCAGGCCCTACCTAGTTAGCGATTCGGCACTGCGTGACTTTAATGGACAAATGCACGGTCGTGCCCACAAACAGAGCTTTCTTTTGGTGGTATTTGATGACCCCCTGCGATTTTTATTTTTTGTCTATAAACAAAAAAAAGAGCGACAATTTTGAAAAAATAATAAAAACAATAAAATTCTCAAAAAATTTTCTAGGGAAAGAGCGGGGGGAAGGGGAGGCAGGGAACGAGCGGGGGGAGGCAGGGAACCAGCGGGCCTCCAGTGGCACGCTTGCCCTCTGCAGGCTCCTGAGCGAGCGGCAGTCGGCAAGTGGTTAAAATAGAGTTAATTACCTGTGGGAGGGACTACAGTCTTCTCTAGAGTGTCATACCAAAAATAGGCATCTGGATCCACCCCCCTTTCTTCTCCTCACTGTGATTGATTGATGTCGAATCTGGGCTCTGCTGGTTCCCGAAACCTCACACAGCACACAGAGCTGCTCTCCTCCTCCCTCTAGGCAGACGGCACACAGACCAGCCTTCAGTAATAGCAGCTGAACTTCAGTGACTGTAAGAGAAGTCACTGAAAGTGCTGCTTATTATACTGTACTTACTAGTGATCAACCGATATCGTTTTTTACACCAGATACTGATATTTTGGTCATCGGACATAAAAAAAATACATAATTTTTTTTTTAATGTCTACAGGTACTGTGGTGGAGGCATCTTAGGGCCCAAACCCCTCCTCTGCACTTAAAAGCATTCAAAACGCCAAGTTTGGCTGTTTTAAATGCTGTAAGTTTTTGAATTTCAGGCGCCGCCAGTACCCGGAAGTGATGTGATGTCATTCAAAGAGATAAAGACCCGGTCAGACGGTGGCGGTGCAGATGAAGGCCCGGTCAGACGGCGGCGGTGAAGGTAGGATGCCCGGGTCTCTCGGTGAGACAGGAGACCCGGGCGAGCAGCATCGGTTGTCATTACAAGACAGCCGACCGTCGGCTATGGACACCAGTACATGCACTTTCCCGAAATATCAGCAATATCTGTAAATCAAAAGGCCGATTCCAATATATCATGGAAAGTGCATACCGTCCCTCGACATATCGGCTTTGCCGATAATTGGACGATCTCTAGTACTTACTCTTCCTCTTATAACACATAGAATACATTTGTTTTTAACATACTGTACCAGCATTTCCCACATTTACTGTTACAGTAAATTCAGAGCCAATATTGTGAATGGATGATTTTATTGACCATTCAGATTATACACGATTGAGGCAATGAAAGCTTCCATTCACATTTGTTTAGGCTGGATTCACACTCCTGCGATGCACTTCGGGCACGGCGTGGGTGTTCCACGATTTCCATAGACTTTATTAGGTCCTGTGTTTTTGGCGCATTTTCTGAAAGTGCACCAAACATGCAGCACGCAGGACTTTTGGTGTGTTCTCAGAAAAACACCAAAAATGCAGGACCTAATAGAAAGTATATAGGAAACTGCAGGTTCACGGAATGAAAACCACAGGTACACCCGCACTGCAGCCAAACCACAATGCAGCAGTGTGAAACTAGTCTTGGCCCCTTTTCACACAAAGGGTCCGCTCAGGTCTGCCCGTTAGTTTTTCAGACGGACCTGATCGGATCCTCCATTTGCCCCTATGGACCAGCGGGTGTCAGACTTGTATCCGCCAATCTGGTCCATTAAAAATAATAGTTATAAAAAAAAAAAAAAAAAAAATCTGCGTCACTTACTACTGACCTCAGAACCCAGTTTTTAAATTTAACAGCAGGTGCAGGGAAGAGGATCCCCCACTCGCTGATACAATAGGGGATCGGGAAAGGGGAGTGGGGATTTGTGGGTGTGGAGCTGCTGCATTACTAACCTGTAAATACAGATTAACTTATCCTTTAAACACTGCCATAGTGTGGGAGCTGAGACTGTTTGCCATGCATAGCAGGAGTACCTGGGATCACTAGGCACCTTATCCTATCAGACTCAAAAAATAATAAGTTCACCTTTCGTAACATGTTAAACCCATATTCAGGGTGTAACATGTTACAGATGCAGCAATCGCCTTCCCCAGTTGTGACAGCGAACAGGGGAGCTTCTCTCCCCACTCGATGTCACAAGACGCGACTTTGCGGGACTCCACCCGCGTCATTCATTAATAGAGTTCTGTGAATGTGAGAACTACAAGTACTGACGTCCTTTGCGGCTGCTGGCTTGTAGTTCTCAATGATCTGCCAGGGCACTATTGAGCGCTCTAGGTAGTTCATTGATGCTTCCTGTCAAAGCGTAACTGCCTTGCGGCTGCATCCGCGATCTACTGATCGCGAGTGCAAAGCTTTAAAGGGTCCTAGTAAAAAAAATAAATACAATTTTTTACCTGCAAAAAGATGTGCATAATATATATATATATATATATATATATATATATATATATATATATATATATATACACACACACACACACACACACACACACACTATATATATATATATACACACACACATACATACTCACACCTTCTCATTCAAAGAGTTTTCTTTATTTTCATGATTATGAAAATTGTAGAGTCACACTTCAAGAGGTAGTCACCTGAAATGGTTTTCCCTTCACAGGTGTGCCCTGTCAGGTTTAATAAGTGTGATTTCTTGCCTTATAAATGGGGTTGGGACCATCAGTTGTGTTGTGCAGAAGTCAGGTGGATACACAGATGATAGTCCTACTGAATAGACTGTTAGAATTTGTATTATGGCAAGAAAAAAACAGCTAAGTACAGGAAAACGAGTGGCCATCATTACTTTAAGAAATGAAGGTCAGTCATTCCTAAAAAATTGGGAAAACTTTGAAAGTGTCCCCAAGTGCAGTCACAAAAACCATCAAGCGCTACAAAGAAACTGGCTCACATGCGGACGGCCCCAGGAAAGGAAGACCAAGAGTCACCTCTGCTGCGGAGGATAAGTTCATCCGAGTCACCAGCCTCAGAAATCGCAGGTTAACAGCAGCTCAGATTAGAGACCAGGTCAATGGCACACGGAGTTCTAGCAGCAGACACGTCTCTAGAACAACTGTTAAGAGGAGACTGTGTGAATCAGGACTTCATGGTAGAATATCTGATAGGAAACCACTGCTAAAGAAAGGCAACAAGCAGAAGAGACTTGTTTGGGCTAAAGAACACAATGAATGGACATTAGACCAGTGGAAATCTGTGCTTTGGTCTGATGAGTCCAAATTTGAGATCTTTGGTTCCAACCACTGTGTCTTTGTGCAACGCAGAAAAGGTGAACGGATGGACTCTACATGCCTGGTTCCCACCGTGAAGCATGGAGGTGGTGTGATGGTGTGGGGGTGCTTTGCTGGTGACACTGTTGGGGATTTATTCAAAATTGAAGGCATACTGAACCAGCATGGCTACCACAGCATCTTGCAGCGGCATGCTATTCCATCCGGTTTGCGTTTAGTTGGACCATCATTTATTTTTCAACAGGACAATGACCCCAAACACACCTCCAGGCTGTGTAAGGGCTATTTGACCAAGAAGGAGAGTGATGGGGTGCTGCGCCAGATGACCTGGCCTCCACAGTCACCGGCCCTGAACCCAATCGAGATGGTTTGGGGTGAGCTGGACCGCAGAGTGAAGGCAAAAGGGCCAACAAGTGGCAAGCATCTCTGGGAACTCCTTCAAGACTGTTGGAAAACTATTTCAGGTGACTACTTCTTGAAGCTCATCAAGAGAATGCCAAGAGTGTGCAAAGCAGTAATTAAAGCAAAAAGATGGCTACTATTTAGAACCTAGAATATGACATATTTTCAGTTGTTTTTTTTGTTATGTATATAATTCCACATGTGTTAATTCATAGTTTTGTTGCCTTCAGTGTGAATCTAAAATTTTCATAGTCATGAAAATAAAGAAAACTCTTTGAATGAGGTGGTGTGTCCAAACTTTTGGTCTGTAATATATATATATACACATTTTTTTTTTTTACAAAAGGTGAAATCCTATAAGCATTAAAAGTGGTGCGAAAGTGATAATCATAGGTCCTGTAACTCCGGCAGATGCAGGGGTAATATTAGCACTATTTTCAGGCTGAACGGAACCGGTAGAATCTAGCTCGTCAGAAGAAGAAAAAAAAAACCAACACACACCTTTCCTATTTACACACTAAAACTGTATTACGTGCTGCACAAACTTCGACTCATATCATTGAGGGGTGGCAAAAAACAATTGGATGCAAAGCATAAAAACAGATTACAAAAAAAAAAAAAAAAAAAAAAAAAAAAACACACACCACACAATGAGTGGGAATGATCACCAGCTGAAAATGTAATCTCATACATCTAGTATACCGCTTATGAGTCTGTGCACATTTCTGTTCATACAGTAAAATTCAAACATGGCACAGGACCCAGATGTTGACACAAAGTTAAGATCATAGAAGGTTGTGGGAACAGATTTTTGTACTAATTACATTTACCGTACCTCCGTTAAAATATCAGCCAACTCAGCGTGGACTTTGGTGCGAAGTGATGTCCGGGCCACATTGATCAGCGTCTCTCTATCCATCTCTTTGGACACCTTGATCTCATCCAAAACTTGAAGTGCTTTAATTTTTGCAGCTTCAAAACCTTCTGTGACAATTCTTGGATGAAGACCCTTTAAAGCAATAAATGTTTGGGTTAAAAAAACAAAAATGAAGACTTTAGCTATGTTGTTGAGACACAAGTGCAACACCTTTCTCAGGACTGCCAATATGTGTAGTAGCTCGTCTAAAAAAATATTATGAATTATGCTTCTAACAGGCTATTCTTCCGTGAGAACTGATTTCTAGCTACTGACAAAACAAATAGCATTAAGAAAAGATCTGCCTCAGTACAGTGCATCCATAAAGAATTCAGACCCCCCTTCATTTTTTTCAATTTTGTTATGTAGCCTGATACTACAGTTGTTTAAATTCCAATTATTTTTTTTTCTCAATTTACACTCAGTACACCATAATGACAAAGTAAAAACAGAATATTAGTAATGTTTGTGAATTAACCACTTAAGCCCCGGAAGATTTTACCCCCTTCCTGACCAGGGCCTATCTTGCAATTCGGCACTGAGTGACTTTAACAGACAATTGCGCGGTTGTGCAATGCTGTACCTAAATGAATTGGACGTCCTTTTTTTCCCACAAACCGAGCTTTCTTTTGGTGGTATTTGATCACCTGTGCGATTTTTTGATCATGCGCTATAAACAAAAAAAAGAGCGTCGATTTTGCAAAAACAATATTTTTCACATTTTTTTTTTATATGAAATTCCCCAAAATAAAAAAAAAAAAAAAAAAAAAAAAAAATCAAAATTTAACATTTTAGGCCAATTTGTTTTATGCTACATATGTTTGGTAAAAAGAAAAAAAAAAAAAAAAAAAAAGAAAATCGCAAAAAGCGTATTTTGATTGGTTTGCGCAAAAGTTATTGCGTTTACTAAGGAAAAGATTTGTCATTTTTTTTTTTTAACGAGTAATGGCGGCAATCTGCGATTTTTTTTGCGGGACTGCGACATTGCGGCGGACAGATCGGACCCTTGACTGACATTTTCGGGGTTACCAGTGACATTACTGCAGTAATCAGTGCTATACATATGCACTGTTACTGCAAAAATGACACTGGCAGTGAAGGAGTTAACTCTATTGGAGAGGGAGGGGTTAAGTGTGTCCCTAGGGGCGTGTTTCTAACTGATTGGCTGTGGCTACTAGTGTAAGAACAGAGATCAACGGTCCTACAAAGTAGAACCGTGTGATCTTCATTTTTACACAGGGAAGAATGACAGGAGGCTTTGTTTACATTAGCCGCCTACCTTTCTTCCAGTGTAACGGACATCGGGCACACGCGCGGGGGGTCCGTGACCGAGCAGGAGCGCTCCTCCGGCGGCGCACGCTCCCTAGAGCCTCACAGGCTAGCCTACGTAGACCTACGTCGCCCTGCCTGTGAGGGGCTGACCGCCGCAGTAAATAGTCGTGCGGCGATCGGTTAAAAAGAAAAAAAATTTAAGTTAGACTTACCGGTAACTTGTTTCCCAATAGTCTTTCAGGACAGCACCTTGAGAGATGACTCCTCCCTCTCACCAACAGGAAACACCCCATCCACCAGATTTTAAAAAGGAGGCTTCTCCCACCATTTATCAGTTGTAGAAGAGTACCTCCGGCCCATGCTGGAACACAAACCGATATGGTTAATCACAGCAAAATTTATACAATAGGGCGGGCTCCTGCTGTCCTGAAAGACTATTGGAAAACAAGTTACCGGTAAGTCTAACTTGAATTTTCCCTAAACGTCTTTCAGGACAACACCTTGAGAGGATTATCGAGACTGACTTAGTTTAGGGAGGGACCACAGCGTGAAGGACCTTTCTGCCAAAAGCCTGATCCCCAGCTGCCAAAAAGGTCCAACCTATAATGTCGTGCAAACGTATAGTAACTTTACCAGCTTTCTCTGCCCATGTAGTGGCTAGAGCTCTAGTAGCGTGAGCTCTAATACCTTGCGGGGGGGGGGGGGGGGGGCAAAGAGATAATTTCATCTAGGAGTAAGCCTCTAAAATAGCGAATTTGAAGATCTAAATTCCTTAGTAACCTCTAGGTAGTGCATAAGAATTCTTCTTGCATCTAGGTTATGAAAACTTTTTTCCTTATTTCCTAATTGATTAGGGCAGAAGGTCGGTAAGACAATTTCTTAGGATCGGTTTTTCGTTCATGTTACTTTTGGAAGAAAACCCGGATCCGTTTTGAGAATTATCCTATCCGGATATATGGACAAAAAGGGTTCAATAATTAATAAAGCATAAATGTGAAAAGTGCGCTGATAAATGGGCGATATGTGAAGCTGCAACCTTAGATCCAAAATAAGGAATATTGAAATGAAATAATAAAAGCAGGTGCGCTAAACAAATATTGCTCTAATCAAACAAATGACAGAGAAAATCTTTTTTGAGGGGGTAGTAATAGGGATGTAGGATCTCATTCACCTATTCAGATTAAAATTTATTTTAATTATATAATATCCAAAATATTCTTTTAATTATCTCAGACCTTATAGTGTATTTTATTTTATCTGAGTCTGTTTTTAATGTATGGGTAGTACCCTCACCCCACTGGTTACCCTTAGGTCACCCCCTGTGGTGTAGATACAGGATAAGTTTCCCGGGCACACCCATTATATTTTACTGTGTTTCAGATATTACATATGTAAATGTGTGTTTTGTTTTTTATAAATACTTGTTAATTTTAATATCGGCGACACTATATGAGAACGTTATAAGCACTTCCGGTGTATATTGCGATGATTATATTGGTTTATATCCCGTGGTTTTTTTGAAAACCCAGTGCCAGCTCATTCCAGAAAAAGCATAGTTAAGATACCGAGTTATAGATGAGACATTGTAGCATTATTGAGAATATTGTCACTCTGTACGGGTAATCTCATTCGGAACATCTGTACATCCTATGCAGACACTGGAAGTCCTTTTAGGTTTTCACACTTAAGGGCATAAGTGACGATGCAAGCTCTCTCAGTTGATGCCCGTATTGGGAGGAAACGCGTCAGGGAGGAGCGCTGCATCGTCACATTCATCGCCGCGGTCTGCGCAGCAGGCAGCCGCGGACTATTAGGAACCTCTTGGAAGTGATCTTATGTGCTTCAGACGGAATACTTCTTGTAAGTGTACTCTTTATCTAATAAAAATTGGTCTGAGGATAATGCACCATTAGTAGATTTTTGTCCTGCATGTCAAACTGCGAGGATCCGTATCAACAATAAGATTGCCAGAGGGACCAGTCCAGTTTCATACCTGGAGGAGAGGAGGGAATCCACTTCTAACAGAGTAAAATCACAAGTCCTCACGGTATATTGTTCTGGTAAGAGGCCTACCCTCCCCCTCCCCGACAAGGAAGGTGTAGGAAGATATTTTCCTTTCCCTCTCCCCAGCATGAGATTTCTCATTTTGAATCTGGTCACTTACACGCCCTTTAACTCATCACTCCGGTAAGGCAGCCAGTTCATAATTGGTGGTGGGACACTCAACACACCCAGTTGTCTTGGGATTGTCACTTGGAGCTACACTGATTGTGTTTGGTTGGACCAGGGACTTTTATTTGGACTTTGCACAGTTGGACTGTTTGTTCATGCTTTTGGTTCACAACCATTTATATTAGTCGTTTAATCAGATTAGGCAATTTATTGTGTTTTACACTGATGGATATAGGATCCCAGTGAGGTGACATATCCTTTAACACCATACACATGATTGTTTTGATTTTCTCTTTGTCATTTGTTTAGCGCACCTGCTTTTATTATTTCAATTGATAAAGCATGTAGTTCACTAATTCTTCTTGCTGATGCTATTGCAATAAAGAAGGCAGTTTTGAGGGAAAGGTTTCTTAGCGAAATGGTCTCTAAAGGTTTAAAAGGCTCTTTTGTAAAGGCCTGAAGAACTACTGATCAGTCCCATTTTGGAAAATTCTTGATAGCTGCTGGTCTGGAGCGGGTAAGAGACCTTTAGAATCTGGTGACCAGAGATTGAGGCAATAGGTTTTTCTAGGAATACTCCCAAGGCTGCTACTTACACCTTGAGGGTACTCACTGCCAAACCCTTCCCTGCACCATCTTGCAGAAACTCCAAAATTGAAATAATACTATCCAATTTTTGATCTCTTGAACCTTACCAGGTATTATAAGTTTACCAAAAACTTCTGCATATATATCTCTTGTAACTTTCTTCATACTGGCAAGTAAAGTGGTTATTACTGCGTCCGAGAGTCCTTTCCTTTTTAGCAGTTGCTCCTCCGATACCAGGCGGTGAGGTTTAGCTTTTCTACCTCTGGGTGACAGACTGGACCTTGAAGAAGCAAGTCCTTATGAGGAGGGAGCTGAGAAGAAGGTTTGGCTGCCAGTTGAAGGACAGTTGAAAACCAGGCCCTTTTGGGCAAATATGGAGTGATCAGGATCACTGAGGTTCTTTCCGTCTGGATCTTTCTCAGCACCAGCGGAATAAGTTGAAAGGGGGAAAGGCATATCCCAAGCGGAAGTTCCAGGGATGTGCTAGAGGATCCATTCCCAGAGAGTTGTCGTTTCTGTGGAGTGAGAAGTGGAAGTTTTAGATGGATTGCCGACAAGGAAAGCAACTGACTTTCCGCCCATTGCAGGATTTCTGTTGCCAATAACTAGGGTTCTGCTTCTTGTGCCCCCTTGTTTGTTTAGATATGCCACTGTAGATGCATTGACTGATAGGACTTGTATACGAGTCCCCTGGAGGTTTTGAGAGAAGGCCACCAGAGCCAGGCCGACTGCTTTCAATTCCCTCCAATTTGAAGATTTTGTTGTCTCTGAGACCAAGCACCCTGTGCCAGGTTTTGGTTCCAGTGGGCTCCCCACCCCCATCTGCTGGCGTCTGTTGTCAAATCTTTGGTCTACCGGGAAGGTCCAGGCCAATCCCCTTGACAAGGTTTCTTGGTTTCTCCACCACCAGAGGGTCCTCTTAACCTTGGTGGGGATCTTTACCTTTGACTCCAAAGTTTCTGGATTGTGATCCCAGACTCTCAGGAGAAAATATTGTAGTGGCCGAAAATGAAGCCTTGCCCATTGACTGGCTAGTGTTTATGCAGTTAGGTTTCCTAGAACTGACATGACCTTTCTGACTGACCATAATTGATTTGTTTGTAGCCTTGCTACCATATTTTGGATCTTGACCTGTTTGTCTTCTGGTAAGATCTTTTGTTCCACTGAGCATATTTGAAACCCCAGGAACTGAACCCGCTGAGCTGGTGCAAGGTTCGACTTCTGGACATTCACTATCCAGCCCAGAGACTCTAGATGACCTCTGGCTTTGTCCAGATCCTTTTGAAGCTTTTCTTTGGAAGGGGCAAAGAAAAGTAGGTCGTCCAAGTAAACTCGATCCTGTAGCCTTGGGACAGCATATCCAGAATATACTGGCTTTCTGTCATGGCTGCCCAGTAGGGGAGGAACTCTCAACGTTCCCCCCACCGGCAATGTCTTGTCATTGCGTTTTACTGGTCGACGCAGGAGGATGGAACAAAATGCTTCCTTTTGCCTTGGGTCTTTGTGCTGACCATTATCTCCTCTTTTCCTGGGGCCTGCTATCCTGCTGAGTTTTTTTAGGTCAAAAAAGCCTCTTAGGTGGCTGCTTTTTCTTTTTGATAGAAAAGGACCTCTTTTTGTCTGAACTTCTGTCTAGAACGGATTCCAACTCCGGACCGAATAGGAGATCCCCTTGGAATGGAATTCCGCACAGCTTGTTTTTGGAAGCTGCTTCTCCAGGCCAAGTCTTTAACCAAAGAGCTCTTCTCGCCGAGTTGGCTAAACCAGTACTCCAAATTCCTGGATACACAGGTCACTGCCATAGCAGGCTTAAGATTGCCCATGATGGACTGCCAGGATCTCTTGAGCTTTTGGTCCATCTTCTTGTCCATGGGATCCCTGGAAGACATGAAATAAAAATACACAAAATTCTTTCTAATGAGTCAGCCTAAACCTCAGGGCCACCTAGGTGCACAGGAAGACATAAGGTAAGCCCCATGTGCCCTGACAGGCCCCCAGCCACCAGGGGGGGGATAGTGAAAAAAGGAAGGAGAGACCCCACAGTAAGATAGGTAATACACAGTTACCCCTTACCTGTGTGGTTGCTGGTGCCTGTGCCACTCGCTGTAGAAGCTGTGTCCATCGCTGGCAGCGTATCACGTGGCTTTCGGTACCGATCCAGAGACCAAAAGCGCACCTGCGCTGGACTGGAACAAGCACCAGCTTGCTCCTCCCCTCTTACCCTGCGTCCGGCGGAAATGACGCCACGCGCCCCCTCACTTCCGGCCGGACAAGCGTCGGCAAATTTGAAAAAGTAGCGGTGGGAAAGAAAAAAAAAGGTGCACCGCCAGGAATGCCATCCAGGGGCTGCGCTCTGAGGGGTCCTGACTCCCCTGAGCACTGAAGGGGAAGAGGGAGCCCATGCACTGCAGTCGGTCGTGTGAATGGGAGGAAGCAAAAGTCTCTAAAAATAGGGTAAGGTGGACGCAGGAAGCCCGGTCTCTCAGGACAGCACCTTAAGAGCCCCAGACTCCCCACACAGGTGTTCCTCGGCCAGAGGAAACACAAAAACTGATGAATGGTGGGAGAAGCCTCCTTTTAAAATCTGGTGGATGGGGTGTTTCCTGTTGGTGAGAGGGAGGAGCCATCTCCCAAGGTGCTGTCCTGAAAGACGTTTAGGGAAAAAGGAAATAAAATCGCATGTACCCAAGTATTCAAACCCTTTACTCAGTAAATTGCTGAAGCACCTTTGGCAGCAATTACAGCTTTGATTCCTTTAGGGTATAAAGCGACATGCTTTGCACACCTAGATTGGGGGGTTTTCTGCCATTCTGTGTGCCTATGATCGTTGTCATGTTGGAAGGTGAATCTTCGGCCCAGTCTGAGGTCTTGAGCGCTGTGGAACAGGTTTTCATAGAGAATCTCTCTGTACTTGCTCCATTCAGCTTTCCCTCAACCCTGACCAGTCTCCAAGTCCCTGCTGCTGAAAAGCACTCCACAGCATGCTGCCACCACCATGCTTAATTGCTGGAATGGTATTAAGTGACGAGCGGTGCTTGATTTCCTCCAGACATAACATTTAGAATCGAGGCCAAACAGTTCAATCTAGGTTTCATCAGACTAGATGAAAGTTGTTCCTTCAGAGGCTTTTTTTGCATATCGAGTGGGCTTTCATCAGGGCCGATCCTAGGGTCACAGACGCATAGGTAAGGAAATATTTCTGGTGCCCCCACATGGGTGTGGTCATCTTACTAACTCCACCCCTTCACAGATGTTTACATGGCAACGAATCAACGGCACAACACCGGAGGATATTGCTCAACAGCTTAGCCAGTAATTCTAAACATTTGAGTTTACAGTTGTTTCAGTAAGCCTAAACTGCAAGCATGCCAACCACATCCTAAATTTTACCAGCATTACCTTATCACAGCTCTACTACTTAGCAATGTAGGGTTTTGTAAACAAGAAATAAAGAACTTGAATGCAGTAAAAGTCTGCAATTCACGTTGGCTCCTTCAACATTTCTAACACTGATCAAGGAGAATGAAATAATCCTTCCAAAAAGGACGGGTTAGCAATTATATCATATAGACACCATGCTTGATTTGGGATCAGGATAATTAAATCACATTTTTTCTATTACTACATTGTAATATATAATAAAATAGTTCAACTCCCCATAATGCAGAATCAGGGAGAACCCTGAGCTTAGCACTTGCCACCAGATGCAGTGCCACTCTCTACCTCCCCTTTAGCTGAGCATGCTGGGGGCTGCAGTTTCCCCCTTAGGATCGCAATAGGCCCACCAGTTCATAGGACTAATGTCCCACGATCCTCCTTTCTGCTCTAATTGCTTTTTTTTTCCACGGCCAATAGGAATGGGAGGGACAAAACATAGCAGCAGTCCTGGCAAGTGCCGCTACTGAGTACAGAAGCACAAGGAGAGGGAAGATGGAAAAAAAAGACTGCAGCTTTCTCCACAGAGACACAGCTGCTGTCCCCACTGCTGACAGAAGGAGGGAGGGGAATGGGCAGGAAACAGAGAGCCCTCCAACAGTGGCGGCTCAAGCAGGGGGAGGGAAGAGGGGGGCAGCACAGTTTCTCCTCGCACCCGCTCACCACTCCTATCATTTGCTGGCGGGGAGAGCAAGCAGGAGGGGGATCCGCAACACCAGAGCTTTAAGCCCCCCCGTCTCCTAAGCTCGCGGCACCTGCCCAGGATCGGCCCTGGCTTTCATGCGTTTTTCAGTGAGAGGCTTCGGTCTAGCCACCCTGCCATGATGCTCAGATCAGTGGAGGGCTGCACTGATGGAACTTTGTCCCAGCTCCACATAGGATCTTTGGAGCGCAGTCAGAGTAACCATAGGGTTCTTGGTCACCCTCCCGACTAAGGCCCTTCTCACTAGATTGCCCAGTTTGGCCGGGTGATCAGCTCTTGGAAGAATCCTGGTTGTGTCAAACTTCTTCCTTTTGAGAATTATGGAGGCTGCTGTGCTCTTGAGAACCTTCAGAGCAGCAGAAATTTTTGTTGTAGCCTTCCCCAGATCTGTGCCATCCAATAATAAGATCTCTGTGTTCTGTGGGCAGTTACTTTGACCTCATTGCTTTTTCTCAGATACAGTATGCATTGTTAGCTGTGAGGCCTTTATAGAGATGTGTGCCATTCCAAATCATGTCCAATCAATGTATTTTACCATAGGTGGATTCCAAATAAGGTGCAGAAATATCTCAGCAACAATCAAGAGAAATGGAAGGCACCTGAGCTAAATTTCAAGTGTTGTCACAAAGAGTCTGAATACTTACACCATTGTAATATTTCAGTTTTTAATACATTTGCAAACATTTCTGTTTTTACTTTTGTCATTTTGGGGTACTGAGTGTAGATCAATGAGAAAATATTTGAACATTTTATGATTGCGCTGTAGCTTCAGTGGTGTTTTTGACACCCAGAGAAGTAAAAAGAAACCGACAAATTGAAATTAGTGTGAAAGGAGCAAATCTGATGTAACAAAACATTGAACCTGTGCTGGTCTATCTCAGACAACATTTTTCACCATATGCATATCACATAATACCTCAGATATGTAAAGGTCTGCTTGTTTTAGAAGTTCTCCAATAATAAGAACATTGGAGGTGGTTCCATCTCCAGTGATGTCATCTTGTGCCGTGGCTACTTTAGCTATCAGAGAGGCTGTTGGATGCTGAATTTGCTAAAAATTAAAACAGAGGAAGTTACTTAATATCAGTTTATTGTAACCGCAGCAGCTTAACCACGACCTTCAGAAGATTTAACCCCCCCCCCTCCCTTCCTGACCAGGCCATTTTTTCAAATACAGCACTTTAACTGACAATTGCACGGTCATGCAACGCTGCACCCAAACACAATTGATGTAATTTTCCCACAATTAGAGCTTTTTATTGGTAGTATTTGTTTAGGAGTGCAAAAAAAAAAAAAAAATTTAATTTCATCATACATTTAAGCCAAGATGTATTCTGCTACATATTTTTGGTAAAAAAACCAAAAAAATAAGCGTATATTGATTGCTTTGCACTAAAGTTATAACATCTACAACTATGGGATAAATACTGGAATTTTTATTTACTTTTTATACTAGTAATGGCAGTGATCAGAAACTTATAGCGGGACTGCAATATTGCGGTGGACAATGGAACACTGACACTTTGTGGTAACCAGTGCTAAAAATATGCACTGTCGCTGTACTAATGACACTGGCTGGGAAGGGGTTAAACATTGAGGGCGACCAAGGGTTAACGGTGTGCCCAGCCAGTGTTTGTTTTTACTATAAATGCTGCTTTTACTGCAGGAACACAAAATCCATCCATTCTCCAGTCAGAATGGAACTTTGCCTTGTTCACATAGACCGAGCTCCATTCTGAGTCTCTGCCTAGTGATCGACGGGTGCCAGCGCACATCAAGTGCCTGCCACCCACAGATCAGCTTCTGCTATGAACAATGACGCACTTGCCCCCTCCAGGTGGAAGACCAGGATCACATATATACCTTAAATGGATATAGTGCGGTCAGCAAGTGGTAAAGCACAAAGGTTTTTTGTGTATTCATTTGGTAGGAATTTTCTGATATTACACCAAGTACTTTCAGCATTAGCACATTTAAAGTGATAGTGCATTATTTTTTGGGTTTAAGTATTTATCTAGTATTCAGATATTTATGATGCAGCAGTCCCTAATATTACTGTCATTTGTGATATGGAGCGCAGGTAATTTACTTTATCCAATAATAATAATAAAAAAAAAAAAAAAAAAAAAAAGACAGGGCTAGCCACTGGTGTCTTATATCTCGCCCAACAGCTGTGAACTGGTATGGCTCATCCTTTCCTCTGCAATAGGCCTGCTTTCAGGACATCCCCACAGACTGGAAAATATTAACGCATGATAATGAGCAGCTTTAAGTAATGGTTCTAACTTCCCAACACTGTAGAAATGCCAAATAAATGTCAACAAGAACATGAAATCAAGAGCATGGTTTGCAATTACCAAGCTGCCTATAGTCAGCTTAGCTGTTAATAGTTCTAGGAACAATCTGTCTAATCTAACATACAGAACCCAGTGTGCTGTGCAAAATTAGAAAAAATATTGTCACCTAATCTACACTTGTATTTGCTTGATACAGCAGTGAGAGTGAAAGGATCAGAGCATCCCTGGCCCAAAAGCATTTGCAGTCCTTCCTACTCAAGTGGCAGGCTTTTTGGAAAGGGTGTTTGCAATTTTACTGTATGCTTTTCTGTGGAAGCAAAATTAAATGGTACAAGGGATCACCAGCCACTCTAATGGTCACTAGTTTTTAGTTTTTCTGTATGGAAGAGTCGATTTATAAGTGGAGTGTCACATCTTGTTCACAGTAGACAATTGTTTAGAGCCTTAAGCCCTGTACACACGTACCGAATGTCGGCCGAACGATCGGCCGTCTTTTGTCCGGTGCTGTCCTGTCGGTTGAAAAGTGCTAAAGACTGCACACGAATTTTGTCGGCCAACAACAGCCGACTGCAGAAGTGATGTCATGTGATGGTTAACTTTCCGTGTGTTTTTTCTTCTCTGAGCATGCCCAGTCTTGCTCATCTGCTGTTTGTCGGCCGAATTCTGTACTGACAGAGGAACAATCGGCCGTTCTGGTGTTGGCCAACAAAAATTTTAATGCCTGCACACCAGATTCTGTTCGGCCGAAAAGTCGCAGTCGGTTGTCGGAAGCATCATACTAACAAGCCGACAATTGGCCGATCGGTCGGTGGCCGAATATTTATGGCTGACAATCGCTGCGTGTGTACGGGCCTTTACTGCAACAAAAAAAACTTACCATTTCATGAAGTAAGACATTTCCATCTTTAGTAAGCTTGATTTCACCAGCACCAGAGACTAGCCTGTAAAAAAAAAACAAAAAAAAAAAACACCCAAAATCAGAACTACTAAATCAAACTGCATGACATATCTTAAAGTTGTAAACCTCCCAATGCATAATGAGCTAGTATGCATTGCATACTAGCTCATTAATTACTTACCTTAAAACGAAGCCTCCGCAGCGCTGCCCGCATAACACTTACATGGCTGACGTGTTAACCTGTCTTCCTTCCAGGTTTGCATCCTCCAGCCATCTGATTGGCCGGAGAAACGATCATGCCACTCCCATGCATGGGCATAGGAGCCGCCGTTCACAGCACAGGGCTCTGAAGGAACGGCACCAGCGGCCGCTCCGTCAGAGCGCATGCATCAGTGATATCAGTGGCTGCATGCAAACTAAATATCTCCTAAACGGTACACGTTTAGGAGATATTTACAGTACCTATAGGTAAGCCTTATCATAGGCTTACCTATAGGTACAAGTTGCAGAGGAGGGTTTACTTCCTCTTTAAGGGACTGGCAAAAAATACTCTAAGTAGTTGTGAAGGGTTCCCAATTTTTTTTACCCTCCCTCTCAGGATGTACAACCTCAACCAACATCATTTACACACAACATTCTGTGAGCACCATCATGGGTGAAAAAAAAAAAAAAAAAAAAAAAAAACATCAATTTTATTTGGGTACAGCATTGCACAACCGCACAATTGTCAGTTAATGTAATGCAGTGTTGTATCGCAAACAAATGGCCTGGTAAGGAAGAGAGGGGGGGGGGGGGCAAGGAGTGGAAATCTTCCAGAAGTCAAGGGGTCGGAGGAGCTCCAGTTTCCTGTGTAAAAATGAAAAACCAGCCGCTACAAAAACTGTAGCAGCTGACTTTTAACAGACACTCGCACAGTCCTCACCCCGACCGTTTCACGAGGGGGGGGGGGGGGGAGCCAAACTTCGCTCTGATCGCCTATGCAGTTGAAGCAGAAAATCAGGTTCCCCTTCCCCAAAAGTGCCATTTCATAAACAGGAGTTGAAGGAAAAGGCCTTAAAGGAGATGTAAAGTCTGGGAGGTTCTTTCTTAATCTTAATGCATTCTATGCATTAAGATGAAAAGTCTTCTGTGTGTAGCAGCCTCCCCAGGACCCCCTAATACTTACCTGAGCCCCATCTCTGTCCAGTGATGTCCACGAGTCCCTCGGGCCATCCTGAGACTCTCCCTCCTAAATGGCTGAGCTACAGCCACGGCGCCATTGGCTTCCGTGGCTGACAAAGTTGGTGAGCCAATCAGGAGAGAGGGCAGGGCCGAACGGCAGCTCTATGTCTGAATGGACACATGAAGCTGCAGCTCGGGTTCCCCCATAGCACGCTACTTGCTGTGGGGGCACTCAATAGGAGGGAGGAGCAGCAAAGAGGAACCAGAGAAGAGGAGGATCCTGTGTACTGCCGAAATTTCCAACCTGCCGAGATCTCCAACCAGCACCACTTCCGGTCGGAGATCTCGGCAATTTACCGCTACCGCCTTGAAAGCATGTTCACAGAGGACTCCAACTCCGTGCATGAGTTAGACTTCTCGGCAGCGCAATAGAAAACTACTGCACATGTGCCGAACGGCAATGCCCGTTCACGGATAACTCCAACTCCGTGCACAAGAGTTGGACTTCTCGGCAGCTCAATAGAACACTACCGCGCATGCGACCGCGGCAGTGCTTTACAGTTGGAGCTTTTGGCAAATGATAACCCCTGCACAGTGCTATCCCCCACAGTAACTTGTACAATTAAGCCTGAAAGTACATGCTGGGATTTATAGTTCCTCAAAAAAAACAAACAAACAATTGTGAACAGCGCTTAATGGGGGACACTGGCTGCGTGATGGGGGGGGGGGGGGACACAGGCAGCATGATGGGGGACACAAGCTGGATGACGGCGGGGGACACAAGCTGGATGACGGCGGGGGACACAAGCTGGATGACGGCGGGGGACACAAGCTGGATGACGGCGGGGGACACAGGCAGCGTGATGGGGGACACAAGCTGGATGATGGCAGGGGACACAGGCAGCGTGATGGGGGACACAAGCTGGATGACGGCAGGGGACACAGGCAGCGTGATGGGGGACACAAGCTGGATAACGGCGGGGGACACAGGCAGTGTGATGAGGGACACAAGCAGCGTGATGGGGAGACACAAGCTGGATGACGGCGGGGGACACAGGCAGCGTGATGAGGGACACAAGCTGGATGACGGCGGGGGACACAGGCAGCGTGATGAGGGACACAAGCTGGATGACGGCGGGGGACACAAGCAGCGTGATGGGGGATACAAGCTGGATGACGGCGGGGGACACAAGCAGCGTGATGGGGGATACAAGCTGGATGATGGCGGGGGACACAAGCAGCATGATGGGGGATACAAGCTGGATGATGGCGGGGGACACAGGCAGCGTGATGGGGGACACTGGCTGGATGATGGCGGGGGGGGACACTGGCTGTTTTTTTGGGGGGACACTGGCTGGAGGACAGCGGGTAACACAGGCTGTGTTTATGGGGGACACAGGCTGCCCCCATCACGCAGCCAGTGTCCCTGCCGTCATCCAGCCTGTGTCCCCCATTACGCACTGTTCACAATTGTGTTTTTTTTTTTTTTGGAGGGGAACTATAAATTCAAGCATTCCTTTTCAGGAATAATTGTACAAGTTACTGTGCAGGGGTTATTTGCCAAAATCTCCAACTGTAAGGCACTGCTGCAGTCACATGTGCAGTAGTATTCTATTGAGCTGCCGAGAACAGGGTTCATACACATTTTCACCAATGAAATTCCATGACTTTTCCATGACTTCACGTAAATATTCATGACCTAATGTTTCATGAAATGTCTATGTATACGTGTTAAATAAGAAGAAAATCGATGTCACACCCAGCATATTTTTACTAATATAAATGACAATCTTTGTAGTGTACAGTGGAATATGAAATATTTATTTAAATAACGCTTGCACAGTAACGACGTTTCATAACAAACCCTGAGAACCGCTTAGAAATGGATTAACGTAATCCACAGGAGATATAACATAAATCAAGGGGAAGCAACTAAAAAATAAATAAAAGTGTCCAGCAACACTGTTCTGAACTTAAGGCTCCGTTCACATCTAGGCGTTTTTGGGGCGTTTTTCTGCTCTAGGATCAGCTCTCAAAACGCCCAACAAGACAAATCCTATTCATTTCAATGGCCCCTGTTCACATCTGAGCATTTGGAAGCTGTATACAAAACGCCCAACGCTCAAAAAAGTACATGAGCTTCTTTTTGGGCAGATTACAGGCGTTTTCCATTGATCTCTATTGAATCTAAAAACGCCTGCACAAAAATCGCGGTAAAAATCGCCGCAAAAATCGCGGTAAAAAACGAGCGAAAAACGCTACGCTCAGGTGTGAATGTAGCCTAAAGTGCCATAAATTGACCCGATAACAGTCTTTAACAAGTTAACTTAAACATTGCCAAAAAACAATCAGACAAAGTCAGATGCACAAAATGCAGCACAGTAATCTTTTAGGCCCAAGCCACAGTCATGAGGTGCAGGCGGACTGGTATGGATGGCACAGATCTGATGGTGCACAAATGCGGCACTTACTCTTGGAGAAAGAACAGTAATGGGTGCTCCTGCTTGCCGAAATAAAGCTGTTCAGGCAGTCATGAAGGTGTAGCTGGACACTGTGATATGGATGGCACAGTTAAATGCACAAAATGCGGCGCTTACTACTCTTAGGCCGAACCTAACAGTCCCACAAACAGGCAGAAAAGAGTTCACAGAAAGGCGACTCAGAATTGGATGCTTAATAATTTGACATTTATTTTTTTACATTCCGCATATACTGGTACAGGTAGGTGTCCTTCCGGGTCCGCAGTTTGCCCTACTGTCAGTCACTGGCCAGCAGCAGCCGAGGAGATGATTGTGAACCAATCACTGGCAGCGGGGAGGGCCGGCCCCGGTTTGCCTGGATGTAAGTGGCCAGCAGCAGCAAACCAATCACAGGCAGCGGAAGCGTCACTGGAGGGCGGGCCGGCCGCATGAACGTGATGACACGGGGGTGCGGTAACCGAAACGGTTACCGCCCCCTTCCGCGTCATCATTACGTTCATGAGGCCGGCCCGCCCTCCAGTGATGCTTCCGCTGCCTGTGATTGGTTTGCTGCTGCTGGCCAGTCACATCCAGGCAAACCGCGGCCAGTCCTCCCCGCTGCCAGTGATTGGTTCACGATCATCTCCTCGGCTGCTGCTGCTGGCCAGTGACAGCGCACGGGCATACCGCGGACCCGGAAGGCAAATAATATGTGGCACTGGCAATTTATTAAACAGTACTGAATAAAATAATAAATTCAACTTTAAGCATCCGCTCCCCGCCCCTCCCCAGTATATATTTCCATGACTTTTCCAGAACATTAGTGGAATCCTAAGTTTCCATGACCTTTCCAGGCCTGGAAAGTGTCATCTCCAAATTCCAAAACTTTTCCAGGTTTTCAAGGACCGTACGTACCCTGCGAGAAGTCCAACTCCCATACACAGAGTTGGAGTTCTCCGTGAACGGGCATTGCCGTTCGCACATGCGCAGTAGTATTCTGCGTAGTTCTATTGTGCTGTCGAGAAGTCCTCTGTGAACGTGCTTTCAAGGCGGCGCGCATGCGCAGTAGCATTAAATTGCCGACTGGAAGTGACGTGGGTTGGAGATCTCGGCAGGTTGGAAATTTCGGCAGTGCTCTTTGCAAAACGACTGCACAGAGGAGGCAAGTATAACACGATTGTTAAAAAAAAAGAGACTTTACAATCACTTTAAAGCATAACTTTCCCCTTTTGGGTGAAGCTATACTATGTCAGTGAAATGTTTAGGCGACTACTAACCGGGAATCATGCATGTGAGAATTAAATTCTACCTATCACTAGGAATGAGCCTCATTATACATACATATTCAGATCAGAATTCATTGTTTTATCAAATCAGACACCGATGGTTTCAGCACTCCATTACACCCAAGAAGTTGTTCAAAAGCTACTTAGACGTAGAAACAATATCACCCCAAATGAAGGAAACCCCAATCATCAGCACCCCCCAATAATGATCAGATTAGTAACCCTAGGTCAAGCAGAGCTGTCAGCACCACGTGGGCTCACACAGCATGCCCATATATGGCAGTGCCTCTATCCCGCCACCCCTGGCGCCATGAACCCCATTGCCCCCCACATGAATGGGCGCTGCCCGGGCTATAGCGAATCTCACTAAGGCTGCGCGCGCACATAGACGGCCGAGCCGGGTCCCCCATTCACACATAGACACAAACAGCGCTCTTACATCTTCATGGTCCCCTTAGGCCCGAGGTTGGTCCTCAGCACGTCCTGGAGGCCGCGAGCCGCACTGATGTTCACTGAGAGAGCCGCCTGGGCTCGGGCCACTTCGGCTTTCGGGTTCAGGGATTTGACGGCGGACATGACTCTGACTCGTAGGAGCACCGCGTGCGGAACACAATGCGCAGAACCCCACCGTCACTCCACTTCCAGAACAATCTAACGTGCTTAGCCGGTGTAACGTTAAAAAACCATACCCCGTGGAGAAACCATACCCTCGTCACTTCCGGGCTGAAACAGCTGAGCAGCGCAGCAGTGCGCATGCTCAGAGTCCCGGATACGTGATTGAACATTAAAGAATTAGACAAGTGCGCATGCTCGGTGGGCATGAAATTCTCACGGCACTGTGTCTAATGTAAATCTTGCGGCGCTTACATTAAAACAGCTTATCTGAAACGTAAATCATCTCCGCTCTTCGCCCTGTCACTGCCCTGATCTCCGGTAATAAATATGAAAGCGGTGGCGGGTGTATGTGATGTAAATGTGACGGCGATCGCGGCTCCGTGATCCGCTTTTATATTTATTACCGGAGATGAGGGCAGTGACAGGGCGAAGAGCGGAGATGATTTACGTTTCAAATGAGCTGTTTTAATGTAAGCGCCGCAAGTGTAACTACCGTGAGAAAGCCATACCCTCCGTAGCGGAACCGGAAGTGATTAGGGTATGGTTTTCTCACGGGTATGGATTTTTCACGGAACACCGGCACACCGCCCTACGCCACACCTCATTGGCTGAGCAGCCGCCCGTGCTTTGTCATTGGCGGCGTTGTTCTCGTACGTCGAATCACCTCGCGAGATCTTCTTGTAGTTCGTTATCCATGTGGAGGAAGTAACAAGTGAGGGTGGTTACTGAGGGAACAGGCAAGAGCGGCCAGTAAAAGCAAGTCATTGTGGAGATACAACAGGGCTGACTCATGTTACTGTATAAATGGGGGGCTCCAGCTATCGTATGTACTAGGTGTATTAGCTGTTTTTCTAGATTAGGGGTCTTCAAACTTCCTAAAGGGCCAGTTCATTCTCCTTCAGACAGTAACCCTGGTTCACGCCTGATGCACTCTAGTGTATTTTTATTCTACATTAAAGAGGTTGTAAACCCACCTTTAATGACTTGTGCCTATAGGTAAGCCTATAATCGGGCTCACCTATAGGTGCTGTAAATATCTACTAAACATGTACCGTTTAGGAGATATTTACATTGCATGCAGCCGATGATGTCATCAGTGCATGCACGCGCTCTGAAGGAACAACCACTTACTAGCTCATTATGCCTTTGTCTTTCAGGGTTTTTACAACCTCTTTAAAGGGCATGGATGGTGACCAGATTTTTAAAATAAAATCCGGCGACATATTTTAATTTTTATTGGCCAATGGCACAGGACTGCATAATACACAGTGCTGAGCACAGGAATACATCATTTCCACAGTGCTGGATTCAGGGCTACATAATACACAAAGCGCTGGGCACAAGACTACATAATACACAGAGCGCTGGGCACAGGACTACATAATACACAGAGCGCTGGGCACAGGACTACATAATACACAGAGCGCTGGGCACAGGACTACATAATACACAGAGTGTTGGGCACAGGACTGCATAATACACAGAGTGCTGGGTACAGGACTACATAATACACAGAGCGCTGGGTACAGGACTACATAATACACAGAGCGCTGGGCACAGGACTACATAATACACAGAGCGCTGGGCACAGGACTACATAATACACAGAGTGTTGGGCACAGGACTGCATAATACACAGAGTGCTGGGTACAGGACTACATAATACACAGAGCGCTGGGTACAGGACTACATAATACACAGAGCACTGGGCACAGGACTACATAATACACAGAGTGTTGGGCACAGGACTGCATAATACACAGAGTGCTGGGTACAGGACTACATAATATACAGAGCGTTGGGTACAGGACTACATAATACACAGAGCGCTGGGTACAGGACTGCATAATACACAGAGTGCTGGGTACAGGACTACATAATACACAGAATGCTGGGTACAGGACTACATAATACACAGAGTGCTGGGCACAGGACTACATAATACACAGAGTGTTGGGCACAGGACTGCATAATACACAGAGTGCTGGGTACAGGACTACATAATACACAGAGCGCTGGGCACAGGACTACATAATACACAAAGCGCTGGGTACAGGACTGCATAATACACAGAGTGCTGGGTACAGGACAGCATAATACACAGAGCGCTGGGCACAGGACTACATAATACACAGAGTGTTGGGCACAGGACTGCATAATACACAGAGTGCTGGGTACAGGACTACATAATACACAGAGCGCTGGGCACAAGACTACATAATACACAAAGCGCTGGGTACAGGACTGCATAATACACAGAGTGCTGGGTACAGGACTACATAATACACAGAGCGCTGGGCACAAGACTACATAATACACAAAGCGCTGGGTACAGGACTGCATAATACACAGAGTGCTGGGTACAGGACAGCATAATACACAGAGTGCTGGGCACAGGACTACATAATACATAGAGTGTTGGGCACAGGACTGCATAATACACAGAGTGCTGGGTACAGGACTACATAATACACAGAGCGCTGGGCACAAGACTACATAATACACAAAGCGCTGGGTACAGGACTGCATAATACACAGAGTGCTGGGTACAGGACAGCATAATACACAGAGCGCTGGGCACAGGACTACATAATACACAGAGTGTTGGGCACAGGACTGCATAATACACAGAGTGCTGGGTACAGGACTACATAATACACAGAGCGCTGGGCACAGGACTACATAATACACAGAGCGCTGGGCACAGGACTACATAATACACAGAGTGCTGAGCACAGGACTACATAATACACAGAGTGTTGGGCATAGGACTACATAATACACAGAGCGCTGGGCACAGGACTACATAATACACAGAGCGCTGGGCACAGGACTACATAATACACAGAGCGCTGAGCACAGGACTACATAATACACAGAGCGCTGGGCACAGGACTAGTGTCAGGAAACAATTTGTTTATCCTGTTTTCTGTGTATACTTGGTATAGGCAGTTGTTTGTTGTGTGTCACTATTGTTTGGTTATCTGGTTGGATTTACACAGTTTTAGTTAAATGGAGGTGTTGTACCTTTGTGCTATTCACTTATTATTAAATCAATTATATTATTCTTCACTTTACTTGTGCCTGATATTCTCTGCGGCAGTCCACACATTTCTGGTCAGCCGATCCTGAAAACGACAGAATACACAGTGCACTGGGTACAGGACTGCATAATACACAGAGCGCAGGGTACAGGACTACATAATACACAGAGCGCTGGGTTCAGATCTACATAATACACAGAGTGCTGGGTTCAGGACTACATAATACAGAGAGCGCTAGGCACAGGACTACATAATATACAGGAGGTTGTTAGCCATAGAGTGAAGGGTTTAGAGGTTTGCTATGCACAGAGAACACTTCTGCCCTACATCCATAGCTCACCTCTGCACCCTTCTCTCACAGATTATCTTTGTAGCCACCTCTTAGCCCTTCCCCCACAACAGCTAAACTCTCCATGCAGCTGCATCAGCTCTGACCCCTGCTCCTCCACTGTTCTCACCTGTGTACAAAGAGACCCCCCTTCCCCAATCTGCTCACCTCCCGGTCTCAGCCCTCCATACAGTCATTTTTTTTGCTCTGCCTCTCCTCCACTGAACAGCAGCATGAGCGGCAGTGAGATCGTCCAGCAGGGGGCGTCGGCATCTGAGCCACGAGGCTGTTTCTCAGCCACCAAGGGATGCCCTGACTACATTAATCCGGTGTTCTATCAGAAAACCCTACCCCATCAGATTTCCCTACCTACGTCATTTCCGGTGTAGGTTCGTCATGCACCAGCTGTAGCTGCGTCACACGTCCTACTGCGCATGCACGGAATAGGTAGGGAATTTTGATAACATCACAAGGGGGTGAGGCAAAAGTCCTACTGCGCATGAGCAGGCGCATGCGCACCAACGGATCGGGTAGCGGCATCTCTTATAACAAACATCCATCCCATCTCCATGGCATACACTGCGCCAAGCCGAGAATGGGACAATCCTATTCCCTAGCCACACACGCACGCCCACTGTCTCATTGTTGGGTCGGCGCAGTGTGGGCCATGGAGATCGGATTGTCGGGTCGCTGCAGTGTCGGGTCAGCGCAGTGTGGGCCATGGAGATTGGATGGATGTTTGTTATCAGAGACGCCGCTGCCCGACCCGTTGGTGCGCATGCACACTAGGACTTTTGCCAGACCCCTTACGATGTTATCAAAATGCCCTACCTGTTCTGCGCATGCACAGTACGACTTGTGACGCGGCTAGAGTTGATTCATGAAGAAGCCACAGCTGATCCACAACCGGAAATGACGGAGGTATGGAATTCTGATAGGGTATGGTATTCTGACAGAACACCGGCTCTGAATCCGGGGACAGTGTCTTCAGTCCGGGAACATCTGGTCACCCCATAGTAGGGAAATGCAACACATTACTGTAGATCAGCTTTTTTTTTTTTTTTACCCTTTTACCCCAGAGGAACCCCTAAAATCATTTTCAGGCCTCTGGGAACCTGTGCTAAAATAATTCATATGGGATCATTGGAAAAATGTCATTGTCATTGGACCCAGAAACTTTGCAAACACCATCAGATGGGGTGCCAATCAGCCACAGCTGGAGGAACCCTAGTTGAGAATGGCCACAGTAGACTGTCAGATGCTGCAGACCAACTAGAGGAGGTGGTTGGAGACAAAACACTATAGGAGATGGTGCAGGAACACAAGTGTGATTGGAGACACATTGCAGGAAACTGTCAGAGACCCAAGATGTTTTGTATGTGATGACTAGAGATCACGGACATTAGTCCTTTTACAAGTCAGTGCTCTCATCTCTGAGTGCTTGGGCCCCAGGCCAGGACTGAACAATCAGCTTGGGACACCAAGTTGTTAATGAGTGACAAGTTTACTTGCTATGGGGAAAGCAGCTCTTGCTAGACAAGTAGCCTAAGAGGAAGTCAAGTCACAGCAGCAAAAAAAAAAAAAAAAAAAAAAGGAGGCATTTGTTGAAGGCTAAGCGCAATAGAAGGGACATTAGTTAATAAAACATACTTGGAAAAAAAAACAAAATTCTTGGCTAATGTCCTTTTAAGTATAAGTGGGAGAGCACTGTAAGCCAATCAGGCTCTAATGCATTGTAGAGTGTTGTCAACCTAAAGCCCCGTACACGCGTACCGATCGTCGTCATACAAACGTCGGCGGACGAAAGATCTGCCGATTGTACGCTTGTTAGTATGGTGCCTCCGACAGCTGTCTGCGCACATTCTGCGGACAAGAGTCTTTCTTGCAAACATGAAAATTTTTGTATGCCGACACCAGAACGGACGATTGTTCGCCAGTCAGTACAGAATTCTGCCGACAGACCGCAGATTTGCAAGACTGGGCATGCTCAGAAAAGAAAAAACACAGGGAAAGTTAACCATTACATGACATCACTTCTGCAGTCGGCTGTAGTCGGCGGACAAAATTCTTGGGCAGTCTTTGCACTTTTCAACAGACACCAACGTCCCGGGGAGAAAAGACGAACGTTTGTATGCCGACGATCGGTACGTGTGTACGGGGCTTTACACAGAGTTTTCTGAGAGGGGAGCAATGCACAAGCATCATCTGATTCACAAGCATGTTGCTGCTCCCTCATAGTAAAATCACAGAGAGGTCCTAGACTAGAATATTTTGCATACCTACTGTCCTCTCTGAGGGATCAAGCCTTCAGGTCTGTCATTTTCTTTGACTTTATAGTTTTACTTAGTTTTTAAAGTGGTTGCAAACCTTTACATATACCTAGAGAAGTGACTAGCTTCTGGTGATACCCAGAGATGATACAAATCCTCCTATATAAGTTGTACCTGTTTATCTGCAGTATTCTCTTCTCTAACAGCATTCAAAGTCCAGAATTTTTAAGGCTTGTCTGAGAGCTCAGAAAAAAGGGGGCGGAGAGCTGAAGCTACACTGCAGAGCTCAGTGAGGAGAACTCTGAGAGCTGATTGGAGGAAAGAGACATACCCCCTCCACACAGTAACAGAGCTGAGGCTGTCAATCTGCTGGAACTCTCTCCCGTCACCTTTTTTCCCTTGGTGCCAGAAAAACTTGTCAAAATTGACTCATGCAGATAGCAGAAGGCGGCGGTGGCAACAGACAGAAATGACACTTAGTGCTCTAGACTGAGACAAGTACACACTATTGAGCAGCCTTTCTCAACCTTTCCAACACTGAGGAACCCTTAAAAAATAACTTTCAGGTTTCAAGGAATCCCTGATAAAAATCACTATATCTACAACTCATGATACATTAGTGTGATGGTCAGTGGGAAGAATGCTACTTACATACACTGGTGGTCATTGTAAAGAATTACCTCCTTCCAAATAGCTAAAAAGATCAATGGTGTCAGGGGAACATATCTGAGAGTCAGAAATTACTCATTGCTCAAGGAACCCCTAGCAACCTCTGGAGGAACCCTAGTTGAGAAACCCTGCTATAGAGGGGTATGCTGCTCATATTTCATGTCTGAGGTTTATAACCACTTTAAGTAGGAGATAAATTAACACCATCCTACCTATCAATTTATGTGCATTGTGGCATGCTGAATTGGGCAGCACATTCAAAGGAATGGGCTTCAAAATGTAAAAAAATTGGCCTTGCTGCATTTTATTATGCTGTGCAGTGTAAGACACATTGGGGGATATTTATCAAGCAAATTAGTGATGTAATTAGTCACAAATCAGGCTGCCTCTCTATTCTTGGGCATCCAAGGGCTAAAGATTAGCGATGCACCGAATGTTCGGCCACCGAAATTATAAGTAAATAGGCCGAATAAATTTTGCTGAACAATGACGTTTTTAATGACGCAATCAAATAACCCGCATAGAGTGAGAGGCGCCCGCTTTATGCAGCAAACATGTCAGCAGTGTGGAAGCACTTTAAAGTGTCAGAGAAAGAGGCAAAAACGGCCGTTTGCAGACATTGTTCTGCTGAATTGTCCAGAGGGGGTGCATCTGCAAAAACGTACAGCACTTCAAGTTTAATTTATCACTTAAAATCAAGACACCCCGAACATCATGCAGAGTACGAGAAAGACACGGCGGCGGCTACGGCAACAGCAGCAGCGAAAAGAAAAGTAGCTCCCAGTCCTAGGACACCCACTCCATCTGTGGCTGACTTCTTAGAAAAGGCAAAAAAGTTTGCCAATGACAGTGCCAAAGCTAAAGGTATTACTAAAAGGATAATGGAATTCATCGCATTGGATGATCAACCATTCTCTGTTGTAGAGGATGTTGGATTTCGCAGGCTTATAGACCATATTGAGCCCCGTTATACCATCCCTAGTAGACGGCATTTCTCAGACGTGTGCTTACCTGAGATGTATAACGTCGTTTCAACTAACGTCCATGAGCTTTTGGCAACAGATATTGCAGCCCTCAGCTTCACGACTGATATTTGGAGCTCGGATGTGAGCCCCACTAGTATGCTGAGTTTAACTGCGCAGTGGATCGACACAGATTTCAAGCTACAAAAGATTGTGCTTCACTCACAAGAGTTTAGAGGGTCCCATACAGCTGTAGCCATATCCGAGGCGTTCGCCAACATGTTTGACACTTGGTGTATCGACCGATCTAAAGTGCATGCGGTAGTCAGTGACAACGCAAGAAATATGGCTAAAGCCATGGAAGATAGCAATCTGAAAGACATACGGTGTATGGCATACAACAATTCAACTGGCGGTCAACGAAGGATTGTTGAGTCTGCGCAGTATAGCAGATGTGATAGCGATAGGCAGGAAAATTGTTGGCCATTTTAAACATTCACCGCTTGCCTATGCGCGCCTACAATCTATCCAAGAACAGTTCGGAATGCCACAAAAACGTTTCCAACAAAATGTGAGCACAAGGTGGAACAGTACATATTATATGCTGGAAAGCCTTTTTGCGTAAAAGCGAGTCTTGGCTACATACATAGCAGATCATGACCTGCCCGTGACATTTACCGCACACCAGTGGGTGTTAATCGAGAACGTTCTCTCTCTTCTCGCCCCCTTTGAGCAGATAACAAAAGAGATAAGCTCATCTGATGCATCTGTGGCAGACGTCATACCCTTACTTGCAGCATTAAAGCGTCTTTTAAACAAAGAGGCTGAAACAGACCACGGAGTGAAAACAACTAAAAGTGCGCTCTTAGAAGCTGTCAGCACACGATTTAGTCAGGCGGACTCAGAACCCCTGTACTGCATCGCGACTGTGCTTGATCCACGATATAAAGATCATTACTTGGATGTGGGGAAAAAGATGCGCACACGAGAAATGATCCCTAGGTGATGGAGACGGTCAGGTGATGCACAGCGCAGGAGATGAAAACAGCGCAGAGAGTAAACGGGCTCGTACTACAGATGGGCCGCGCACAGTCTCGCTGTCTGACATGTTCCATGAGACCCTCCAAGAGAATAACCCATTTGCAAGACAGAGGACAAGCTCGACCGCTCAACAGTTAGATGGGTATCTCTCAGAAGTCCCCATCCCCAGGAGCAATAACCCTCTCGAATTTTGGAGGACCAATCAAGGCCGCTTTCCCGACTTGGCGCAGATAGCACGCAGGTAGGCTACTTGTATGGGAGACATTGTTCGTTTTGAAATGAGCAACTGTCAGAAAACTGCAATAACATTTTCAACTATTCTGCAGGTACTTGTCTGCTCCATGCACAAGCACCGACAGTGAGAGACTGTTTAGTGCTGCATCTCATGTCATCGATGAGAAGAGGAACCGACTTTCATGTGAGAAAGCAGAGAAACTACTTTTCATAAAGAAGAACCTGCCACTTTTCCTGAAGAAGTAGGCTAAGTAGGCTTATGTCTAGGACAGTTATTCATTTGTTTTGGGTTCATCCACAGTTTTTGCACTATTCAATGCACATTTGTTGTTGTAGACATACAGAGTTACATTCTTTCAGCAGTCAGTTATAGGCCTAACGTAGGCTATTCAAGAAAAGGGCTTCAAAGATGTCAGAAATTTTTTTTTTTTTTTTACTAATTTATTTATTTTAAGTTATATTGTGCTTTGTTTGTATAATATTTGCTGGAATGTTCAAAAATGTTCAGTGTTAAATAAATATTTTGAAATTGTATTTTTGTTATTTGATTTATTTATCTGAAAAGCAACACAAAATAGTAAAAAGCATTACATTGGAAACCCGAAGAAAACCCATTCATGCGAGCCCTTTATTTTTATTTTTTTTTTACCAATTTGAAGCGGCTCACAAGGACTTGGGAGTGGCTACCCCCGGACTCTCTTGGGACCTTGGGGGGCGGGCCTACTCTCTTTTCTTCCTATGCATAATGTTTCTCAAGAACTAATGTGCCGTTTTATACTTCTCATTGATTTGCAGCGGTTTCACACGGGTTTGTAAGTGCCTGGTTGAAGGACGAGTCAGGTTTTTGGTTCTACTTAGTTCATTACCCAGAATCATATACCTTTGTTTATTAGTCTAAGTTTAATCTTGGTTCGGATGAGGAGCATTGGAGCATTTACTCGGGATCCACTGCCATGGGTGTCTTTAAGATCCCCGTCGTGGTTTAGTTCCGATTGATGCCACTAGATGGCAATATTTCTCAAGTTGTTTTGGTTGTATACTAACATGGTATCAAAGTTTTTAACTTTTTGTTCTTTTCATTCCCTATTTCTTATCTTCTGACCATATGTAACAGAAACGTTTACTCTTGCGTGATATGTTCCAGTGCTCCTCTCGGGACACAGGTATGTGCACTCAGTTCCTCTCTTGACCTCGACCTATGCCATAATGATGGTGCTGTCTATACTTGCCAAAGGTAGTTACCCTTCCAGTTATAATGTTGTTTTTACTCCTATATTGCTATTATCCCAGGTTCAACGTTACCTCATAGAAATGAACACCTAATAAGTTTTTATTTAGGTGGTCGGGTGGGGATACCATGGGTTTTTCCCACGTTTTGGTCGATCTTTGGTACCCTCCAGATACCGCACGCTTCCTACCACCTTCCCACACAGCTTACATTTGAGCTGACTAAATCCAACATTCTCTATCCCCATAGCAGTTAAAAGCAGGTCTTTCTCTGCTGTTGGTCCGTGATCCCCCTCCTATTGAAAGGGGGAATTGCTCTTTTTTTTTTTTCTCTTGTTTTTTCTTCTTTTCTTGCTTTCCTAACCCCCGCTTCCCCTCCCCTTTTTTCCCTTCGTCTTTTCCCACCCCCCTTCCCTTGTCATTTGCGATCCTCATCATTATGGCTACTTCATCTTACACACCTGCACTCAAACATCTTAAAATCATCTCACTTAACACTAAAGGACTTAATGTTCCCGAAAAAAGGTCCAAACTAATCCCCTACCTCCATTCTCTTAAAGCAGACATAGTGTTTTTACAGGAGACACATTTCAAGACTGACCGTATTCCGAAATGGCATGTCAGAGAATTTCCGTCGATGTTCCACGCGACTAACAGTCTCGCCAAAACCAAGGGGGCTTCTATTCTGATAGCGAAACACATCCCTTTTGAAATCACGAACACCCTGATTGACAAAGAGGGCAGGTACGTGTTCGTGAAGGGTTCCTTGTGGAACACTCCACTGACTTTGGCTAATATCTACGCACCCAACACAGCACAAGTTCGTTTTTTTAGAGAAATGTCCACAATCCTTACATCTTTTCAAGAGGGATGTCTCCTCCTCGGAGGAGACTTCAATCTTGCTATTAACCCCATAGAGGATACTTCAACCGGGGCCTCATCTATGCCGTACAAGGCACTTAAACAGGTCAAGAAACAACTACAAGATCTGTCCTTACACGACACTTGGCGTTTACTAAATCCGTCCGGCAGGGACTATTCATTCTTCTCCACTCCACGTAACAGATATTCGAGGTTGGATTACCTCTTGATCACGCAAAAAGACATTCATCTACTCAAAAAAGCGACTATAGAACCGATGTGTATCTCAGATCATTGTGCTATCTCTGTCACACTTGCGATCCCTCAAATTAATAAACATGAAAAAATCTGGCGACTAGATCAGTCTATTATTATGCATCCCAAAAACGCGGAAATAATTAGATCTCAACTATCTGAATATTTCCTAACAAACGATACATGTGACATGGTTCCCTCCACTATATGGGAGGCCCACAAGTGCGTGATCCGGGGTACACTGCTCAAAATGGGGGCACATAGGAAAAAAGCAGCACAAAAAAGCATTTCTGAGCTCTTCTCGCAAGCCAAGAAACTGGAACTCACACATAAACGATCGCATGCTGTTCAACATTTAGAGGAGTTATCTCAGGTCAGGAACAAGATCAGAGAGTTTTTTAACATCAAAGTTAGGAAGCGCTTCATACTATCACAAAAGCTATTCTACGAATTTAGCAATAAAAGCAGTAAATACTTGGCCAGGGTCTTGGCGGCAAAAAGAGCTCAGAACACCATCCACTGCATAACAGACTCCACAGGCAAAAAAAATCACTCTAATTCTGAAATTGCACAAGCATTCACTCAATACTACACCTCTCTCTATAACCTACCACCTGAACACAAACCTCAAGCGACTGATAGTTCTAGATCTGAAATTATCAGGGACTACCTACTTCAAAACGGCTTCAAACCACTCACCAATCAACAGTCCTCCAACATCGACGGTCCACTTACGAGTGAAGAATTTAATCTGGTTCTGAAGCAAATGAAACCAGGGAAAAGCCCTGGCCCTGATGGTTTTTCTCTAGCCTATTAAAGATCCTTTGCAGATATCTTGGCCGTACCCTTTCTGAAAACATTCAACAGTCTTTCCAATTCGAATTCCAGCCACTCCAGACTCCTGGAAGCACATATTTCCGTTATACCAAAAGCAGGAAAGGACCCCACACGAGTTCAAAGCTACCGTCCAATTTCACTGCTCAATGTAGATCTGAAAATATTTGCCAAAATACTAGCTAACCGCCTCCTTTCTTTCATTCCGTCCCTGATTGACTCTGACCAAGTTGGCTTTGTGCCTGGCAGGGAAGCTAGGGATAACACACTTAAAGCCCTTAACATACACCGCATTCTTTCTTCTTCCTCACAGACCGGTTTTCTGCTATCTCTTGATGCAGAGAAGGCATTCGATAGGCTGGCTTTGGACTACTTAGAAGCGATTCTCCAGTCAATTGGTCTGAGACCCAGATTGATGTCCCTTATACTTGCACTTTACCACAGCCCGTCAGCCAGAGTACGTGTTAACGGCTCACTATCGAATGCCTTCTCCATCAGCAACGGAACCCGTCAGGGCTGCCCCCTGTCTCCTCTTCTATTCAACTCACACTTGAGCCCCTTCTCAATAGTATTAGAACTAATCCTGACATTTCCGGTGTACATTCCAACTCTAACCAATATAAGATTGCTGCCTATGCAGATGATGTCCTGCTGTTCCTCTCCAACCCCCTTATCTCAACCCCCAATTTACAAAAAGAATTGAAATTATTTCAATACATTTCTAACTTCAAAATAAATAGATCCAAATCGGAAGCACTTAACATATCCCTCCCTGACCCAATAGTTGAGCAGTGTAAACAATCCTTCCCCTACGAATGGAAAACGGACACCATCACATACTTGGGTATCGAAATCCCCACTGATCTAAATAACCTATTCAAAAAAAACTATCTTCCTATTTCACAGGATATTTTCCAAGACCTTAAAAAGTGGAATAAGGTACACTTTTCATGGTTCGGTCGTGCTGCTAGTGTTAAAATGAATGTGCTTCCGCGTATCCTCTACCTACTACAAACAGTTCCCATTCAACTGCCCTTACACTTCTTCTCCTCTTTAAAAAAGGCCATCAGATCCTTTATCTGGCATCACAAAGCCCCTCGTGTTAAATTTGAAACACTCTCCAGACCCAAATCCAAAGGTGGAATGGGAATCCCAGACATCTACTTGTACTACCAAGCATCCCACCTCTTACGCATAGCAGACTGGCACTCACAGAAGCACAAAAAGGATTGGGTTGAATTGGAAGACTCTCTCTCTCCGATTCCCATTCAAAGTACCCCTTGGCTAATTTATTCCTCCTTACAGGACTCCCTAAAAAAACACCCGTTAATAGGGCCCACCATTCGTTGTTTTCATACAGCAAACGCCAAACACCAACTAGTCCGGAAACATAGCCTCCTTACCCCTTTACTAGACAACTCGCAATTCCCACCGGGTCAATCCTCGCACACCCTGCGCTCGGTTCCCAATGATATAGGGATTCGCATTTTCCACCTCTTACAAAATAGGACATTTCCCAACTTTCAAGATCTCAAAAATGCTTTACTTAGTCCCGCATTGACCTGGTGGGAATACACACAACTTCATTACTTTGTCTCCGCACGCCTGAAAAAAAATCCTAAAGAGGCACCTCTCTCCAAATTTGAACAAATTTGTGTACTTCAACAACCCCAGCGACACCTGCTATCAGCTATACACTCCCTTCTATGGGATTCCTGCCCTATACAACTTGGCAAACTGTGTGATGACTGAGGCATCGATCTGGACTTACCTCTGACGGACCCCCAATGGGAAAAAATATATCGTAACATCTTAAAAGGATCAATAAATGTATCCATTCAAGAAAATAATTATAAGATACTTACCAAATGGAACCGCACCCCATTCCTGCTTAACAAATATAACAAAGTTATCCCAAATGAATGTTGGAGGTGCAAACAATCTCATGCAGATTTGCTACATATCTGGTGGTCTTGTCACCTGATACAGCCATTTTGGAATACGGTCAAATCCTACATACTCAAAATTACCACCCAAGACTTACAATTACATCCAGCTCAGTTTCTATTGCACTTTCACCCTAACTCGCTTACTAAGTACTTCAAATCCCTTCCCATGATCATGATAAATGCTGCTAAGCTTTGCATCCCCAGACTTTGGGGTACCACGAAAGTCCCATCCCTACACACTTGGCTCACACAGATTAACAAAATCTCCGAAATGGAGGAGCTCATATCTACAGTACATGACTCTCCAAACAAATATCTCAAAATATGGAAAGATTGGATCATTTTCCGATATTCCGCCGAATATGAACAGCTTATTAACTCATTTAACCACTTTACAACCGGAGGATTTTGCTGTCTTACGTCCAGACCACTTTTTGTGCTTCGGCACTGTGCGAATTTAACTGACAATTGTGCGGTCATGCAATGTGGTACCCAAACAAAATTTACGTCCTTTTTTTCCCACAAACAGAGCTTTCTTTTGGTGGTATTTGATCACCTCTGCGCTTTTTATTTTTTGCGATATTAATAAAAAAAGAGCGAAAATTTTGCAAAAAAATGAAATTTTCAACTTTGTCTTTTAAAAAATATCCAATATACTCAATTTATGTCATATTTTTTGGCCAAAATATATTTAGCTACATGTCTTTGACAAAAAAAAATTCAATGAGCGTATTTTTATTGGTTTGCGCAAAAGTTATAGCGTCTACAAACTATGGTGTAAATACTGAAATTTTACGCAGCTTTAATTTCTGACTGCCTATCTCAATTCATGAAGTGCTAAAATGGCAGGGCAGTACAAGACCCCCCCAAATTACCACTTTTTGGAAAGTAGACATCCTAAGGAATGTTCTGAGACGCATGTTGAGCTCATTGAATATTTAATTTTTTTGTCACAGGTGTTTGAAAAATGAATAAAAAAAAAAAATTTTTTTTTTTTAACACAAAGTTGTCACTAAAAGATAAATTTCTCACACATGCCATGGGTATATGTGTAATTACACCCCAAAATATATTCTGCTGCTTCTCCTGAGTACAGGGATACCACATATGTGAGACTTTTTGGGAGCCTAGCTGTGTACGGGACCCCGAAAATCAATCTCCATCTTTAGGTTTTCTAATGGCGTAAATTGCTGATTTTACTCCTCACTACCCATCACAGTTTCGGAGGCCCTGAAATTTCAAGATAGCACAAAACCCCCCAAATGACCCCATTTTGCAAAGTAGACACCCCAAGCTATTTGCTGAGAGGCATGGTGAGTCCATGGAATATTTTATATTTTGCCACAAGTTTTGGGAAAATTACAATTTTTTTTTTTTTAACACAAAGTTGTCACTAAAAGATAAATTTCTCACACATGACATGGGTATATGTGGAATGACACCCCAAAATACATTCTGCCGCTTCTCCTCAGTATGGGGATACCCCATGTGTGAGACTTTTTGGGAGCCTAGCTGTGTACGGGACCCCGAAAATGAATCTCCATCTTTAGGTTTTCTAATGGCGTAAATTGTTGATTTCACTCCTGACTACCCATCACAGTTTCGGAGGCCCTGAAATTTCAACATAGCACAAAACCCCCCCAAATGACCCCATTTTGCAAAGTAGACACCCCAAGCTATTTGCTGAGAGGCATGGTGAGTCCATGGAATATTTTATATTTTGCCACAAGTTCCGGGAAATATATTATTATTATTTTTTTTTTTGTTTTTTTACACAAAGTTGTCACTAAATGATATATTGCTCACACATGCCATGGGTATATGTGAAATGACACCCCAAAATACATTCTGCTGCTTCTCCTGAGTACAGGGATACCACATGTGTGAGACTTTTTTGCAGTCTAGCCGAGTACAGGTCCTCGAAAGCCAACCCCCACTTTCAGGCTTTCCAAGGGCGTAAATTGTTGATTTCACTCCTGACTACCTATCACAGTTTCGGAGGCCATGAAATGCCAAGACAGCACAACCCCCCTCCAAATGACCCCTTTTCGGAAAGTAGACACCCTAAGCTATTTGCAGAGAGGCATGTTGGGTGTTTTGCAGATCTCACTTTTTGTCACAAAGTTTTGGAAATTGAAAAAAGAGGAAAAAAAATGCATTTTCCTGTTTTTTCTTCATTTTCCAAAAAAAATGAGAGATGCAAAATACTCACCATGCCTCTCAGCAAATAGATTAGAGTGTCTACTTTGCAAAATGGGGTCATTTTGGGGGGTTTTGTGCCATCTTGGCGTTTCATGGCCTTCAAAAGTGTGATAGGTAGTAAGGAGTGAGATCAACAATTTACGCCCTTAGAAAGCCTGAAGGTGGGGAGTGGTTTTCCGGGTCCTGTACGCGGCTAGACTGCAAAAAAGTCTCACACATGGGGTATCCTTGTACTCAGGAGAAGCAGCAGAATGTATTTTGGGGTGTCATTTCACATATACCCATGGCATGTGTGAGCATTATATCATTTACTGACAACTTTGTGTAAAAAAAAAAAAAAATAAAAAAAATAATAATTTTCCTGAAACTTGTGGCAAAATATAAAATATTCCATGGACTCATCATGCCTCTCATCTAATAGCTTGGAGTGTCTACTTTGCAAAATGGGGTCATTTGGGGGGGGGTTTGTGCCATTTTGGCATTTCATGGCCTTCAAAAGTGTGATAGGTAGTAAGGAGTGAGATCAACAATTTACGCCCTTAGAAAGCCTGAAGGTGGGGAGTGGTTTTCCGGGTCCTGTACGCGGCTAGACTGCAAAAAAGTCTCACACATGGGGTATCCTTGTACTCAGGAGAAGCAGCAGAATGTATTTTGGGGTGTCATTTCACATATACCCATGGCATGTGTGAGCATTATATCATTTACTGACAACTTTGTGTAAAAAAAAAAAAAAATAAAAAAAATAATAATTTTCCTGAAACTTGTGGCAAAATATAAAATATTCCATGGACTCATCATGCCTCTCATCTAATAGCTTGGAGTGTCTACTTTGCAAAATGGGGTCATTTGGGGGGGGTTTGTGCCATTTTGGCATTTCATGGCCTTCAAAAGTGTGATAGGTAGTAAGGAGTGAGATCAACAATTTACGCCCTTAGAAAGCCTGAAGGTGGGGAGTGGTTTTCCGGGTCCTGTACGCGGCTAGACTGCAAAAAAGTCTCACACATGGGGTATCCTTGTACTCAGGAGAAGCAGCAGAATGTATTTTGGGGTGTCATTTCACATATACCCATGGCTTGTGTGAGCATTATATCATTTACTGACAACTTTGTGTAAAAAAAAAAAAAAAAAAAAAAAATAATAATTTTCCTGAAACTTGTGGCAAAATATAACATATTCCATGGACTCATCATGCCTCTCATCTAATAGCTTGGAGTGTCTACTTTGCAAAATGGGGTCATTTGGGGGGGTTTTGTGCCATTTTGGCATTTCATGGCCTTCAAAAGTGTGATAGGTAGTAAGGAGTGAGATCAACAATTTACGCCCTTAGAAAGCCAGAAGGTGCGGATTGGTTTTCCGGGTCCTGTATGTGGCTAGACTGACAAAAAGTCTCACACATGGGGTATCCCTGTACTCCGGAGAAGCAGCAGAATGTATTTTGGGGTGTCATTTCACATATACCCATGGCATGCGTGAGCAATATATTATTTAGTGACAACTTTGTGTAAAAAAACAAAAAAAAAAAAACAAATTGTCATTTTCCTGAAACTTAGGGCAAAATATAAAATACTCCATGGACTCAATATGCCTCTCAGCAAATAGCTTTGGGTGTCTACTTTCCAAAAAGGGGTAATTTGGGGGGTGTTTGAACAGTCCTGGCATTTTATGCTCAATTTTAGCAACACATCACCCACTCTTCTAACCACTTGAAAACCAAGCCTTTTCTGTGAGTTTTTGTTTACATGAAAAAATATTTTTTTTTCACAAGAAAATTACTTTGAACCCCCAAACATTATATATATTTTTAAAGCAGAGGCCCTACAGAACAAAATGGTGGATGTTGCAATTTTTTTTGTTACACGGTATTTGCGCACACATTTTCCAAACGCAATTTTTGCGTAAAAAAAACACTTTTTTTATTTTTAATGCAGAAATACACTATATAATTCCAAATTGTTTGGTAAAATTTAAAAGATGATCTTATGCCGAGTTCATAGACACCTAACATGACATGCTTTAAAAATTGCGCACGCCCGTGCCGCGGCAACAAACTACGTACGGTTTTAAAAGCCTTTAAAAGTCTTTACAGGTTACCACTTTGGACTTACAGAGGAGGTCTACCACAACAATTACTGCCCTCGACCTGGCGTTCACGGCGATACCTCACATGCATGCTGAAATTGCGGTTTACATATGACACTAGACCAACGCTTGTGCGCGCATTTGCGCGCAAGCACGGGGGGACAGGGGGGCTTGATTTTTTTTTTTGTTTTTTTTTTTTTTTAATTTGCTTTCTTATGTTATTTTGACACCTTTTCTTTCATTTTTTTTTCTTTAATCATTTTTATTGTTATCACGGTGAATTTAAATTTCCTCTATGATAGCAATCTGTAGTGACAGGTACTCTTTTTAAAAAAAATTGGGGTCTTTTATACTCTAGATCTTTCCTCTGACCTTAACGCATCTGACCATACCAAAATTGGTGTGATAAAATACTTTCCCAATTTCCCAATGGCGCTGTTTATTTCTGGCGAAACAGAAGTCATGAAATGCTCGTAGCCTCCGGCATCTTAGGCCATAGAGATGATTGGAGCCATTCTCATCTCCAATCAGCTCTATGGTTAGATAATTGAACCACCGGCTGCACTCTCGGGTTAACCGGTGGGACAGGAGAGCCCGAGAAAAACCGTGGAAGGCAGCGGAAGGCGGCAGGAGGGGGGGGAGTCCCCTCCCACTGCATGTAAAAGCAGTCTAGCGGCCAATTATCCGCTAGGATTGCTTTTACATGTAAGCCGACCGCTTGCTGTAAAAAACGATACCAAGATGATGCCTAAATCTGCAGGCATCATCCTGGTATAACCACTCAAAGTCCAGCAACGTACCAGTACATTGCTGGTCTTTGTTTGGCATATAGGTTTTTTTTTTTTCATGCAGCCTGTGGGCTGAACGAAAAAAAAGAGAACCTATCAGAAATCAGCACAGGAATAATGCGTAGTATTACTCATCATTAACCGCCCAAACAACCACCCACTGAATTTAATGATGGGTATACACGACACTATCCACGTATACCAAAATAGGATTTTAACTGCAGTGCTGAAATCAGAAAATCACCACAGCTGCTATCAGCAAAGGTATCCATATATGCTGAGCGCAAACGCTGTTTGTGTCAGAATATATAAAATCAATGCATGGTAGCCGACGAGTACCTGCAAGAGAAACAGGTCACAAAAGAATGAAAAAACAAACAAAGTACATTAAAAAAAAGTACATTAGGAAGAGTAGGACATATAAAATGACTGACACAACAAAAGTTTTTGGATTCTCATCATTAACCGCCCAAACAACCACCCACTGAATTTAATGATGGGTATACACGGCGCTATCCACGTATACCAAAATAGGATTTTAACTGCAGTGCTGAAATCAGAAAATCACCACAGCTGCTATCAGCAAAGGTATCCATGTATGCTGAGCGCAAACACTGTTTGTGTCAGAATATATGAAATCAATGCGTGGTAGCCGACGAGTACCTGCAAGAGAAACAGGTCACAAAAGAATGAAAAACAAACAAAGTACATTAAAAGTACATAGGAAGTGTAGAAGAACATAAAAAATGACTGAGACGACAACTATTTTTGGCTTTTATGTATTTTTTTTTTTTTTCTTCAAACGTCGAGTTCCAGGTTCCAGGTTCGGGTCTCTCAAAATGACGATAGCCATCGAACATCTTTTGAGACCCTGTGTAAATGTGCCCTAAACTGTGCCGTGCTGTACCCTATGCTAATAATCCACTAGTGTGTGGTAGCGACGGAAACAGTCACCGTGGCAAAGACCAGGTCGGTCAGGACAGTCGGGACAATAATTCCGGGTGTCACGCCTAAATCCGCGCTTGCTGCAGACACGGCATCTTTTTTGGGGGTATCGTTTGGTATCGGTACTCGGGAGGTATTGCGGAAAATGCCTCTCATGCAGCCGCCTCACTGCATCTGGTTGGGGAAGTTGGGCAGGAGCACCAGCTGAATACAGAAGGGCTCTGATTATCTCTTCTTGGAATTGAAAGAAGGATAATGTTCCAGCAGACGCTTTGTATAAGACAAAAGCGTTGTAAACAGCCAATTGAAATAGGTATACAGACACTTTTTTGTACCAGCGTCTGGCCTTACAGGCAATTAAGTACGGTCCCATCATCTGGTCGTTGAAGTCCACCCCTCCCATTTTACGGTTATAGTCGTGGACACAGAGGGGTTTCTCAACAACAACACCGGTGACCGTAGTAATTTGGACTGCCGTGTCTGGGTGAATGGAGGACAGCACGTAAACGTTTCGTTTGTCCCTCCACTTCACTGCAAGCAATTCCTCGCACCTCAAGCAGGCTCTCTCCCCCGAGCTCAGTGGGGCATTCACTAGCCGTTGGGGGAAGCCCCGGCGATTAGATCGCACGGTGCCACAAGCGCCAATTTGCAATTGATAGAGGTGTCTAAAAAGTGGCACGCTTGAATAGAAATTGTCCACGTACAAGTGGTACCCCTTTCCGAATAAGGGTGACACCAAGTCCCAAACTATCTTGCCGCTGCTCCCTATGTAGCCTGGGCAGTCGGGGGGCTCCACAGTGCTATCTTTTCCCTCATAGACACGGAAATTAACTGTATAGCCTGTGGCCCTGTCACAAAGCTTATACAACTTGACCCCGTATCTGGCACGCTTGCTGGGGAGGTACTGTTTGATAGCAAGGCGACCAGTAAACTTAATCAGGGACTCGTCAACGCAGACATCTTGTTGGGGGGTAAACAAGGCTGCGAACCGCTGATTGAAGTGGTCTATGAGGGGCCGAATTTTGTGGAGCCGATCATATTCAGGGTCTCCCCGAGGACGACAGAGTTCATTGTCGTTGAAATGCATGAACCGAAATATTTGTTGGTATCGAGCCCTGGACATAACAGCAGAGAACACGTACATTTGATGAATTGGGTCAGTGGACCAATATAACCGCAATTCATTCTTTCTTGTAATGCCCGTGTTGAAGGAAAGGCCCAGATAGGTTTTAAACTCCTGAATCGTAATAGGATTCCAGGCGAATGGTCTGGCAAGGGGTGAATTTGGGTTGGCGGCGATGAATTGTTGAGCGTACAAATTTGATTGGTCCACAATAGATCTGAAAAGATCTTCAGTGAAAAACAGCTCAAAAAAGTTTATGGGATTAAAACCAGCTGTTTCCACTTGGATTCCGGGTTGGGCGGTGAATGGGGGAAGTACTGGCGCTGTGGAATCTGTGGGCTGCCAATTAGGATATGCCAGCGCTTCAGGGAGGACACTATGGGCTCTACGGGCCTGTCTTCGGATACGCGGTGGCTGCGGGCCACTACTCGTGCTAGCCACCGCACCAGCTTCAACTGCACTCAGGTGACTCGCCACGTCACCAGGTGATACTGCAGTGCTGGTTGAAGGTCCAGGGTGTACTAGGCCGCTCGTGCTTGCCAGTTCACGAGAAGTGTGAGCGGCACTAGTACTGGCACTCTGCTGCATACCAGAAACCTCCAGTTCTTGCAAGTCAACAACTCCAGAATGGGGTCGGGTACGCCTGACCCTAGCAGGGACCCCTCTGTCGGAGCTATCTGTCAGGGAGCCGCTGCCGTCATCTGGTTCGTATATTGACCCTGATTCTGCCGGTGAGGCTTCCCCATCGCTCTCACTTGACATGGTCATTATACTGTATATAGCATCATCACTGAACGAACGTTTTGTCATTTTGGTAGCTAAATTTACTCGTACAGTGATGCGACTACTAGGTAATAAAAGCACCTGGTTGTCGAGGACTATTTGGTCGCTACAAAGAAAAAACTGCTAGTGCTAACAGAGATCAGGCCTGACTCTGCTAACGCAGCGGTTTTGTGTGATGTGTTTTTTGGAAGTGTCAGTAATCTATTGATTACTACACTTGCCTGGGTAAGGTGGGCTGGGCAGGGGGGCTAAACGCAGGTGCTAGCAGGAATCAGTGCTGATTGTGCAAACACTGCGTTTGGGGAACACTAAATTATGAGGACGCTAGTATAGTTCTGATCAGATCAGATATTGATCTGTTCAAACACTATACTAGTAACGGTGGTGTGTGTGTGTTAGTGTACTTGACTCTAACTGACGCTAAGTAACGGTGGTGTAGTGGGACCCTGACGCTAACTAGCTAGCCTAAGTTGTGTCACCCGTGACGCTAATACAGTGATCGGTAATCACTGTATATAGTGAACACTGTGACAGGGAAGTGAAGGGGTTAAACTGGGGGAGATCAAGGGGTTAAACCTTTATAGAGGATAGATGGCGGGTGGCCTAAACCTATTCGGGCCTAGCGCAAGCGCAAATTAGGGTCACCAGTGACACTAAATACAGTGATCAGTAGTTATCTGATATACTGTATATATTAGTGCACTGTTTTATATGGAGTGAAGGGGTTAACTGGGGAAGATCAAGCAGTTAAAAGTTTATTAGGGAATAGGTGGCGGGTGCCCTAACCCTATATGGGCTTAGCGCAAGCGCAAATTAGGGTCACTAGTGACACTAAATACAGTGATCAGTATTTACCTATATACTGTATTTAGTGCACAGAGTAATAGGTAGTGAAGGGGTTAACTGGGGCTGATCAAGGGGTAAAAACTTTATTAGGGGATAGGTGGCGGGTACCCTAACCCTATTTGGGCCTAACGCAGGCGCAAACTACGCTCACAAGTGACACTTATACAGTGATCAGTAAAATATCTGTATACCACTGTATATAGTGTTCACTGTGAGGGGTTTTGGGGGTGATCAGGGGGTGATCAGAGGTGATGAAGGGGTTAAATGTACCTATGTGAGGTGTGTCAGTGTAGTGTTGGTGGAACTCACGTTTTTACTGTGTCTCTGTCTCTCTCCTGGAACCGAAAGGACTCCAGGAAGGACAGTGACATCACTTCCCCTGTCTGTGTTTACATTACACAGACAGGGGACAGATTGCCATTGGTGGGGACCGATCTACAGACACTGACCAAAAATCATTGGTCAGTATCTGATGACTGATCGGTTCCCTACCGAATGACATCGGGATCGGGACCCGCGGCGCGCGGGAGCGCGCTCTGGAGCCGTGATCGCGCATCACGTTAATACTACGTGGCTGAGCGGTATCGTGCCGCTCTGCCGCAGTAGTATTACCGTGCGCGGTATTAAAGTGGTTAATAATTAGTTAATCCACCTCCTCCGTATTATCAGTTATTATAGCCATGATTCTTATAGTGACTTAGACACATAAGTTGCTTTGGTCCTTACCTGCCTCCCCTCCGCCCACTTTCCTTGCCTTCCCTTCTTCTCCATCTCACTTTTCTAGCTTACTCCTCCCCCTTCCCTGCGGACCCAATGCGGGTCAGAGGATCCGCTCCCCCACTTCCTCTTTGATATACTTCCTCTTTTTCTGTTATTTTAGCTTAATTAAGCGAAAAAAAGAAGTTAGCCCTTAACAGCCATATTTCATGGGCTATGTTGTTTCAACATAAAACTTCGCACTCTAAAGGGCGAATCACCTCAGTTTTATCATTCCTGTATTAATACGTGTTACAACATACGTTTTCCTTGATATCTGATTATTTCTTTTGCCTAATGTAAATTGATACTTACTCGTTTATAATGTTATTGGATCAGATTGGATTGTTATTTCTACATACAATGTGAAAAGTATAATTACATATTGTTAACCTCATTACTCTTCAATAAACTTGTTGGAAAAAAAAAAAAAAAAAAAGCAAATTTTTACCATTTAATTATTGTAATGGTGAAAAAATTGGCAAAATAAATGGAAAAAATGCGAAACACCGCGTTCGGTATTCGGCCAAGCATTTCATTATTATTCGGCTTCGGCCAAGAATTTCATTTCGGTGCATCCCTACTAAAGATAAGATGGAAATCCATTCGAAAAAGATGCAGAATTAAGAAGTGGTCAGGGTTAGGTTTGGTCCAGTCACAAGTGCAGACTTTAGAACAGCCAAAGGATCCTTACGCTATAACTTTGCAGTAAATCTGTTTCACTACTCCTGTTTAGCATTATTTTTGCCTTGTAACAGGATTGATAATTGTCCCTCAATATGCATTGAGGTGATATTCATTGCAGTGCAAGTGTGTTGAAATTGTAATTAAAAATACATGGTACGGCAATGCATGTACTGGGTGGTACCACAATAACCTAGAATGAATGGGGCCTAACAATTTTTATTTTGTTTTTTTTTTTAAAAAAACAGTTTAAATTATATAAATAAAATCAGACAGTTGTATGCATTTCCAACAGTGTTCTATAGCTTTCCTACTGGTTACTCCCATTTTTGCAGTACAGCTTGTCCTGGTAAAGAAAGGGGTAGAATACATGATCCACTGGCAGGATCTACAGATAATTCAAGGGGATCTGACGTCACAGCATACACCTCAATTTTATAACATTAGCATTGTAATATAAATACAAACAATCCAATATAAATTTATCCTAAGGCTCCGTTCACATTAGGTCGCTCCGACTTAAGGGGCGACCTGTGAAGTCGCGTGCAGCGCGAATTCAGCGCAACTTGCACGGACTTCACATAATGGAAATCAATGCAAGTTGCCTCCAGGTCACCCCGAAGTAGTACAGGACCCTTTTTCTAAGTCGGAGCGACTTGTGTGGCTCCTATTAGAACCGGTCCTGTACTACACTATGAGAGCGACGGTGCACGACTTGTCAGGCTGACCAAGTCGCCTGACAAGTCGTACCAGTGTGAATGGACACTAAATCTCCTTTCATGCTGTGAGTGATGCCTGTCTGCTGGCTGTATCTTTTGCACAACTTCCTGGAAATCCTGCAAGCTTTGTATCTTCTCCTTTGCTGTTAATTTTCAGTTTATAACTATATATTCCATGGTATCTTGTTGCCTGCAAGCAGTGATTCCTGTAAGGACTGCTTCCAGTACTGGAAGGAACATAATCTTTAAGTGCCGGTTCACATTATAGGGATGTCAGATATCGCACTGCTCTGCAAATCACATGCAATGTCTGTGTGATGGCTGAATTCGCATAGCATTCGGATCAAAGTCATGCAGGACCCTTTTTTGGTCCGCAACATAATCGGATCGCATGGGTGTTCACACCTATGCAATCCGATTCCTGTCCGAATTGACAGTTCGCACTGCAATATGCAAACTTTTCTGGGGGCGTTATTAAATTTGTTTTGACACTCCCAGCAGTTCGCATATTGCAGTGTGAACTGCCTGCGAATGAGTCAGGTGCAATGCGGGACGCAGGGTTCCCACATCACACCAGTGTGAACCTGCTATAAGTGTGGAAGAGACTCATTAGACTCTCCTCCATTCATAGATTATGTTACTGGCAGTGAAAGCAATGAAAGAATGTTTCTCAGTGGAGGGGGAGGAGGGCGGCAGGTCCTCGTCGGGAGCTCTTTCACAGAGGACTCAAAACTTTTAAACCTGCAGAGCTGGAAGTTTAGAGAGCGGAAGACAGTGGGTCATCCCTGCAGGAAAGATTTCTCCAGGATCCAGCGACCTGCACAACAACATAGGATATCCGTCATTACAGGTAAGCTAGCCTACTAAAGTGATTTTTTTTTTAAAGCTAAATGCCAGCTTTAAAATTAGAATTTTTATTACAGCTTACCTGTAAAATCCTTTTCTTGGAGTGCATCACTGGACACAGAGCTAGTAATAATTACTATTTGGGTTATATGCTACCTTCAGATGAATGGACACCAATAGAAAGAAAGTTCCTCCTATATAACCCCTCCCATTCAGGAAGAACATCAGTTTTTGAAGCAAGCAATGAAGATCCCAGAAAAGAGGGGAGGGAGCTCTGTGTCCCGTGATGTACTCCAAGAAAAGGATTTTACAGGTAAGCTGTAATAAAAATCCTAATTTCTTTATCGTGCATCACGGGACACAGAGCTGGTAATAATAACTATTTGGGATGTCCTAAAGCAATGCCCTTGAGGGGAGGGGACACAGAGTCCAAAATTTGCCCCTGAGCAAAGAAAAAACATAGAACTACACAGCTGCTTGCAGTACGCTACTACCAAACTGAGCCCCTTCACGGGCCCTAACATCCACTTGGTAGAATTTTGTAAACGTATGCACTGAAGACCAGGTAGCAGCTTTGCAGATCTGGGCCCAAGATAGTGGATGATGTACTGCCCATGAAGCACTTACCCTTCTGGTAGAGTGGGCCTTTAAGTTAAAAGGCGGAACCTTACCCTTAACCACTTAAGCCCCTGAAGATTTTACCCCCTTCCTGACCAGGGCCTATTTTGCGATTCGGCACTGTGTGACTTTAACGGACAATTGCGCGGTCGTGCTACGCTGTACCTAAACGAATTTGACGTCCTTTTTTTCCCACAAACAGAGCTTTCTTTTGGTGGTATTTGATCACCTGTGCGATTTTTTGATCATGCGCTATAAACAAAAAAAGAGCGACAATTTTGCAAAAATAGCAATATTTTTCACATTTTTTTATATGAAATTCCCAAAAAAAAAAAGTAAAAATCAAAATTTTTTAACATTTCCGGCCAATTTGTTTTATGCTACATATGTTTGGTAAAAAAAAAAAAAAAAAAAAAAAAAAAAAAAAAAAAAAAATCGCAAAAAGCGTATTTTGATTGGTTTGCGCAAAAGTTATCGCGTTTACTAACAAAGGGAAAGATTTTTGTTGTTTTTTTTTTTAACGCGTAATGGCGGCGATCTGCGATTTTTTTTGCGGTACTGCGACATTGCGGCGGACAGATCGGACCCTTGACTGACATTTTTGACACTTTTGGGGTTACCAGTGATATTTCTACAGTAATCAGTGCCATACATATGCACGGTTACTGTAAAATGACACTGGTAGTGAAGGGGTTAACTTTATTTGAGAGGGAGGGGTGGTGTGTGTCCCTAGGGGCGTGATTCTAACTGTGATTGGCTGTGGCTTGAGCTGTAGGAACAGTGATCAACGGTCCTACATAGTAGAACCGTATGATCACTGTTTCTACACAGGGAGAATGACAGGCGGCTTGTTTACATCAGCCGTCTGCCTTTCTCCCTCTGCAGCGACGATCGCCGAGTGACCGGCGGACATCGGGTCCACCGGTCACACACGCGGGGGATGGTCCGTGACCACGTGGGAGCACTCCTCCGGGCGTGCGCGCTCGCTCCCTAGACCCTCACAGGCTAGCGACGTAGATCTACGTCACTCTGCCTGTGAGGGGCTGACTGCCGACGTAAATAGTCGTGCGGCAGTCGGCAAGTGGTTAAAGCCATAAGCTTGAGAAATGACCTGCGAATCCATCTAGAAATAGTGGAGGAAGTTGCCGCTTGGCCTTTCTTAGGCCCATCCGACAAAAAAAAGAAAGCATCAGTATTACGAAGCTGTGCTGACCTGGTTAAATAGACTTTAACCGCATGTACAACGTCAAGAGAATGGAACAACCTTTCCTCAGAGGATTAGGAAAAATGAAGGCAGAACAATATCCTGGTTCAAGTGAAAACCAGAAACTACCGTAAGGTTAAAAACAGGATGAGGATGAAAAAACTACCTATCCTGATACAGATTTAGAAAAAAAGGTTCTTTTCACATGAAAGAGCCGCTATCTCTGATACCCTTCTAGCTGAGATTATAGCGACCAAAAAAAAGACCAGCTTCCTCAATAAAAGTAACAAGGGTATATGCCTGATAGGCTCGAAGGGCTGCTTCTGCAGGACCGTGAGAACCAGATTCAAATCCCAAGGCCATAGGGGTGGTTTGACTGGCAAAACCATACGAATCACACCTTGGAAAAAAGGTCCGAACCAAAGAGTGCGTAGCCAACGGTCTCTGGAAAAAAGATTGATAAGGCAGAGACTTGTCCTTTAATGATTCCTAATGCCAATTTCAAATCCACACCTAACTGAAGAAAAGCATTCTTCCAATGACATACTTACTAGGATGCAAATTTGTTGGATTCACACCAAGAGATAGGCTTTACAGGTGGTAAGGCGTTGTTTTCCTGCCTCTGGGTCCTCCTTGCTCTTTGAGTTATCTCCTCTGGTACCATGTCTACATGCTTAGTACTACATCCTTGGCACACCATTGGTTTCCCCCTGACCAGGAGCTTATTTTATTGATTTTAATAAACAAGCTTATCATCCAGATCCCGAGCAGCATCCAAGTTCTTTCTTTCTTTTTATGTCATTTTGTCCGGGAGCGCCATCATACCCGTTTTTTTTGTGTTGCTATTTATGGAAGCAAGCATGCATTTACGCAAGCCAAAGTTTATGCATCTTATGCAAGCAAGCAGACGTTTATGGAAGCCAGCATGCGTTTATGGAAGCAAGCATCGTTTATGCAAGAAAAGATTTTGCAAGCAAGCAGATATGTGCTTATGTAAGCAAGTGAATCTTCCGCTGACTGGAACCTCCACAATCACACCCTGGATCCATAGGTAATCTAAGACCTGGAACAAGGGCCTTTTTTTTCTGGGCAAATAGGAATACTTGAGTCCAGAAACCGATAGGGAGGAAACACTTGAAACTCTATCATGTAGCCCCGAACTATAGTGGACAAGAGCTATCTGTCTTGAACCATTCCTTCCCATGTTTTTGAAAACTGTAAAAGACTTCCCCCCATGGGATGGATGGGGGGGGGGGGGGGAGTCAAAACTGCTTTGAAGATGCTGCATGTGGTAGGGACAGTGACACTCGGAGCCTTAAAAGACGGGTATTTATTCCTTCTCTTAACAGGCAATAATGCATCCCCCCCCCCCCCGAGATCTTTTGGATATATTTATCCAGATCTTTCACCAAAAAGCCATTCTCCATGAAAGGGGAGAGCTGTCAGCAATTCTTTACAGGGCATTTCTGCTGATCAATTTTTCAGCCACAGGAGTCTGTGCATATGAACAGAGAGGAGGACCTGGGATACTGGATAGAATCCTTAAGGGCATAAATTGTAAACAATAAAGCGCGAGATATCTCTGCTAGATCATCTGCAGATTTCACTCTGAATAGGCAAATCTTTTGATAAGCCTCTTAAAACGGCCCTTCAAGGACTGACATACTCCTAGCTGAAAATAGCTGGTTGACCAGCATATCCAGCAACAGCATAGGAGCTGTAAACAAGAACTTCAGTTTTTTTTTTTTTCATACACCAACTGCTGCAACAGGGAGTGGAAAGGAAAGGCTTGAACACTCTGTTTGAGGATGCAAAAAGCCCAACGAGGAACAAGAGGCCTCAGACCATTTAAATGAGGGATTGAGTCAGTAATCTTTGCAAGTGAGATGCTGTAAATGGTTCCTCAGGATCAGAATCCCCTGAAGAGGAAACATGATCCACTTGTGATTCTAAGTCACCAATGGCTACCTCTTCATTATCTTCTACTGCCCAATCAGGTTCTAGGCCAGAAGCCCCCCTCCACAAGATCTAGGGCTATAGGCCTTACCCGTTTGCTGGGCCCAGGTGCATGGGAAGGGGATCTATCCCCTTTTCTTCCCACCCTGAGTAACAGAAGAAATCATCCCTGCTACTTTACCTTATAGGCTAGCCAGGGCAGATGCAAAGTCATCCTCGTAATATAGGGAGAAACCGTAGCACAATACCTGATAGACGTAAAGGCTCGGATTGGCCAGTAGGTTCAGGTCTTACTGGGGAAAAAAATGCAGGGGAAACCGGACTAGAAAATAATCCAGGTGCGGGGGTACTTAACCTTTTCCCTGCTGCACCCACACTTTTCCTTCTGGAAGACATTGCAGGCAAAGAAATTTCTTGTGCTTATTCCTTTTTAAAAAAAAAAAAAAAAGTTTTTTTTATTTTTTTAATAAAAAAAGGAAAAGGAATTCTTACCAGTCCCGCCGCAGAATCCTGCAATAGTATTCAAATTTCACCCATCACGGCGGGCTCCGTCAAAGACCTTCAAGGACCGGGTGCTCCAGCTGTAGGAGGCCACTCCCTTGGACCTGTAGATCACCCTGCTGGAATCACCATGGGTAAGTTTTAACCAGGATTCCATTTGCGAGGGCCCAGCGCCCGAAGGACCACATTACAGGCTAAACCTCAGATCTTCGGTTACCGAGGCTCGGATACCATCCTTTTAGCGCTTAGCCTTTTGAATGGATCCGATAGGTCGCCCCTTTTTCTGGAACAATACAAAATCTTGGAGAGCTTTAACAGCCATGCCACCACCTTCAAGACAATTTGCGAAAAAACTGATGTTCTTCCTGTATGGGAGGGGTTATATAGGAGGAACTTTCTTTCTATTGGTTGCCAGTGTCCATTCACCTGAAGGTAGCGTATAACCCAAATATTAATTATTACCAGCTCTGTGTCCCGTGATGTAAGATAAAGAAAGTAGGATTATTAATCTATGCTTACTTATTGCAGTGTTCTTAACCTCTTGCCTCCCACAAAACACATGTGCATCAGCAAAGAGAGTGGTCTTTAATCGTCACACCCCGCACATATGCTTCCATGGGTGGCAGAGGCCTCTGTGCTGGGCGCATGCTTACTGTGTGCTCCCAGCACAGTGGCCAAGCTGTCAGACAGCTCCTGATCGCTAAGTAATAATCATGTGACTACTGTAACAGGAGTACAGTAACAGAAGTTACAATATTCAAACAGGCCTGCCTGCCTGCCATGCCCCTTAATAACCCAGTTAAAAGGATGCCAGGGCTGTGCAGGAAGAGGTTAATCATTATGCTAACCTTTGGTGCTGGAAACACCCGGTTGAGTGGGGATTTACATTGTCACATATGCTACTTTTTCCCCGTATAGACTTATTGTATGGCTGAATGCTAATGTGGCTATGCTCCTTGTCCCCAAGCTGGGCAAGGACCCATCTCTCTGCTCATTTTGTAGTGCATTAGCACATCTCTCCCAGCAAGGAGTGTTGTCTCCAAGGGTTAGAGAGGCTGGATTCACCCCTTTTTTATGGATAGTGTAGGACCCACTGATAATGGGGTACTTTGACGTAGTGGTGGGCTTGAGCACGATATGGCCATATGGTGGGACTAAATCCCCATTTTTATTTATGGATTGCCTCCATATTTTATAGTCATTTCTTTTGCATGTGTGCGCTATTCTTTTTTAATATACATGTCGCTTGGTTCATAGCTGCACCGGCTTTAGATATACATGTTCCGGGTTTGCTCCCCCAATTTTTTGCTTGTTTATTATGCATTCGGTCTGATCAGACTTCTGTGGTTGAGCACCCCCCCCCCCCACACACCTGTACTCTATCAGTGTCCACTATCAAGTAGATATAGGAGGAGTCCCTTGTAGTGCATTAGCACATCTCTCCCAGCAAGGAGTGTTGTCTCCAAGGGTTAGAGAGGCTGGATTCACCCCTTTTTTATGGATAGTGTAGGACCCACTGATAATGGGGTACTTTGACGTAGTGGCGGGCTTGAGCACGATATGGCCATATGGTGGGACTAAATCCCCATTTTTATTTATGGATTGTCTCCATATTTGATAGTCATTTCTTTTGCATGTGTGCGCTATTCTTTTTTAATATACATGTCGCTTGGTTCATAGCTGCACCGGCTTTAGATATACATGTTCAGGGTTTGCTCCCCCAATTTTTTGCTTGTTTACTCTGCTCATTTTACCGCCCAATTTTTCTACTGAAGGTAGATTCCAAAATTCCAACTAAGGTACTTGCCAACCGATTGAACTTGGTTATTCTTACCATAGTCCATGGGGATCAATCGGGATTTATGCTGGGTAAAGGGGTGGACATTAACCTTCATCGTCTCTATACGGTCATTGCCAATTCCAGTTCAGGCTCTGGGGTAGTGGCCTCTCTCAATTCAGAGAAGACCTTTGACTCAGTGGAGTGGGAGTATTTCTGACTTGTCCTGCAAAGATTTGGACCTAAATTTAAAGACAGGGTTAAGCTCCTATATGCCCACCCCAGGGCAAGAGTCCGGACTAACAGTTTACTTTCCCCCTTTTTTCCACTGTTCAGAGGGATGAGACAGGGGTGCCCCGTTTCACCTGGGTTGTTTGCCCTAGCAATCGAATCAATGGTGCCTCCGATAGCTAAATTTGCCACTTCTATTAGTTGCCGAATTTAAGTATCTGGGGTTTCGAATTACGTATTACTTTAACAGCTTTTTGGTTAATTCCTCCAACCAGGGCTGACTCAACTTGCTCATAAATGTAGTATATCGAAATCTATTCCCCTGACTCCAGTTGGTTGGGTAAATTTGATAAAGATGACCTTTTTGCCGAAATTTCTTTATGGATTACGAAAAATCCCGGTATTGATCCCTAAGGTCTTTAACAAAATTGACCAACTTCTTACTCCCTTTATCTGGGCAGGGAAGGTTCCCCCTGCTTGGCAAAAACCACTCTGCAGCTCCCTATGTCCATATTTTTCTATACTATTACTGAGCAGCAGTACTTGTCTCTGTTCAATGGTGGTTTGCCCAACTGCAGGGTATCCCAGTGGTCAACTCTGAAGCAGCACTTTTGGGCTCCTATGCCAAACCGAATATGTTTTTCTGTGGGCCCAAATTGGACCCTGGCATTACGACCCCAATGTATACTACGATTAAGTTTTGGCAACAGGTGACTAACTTTAAGGGCGAGCCTAATAGTATTTCACCCTATACACTGCTCTGGGATAATCCCCTCCCTCCTGCACATTACATCGATTCCGGATCCCATAGTGTGGGCAAGATTTGGTATTACTACCCTTAATCATACATATTTGGAATGGTTCCCTACTGAATTTCAACCAGCTGAAGCTGGAATTTCATCTCCCAAACCAAATGTTTTTTAGATACCTGCAACTGCACCATGCAATTAGTGCACAATTCCCCAATTTACTGGTACCCTGGAAACACACTGCGCCATGCAGTGGAGCTCTTGATTTCTAAAAATGCTGACAGGATAGTTTCCTCTCTGTATCTCAGGATTTCCGGGAAGGAGATAATTAAGGTCACTCAATTGTGTCATATTTGGCAAAATTATATTCCAGGCCTTGATGCCGAAGATTGGGGGGAGGATATACAGCAATTTATTCCAATGATGGTTTTGGCTAGGGATAGGTTAATTCAATCGAAGTTCTTGCACCGTGCATGTTATACCCCACAGCAACTATCCATTATTTACCCTACAGTTAACAAGCACTATCCTAAGTGTGGGACGGAGGTAGGCACCTTCATTCAAATGGTTTGGTCCTGTCCTGCCATTCAAACCTATTGGCAGGAGGTTGTGGAGGAGTATGATGCATTCTTAAATCAGTGAGTTCCTTGGAATCCACGGAAGCTCATTCTACTGCAGTGGAAGTCAGCTGCAGTGCCTACAGTACAGCAGTGGAGAGCGTTGGTGAACCAGGTGCTTCCGCTATATAAATTGACCTATATGGGCCATAATTGCCCAAAGAAATTCAATAAAATCTGGGGTGCATGGATGGAGGCTAGAGGATTGTCTTTGTGATCTTTTCTGCTTCTTTTTTTTCCCTTTGGTTTCCCCCCCTCTGCTTCTTCCTTTTTCCTCTCCTCCCTTCACACTGGTTCCTGCTGTTTTGTTTACCCTACTTACCACTTCTTTGCAAAAAAAAAAGAAAAAAAAGGGGAATATATGGTTTTAATACTGAGATTTGACTGTATGTTAGAGGAGTTAAACTGCCTCCCCTTTGGGGTTGTTCCCAGAAATTATTACTATGTGTTGGTTCCTCTCATACGATGTAGAGATTCTATTAGTGTTGTAGCATTTTGTACCAACTAACCATACTTCCAAAGTTGTGCTTCCTAAAGACCACTTAAAAAGTACTTGTGTCACAGCAGGATCAATTATAAATGCTCAGAAGAAAAAAAAAAAACAAAAAAAAAAACATGAAAACAGAAAAGGGATGGACAGCATGGAAAAATGTAAGAGTGTAAATGAAATACACCAAACCAATTACCTAGAAGCCAGCCTAGACAAGGCATACAGACTACTTTCTGTACATGCAGCCCTGGAGATGCGAGTTGGGCACCAGGGGGATTAAAGGCACCTTGTAGTAATACATGGCTTCCCCTGCAATCGTTCCTGGCTCCTCCCCTTCGACAAGTGACCCCAGGAGGCCATTTGCTATGGGGGCACTGGTGTGTGCTCACTCCCGAGCCCTGCTCTATGCATCCATAAGACACAAAGCCGCAGCTCGGCCCCACCCCCTGCTCTCTCCTCATTGGTTATGATTGACAGAAATTAGATGAGGAAGTCCCGTGTCAGCCAAGGCTCTCGCGCATATTGCTGGATCAAGAAGGGTTTCAGGTGAGTATAAGGGAGGGGTTTGGGAGTAACAGCACACAGGTTTTTTTTTTGATACCTTCATGCATGAAGGTGAAAAACCTTCATCTTTTACAATCACTTTAAATTATGTTCCCTGAAAAAGCAGAAAAATAATTCAAAACATCATGTCAAATAAAACTATTTTATTGTCATCATTTAGCAGAAAACCCAACATACTGTATGTTTATACACATGATGACATTTTGTAACAGTGTACAAATATATTTTATGATGTTCATTACATTGAGAGATAAAGTTTTTGTGTTTTGTTTTTTTTCCCCAACCAGTCACCGGATAACAGCAGAAAGTCTTATCCCAGCTACCGCAAACACCCAAACTGATTTTGAAAAATCAGTTTGTAGTCTATAGCTGAGTGTCAACTGTGCTATTGCTGGTGTTCCTGCAATTCACCAGCTTTGCTGTAATTTTCAAATGTAGCAGAATAACACACTAAGAACGGACTTTAAATGAAATCAAATAATAAACAGTCCCCATAAAGATAAACATGATTTGCACATAAATGAATCCACATGTTCCAAAAGTACTTGGCTAGGAGTTTGTAACGTTTCTCCGCTTTATCTCTTATGTAACCATATTAAAATGGCAAAATATTAATTACACAAAAACACAATATTTGTGGCTCAATTGTAACATTACAGTTGCAATAATATGGGAAGAACAGTACAAGAAGACGGAGAAAATAAAGTAATAGAACTCAACTGTAGCAATGAAGACTGGAGAGACCAGGCAGGCATTTTTTTTCGAAGTTTTCATGAGACCGAAACACCTGCCAAACAGCTTTGCATACTATTGATATAAACATAGGTGAACTGCTTTATCTACTTTGTGATTCTGTCCAGCCGATCTTGGTATTTACATATCCCTGCCACACTTTTTTTTGCTAGTTGAGTTATACAGCCCTGTTCGGTCACTTGTCTGTTCACTGGAGAATACATGAGCAACATTCACTCTTTTGAGCCATTGTGCAGTGGGTAGGTGCTTTTTGACAGATGAAGCTATTCAGATACATGTAATCTTAGCTGTTTTATGTGGTTGTCTGCCTGAAGTTATTTTAAGTAATATGTTAATAGGGGACGCTTTGCTAACCTACAGGAAGTGTTTTAAGTGAAATTTTAAAATTGAAATTCGATAAGCGTTTAATCTAACCAGCAAAAGATTTGTATATTAGCTTCCATAGTGTCATTATCAGAACTAGTCTCTTCTGTTGGCTGCCACATCTGTTTGTCTTGCGGGGTAAGGAGGCGGGAAAGTCTTGGTTACTGCTCTGCAAAAACGATTTATAGGATAAAGATTCAGGACTGCACTTTCACAGAGGCAAGCTTGATGCCCACTGAAGCCCAGAGCCCTGTAGAGTGTAAGTATGTGTGTGAAAGAGCTCAACAGCTTCTGTAGTGAATGCCAACTGTAATTACTCCTGTAGCACAGTCTGGGTCCACAACAGGCAAAGATGAATTAATCTGTTATGTGTCAATTCACTTGCTCCATGATTCATGAATCACAATTAACCAGCATGTACTATGTTATCTGCTAATCAACAGACAGAAAATTGAAGCATATATGACTAACCAGAAGATAAATGAGATTTGTGTAGTCCTGCATACATAAGTGCCCTGAACTTCAATGGGTGCCATAACTGATCTGTAAACATTTGGGACCAGTTCACACTGCCCCACACACTAAACTGCAGTGGTTTAGTGTGTGAACAGTGCTCTGTTTGGCTCTGCTGAGCTGGCTGTAGGGGGTGGTGTGATGCGTGTTTCAGCACATAACACAGCTTCCTTTTTTTTAATTGTATGAACTTTATTTGATGTGCACAAGTGTGACACTTCATTCATGTCACTGTAGAGCAGTGGGGTGTGTTGTGCTGCTGTAAGGTGACATACGATCCTGTCCAGTGTTCTGCGACAATATCCAGCATGTCTGCACTGCAAGGCACCTCCAGAGCACGCTGCAGTGTGAATAGGAAACATAGAAAACAATTGTTTTCTGTGAGTTCTAGGGGTGACCAGCATTCTTACAGTGTGGTACAAATGAAGGTCACCACACTATGTGAACAGGGCCTTAAAGAATGAAAAAACTAGCATTTGGTTACAATGCACAGACGTATATTAAACCAGTCCATACCGATATGAATTATATGTAAATTTATGGCTTTAGGTTGAGCATTAATCCATTCGTTTTTTAAGTAAAGAATGAGGAAAGGAACTCTGATAAGCATAAGCCTTAAGTGACTTGATATTTCTATAGTTCCCATAACATTTTACCTCTCATATATCTGTATATAATTGTACCCAAATTTAAATTTAGAAGAGCTTTTTACTGGCGGTGAAATGATAAGCAACACTATTTTTACAAAGAAAAAACAGAATGTAGTAAATATCAGGTCTCCCTATGGACAGTGGTTATTACCAGATCAATTGTCAAAGAGAAATCAAAACAGATATGAAAACTGGCCAGTATACATAAACACACAAAGAATTATGAATTTCACTAATAATTCTTGGAAATATGTCTGTTTTGGGAGTTTGTATATGTTCAATCATTGCTGAAGTAATCCACAGATACATTTTTGTCAGTTGAGGCACCAGGAGGACATAGTGGATTACTGTAGAGGAGAGCTTTTCAATGGGATCATAATTCTGGATTCCATCTCCTGTATAAGGGGAACTAAAAAAATAACAAGTTAATAGATTGGAAATGCTTCCACTTTAGTGACAATATTGCATACAGTAATATGGGACAAATAAAAGGATCATCAAGTTAAAAAAAAGTTTTTGTTGCTTACATTTGCAAATAAACAGCAAGCCCCACCTCTGTGAAGTCAGTTCTCACTTATGGGAAGTTACAAACACACACACATACATACAGCATCTCACAAAAGTGAGTACACCCCCTCACATTTTTGTAAATATTTTATTATACCTTTTCATGTGACAACACTGAAGAAATTACACTTTGCCACTTTGCTACAATGTAAATTAGTGAGTGTACAGCTTGTATAACAGTGTAAGCTTTCTGTCCCCTTAAAATAACTCAACAGACAAACATTAATGTCTAAAGTGCTAGCAACAAAAGTGAGTACACCCCCAAGTGAAAAATGTCTAAATTTGGCCTAAAGTGCCAATATGTTTTGTGGCCACCATTATTTTCCAGCACTGTCTTAACCCTCTTGGGCATGGAGTTCATCAGAGATTCACAGATTGCCACTGGAGTCCTCTTCCACTCCTCCATGACGACATCACGGAGTTGGTGGATGTTAAAGACCTTGCGCTCCTCCACCTTCCCTTTGAGGATGCCCCATAGATGCTCAAAATAGAGTTTAGGTCTGGAGGCATGCTTGGCAGGTCCATCACCCTCAGCTTCTTTAGCAAGGCAGTGGTCGTCTTAGAGGTGTGTTTGGGGTTATGTTGGAATACTGCCCTGTGGCCCAGTCTCCGAAAGGGAGGGGATCATGCTCTGCTTCAGTAGGTCACAGTACTTGTTGGCATTCATGGTTCCCTCAATGAACTCTAGCTCCCCAGTGCTGCCAGCACTCATGCAGCCCCAGGCCATAACACTCCCACCACCATGCTTGACAGTAGGCAAGACACACTTGTCTTTGTACTCCTCAGCTGGTTGCCACCGCACACGCTTGACACCATCTGAACCAAATAAGTTTATCTTGGTCTCATCAGAACACAGGACATGGTTCAAGTAATCCATGTCCTTAGTCTGCTTGTCTTCAGCAAACGGTTTGTGGGCTTTCTTGTGCATCATCTTTAGAAGAGGCTTCCTTCTGGGATGACAGCCATGCGGACATATTTGATGCAGTGTGCGGTGTATGGTCTGAGCACTGACCGGCTGACCCCCCCACCCCTTCAAACTCTGCAGCAATGCTTGCATCTATTTCCCAAAGACAACCTCTGGATATGACGCTGAACACGTGCACTCAACATATTTGGTCGACCAAAGCGAGGCCTGTTCTGAGTGGAACCTGTCCTGTTAAGCCCCTGTATGGTCTTGGCCACCGTGCTACAGCTCAGTTTCAGGGTCTTGCCACTCTTCTTATAGCCTAAGTCATCTTTATGTAGAGCAACAACTCTTTTTCAGATCCTCAGAGTTCTTTGCCATAAGGTGCCATGTTGAACTTCAAGTGACCAGTATGAGAGAGAGAGCGATAACACCAAATTTAACACACCTTCTCCCCATTCACACCTGAGACCTTGTAACACTAACGAGTCCCATGACACTGGAGAGGGAAAATGACAAATCGGGTCCAGTTTGGACATTTTCACTTAGGGGTATACTCACTTTTGTTGCCAGCAGTTTAGACATTAATGGCTGTGTGTTGAGTTATTTTGAGGGGGCAGCAAATTTATACTGTCATACAACCTGTACACTCACTACTTTACATTGTAGCAAAGTGCAATTTCTTCAGTGTTGTCACATGAAAAGATATAATAAAATATTTACAAAAATATGAGGGATGTACTCACTTTCGTGAGATTATATATATATATATATATATATATATATATATATATATATATATATCCCCAAGTGCACCTGTTCCCATTTTATTGCTAGTTTTAAATTGATCAGAGGGGCTCCCATTGTTGCTTTGTTGGATTAGGTGCAGATACATATGGGAGTGTGTGTGTGTATCATGAGAAATGTTGGGCTTCTGGTGTGTTGCTTTAAAGAGTAAAGGGCTACCTCTAGGAAAGCCTATCAAGTTCTACATTGCATTTTAGTCAATTGAAAAGCAAGGGGGATAAATGAAGGTGTGTGGAAAACAGCCGGTCCCTAGTTTGAAATAGCAGACTGGTGGGTAAGTATTTCAAACTAGGGACTGGCTGTTTTACACACACCTTCATTTATCCCCCTTGCTTTTCAATTGACTATATACAGGGATGGAGACACTGTGCAGTGCTCGCCAGTGTCTCACTTAAAGTCCCAAAATTGCCCATTTCTTGCATCTTACCAGGGATGGAGACGCTTGCTTTACAATCGGGTGTCTCACTCAAAGTCCCCATTTGCCTTTAACATCTTTACTAAAAGGGATAGGGGTGTGTGTTTTCCAGCTGATCACATTTAGTTTGCACCCTATGGCTAGTATACAGCCATTAGTTTTTCATTGCCAGTCATGGATTGGAGCAGATGGGGGAGGATTGGGCGATCTCCAATCCCATCTGTTTCCCATCCATCCATTAGCATCATGTCCTTCCTTTGTGAAGACACTAAAGTTGAGCAGTGTTAGGTTCTGCAAGTTACACAGGATGCCTTGTTGTTGGCCTTGCAGCTTCCGCATGCATTTGCATATGTGTGTTAACTAAACTCCTGTTTTTAACCTACATTGTTAGACAGGTTTATTTGGTTTGTTAGCAGACTGGTGGGTAAGTATTTCAAACTAGGGACCGGCTGTTTTCCACACACCTTCATTTATCCCCCTTGCTTTTCAATTGACTATATACAGGGATGGAGACACTGTGCAGTGCTCGCCAGTGTCTCACTTAAAGTCCCAAAATTGCCCATTTCTTGTATCTACATTGCATTTTATGTCCAATAGTTCTGAGGTAGAGGCCACACTTTATTGAGGTCCCTTGACATGGTAGGGATTTTTTGTATTCCACAGTAACCACAAAAAAAAAAAAGAAGTGCTGGTGTTATTTAAATGATATCTGTGTATACAGTAGGTATCAAAATGCCTAAAATATAGTGCATTTTTATTCCAAAAGACATTTGAAAATAGTTTTACCAAGTTTATTTCAAATGATTACAAAACCTATAAAAAAAACATTTCATAACAAGTTGTGTTTTGTGCAGTCATTTCTCATTCGACCTAACAAAAGCTACAATACTGAACACAACAAATAATAGAATCATAGGAAGAGGTCTACTCAAAAACATATACCGGTACTTTAACCGCTTGCCGACCGCCGCACGACTATTTACTGTGGCGGTCAGCCCCTCACAGGCAAAGTGACGTAGTACTACGTCGCTAGCCTGTGAGGGTCTCAGGAGTGAGCGCGCACAGTCACGGACCCCCCCGCGTGTGTGACCGGCGGACCCGATCGTCCGCCGGTCACTTGCGATCGTCGGTGGAGAGGGAGAAAGGCAGGCGGCTAATGTAAACAAGCCGCCTGTCATTCTCCCCTATGTAGGAATAGTGATCATACGGTTCTACTATGTAGGACCGTTGATCACTGTTACTACACCTCAAGCCACAGCCAATCACAGTTAGAATCACGTCCCTAGGGACACACATAACCCCTCCCTCTCAAAAAAAGTTAACCCCTTCACTGCCAGTGTAATTGTACAGTAACAGTGCATATTTATAGCACTGATTACTGTAGTAATGTCACTGGTAACCCCAAAAGTGTCAAAAATGTCAGTCAAGGGTCTGATCTGTCCGCCGCAATGTCGCAGTACCGCAAAAAAAAAAAAAAAAAAAAAAAAAAAAAATCGCAGATCGCCGCCATTACGCGTTAAAAAAAAAAAACAACAAAAATCTTTCCCTTTGTTAGTAAACGCGATAACTTTTGCGCAAACCAATCAAAATACGCTTTTTGCGATTTTATTTACCAAACATATGTAGCATAAAACAAATTGGCCGAAAACGTTAAAAAATTTTGATTTTTACATTTTTTTGGGGGGGGGGAATTTCATATAAAAAAAATGTGAAAAATATTGTTATTTTTGCAAACTTGACGCTCTTTTTTTGTTTATAGCGCATGATCAAAAAATCGCACAGGTGATCAAATACCACCAAAAGAAAGCTCTATTTGTGGGAAAAAAAGGACGTCAAATTCGTTTAGGTACAGCGTCGCACGACTTCGCAATTGTCCGTTAAAGTCACGCAGTGCCGAATCGAATGGCCTGGTCAGGAAGGGGGTAAAATCTTCCAGGGCTTAAGTGGTTAATAGGGAATTTTTACAGTGCATCTGGAAAGTATTTAAAGCGCTTCACTTTTTCCACATTATGTTATGTTACAGCCTTATTCTAAAATGGATTGAATTCATTATTTTCTTCAAAATTCTACAAATAATACCCCATTAATGACAACCTGTAAGAAGTTTGTTTGAAATCTTTGCAAATTTATTTTAAAAATAAATAAATAAAATCACATGTACAGAAGTATTTACAGCCTTTGCTTAACACTTTGTTGAAGCAACTTTGGCACCAATTACTGTACAGCCTCAAGTTCTTTTGAGTATGATGCTACAAGCTTGGCACGCCAATTTTTGGGCAGTTTCTCCCATTTTTCTGTGCAGGACCCCTCACGCTCCTTCCTGTGTGTGGCGTGGTCTGCCAAGCCCGCCCGCCTATTTGGTCCTCAGCTCCCGTGGGAGACATACAGGGTCATGTGTCTGCCCCCAGTGCCAGTTGCAGTTAAGGCTACATTGTACATTTTGGGAATTGGGGAGCTCTGTCTCCCCTTCCTTTTCTTTTTTTCTCCCCCTTTCCAGTTTTTAATATTTGTGGTATGTGTAAAGGGAGCGCTGATAAATGAATCGATTAAAAAGCTGCAACTAAAATCAGATTACCCAGTGGGGATAATTAAGTGTACAAATAATTATGTGAAGCTTATAAACATAAATATGTAAACAATAGTGACACCAATATCAATAATATATAGCATGAGATCTAAAACATAAAAGTCCATAAAATTCATAAAAGGTCCATATATGCAAAAGTTCATATAAGTCCTTGAATGAAGAGATCCCAATACCAAACAAGTGATTTCAATGAAAACAATGAGGGAAAGGTGTTTCAAGGTGTTTGTTAAAGTGCAGGTATTCCCCTTACCAGACGGGTGAAAAATAAGGTGCAATATATCTCCAAACAAAAAGATGCGTGCAGTGATATAGATAGCCCAGCTCTGCCCACCTCGTGGCCGATTTGAGAGTAGATAAACTATTACCAGATAGCATAAAGCTTAAGGTGTATGGATGACTTCTGGATATCTTTCAGCCCAATTGTAATGACCGTTCCCCCAAGCTTGCGGCTCCCTGTTGTCCCTTGGAAGTCAAACTTCATCCAGGTGTTCACAGGTGATATCCTCTGCACTGCAGCCACTTCCTGTAATGACCTGCCCGCCTATTGGGTCCTCAGCTCCCGTGGGAAACATACAGGGTCATGTGTCTGCCCCCAGTGCCAGCTGCAGTCAAGGCTACATTGTAAGTTTTGGGAATTGGGGAGCTCTGCCTCCCACTTCCTTTTCTTTTTTTCTCCCCCTTTCCAGTTTTTAATAGTTACCATTGCTGCTTTCTCTCATACTCAATTATTTTTATAGATTCACGTCATGCATCTACTTCTGATGAAATGGCAATTAGTCCACGAAACGCGTCAAGTCTGCTGATGTATTGATTCCAATATACTACCTACTACTTTGTATACTCTGCAATGCTGGTCTCTATGAACCTGGACTTGGGGACTATTTACCAGTTTTATCATTATTTAATTTTGTTCTTACATATTATACATGTTATGGTTGTACAAATTGTATTTATCATTAAATGTGTGACCTTGTCCTGTCAACCTTGTCATGTCTCTCATTCAAAGTCCCAACCCTCCTTTATTCTCTACTTGAAACAGGGATGGAGGCGCACGACATCACCAATCGGGCGCCTCATTTAAAGTCCCAAACTTTCCCCTCATTTTGCAATCAGGTTGGACGGGGAGCGTCGGTGCACAGCCATTTTCAGATCTCTCCAGAGACGTTTCAATTGGGTTCAAGTCTTGGCCATTTAAGAACATTCACAGAGTTGTCCTATAGCCACTTTGTTACCTTGGCTGTGTGCTTAGGTTCGTCCAGTTGGAATATGAACCTTCACCCCAGTCTGAGGTCCACAGCGTTCTGCAGCAGGTTTTCATCAAGGATGTCTTTGTACATTGCGGCATTCATCTTTTTCTCAATCCCAACTAATATCCCAGTTCCTGCCACTCAAAAACATCCCCACAGCAGGATACTGCCAGACATGATGCTTGCCATTCAGTTTGGTGGAGTGCTGCAGAAATGGTTGTTCTTTCAGAAGGTTCTGCTCTCTCCATAGAGAAACACTGGAGCTCTGTCAGAGTGACCATCGGGTTCTTGGTCACCTCCCTGACTAAGGCCCCCAATCACTCAGTTTGTCCTGGGCGGCCCACTCTAGGAAAAGCCTTGGTGGTTGCAAACTTCTTCAATTTATGAATGATGGAGGCCGCTGTGCTCGTCTGGACCTTCAATGCTGCAGAAATGTTTCTGTACCCTTCCCCAGATCTGTGCCTTAAAACAATCCTGTCTTGGAGGTCTACAGACAATTCCTTGGACTTCATGGCTTGGTTTGTGCTCAGACATGCACTATTAACTGTGGGACCTTATATAGACAGGGGTGTGCCTTTCCAAATCATGTCCAATCAACTGAATTTACAACAGGTGAACTTCAATCAAGTTGTAGAAACATCTCAAGGATGATCAATGGAAACAGGATGCACCTGAGCTCAATTATGAGTGTCATGGCAAAGGCTGTGAATACTTATGTACATGGGATTTTCTTTTTAATATAGTTGCAAAGATTTCAACAAACCTTTTTTCACATTGTCATTATGGGGTATTGTTTGTCGAATTTTGAGGAAAATAATGAATTTAAAACATTTTGGAATAGGGCTGTAACATAACAAAATGTGGAAAAAGTGAAGAGCTGTGAACACTTTCCAGATGCATTGTACATTTAGAAATGGGTTTGATGGTAATCTATTATCAGGCTCGCTAGCCAGCAGACCCAGGACATGTTTTTCCAACTTAGGCAGGAGTAGAGTAGAGTAGAGTAGAGAGGAGGCAGGATGCATATTTCTGCTGGGTCCTTTCCTTACCCCTGTCCAGAATTATGATTGTTAGATATACACCCAGCACAACTGTGACAGGCTGAGTGTGGCTTGGGGCAACTAAGATAGGCTCTCTGTAAATTAACATGAAAAATCTAGTAACTTGCTAATGATAGAGAATTTCTACTCAGAGGCCTCTAATGGGAAGTTAAGTAATCTCAGCCTGGCTGATTAAGATGGCGCATACAGAAGTCAACCAGGAGATAAGTCTGCCATAATGTGTATAAATGCTGTGCATACTTGCACATTACAGCAAAACTCTGGGGCACCTCCAGTTTATTTCCACTTTAACCACCGGGCCAATTCTGACACTTCTCACATGCATGTAAAAATCATCATTTGTTTTGTTAGGCAATATTTGTTAGAAAATTAATTAGAACCCCCAAACATTATATTATTTTTGAAAGCAGAGACCCTGGAGAATAACAATTCCAACAACCACCATTTTATATGTTGTACAGACATTTTTAAAACTCAAATTTTCAGGAAAAAATACAATTAAATTTTAGTGCACAAAAACAATATACTATACATTTTTTTGTAAAATATAAAAGATGACGTAAGTAACATGTCACGGTTTAAAATTGCATACGTCCATGGAATGATGACAAACTATGGTACCTAAAAATCTCTATTGGCAACACTTCAAAAGCCTTTAAAGGTTACCAGTTAAGAGTTCAACAGGAGGTCTGGCACCATAATTATTGCTCTCACTTTGACATTCATGGCAATACCTCACGTGTGTTGTGCAATCGCTATTTACATATGTGTACGCGACATACGTATGCATTTGTGTGTGAGCAAAGGGGAACTACATTTTTTTTATTTGTTTTACATTTTATTATTTTAAACTTTTTTTACACTGTAAAAAAATATATAAAATTGTTATCAATTTTATTGCTATTACAAGGGAAGAACAATATCCCTTGTGATAGCATGGGCACTGGCAGGTACTCTTTACTGAGAGATGTCAGGTCTATTAGGCCCCAGATCTCTCCTCTACCCTCAAAACAGAAATTTGATAATGGCTTGTAAACATCAAACCAAAACCGAAGTTACAAATTCCTTGTCACTTCTGGTTTCTTATATTTCAGAGGGGAGGCGGGTACAGATGTACTTTCCTCCCCTCTTCGTTAAGTACTGTACAATATAGCAGCGGCCCTGGGCTCCTCGATCACATGGAAGAGCCCAGTACAGGTGATTGGCTGGCGAGTTGCGCTGGGAATTTTCTTTGGTTTTGGTTTGCGTTGCCCTTCCATGTGCTTCTTGCTGTGAAGAGCAGTTATAGGTGGGGGCAGTGACCAGTTGTTTATTACTGATGCAATATTGGTGAGGGACACACTGCACACCTTATCTGCCATTGTCCTGTTCACCCCTGTGCCTTAAGGGGGGCTGAGCTACCTCCAGGCTCAAATGCCCTCTAACTATCCATTAGAATGCATGTGCTTCCACTGTGGAGGCTCTCATAAATTTACAAGAATTAGGACTGCAGAAATATTGGGATGCCTTGGAGCGGCTCTGCAGCTTACAAATGTATTTCTAAACGTGTGCTAACTTTATAAACTCTGTTTTGAATGCAAATGGTTAGACAGGATAGACAGGATAATTTGGTTGCTAGCAGATTGGCTGGCGAGTTGAGCTGGGAATTTTTCTTTGGTTTTGTTTTCCAGTACAGGTGATGCCTTGCAGACGTGATTGGGTGGCTGGACAGCCGCTCAGCTCACTTTTACATTAAAGCCCATCACTGGCTAAACATTTTGGTACCAGAATCATGGCTGCAGCTATATCCATAATTGCAGTACAGCCACTTCAACCAGAGGGGATACAGGTACATCTTAAGGGGTTGAAGTGGTGTGTTGCATTTGATAGGGATATAGATTATATACACATACAAACACTATATATATATATATATATATATATTACACATACACACACACACAGGGCTTGACAAATTTGCCTGAAATCTAGGAGCCAGCTAAAAAAATTAGGAGCCAGTTTTTTTTTTTTTTAACAAACAACCAAGCTTTATTTACAAAAAAATAACATACTAAATTTACAAATAAAGAGGACTAGAACCCCACTCTCCTCTATAGGGCAATCGGATGGAAACAGACTGTCTGTCTGTTTCCATCCGATGCTATCTGATCCGATCCACGGGATGGATAGAAAATAGAACCACCATCTGACTGTTTTTGGAGGACAGGATCAGATGGCGGCAGATTACTGCTCCATAGAGGAGACTGAAGGGTCTGATCAGGTCTGCCTGAAAAACTGACAGGCGGACTTGATCAGACAGCACGTGTAAAAAGGGGCCTTCGGCTGCATGGCTGTGGCATGGCAATTAGAAATAAAAAAATATATATATATTTTTTTTTAATAGTTTAAAAAATAAATAATAATAACCACACTCCCTGTCCACTTACCTTTAAGCAAAGGTAAGTGGACAGGGAGATGAAGCCTGCAAAAATTTACCTCTCATCTCCTCTTGGGAAGGAGATGGACAGGCAGGGGAAACAGCAATTAGTGACTGCTTGTCAAACTCCTGGCCACCACAAGAGGGCGCCAGTTCCCCGTTCTCTCACTGAAGAAGGCTGAAAAGCCGCGGCCTCAATTATCGGATGGTGTGGTAGTCTGTGCACTCGGGGAAGGGGGGCGCAAAAAATGACAGGACACCTCCTGCAGTGCGCCCCAGGTCGCTAATTCTAGTCGCCAATGCAACATAGCGCCTGGGGTTTGTCGAGCCCTGTGTATATATATATATATATATATATATATATATATATATATATATATATATAAAAATGTATGCCCGGGTGGGTGTTTTCTAACTGTGGGGGGGGGGGGGGGGCTTATGGAATCAACATAGGAACCTGTGTTCCTAAATAGGAGGAACACAAGAGCCCTTTGATGATTGCTGAGTGAACAACGGTCTGCTGTGTTTGCACGGGGAGCGATCGCGGCAGCCGGCCCCGCGGATCAGCATCTCCACCCGCGAATGGGCGCGCGTGCCCCCACGATCGCTACCACAAAGCACTGTACAGGTACGGCAATTTGCGGGAATCTGCTGACTTGCCGCTGTACATCTGCGGTGGCTGGTTGGTGAGTGGTTAATAGGAAAAATTTCATTTTTGACTGGCGTTTCCCGTTATTTTCCAAAATGTAAATATTACAGTTATGATCAAAGTCTACTGAAAGTATTTTGTGTTTTGTCATCTCTTACCTGTATAGTAGACACATTCATCCCAGCCATCTTTCTGCCAGGCTGAATTTCTAATGTCATCCCTGCTCTGTAAGTCTTTGTAAGCTAGAAAGAAATTATAGTAGCAGGTAAGAACACAACTGCAGCCATGGCCTAAACACATTAATTGAATGATTACACCTACACATTTAACCACTGATCAAGGAAGGCCAAATATACACACATTTCAATTTGCTGACACTAATAATTACTGTATTGATGCAACAGGCAACAATAATAAAATTACATCAGGCATATATGGGTTGGCTTTCTAGCTCTACCAGAGAATTTTAATCCACAGTGAAAGGCTGGTGGACCACAAAGTCTACATACAGCATTAAGAGTGGATGTGTGCTCCTATGAATCGATGTGACTGTTTGGAAGATGTGAACTAGTGGGCAAGGTGGTCTCACAGGGCAACCATTCTCCACTAGGCAAAGACACCGTCTTGCATAGTGCACTTGGCTCATTATGAGAAGGTGGTCACAATCTCAGCTAAAAATTAAGCTCACATCTACAAAATTCTACTCCTTGTTTTTAAATTAAAAGGTAACCTTAAACCATAAAATGACAGCATTTAGATACACATCCTTTGAATGCAATGCGTTATCAAAAGACTAAAATTACTGATACTATCATCCTTTAACCCTTTTACTACTACCGATGTAGAAACTACTTTGTCAGCTTTGAGGGTGGGGCTGTTGGGAGTGTGTGTAAATCTGTCAGCTGTCAGATGGAAGTAATCCGGTGGCTATGTAACAGGGGTAACCCCCAGTTACTCCTGGTCCCCCTCCCTTTAGACCACTGATGTCTCATTAAAGAGAAATTGTCACCAAAGTGCACACATTGCAGTTCACATCACACATTAATTCTAAAGAAATAGAATTCCTGGACTTTATGTTTTTCAGCTTAACAATTCTTAGATGTGGTAGCCGCATTTGTTTTCTGTATATGTAGCAGTTAAAGGGTTCAGACAGACAATTTACTACTGACATGGGTGCTTACAATGATCAGCTTTTATTTATTTTTATATAGTTAAATAATAAATGTATGTAAAACATTTATCACAAGCATCAGACATCAATAAAAACCTGTTTAAACACCATCCCACTTAGATCACTGTTTAAAGTGTTACTAAACCCAGGACCCTGCATTCACTATATCTGGTCTCCCACAGTACACAGAACATGGAAATGCAATTATTTTAGTAAATATAAACTGCTAAATACTTTTTTTTTTTTATCAGCAGTATATAGCAGTCTTGTGACGTATCAGTGTCCGGCCGAGCACTGGGTAAAGCTTGTCGTTTTCATTCTGTTTTGACTGTCCCATGAGGCCACATGAGTGCTGATAGGCCCTGTGCTTATCACAGTAAACCTCGCAAAAAAAAATAAAGCAGCAATATACACCAAACTGAGCATGTGCAGAGAGACACCAAGGCTCTGTACTATCAGCAGATGAATTGGGGACAGTAAAAGAAGGGAAGGATCTTTTTACACAATACAGAGGATTAACCCCTTAGGTTCCACAGTGAGTATAACAAGCTTACGTTACTGTATATACACAATGATTTTACTGTTGTGGGTTTAGTAACACTTTAACTGTTCAAAACTTAAAATTCAAAAGATACAAAAAATTAAAACATTTTGATCAATAAGAGTACCTGCAGTATACTAAAAATAACATTTTATTCATTATGAAAAATGCTGGTTGACAAATCAATTTTTAACTTTCTTGTATCTTTTGAATTTAAGTTTTGAAGCATTAAGCAATGATCTCAATAGGGCGGTGCTTGAGTTTCAGACAGGTTTTTATTTTTATCTGATACTGTGTTACTAGAACCCTTACACTTTGACCTGCAGTATCTTGGAGAGGAAAGTGGCTCAGTCCTTGGAGGGAAAAATGTTTTTTACTTTATGGGGTTTGTACACCACATAGTCACTGAATATGTTTAGACTACCATACAAAAGCCTTTAGTTGTACTTTTATGGATGGAAAACATCTTTACCCCACAAATGATGGACCATGTAGAGTTGACCAATCTGTGAGAAAAAGCCAGCCACCGCTTCACTGCCATCCTGTCTATACCTTATGGCTCGAGCCCTGCCAAACAAAGAAAAATGCAGGTGAAATTATAACAGCTAAAAATACATTACATTATTCAAGCCTGCATACAGGCTCTTACCTGTAACCATGTTCACATTAAGAGCAGCTAAATTCTCTGCAGTGTAATAAATTCAGTTCTGAATGAAGGGTTCATTTACAGCTCTGCACAGTGTCAGAACTGAACATTTAAAGTGAATTTTCCAAGCGAACAGAACATGACTCTGAATGCTAATCTCTCTATTGGATTTAGTAACCATCAAAGGGGCCCGAGATTCATTTGCTATGCTGTGAATGGAACTCACTCAAAAAATTGCATAGAAAGGTGCAAGCAAACCATACACACAAATGCCAACATAGTTGAGGGGAAAACAAAAAAAAGTCACATGCTTGATTTCAACAGATGAAGTATAGAACTAAAGACGCAAATCTTTAAAGAGGAATAGTTCTCCATTCGTTTGCATTGTAAATTATTATTTTTACTTTTTGTATAGGTTCATTACTCTACCAAGCCACATCAAAACATCAGACTTCAAATTGACTTGGTGTTCTCCTATTAGAACGGGTCCTGTGCTAATCAATGGCGAGCGACCGAGCGCGACTTGTCAGGCTGACAAGTCGCCTGACAAGTCGCGCTAGTCTGAATGGGGTCTTATCCTCTATATCTGTTAGTAACAATTGTCCTCAGGACTGAAAGTGGTTTAAAGTTCTAAAGTTTTTACTGGAACAAGAATAGAGGGATTGCCTGAAATGGGTAAAGTTGCAGTGATAGATTCTAAGAGAGAAATTCAGTCAAGTTGGAGAGATTTACTCTTAGGTGTTGAGTCTCTGGGACAGGAAGGGATGTGAAATCTCCTGCATAGCACACAGATAGCAAAAAAAAACCTGGCGGGTTTTAACCCTTCCATACTCTATCCAAAAGAAAAGGGTAAAGTTTATCCAAAACTTTTCCAAGTACATCTGCATCAAAATTCATATAATTTCTTACTACTAGCTATGTTATTAAGGATTAAAATGTTACTATTATCGCTAATTTTTTTTCTTAAAAAAAAAAAAAAAAAAAAAAGGGCCTCAAGCCTCATGCACACTGGGTGTCAGAAGTTCTTCTTTAATAGCGTTTGGCATTTTTTTTTTCGGTTTTTAAACGCCCCTCTATGTTAGCCGATGGGTCACACAAAGGCATTTACAGGCGTTTAGAGGCAGAAAAGAAACATCACTTGCATGCTCAGGAGAGAAGCATTTAAGTAGAAAAGATGCCCCACAAGCATAAACATGCCTAAATGCGTTTAGCACTTAAGAATTCATTAATTTCAATGGCCAGAATAAAATAATTTTCTAGTTAATGAAATGAATGAACACCCAAAAGCTTGATGCACCTAAATGCTTTTGTAAAACACAGCTTTCTGCATGTTTTTTAAGAGCTGCTTTTCTTTTGCCTGAAGAAAAGACATTAAGAAGAGCTGGGCAAATGCCCAGTGTGAATGAGGCCTTATACTTAAGTGATAAACAAATAAAAGTCTAACAGTCTGTGTCCTTACCAGTGGTTTCCCCATTCAATCATAGTTCCAGGCTGGAAGAGAAAAAAAGCATGTCCCATGTAGCACAATGGAAATGTATGAACGATAGAGCTAACAATGTAAACTAGCTACAGAAATCTTATTTATTTAAAATTACAAAACGTGTTACATATGTGCAGCAAGATGCAGGTGCCAGCAAATGAGTATGATCTGCTATGCCCCAGGCTACCTTCAGGCTCTGCTACAGGTAACTGCTAACCTCACAGTATTTTTATATATTTTTTTGCTTTCCTAAATCTTACCTTACCTTGCTCAAGGCAATTAAATTATGCAAAAAAAAACACAGAATTTTTGTAAAATCTTACCTGTAAATTCCTTTCTCTGAATCCTCCGACAGTCGCCGCCTCATCTAAGTCATCACTATTGGGTATTGTCCACCTATCCATAGGAATAGCTAGGCATATAGACAGTCAAAAGACAAAAGGCATTAGCATATACACACCCACGGGGGCTGTCCCATCTGGTCAATACCCCCCCCTGCATCACCACTCCCAACTCAGTTTGGTAGCATAGCAGTAAGTAATAAGAACCCTAAAAGAGGGGCGGGGACTGTCGGAGGACTCAGAGAAAGGAATTTTACAGGTAAGATTTTACAAAAATTCAGTTTTCTCTTACGTCCTCCGACAGTCGCCGCCTCCTCTAAGTCATCACTATTGGGATGTCCCAAAGCAGTATAGACATGAGGGGTGGGAGACGCAACAGTAGAAAAGGCAACGCAGTACCCACATCAGAGAAAGGAATCCTATATGCACCGTAAGAACCAACTGGGCAACAGAAAAAAACAATGCTCAACAGGAGCAACAGTCCAGGAAAGCAAATGCCAACAGCCAGGAAACCAGAGAAAAAAATGCAAGGGTCCATCATGGCACAGCCGCACTGAGAACTTTGCGGCCAAAAGAAGCATCAGATGATGCCAGAACGTCTACTTTGTAGAACTTGGAAAAAGTGTGCACCGACGACCAAGTCGCCGCCTTGCACACCTGGGTCACCGAGGCCCGATGCCAACAGGCCCAGGAAGTACTCAAAGACCTGGTAGAGTGCGCCTTAACAGGGAAGGGCGGAACCCGTTCCATCAAGGCATAGGCCTGCTCAATGGTCTGTCTGATCCACCTGGCAATAGTCGCTGCCGATGCAGCCATGCCCTTCCGAGGTCCCTCAGGAAGGACAAAAAGAGAGTCCGCCTTCCGAAAGGATTCCGTAGATTTCAGGTAAACCTTGATCGCCCTGACAACATCCAAGGAATGCAAAGCAATCTCCTTTGGATGCTTAGGCTTTGTACAAAGCGAAGGGAAGACAATTTTCTCATTAAGGTGGAACTCAGTGATTACCTTGGGAAGAAAGGACGGGGGTGTTCTCAACACCACCTTATCCTTATGAATTATCAAGTAAGGGGAGCGGCAAGACAACGCCGCCAGCTCCGACACTCTGCGAGCCGAAGTGATCGCCACAAGAAAGGCAACCTTTTTCGACAGCAGAGGCAACGATATCTCCCTGATATTTTCAAAAGGAGCACGCTGCAACGCGGACAGGACCAAGTTCAAGTCCCATGGAGGTAAAGGCTCCCTCCTAGGAGGAGCCAAATGTCGCACACCTTGAATGAATGTGAGCACCAAGGAATGAGACGCCACAGGGCGTTGGAAAAGGACCGCCAGTGCTGACACCTGGCCCTTTATAGTGGCCAGTGCCAGGCGCTGATCCACTCCAGACTGGAGGAAAGCCAAGATTCTCGACACCGAGTAAGAACGAGGGGAAAACCCCCTGGACTCACACCAGGTGAAGTAGGCTTTCCAGGTACGGTAATAGATCTTACCAGAGGAAGATTTCCTAGCCTTGATCAGGGTAGGGATAACCTCAGAAGATAGACCCTTGTCTTTCAGGACCTGGGTCTCAACAGCCAGGCCGTTAAAGCCAGCGACTGTAAAGCAGGATGGAAGATCGGACCCTGAGACAGGAGATCTTCCCGCAGAGGCAGACGCCACGGAGGCGCCACTGCCAGGTGAACAACGTCGGCGTACCAAGACCGGCGAGGCCAGTCCAGCGCCACCAGAATCACCATGTGCGGTTCCGAGACCAATCTGCGAAGGAACCGGGATAGTAACTGAATCGGAGGAAAGGCGTACATCAGACGATACTGATGCCAAGGGGCCACCAACGCATCCGAGGCGTCCGCCAACGGGTCGCGTGGTCTTGCCACGAACCTTTCCGCCTTTCGGTTTAGCCGGGATGCGAACAGATCCACATCTGGGGATCCCCACTTCGCACACAGCATCTGAAAGACCTCCGGGTGTAGGGACCATTCCCCCTGGTCCAGGGTCTGGCGGCTCAGATAGTCTGCCTGCCAATTCTCCACACCTGGAATGTGAGTCTCGGCCCAAGACAGGATGTCGGTCACCTCCCGGGCCGCTCGAGCACTCCTGGTGCCCCCTGGTGGTTGATGTAAGCCACCGCGGTGGCATTGTCCGTCTGTACGCGAACAGGCAGGCCCTGGAGACGGTCCGACCACTGGAAGAGACAGAGTTTTATCGCTCGTAGTTCCAGCACATTTATCGGGAGGGAGGATTCCTCCTCCGACCAAGTGCCCTGGGCAGACAGGGTGCCCAGGACTCCACCCCAGCCCGACAGGCTGGCATCCGTGGTAACCACTGTCCACACCAACAGGCGGAAGGACTTGCCTTCCGCCACCGACGGGGACTGGATCCACCACAGAAGAGCCAATCTGGTCCGGCGACTCAAGGAGACCTCCAGATCCAAGGACTGAGGAAGTCTGTCCCACCTGGCCAGGATCTCCGTCTGGAGAGCCCGCGTGTGGAACTGGGCAAAGGGAATCGCCTCGAAGGCTGACACCATCAAACCCAGGCCCCGCATGCAGGCCCTGAGTGACGAGGACGGATTGTCCCTGAGGGACCGGATTTCGTCCCACAAAGTCCGGAGCTTGTCCTCCGGCAAGAATACCTTTGCCTGAGCAGAGTCCAGAACCATTCCCAGATAGGGAAGGCGAAGCGACGGAGACAACGCTGATTTTTGAACGTTGATGGTCCACCCGAACTCCTGGAGCGTCTGTACCGTGATGGACAGATCGCGCACAAGGCCCTGACTGGCACGCAATCTCAGAAGCAGATCGTCCAGGTACCCCAGGACCGCAATGCTCTGGGCCCGCAGCAGGCCCAGAACCGGTGCCAACATCTTGGTAAATATCCTGGGTGCCGAAGCGAGACCGAACGGTAACGCCACAAACCGGTAGTGGTCCTCTGCGATAGCGAACCGAAGGTACCACTGATGACCCTCGAAAATGGGGATGTGCAGGTACGCATCCTTCAGATCTATCGAAGCCAGTAATTCTCCTGGGCTCAAGGAGGCCACAACTGAACGGAGAGACTCCATTCGAAACTTCCGAACACGCACAAAGCGGTTCAGCGCTTTTAGGTCCAGAATAGGATGCACTTTGCCCTCCTTCCTGGGCACAGTGAACAGATTCGAATAAAACCCCAGAAACCTGTTCCGGTGAGGCACCAGGACAATCACCCCCTGAGCAAGCATGTCCTGCACCGCTTGATGCAAGTCCTGCAGACGCCCCGGAAGCAGCTGGAGATTGGAGGGAAAAAATCTGTCCGCCGGCCTGGAAAGGAATTCTATCTTGTAACCTGATCGAACAATTTTCCTGGACCCACCTGTCCGAGATCCGGAGCAGCCAAGGTTGGAGGAAACCGCGCAAACGTCCCCCCACCCCAGAAATGGGTGAGGGCGCCCCTTCAGGCAGAGGCGGAGTGTCCCTCCGAACCGGCATTGCCGGTCTTCTGCTTACCCGCCCAGGGTTTCTTCTGGTTGCCCTGGGCCTTGAAGGGCTTGCCCTTGGATTGGTTCCGAAAGGCACGAAAGGACCCCTGATTTGATCTAGGCGCAGAACCCCGCTTGCCACGGAAAGACTTGTTTTTCGGGTTCTGGGGTAGCATAGTGCTCTTACCCCCGTGACGCCTTTTACCAGGGTATCCAATGCCTCGCCAAACAGGCGAGAGCCAGCATAGGGAAAATCAGCCACAGTTTTCCGCAAGGACTGGTCGGTCGACCAGCTCTTCAGCCATATCAGTCGCCGGTTAAGTACCGCGACACTCGAGAGGCGAGCCACCAAGGGGGCCTCATTTAGGGCTGCATCACACAGATACATGACTCCTTGATGGATCTGGTCCACCATTTGCAGTCGTGCAGGCGGCACGTCATCGGACACCAGGTTGCTTCTAAGCACCTTGATCCAATCAGCCACCGCCTGAGCCACCATAACGGACGCGAAAACGGGTTTGAGCAACGAACCCGCCACCGAAATGTCGGGCTAGAGACTCCAACCGCCGGTCCGTGGGATCGAGGAAAACCGGGCTATCCTCAGTAGGAACCAAGGTAGCCTTGTTCAGCACGGCCACAGTGTGATCTACCTGTGGAGGCACACACCATCGCGATTCCGTAGCCGGCGCAAAAGGATAAAGCAATTTGAACCGACTAGGTACCAGGAACGGACGTTTGAACGTGCGCCACATTTCATTAACAGTGTAATGGAATTCCGCTGGGCAGGGAAAAACCTGCGCAGACTTGCGGGTCCTGTGCGTCCCAAATGAGGACACAACGCCCGGAGGACAGGGCTCATCCTCTAAATGTAAGGTTTCCTTAACAGAAACAATCAACTCATCCATGGTCGCCCGTTCTTCGGGTGACCCTGGGGAGGATGTGTCAACACCCTCCACCTCAGCCTCCCCCTTAGACCCCGACTAAAGCTGGAGGAAACTTGCTTTCCTGAGAATCCATGGCTCCAGATAAGAAAAAATTACAGTGCAAAAAATTAGAGTACTGTCCCCTTAAATAGCGCTGCGGAGTGCACAGCCCACCGCTACTGTTACAGCTATGAAGACCCCCAAAAGGAGAAAGAAACTGAGCCAGAAGCAGTATACAGAAGAAGACAGAGGGATAAACTGCAGAGCCCGCAGATCGTTGCTACCTTTGCCTGTGCTGTCTGAGAGGAAGAGGCAATGCTGCTGGAGGGGGATGGCCATAAGCCAGACCCCAGGGAAAATGGCTGCCCCATAGGGATGCATAGGAGGCTACGCCAAGATGGCCGCCGACATGCGGCCGAACCGATCGTTCCACCGCCCACAAAATGGCGGCGGATGGCGCCAAAATGAGCTGTATACTTGCCCCAGAGGGGCTATACGCTTGTGCATAGTAAAAACATGGCGGACCGCGTGATTTTTCCCCCGCAGCGGTTGCCGCACAACACACAGGTCTGTACCCCCAAACATGCACCTAAGGTGACACAGGGACAGGGACCCCCCGGCAAACATACAGATCTGCACACAGCGAACCCCGCAGGGATCGCACAGGGAGTCACACAGGCGCAGACATGGGGACACACAGCAACACAGACTGCCACCCCAGGCAGAGGCCCCACACAGAAAGTACTTACCTGTACCCGATGGCGTGGGGGAGCTTCTATGCACGGATAAACCTCTGTCCTCATCTGACAGGGAGTGCCGTGAGCCAGGGACATGACGCTGCAGTACCGCAGATAAGTCCTGTGAGGTAGCCACCTCACGGCTGCATCCCTGCAGCGAACAGGGATGGGTCGTTCTTAATGCCAGGGCGAACCATAGCTGAACGCTCGATGGCGGGCTGGGGGTCCATCTGACCCTCTGTGCCCTGGAGAACCAGGGCGGCCAGTCCGAATCCCAGCACCGCATGATCCATCTTCATCCGAAGAATAAACTAACACTAAAGCTGACAAAATAAACAGCTAGTAAAGTGAGAGAAAAAAACTGACATTTAAAAGGAAAATCAAATAAAAGATTTAGGAAGGCTGAGACCGAAGCCCCAGCACAAGGTAGCCTGACTATTCCTGATGCTAGGCAAACTAAAACTGAGTTGGGAGTGGTGATGCAGGGGGGTATTGACCAGATGGGACAGCCCCCGTGGGTGTGTATATGCTAATGCCTTTTGTCTTTTGACCAAGTCTATATGCCTAGCTATTCCTACGGATAGGTGGACAATACCCAATAGTGATGACTTAGAGGAGGCGGCGACTGTCGGAGGACGTAAGAGAAATTGGATTTTTGTAAGAACTTACCGTAAAATCCTTCTCTCCAAGCCCTCCGACAGACGCAGCTCTCAATGTTTCTTCACAAATGGGTAATGTGCCATCTACAGGAGTAGACTAGGCAGTGAAAGCTTTACACTTGACAGGCCTATAGGGGCTGTCCCACATGACATTACCCCAGACACACTGTGCTCACTAATCAGTTTTATAGCAAGTAGTGAAAGAAAACATAACCAACCCCAAAATAGAGGGGCGGGAGCTGCGTCTGTCAGAGGACTCAGAGAAAATTATGCTACGGTAGGTTCTTACAAGAATCTAATTTTCTCTTACGTCCTCTGACAGACGCAGCTCTCAATGTTTCTTCACGAATGGGACGTCCCAAAGCAGTGTAGGCATGAGGGGGTGGGAAGAACGCAACCAAAAACAGTTAACGCATTTCCAAGGCCAACAGGGTAACAGAAGCTCAACCAAACCAACAGGAGCTAACGCATTTCCAAGGCCAACAGGGTAACAGAAGCTCAACCAAACCAACAGGAGCTTACCCCAAAACGAAAATCGACCCCTGAAGAGAAAAATCAAGTCTCTTTGTCAAACAGCAGCCTGCAAATCCTTGCAGCCAAAGGAAGCATCCGAGGATGCCATTAGATCAATCTTGTAGAATTTTGTAAAGGTGTGCACAGACGACCAGGTCGCCGATTTACACCCCTGAGCCACAGAAGCCTGATGACGAAAAGCCCAAGAGGCACTCAGCGCTCTCGTAGAATGGGCCCTCACAGGGAGAGCAGGAACCTGACCCTTTAATGAATAGGCCTGAATCATAGTCTGTCTCATCCATTTTGATATGGTTGCAGCAGACACAGCCGAACTCTTACGAGATCCCTCAGGAAGGACAAACAGAGAATCAAATGTCCAAAGGGATTCCATGGCCGACAGGTAAACCCTGAGCGCCCGAACCACATCCAGCGAATGCAAGGCAAATTCCTTGGGATGCTTAGGCTTAGCACAGAGCGAAGGCAAAACAATATCTTCATTACAGTGGAAAGCGGACACCACCTTAGGAAGAAAGGATTGGTTAGGTCGCAGAACAACCTTATCCCTATGAACTACCAGATATGGCGAGCGGCAAGACAGAGCCGCCAACTCAGACACCCTGTGAGCAGAGGTGATAGCCACCAAGAAGGCAACCTTCTGAGACAGCAAAGGCAAAGGAAATTTCTCTGATATTCTCAAAGGGAGGCTGTTGAAGAACGGACAAAACCAAATTCAGATCCCACAGAGGTAAAGGGGACCTCCTCGGCGGAGCCAGATGACACACCCCTTGAATAAAAGTGCAAATCAAGAAATTATTCGCCAAGGGACGTTGGAAGTAAATGGCCAAGGCCGACACCTGACCTTTAATCGTGCTGAAAGCTAAACGTTGCTCCACACCTTTCTGCAAGAAAGCCAAGACCCTCGCCACAGAAAAAGAGCGAGGATGCAACCCTTGCATCTCACACCGGGCAATGTACATCTTCCAAGTACGATGACATATCTTCCTGGAAGTCGCCTTCCTAGCCCTCAACAAGGTAGGAATCACAGATTCAGAGAGGCCCTTGTCTCTCAACACCTGGCCTTCAACAGCCAAGCCATTAAAGCCAGTCACCATAAAGCAGGATGGAAGATCGGTCCTTGAGACAGCAGATCCTCCCTCAGAGGCAGCCACCAGGGTCCGCGTACCAAGACCTGCGAGGCCAATCTGGAGCCACCAGAATTACCTGCACCTTCTCCACCGCCAACCTGCGGAGGAACCTTGACAACAGCTGTATCGGAGGAAAGGCATAAAGCAACCAATAGTGGCTCCAAGGCACCACCAGTGCGTCCGCAGGGTCGGCCAGAGGATCTCGAGCCCTGGCCACAAACCGCTTAACCTTTCTGTTTAGACGAGATACAAACAGATCCACCTCCGGAGTTCCCCACCATAGACACAGGAGGCGAAAAGCCTCCGGATGCAGGGACCATTCCCCCTGATCCAGAGCCTGATGACTCAGGTAATCCGCCTGCCAGTTCTCCACCCCTGGAATGTGGACTGCAGAAAGAAAGTGCGCCTCGGCCTAAATCAGAATCTCAGCCACTTTCCTGGTCGCCCGTGCACTCTTGGTGCCCCCTTGGTGATTGATGTAAGCCACAGCCGTCAAACATTTCTCAAAAGAAAAGAAAAACTGAGACCAGAGTCCCAGCAGGGAACCTAGGGGTCCTACTCCTAAAACTAGGCAGCAAGAAACTGATTAGTGAGCACAGTGTGTCTGGGGTAATGTTATGAGGGACAGCCCCTATAGGCGTGTCAAGTCAAACGCTTTCACTGCCTAGTCTACTCCTGTAGATGGCGCATTACCCATTCGTGAAGAAACATTGAGAGCTGCGTCTGTCAGAGGACGTAAGAGAAAAGACATTAGCAATCACAGCATTCTAGATATACTAAAAAGGACATCAGAAACTCAATTTCCTCATACTTCAGAGAAATCCTGTTTAGGGTACAGAACTCATACAGATGTCACCAAGATACTTGTATGAGAATAAGGTTTTAAAGTTTGACCTTGTGACTTATGTAGTTTTAAAATAGCATTGAAGAAGGTGGTAGAGAACAAAATCGGAGGAAACCTATTAAAGTGGAACTAAACTTCCATCACTAACTTTTACCTATAGGTAAGCCTATAATAAGGCTTACTTATAGGTAGTGTAAATATCTCCTAAATGGGCACCGTTAAGAAGATATTTACTGTACATGCAGCCAGTGACATCACTGGCGCATGCGCGCTGAAGGAACGGACTGCCGTACCAACATTCCTTCAGAGCTAATAGTAAGGGGTGGGGGATACTGCGCTTCTAGGAAGTGTTAAGACTAGTCTTAAAGTGAATACTCAATTGTGAAATAATAAAGAGTGATTCATGTATAAAATGATTTAGTCCCTCAAGAAAGGGAAATTGATACTAATATTATATAACAATAAAGTGCATTAGTGTAAACAATCCAAAATTAGATAATAACCATTAGTACTCTTATCTCCATAAAGATACATACATCAGGTATAAAGTGCATTGGTGAAGTACATATTTAAATGAATAATACAATTAAGATAAGAGCATTAACTTGTATTATTCATTTAAATATAGACTTCACCAATGCACTTTATACCTGATGTATCTTTATGGAGATAAGAGTACTAATGGTTATTATCTAATTTTGGATTGTTTACACTAATGCACTTTATTGTTATATAATATTAGTATCAATTTCCCTTTCTTGAGGGACTATAATTTTATACATTAATCACTCTTTATTATTTCACAATCGAGTATTCACTTTAAGACTAGTCTTAACACTTCCTAGAAGCGCAGTATCCCCCACCTCTTTTAGCTTTTTTACTGCATGGTTTTCAGTACCGATACATGCAGCATCTGGGAAGGATCTTATTTTATCACACATTTCCTCAGACAGCGCGTGACTCATATCTTTATTTTATAAATTCCTTCAGAGCTGTGCCGTAAACTGTGATGTCATTGCGGCTCTGGGCAGTCACAGGGCTGGAGTCTATGAACCCGGAAGCAAGATGAGTGACGATGGGAGTGCCTGCAGCTCTGTTATCTCGTCACTGGAATAGCTTTGTTTTGAAGGTAAGTTTCACAATGTGCTAGTATGCTAAGCATACTAGCACATTATGACATTACCTTACAGTGTAAGAAAAAATAAATAAATGTCCAGCGGCTTACAACAGCTTTAAGTGGTCCAGAAGCAAGAGCTGCAGAACTGAACTGAAACATGATGTATTTACAAACATAGTATATACTACCCAACAGTGGAGTTTCAGTATGGTGTGAAATTATAATTTTAAGTATCTGAACCTAAAAGTAATGGTATCCTGGCATCATATGTAATATGTTTATTAGTTACATCTCTCATGCTACAATTGAAGCACAACTATTGCTCTGAAATCTAGTACTGTCTCAGCTCACCAACTTTCTAGCAGATACAGCAAAATCCTAGTATTAGTGAACAAGTATTTTTCCCAAAATCCAAAATGTAGACATATTTGTCTGAAAACACAGTACATGACAGACATGAAAAACCATTGACTATTATTATGTATTTTCAGAAAAAAAACAACCTACCCTCAGCTGGTAGGACCTCAGCTCATATATGTTGGGCCCTTGCCTTGGGACAGGTTCATTCCAGAAGCTGAACTCTAGAAGCAGCTGATTTTTACGAGACAGCAACATGTTGCCTCGTTCTTTGCGAAACTCTGTGAACTCCTTGGAAAGAAGAGAAATCACAAAATAAAGATGTAAATAACAGCAAGAACAGGGCATCCAATAAAAGTGGAGACCTCACTAGGCTAATAACGTCATTTACTGATAAGTCAGGTTCTTGCTTACATTTTCTAGCCAACTCTAGAAAAAGACCAGTTGACATTTGAGATGGTCACTGCCATTTTTATTTTTTACAAATCTGGTATCAGTAATAATTCAGGAGATCATTGAAGAAATGTAGCAGGGTAAATATGGAATATGAAAAAAAAAAAAAAAATGGCACTGTGGTATACAGAAGGAGGAGTCTGTTACTTGGGTACACCTGTACTGGGTGCTTGCAATATTACTTTAAGAGCAGCGCTGCATGGAGGACACCTTAAGGTGCCATAGCATATATTTATTGTGACAGCTCACATACCTTCCCTAAAAGTTGCCCGAGGTTAAAGTGAAAATTTCTACTTTTTATAGGTGAATTTTGCCATAGGCCTTGGCAAGCCCCACTAATGCCGACGATCAGTCCTGGCCATAGGTTGGTAAAGCACCAAAAGCTGTCTTGTAGGGAGGCGGCATACAGTGCCTTTGAAAAAGTAATGACACCCCTTGAAATTTTCCACATTTTGTCATGTTACAAGCAAAAATGTAAATGTATTATATTGGGATTTTATGTGATAGACCAACACAAAGTAGAAGGAAAATGATAAATGGTTTTCAACATTTTTTACAAATAAAAATTTGAAAAGTGTGGAGTGCATTTGTAATCAGCCCGAACTAAAATCTAGTGGAACTAATTGCCTTCAGGAGTCACCTAATTAGTAAATAGAATCCATCTATATGCAAATCAATCTCAGTAAAAATACAGCTGCTCTGTAAAGCCCTCAGAGGTTTGTTGGAGAACCTTTGTGAACAGACAGCATCGTGAAGGCCAAGGAACACAGCAGACAGGTCAATGATAAAGTTGTGGAGAAGTTTAAAGCAGGGTTAGGTTATAAAAAAAATATCCCAAGCTTTGAACATCTTATGGAGCACTGTTCAATTCATCATCCAAAAATGGAAAGAGTATGACATAACTGCAAACCTACCAAGACATGGCCGTCCACCTAAACTGACAGGCCAGGTAAGGAGAGCATTATTCAAAGAAGCAGCCAGGAGACCCATGGTAACTCTGGACGAGCTGCAGAGATCCACAGCTCAGGTGGGAGAATCTGTTGACAGGACAACGATTAGTCATGCATTCCACAAATCTGGCCCTTATGGAAGAGTGGCAAGAAGAATGCCCTTGTTGAAAGAAAGCCATAAGTAGTCCTGTTTGTAGTTTGCGAGAAGCCATATAAGGGACACAGCAAAAATGTGGAAGAAGGTGCTCTGGTCAGATGAGACCAAAATTGAACTTTTTGGCCTAAAAGCAAAAAGCTTTGTGTGGCAGGAAACTAACACTACACATCACCCTGAAAATACCATCCCCACCTTGAAACATGATGTTAGCAGGGACATGGAAGCTGGTCAGAGATGATGGGAAGAAGAATGGAGCTGGTCAGAGATGATGGGAAGATGAATGGAGCTGGTCAGAGATGATGGGAAGATGAATGGAGCTAATTACTGTTCAATAGTAGAAGAAAACCTGTTTGAGTCTGCAAAGGACTTGAGACTGGGGAGGAGGTTCACCTTCCAGCAGGACAACGACCCTAAACATACAGCCAGAGCTACAATGGAATGTTTTAGATCAAAGCATATTCATGTATTAGAATGGCCCAGACAAACTCTAGACCTAAATCCAATTAAGAAACCTGTGGCAAGACTTGAAGATTGCTGTTTAGACACTCTCCATCCAATCTGACAGAAAATTAGCTATTTTGCAAAGAAGAATAGGCAAAATTTCACTCTCTAGATGTGCAAAGCTGGCAGAGAAATACCCAAAAAGACTTGCAGCTGTAATTGCAGCGAAAGGTGGTTCTACAAAGTATTGACTCAGGGGGGCTGAATACAAATGCACGCCACACTTTTCACATATTTGTAAAAAAAAAAAAAATTGAAAACCATTTATCCTTCCACTTCACAATTATGTGCCACTTTGTGTTGGTCTATCACAAATCCCAATAAATGAATTTATGTTTTGGGTTGTAACATGACAAAATGTTGAAAATTACAAGAGATATGAATACTTTTTTAAGGCACTGTATCCCTCTGTTAATTATTTTCAGCTCTTACAACACTGGAAGTGAAATCTCACAATTAAGGTATGCCCTGGCACCTTATGTTGCCAGCTATACCATGCTGGCCATAGTCTGCACCCATTCTAGGTATACAACTAAGTGTTTACCTCTGGAAATTATTGGGTAAACTAAAGATTCCTTTTTTTTTTTTTTTTTTTTACATACCTAAGCCCTGTCAAGTGCATGTTGGACAAGCTTTTTACACATAGGGAGTACAAACACGTGATATAATTCTCAATAAAAAAAATTTCATCCAATGCCAGCATATTCATGCGATTTGTTGTGTTTTTCATACATTGTCCTGTTTTTTATGACAATTACTGTAAAAGATTGTTTCAGCACTGTAGAAAGTGAGTAAATGGAGGGCTATATGACTAACATTACACACAAATACCTAAGGAAGAGGAACTTAACCTAAAAGAGCAGCATACCATATAGTAGTAACTATAGGGAAGGCTTACCTTGTTTTTTCTGAGTTTATTCATCACCTCTGTCAGTGCTGGATATCCTCCCTCATACCTCCACAAGTGAACTGCAATGTAAAAAAGTCATGAAAGTCTGTGCACCACACATTCTTTCAGGGTTTGTAAAATTATTTAAAAAGGAGAAGTAATATTTATCCATTTTATCCATTGCTGAGAACGTTAGGTATTGTTTTAAAATGCTATTCCATTGAACAGTTTTAGAATGTTATAGAATTCTAAGGTCCCTTCACACTGCTATATTGCATTAAGTCAGGCCACTCATAAATGGACTACTGTAATGCAAAAAAGTAGGTGCATGTACTATTTTTTCTAAAGAACCTTTAAATGCACCATAGTGTCTTACCCCGCGTTGTCGAATGCTACAACGCATGTAAAAGGTGCATTGGGGGACCATGCAGAATAGCACCGCACCAATGTACAGCAATGTACCCTATTGATCCCTAAAAACAAACTTACCATAAAACCCTTTTCGTTCATTAACGTAAACAGTTTATTGCTTGAACATACAATAGTAATCAAACAGTAAAACGTAAAAAATATAAAGTGCAAAATCCTGCAAACAGGAATTTAAAATGCAACATACAACATAGCAGCTGAACTTGAGAAATTCTCAGTGAGAATAAACTAAAAAGTTGGTCAAACAACAAATTGATCACACATACAGATAGCATTGTAATTTGTAAACATGTAGTCCTGTGTCACACCACCATCACAATTTGATGGTGGCGTGCGACAGTGACACTGGACTACCTGTTTACATCACAATGCTATTTCTGTGTGTGATCAAGTTGATTCACACATGACACAAACATGACCTGTGAATGGTCACTTAATCAGCAATGGCAAATTCTCTCTCATGAAGACAAGCATTTCTGCTCTCTCTGCTTTAAGTCTATTTCTCTTCTCATCCACAAACTGTGCTGAACACTCTCTCAATTTCTGCACTACTAGTGCAGGGGGCAATACAACATAGCAGCCTGAACAACAACTTGATCACACATACAAATAGCTTTGTAAACATGTAGTCCAGTGTCACACCTCCATCACAATTTGATGGTGGCGTGTGACAGCGGCACTGGACTACCTGATTACATTACAATGCTTTTTCTTTGTGTGATCAAGTTGATTCACACATGACACAAACATGACCTGTGAATGGTCACTTAATCAGCAATGGCAAATTCTTTATCATGAAGACAAGTATTTCTGCTCTCTCTGCTCAGAAGTCTTTTTCTCTCTTCTCATCCACAATGCTGGAAACTGCTGAACACTCTCTCACTTTCTACACTAGTGCAGTGTATTTTGTGGCAGTGGCAGCAAAACAAGGTAATCTGTATTTGTTGACTCCCCAGAACTAGTATGGGTTGTCTGAGGCAGCGATGGTTTTCGCTACAAAATATCCATGCAGTTGGACTGCAGGGCTTGAGCTGCTTGCTGCACTGGCATCTAGTTCAAACTCCTCCACAATTTGGTCAAACTCTTGCATAAAACTGCTCGGTGCTGCTGCTGCTTCCACCCAAGGGAACTTGTCTTGTGGTTCTGCGGCCTGTGATGCTCCAGCTGTGCTGCTCCTCAAGTCTTCCTCTAGTTCCCCTGTCAGTGCATCTTTTGCACGCTTTGCAGATTGTGCACTTGTAAAGTATCTGAAACAGAAATAAAACATAGGTTAGGCTAAATATGAAACACTTGATGACACTAAAAACCCTGAGGCTGATTAAAGTTATATATATATATATATATATATATATATATATATATATATATATATATATATATATATATATATATTTTTTTTTTATTATGAATTTGTATAATAATAAATTATATAAAGAATGTAAGCCTATATAATTTATATTCTAATATATATATATATATATATATAACTATACTATAGATAATGACAATGACATTATGTCTATATATTATAGATAGATTTTTTATTCTCCTCTCCACAATAACACTTCTACGGTATTTGATGAGATGCCATGCTGTAAATTTAAACATTTAGAAATTCTAACACTCGATGAGCTAATGTAATAATTAGGTTACACAATCTTACCTGTCTTTATATCGCCGGTCAACCAGGGTGGCAAGTGCATATAAGGGTTATCTTCCACAGTGTCGAAGCGTTTGTTGACAGCTTGAAGCAGGGTTTTTATTGTTTTCATGCCAGTATCCGCATTGCCTTCTTTAGCAAGGATGCGTTTGAGGACGGTGACAGCTGGAATGACGTAAGCGGTGGAGGCAGTCGATGAGCTTACTTTCCTTGTTAGCTCTTCAAATGGTGCTAGAACAATGCTCGTTTTTTCTAGCAAAGCCCACTGGTTAGTGGTCAGTGTACTGGGCAGGTCATCATGGTCAGCAATGTAAGCACAGAGGACTCGCTTCTGTTCCAGAAGACTCTATCATCAAGTACTTCTTGTTGCAGGCGTTTAGGTTGCATTTGCATCTGGAGCTGGATATCTTGCATATCTTAAATACGCAAGTTGAGAATGTTTAAAAAATGCCCCACAATTTGTCTACCGATTGCAATGGCATACCAATTGCAATGCCCCACAATTTGTCTACCGATTGCAATGGCATCGCTCACACTCTGTTGTGACAGTAGTCCCTCATTGACTACAAGCTGCAAGCTGTGAGCAAAGCAGCCTAAGCTCCGTACCCCCATTGTGTCCATGGGCTTTTTCATGTTGCTGGCATTGTCTCAGAGTATGACATGCACTTTATTCAAAGGAATGTGCCACTGGTCAAGTATATCCTTAATTGTAGCCGAAATGGTAGCTCGTGTCCAACCAGTGGACTGTTAAACTTAAAAGCGACATTGGACACACATCAGAGCACCATACATCTGTAGTAAAGCTCATAGCCTTTATATCTTTAATCTCTTCTGAGACATGTTCGCAAACTTTTTTGTACAGTTCTGGCAGTGCGGTCTCGGAAAAATACTTGCGTGGTGGAAGAGAGTACCTCGGCTCTAAGTGTTCCAGTAGGCGACGGAAGCCCTCATCTTCAACAACTGACATTGATTGAGCATCTAAAACAATGAATTCTCAAACTTTCTGTGTTATTGCCGATGCTTTCAAACTTTCCTTTGGAAACTTTTCGCGTTGTTGAAATGCATACTGCATAGTTAGTTGCTGCTGGGCTGTATTGTCCGCTCCTTTTGTTTTGTTGAGCTGCAGGAATTCAGCGTGCTCCTTAGCATGGTGTTTATGGATGTGCTTGATTAAATTGGTTGTATTGAACTTTGCTGCAATATCACCTCCCCTCGAAACATTTACTTTGCAGACATTGCAAACAGCCTTCGAACTAGTTGGCGTGGCAAGTGTGAAATATCTCCACACAACCGACTCTTTGGCGCACTCCATGTCCGACACACACGTGAAGCTGATGAATGACGTAGGTTCTGCTGCGACGAAACCGATCGGCCTGTGGATCTGTTAATTTTACTGATCCCAGATCCAGTTATTTTGCCAGTATCGAGGCCGATATATGATCCTAATATCGGATCTGTGCACCGCTACTTTGGTTCAGGAGTTTGCAAAGGCTAACAAATATCCCCAAACTCTGATAAGTGGGGGCATCTCCTCATTGAAAGGAGGACTTGCACGCAAGGTTGGAAGGTTTTGGTGTTTAAATCATGGACTTGTGCAAAGAGAAACAAAAAAGAGTGTTTAGTTCCAGAGGAAAAAAGGTTTTCCAACGTAATCCTTCACTTTTCTTTTGCTGGGGCAAAAGGGTACTCCTTCCCCCTAGCTTTAATAAAGTTGATCAAGTGCCTGGGTACAGCCATCAAGGCAGTGCTGAGGAACAGCCAATCTGGAAAATTGTCTTGAACTAAGTAACTTGATTGAAAACATGTCTTAATAAAAACAAAACAAAAAAACAAACAACCTATGGTTGTTTTTCCTCCACAGAAAGAGAAAAGTCATCCATTCTGATAGGACACTAGCTATACTGCCTGTTTAACTTTTTTTTTTATGTTGTTCGTATCTAACTTTTGTGGCAGTATAACTCCATGTCCTAGATTTCCTTCTGACCGTGTCCCTTATTGACCAATTAGGTAAGTTCATATTACTTTACACTGAATTGGTCATGGGAACATTTCAGGGGCTGGCAACGCTGATCTCTTTATGAAACTGCTAGCTGCCTGACAGTTCTGACCCACCAGCCTCAAAATTTTAAGTCACTGGCCCTGAACAAACATGCACATGAAAAAAGCTAGAACTCCTTATCTGCATACTGGTTCCAGGAAAGTTTATTGCAGCAAGAGAGCAAGCATTTTGGATGTAATTCCAACATTTTACATGCTCATTCCTTCACATTTTTTTCAATTGTATTATACTTTTGTAGATTAGCTACTAGTAGTAGCAACTCCATGCTATGACAATGGGAATAAATTGTTTTCAAAGAAATCGCCAATTTATAAGCTTGAATTGTGAGAAGTAGTACATCAAAGCAGGCAGAGCTTTTATATGTAATGTGTACGAGGCTCTTCCTCGTACAGTGGATTACAAACTGTACATAAAAAAAGGTGTTCAAAACATTAATATAGATAGGGAATTTTACCATAAAGCAAATCTCTTTTGCGTATATATTTAAAAACACAAAAATAATAAAACTAAGCATTCTCTGAAAGAAACCTCATGTCAGTTCCTACTGAATGTGACTAAGATAAAGAAAGGCTAGTAATGAAGATGTCTAATGGTGCACAACCACTAGAAGATGGATTTTGCTCTGGTGTGTCAGAGGAAAAATTTAAACATCTGACAAGACTTGCTGCCCCTCTGAAAACGTTTGTGTTCATCAAGTGTCAGAGGTGGTTTACAGGCGGTGAGGAGACAATATGTCTGTTTTAACACTAAATGCACGGGGCTGTAGCTCGTGGTCAGTGGTGGTACCTTCCACTGAATGAAACATGCTGTTTAATTTTTGTGGGCCACACATCTGAACTTGCCTGTGGTCAATCACAAATGGAGAAAACCTGATGGGAAACCAGTGTCACTGAATCCCCATCAGCCCTACCCACCCAGCTTCTAACACTTGACAGAGTGACCATATGGTACATAATTCTGTCAGTCGCACCAATATTTGTCACGGAGGAACAATGCTAAATATAGGATTTACCCTGCCAGTGTTTTCCTTTCCAAATTAATACGCATGTTAAAACATAAATCACAAAAATATGTGTAACTTCACATTTATTTTTTAGCTACATAAATTATTTTTCCTTGAACTGGGGCTGTCAACAACAAAAGTGAATAAAGGCTTATTCATACTAGCAGTTGGGAGGGGGGGGGGGTGTCAATAAAGCCCCACAGCTGAGCCATACTTTTAACTGCTGCCACCTTTAGCTGCATAGGTGGCAACAGCCACTGGTATACACGTCATGGCCCCTTGAGAATTTATACCTCATGTCGCTTTTGGTGGGCATAGTGGCCTGAAAACGCCACCCATTCAAGTTATAGGGGCCGCTCTGCAAGCACCCTACAACAGCGGGAGCTACCCACGTTACACTAGTGTGGGATTCAAGGGGTTAGAGCGGGAGGCAAGGAGGTAATAAAATGCCTCATCACTGCCTGTTAAACGCTTTCTGAAGAGTGATTCACGTTTGGACCAAAGCTAGTGTGAATGAGCCCTTGAAAGTAGCACTTTGCATTAGAGACCTCCACAATGTTAAGCATTTGGTTTTAAATGAGCAATTTAAAATCATGTGATGCTAAGAGGTTTGCACTTGCCTGCCTGATCTTGTTCTCCATACCATGTATTCCAACTGCCTACTAGCGTACAGGGATACTCTTCACCTGCATGGATCTTTGGCAATATCTCTTCACTTAAATACAACAAAAGTAAAACAATTTTACATTAGATGATTACAGCAGTTATGGAGCACTACTAACCAAACCGTTGAGTACTCTTCATGATTTTGTTTATTTGCACTAGCAGTTCATTTTCATTTATAAAACAGTAATGTGAACCACTATATGATCAGAACAAGCCATACTCATATACTGTACACACATTAATTAGCGCTTGTGAATAAAACTTTAACTGTTGTAATTGTACATGCTATAGAGAGCGCAAACAAGGCACTAACTAAAGATGCAGTATCTCACGAAAGCGAGTACACCCCTCGCACTTTTGTAAATATTTTTAATATACCTTTTCATGTGACAACACTGAAGAAATGACACTTTGCTACAATGTTAAGTAGTGAGTGTACAGCTTGTATAATAGTGTAAATTCGCTGTCCCCTAAAAATAACTCAACACAGCCATTAATGTCTAAACCGCTGGCAACAAAAATGAGTACTGTACACCCCTAAGTGAAAATGTCCTAATTAGGCCCAAAGTGTCGATATTTTGTGTTGGCACCATTATTTTTCCAACACTGCCTTAACCTTCTTGGGCATGGAGTTCATCGGAGCTTCACAAGCTGCTACTGGAGTCCTCTTCCACTCCTCCATGACGACGTCACGGAGCTGGTGGATGTTAGAAACCTTGCGCTCCTCCACCTTCCATTTGTGGAGGCCCCACAGATGCTCAATAGTGTTTTGGTCTGGAGATATGCTTGGCCAGTCCATCACCTTTAACCTCAGCTTCTTTAGCAAGACAGTGGTCATCTTGGAGGTGTGTTTGGGGTCGTTATGTTGGGAATACTGCCCTGCGGCCCAGTCTCCGAAGGGAGGGGATCATGCTCTGCTTCAGTATGTCGCAGTACATGTTGGCATTCATGGTCCCCTCAATGAACTGTAGCTCCCCAGTGCCAGCAGCACTCATGAAGCCCCAGACCATGACACTCCCACCACCATGTTTGACTGTAGGCAAGACACACTTGTCTTTGTACTCCTCACCTGGTTGCCACCACACACGCTTGGCACCATCTGAACCAAATACGTTTATCTTGATCTCATCAGACCACAGGACATGGTTCCAGTAATCCATGTCCTTAGTCTGCTTGTCTTCAGCAAACTGTTTGCAGGCTCTCTCGTGCATCATCTTTAGAAGAGGCTTCCTTCTGGGACGACAGCCATGCAGACCAATTTTAAGCAGTGTGCGGCGTATGGTCTGAGCACTGACAGGCTGACTCCCCACCCCTTTAACCTCTGCAGCAATGCTGGCAGCACTCATATGTCTATTTCCCAAAGACAACCTCTGGATATGACGCTGAGCACATGCACTTAACTTTTGTGGTCAACCATGGCGAAGCCTATTCTGAGTGGAACCTGTCCTGTTAAACTGCTGTATGGTCTTAGCCACTGTGCTGAAGCTCAGTTTCAGGGTTTTACCAATCTTCTTATAGCCTAGGCCATCTTTATGTAAAGCTACAATTCTTTTTTCAGATCCTCAGAGAGTTCGGTGCCATGTTGAACTTCCAGTGAGTGAGAGTGAGAGCGATAACACCAAATTTAACACACCTGCAACCCTGTAACAGTGACGAGTCACATGACACCAGGGAGGGAAAATGGCTAATTGGGCCCAATTTGGACATTTTCACCTAGGGGTATACTCACTTCTGTTGCCAGCAGTTTAGACATTAATGGCTGTGTGTTGAGGTATTTTGAGGGGACAGCACATTTACACTGTTATATAAGCTGTACACTCACTACTTTACATTGTAGCAAAGTGTCATTTCTTCAGTGTTGTCACATGAAAAGATATAATAAAATATTTACAAAAATGTGAGGGGTGTAACTTTTGTGAGATACTGTATATACATGATACAACATTACATGATACATAAAGTATAGAAAAATAAATCAAGTGTGAACACCTATATAGTTGGCCATAGCTGTCGGATTTTTTCCTAATCGATCAGTAAATGCATATATCTAAAAGACATTTTTCAAGCATCCAATTTTGCATGCTGCCATTTAATAAATTAATATTAATAGTGAAAGGGTGAGCAGACAAAAAAAAAAGGGTCTGTTTAGCAGAACATAAAAGCAATTTATTCCTTTTTGTACTGCTGTCCCAGTTCTTGCCAGGGAAGGGGGGTTAGGAAGGCAGACTGAACTTAAGGCCTGTCACCTTCCTGCCTCATCCAATCAAAGAATGCTCTGTATTCATTCAGAAAATACGAAGCATTCTCCAAATTCTGCCCTTGCCCATCCTCCTGTGTTCACAATGCAGCAAGCCAGTTACTTGGCACAGGACCCAGAAACAAGTGGAGTTCACTGGAGTAGTGGTGTGAACTTCGGTGATTTCCAGCTTCCACAGGAATCGACCAGGTATGCTATATACATAGTCACATTGGTCTAAGCTGGACCATGCAACTATGTATAAAATACCCATACCTGTAATTCATCTTTAACAACTACATGCCCATAGCACGTCATATGACATCCTCGAGGTTGAAGCTGTTATACCAGGATGATGCTTGCAGCTTCAGGCATCATCCCAGTATCAAAATTTCCAGCCAGAGATTCTCAATTTTTGTAGAAGTGTATAACTGACATTTTTCCCTCTCTGTGAGATCAGACCCTCGGTGACTCTCAGTCAATGGCTGGGAGCACTGACCAGAGTGTTCTGGCAGGGGGTCGTACCCCTGTCAGAACACAACAGCTCAGCGGGGGAGATTGCTGTACTAATATCGGATCATGAGTACAGTGGCCCTGACCGAAGCTGACAGTTTGTTTTATGTGCAACCCACTATTAGTGTGTACCAGGCTTAAGAACAATAATTCTAACACCAAACCTGCTGCATAACTCTACAATGGTAACCTGTAAAGGCTTTTTAAAGCATTGCCTATTAAAAATTGAATGTACCGTAGTTTCTTTCCACTCCACGGGTGTGTGCAAATTTTAAAGCGTGACATATTCAGTATCTTTTTACTTGCTGCAGCATCATCTTTTATATTTTACCAAAAAAAAATGGGTATTATATTGTGTTTGTGTTCATTAAATTAATAAAGTCTATTTTTTTTTCAAAAAAATTGAATTTGAAAAACTAGCGCTCAAGTACTGGGTGACTTAAAAATTGAAAGCATCCACCATTTTATTCTCTATGGCCTCTGCTTAAAAAATATGTAGTGTTTGGTGGTTCTAAGCAATATTTGAATACAGTATTTAATCTCTTGAAGCAGTTTACAATCAAACTGACTTAACACTGAAATGCCCAGGTACACTAACCCTAAAGGCTCATGTAAATAAACTCCAGGCACAAGATGCAATTGGCTTTCATGTGCTATTGAGCTGGTTGGACATGCACTGACTTTTATGAAGAAGAAAAGAAACTCATGAGCAAAAAATAAACTATGTATAGCCTTTACTGTACCACAAAGATAAGTACTTAACCACTAGCCGGGCCATTTCTGACATTTCTCTGATGCATGTGAAAAAAATAAAATCTGCATTTTCCACATACATCAAAAAATGTTTCACAAAACGATGTCAGAGATGAGCCACCAAACCCCATGTGTACTGGCTCGAACAGATGTAGACTCAAGTAAGGGCTCAACAATATGACCATCAAACTCAGAAGTGAGTGAAACGTAGTATTTCATACAGTTGCTTCTCAACTGCATTGCCTCTCGTTTGCTTATGGAGCTGCTTCTGAACGGCTTCAAGTATATTCTGTATTCATATTTGACATGTATGAGATAAAGTAGTAGTTCAGACACAAGCATAGGCCTGTGTATAAAAGTCCCAAGCTAGGATGTGGGTAAATTAGACTCATTCTGAACAATAGCAGACTTACCAATGTTTGTTGTAGGCATCTAGACATTCTGGCTTTACATTGTGAACTAGAACAAAAAAGTTTCAAGATTAACTACAAAGCAGACAGTTCCAATGGACTTACAGAATTCAAAATACATATCTTTCATAAATGCTTACATTATATATTTGGAAATAATGGACAGGTATCTAGATCTCGCACTAAAAACTCCCATACCCCTCCGGTTTGGTTCACATTTATGCGATGCGGGAAGGCTGCGAATTCGCAGCCTGTTCCTGCATCGCACACGCACCCCCGGCAGTTCACACTGCCATATGCGATACGCTGGGGGTGTCAATGTAATCTTAACGACACCCCCAGTTTGATCGCATATCGCAGTGCGATCGTGCAGTTCGCACAGGAGCGGATCGCACAAGTGTGAACCACTGTGCGATCCGATCCTGATGCGGCTGCAAAAATGCCTCCTGTGCGTGTTTGCTCCGGGTGCGATGCGAATTTAGCCATAGAAACTGTATGGCTAAACTCACACCGCACAGCTGATCGCATGTAATGTCGGAGCAGTGCGCTCCGACATTACATGCGAACCCGGCACTCGCAGAAGTGTGAACCGGGGCTCCAGGTATGGATATTTGGGTACCTAAATAGTGGACTGACAAGGGCCTCTACCACATTGGACACTTTTTCAACCAACGTGGCCCATTCACTCTTTCCCATTGTGTTTACAAATTAGGGATGCCCCTATCTGAATGGTTTCGTTTTTTTTATCAAATTGTTCATTTTGTACGCACTCTTCGACCCAACTTGAATGATCCCCCTTCATTGACTGCCTACAAAAAATGGTGTACTGAGGATCAGGGCTTACAGGGATGTATCTCCATGATATATGCATCACTACTTGCCCCCCTCAGAAACAACCTTACATGCTGGCCTAGGAAAGGAATCTAGATTGTGACATAGAACTGGAGTCTTAGTGCTTTTGGACTCAGATATTTTTTAAGGGGATCCTGAAAGTGTCTCCAGTGGAAGTCAGTTTAAAGGTTTTAACTAGATAATATCTGGTTCCTTCCTACCTTGCCAGAATGTGTCTAAATGCAACTCGGGAATCACCAAAGTCCGAGTGATGCTTGTGCTGCGAGACAGTGGAGCGAACATGGTTAAAGGTATGAGACTTGCTGAAGTGTCAGACCTCAGTTGCATGGCACACACCCTCTAACTGGTGTTAAATGATGGTCTGTCAAACCAGAAAGCTTTGCTGGAAATTATTAGCATGCTGAAGAAGTGCGCAGGCCATTTCCATCATTCTGTTCTTGCCAAGCAGCGACTGAGGTGCATTCAGGAAGACCTTGGCCTACCCAAAAACAACCTGATACAGGCTGTTCCAACACGATGGAACGCTACACATGTTACAAAGGATGCTGGAGCAGAAGCAAGCTCTCACTATATATTCTGGTGAATATGGACCTAGAGGACATTCTTGTCCTACTGCAGATCAGTGGGACATAGTAGCCAACATTATTGAGACGCTCGTACCCATTGAGGAAGGGACATTGGAGGCGAGTCATTACGACTCATCTGTTTCCTTTGTGATTCCATGTGTGAGAGTCCTGTAGATGCTTCTTCAAACAGAATGAAGAACCCAACACACGTGGCATCAAAGCATGTAGGCTGGCCATGAGGGACAGCCTCGCCAAAAGGTTTGAGAAGCATGAGGAGAATAAAAATGTTGTGCTTGCATGTCTTTTGGATCCTCAATAAAAGAACCATCCTTTCTCTTCTGATGATGTATTGGCCAAGGCAAAACAATGGCTGACAGAAGATATTCAACAGAAGGTGCAGGAGGTTCCTCCTGACGAAAAGAAAAGTCAAGAAGAGAAGGTTTCTGATGTGGAAGAGCAGGATGCAGGAGAAACATGTCCCAAAAGACAATGAACAGAAGAGAAAATTAATTGTGGTCAAATAGATGCAATGTTCAGCGTTTTATTGGGGCCTCATGCGGAGGATTAATCAGAATCGGCAATAAGGAGCCTGGATGATGAACTTCATCTCTATTTGAAAGAACCAGTAATTGACAGAAGAAGTGATCCTCTTCAGTGGTGGAAAGAAAATGAGGCACGCAACAAAACACTTGCTTCCCATGCTAGAAGATACCTTTCTGCTCCTCCTACCTCAGTACCAAGTGAGTGTATTTTTAGTGAAGTGGCAGCAATTTATGAAAACAAGTTTAACTGGTGAACATGCTGAAATGTTATGCTTTCTGCACTATAATATTGTTCTACTTAACTGGGAGTATTGATTTGAAAGTGTAGTAGTAGTGTCTGTCAACCAGTCCGAGTCTACTCCAATCCACTGTCTAGCTATTTTTTCTAGAAGTTTTGCACTGACTGCGCTGCGGTCAGTGCAAAACTGCTAGAAAAACAAATAGACAGTGGATTGGAGTCAGTGCCAGTGGACTACTGCTGCAGTAGAGCGCTCATCTTGTTGTGTCACTGCCAAATCACCAGCTGTCCCATTAAAGCGGTAGTATACCTCTTTTTTTGACTTTTAACTACAGGTAAGCCTATAATAAGGCTTACCCGTAGGTACAATTAATATAAGGGCTGCGCATCTTCACTTACCTCACGATTCGATGCGATTACGATTATTAGGGTCACGATTCGATACGATTCGATTCCGCGATGCATCACGATTACTATGGGGACCCTTTTCTAAAGGGGGATCTATGGTGACCCTGCTCTAAAGGCGGCTCTATGGGGACCCTTCTCTAAAGGGGGATCTATGGGGACCCTGCTCTAAAGGAGATCTATGGGGAGCCTGGGCCTGTCCTAAAGGGGATCCAGGGGAACTGAGCTCTAAAGTGGGACCTATGGGGACCCTGCTCTAAAGGGGGATCTATGGAATAGATCCCCTTTAGTGCAGGGTCGCCATAGATCCCCCTTTAGAGTAGGCCAGCATCCCCAGAGATCCCCCTTTAGTACAGCAGATCCCCCCATAGATCCCCCTTTAGTAGAGCAGGTCCCCTCATAGATCCCCCTTTAGAGCAGGCCACATCAGGTTAGAAGAGTTACCTGATGCTAGTTGTAGTACCCTGGTAAGGAGGAATGCTGGGCTCTGTAGTCCCCCTAGTTGTAGTATAGCAGGCTCTGGTAAGGAGGAATGCTGGGCTCTGTAGTCCCCCTAGTTGTAGTATAACAGTTGTAGTATAACAGTTGTAGTATAACAGTTGTAGTATAACAGGCTCTGGTAAGGAGGAATGCTTGGCTCTGTACAGAGCCGAGCATTCCTCCTTACCAGGGCCTGTTATACTACAACTAGGGGGACTACAGAGCCCAGAATTCCTCCTTACCAGGGCCTACTGTACTACAACTAGGGGCACTACAGAGCCCCAGCATTCCTCCTTACCAGGGCCTGTTATACAACAACCAGGGGACTACAGAGTCTGTAGTAGTCCCCCTAGTTGTAGTATAACAGGCCCTGGTAAGGAGGAATGCTGGGCTCTGTAGTGCCCCTAGTTGTATTATAGCAGGCCCTGGTAAGGAGGAATGCTGGGCCCTGTAGTGCCCCGACTTACCAGGAAGCAGAGCTGCAGCCAGTTGTGGATGAAGTAGCGGTAGGTCTATGGAGTAAGGCTCGGACAGGTCCTGGGTGATGAGCCTCATGTCGGGAATTTGGAGCTCGGACTAGTGCAGTGCACGGTACAGGCGGAAAGCAGGGCCTCCTCGCTCCCCTGCGGTCAACTCAGGCTGTCTGCCGAGAACCGCACCGCTACCAGAAGTGTACCGAGCTGGGAAGGCCGAGACTTTGGGCGGCCGGGCTGTCAGAGCGGGCGGTCGGGCAGCAGCGTGCTAAGTGGGCGTGCCGTGTGTATCCCGGGGCCAGAGAGAGCACTGATAGCTCTGCTCTCCTCCTCTCCCGCGCCGCGAGGAGGAGCTCCGTATCCCACAAGCCCGGCCAGCGCCGCCATGTCACTTCTGTCCCCGCACCCGGAAGTGACGTCATTAGGTAATTGATTATTCAACCACCCTGAATCGATGCAGAATCGCGAAGGGTCGCATCGCGATGCATCGATTTGGCGATTATATTCAGCAGCCCTAATTAATATCTCCTAAACCTGCATGGTTTAGGAGATATTACCACTGCATGCAGCCGCTGACGAGTGCGGCGCATGCGCTCTGAAGGTCCTGCGGACCTTCAGAGTTCCTTGCCGAAAATTGCCGGAAAATTACTCCCGCGCACATGTGACGTCACCGCGGCTCCGGCCACTCACAGCGCCGGAGCCGCCGAACCCGGAAGAGACGCCGAGGGATCATGTCAGCTCCCACAGCGGCGTCCTGGGGTCTGTGTCAGGGCTTCGTTCGAAGGTAAGTTTTTCATAATGAGCTAGTATGCGATGCATACTAGCTCATTATGCCTTTGTCTTGCAGGGTTTTTTTTTTTCCATTAGAGTATACTACCACTTTAAAGTGAATTGGACTGTTGGTGAATCAACAGCGGGTCAGAGGAGGAGCCGCTGCGGGACAGAGATGACAGTTGCTCTTAAAAAATTATAATTTAAATTGAGTGGATTTAAATCTACTAGTGATTTAAATCAAATTCACTCTGACAAGGGGTCAGCATGATCTGGCGAGTGTGCTGTGTGGTAGAGTGGTTCATGCATGGTTGGAGAACATGTAGTCACGATTAAGGGCACAGAGTGCAAAAAATATGCAGACTTCTTATACACAGTTTTCATGATTTTTTTTTTATTTGTTGTGTATAAGTTTGCACATTTTTAAGTTTGTTGTTAGCTCTGTGTTGCCCTATATAACTTGTGTACCGGTTTTCAACTTTGATAAATAATAAGATTCATTGTTTAATGACAGCAGCAGTTATTTCACTATTATTTTTAGGGCTGTGCAGGTGTCACTCATTTATATAAATAGTGTGAACCTTGCCTAATATTCTCTGTGTCTACATTCTTATATGCAAATGATATATCTTCCAAGATTGCTTCTGTTTTCTATGTTGCTTGAATATTTTAGAAAAATCTAATAAAAAGAAATTAAACAAATATTTTATATTCCCATGTGTCTAGCTATTAGTATCAAAAGGAGCTCTACTATATAACTCTACTGTAGACATCTGTAATAATTACATTGTATTTTGTAGAGGTTGCTGGTCTCTTTCTTCGCCAGCAGATTTGAGTGTGCATCCTTGCGAGGGTCGACCTTACGCACAAAAAGGGATCGGAGCCAGCTGTCTTCTTTGGCTTTCTGACTAGATGATGCAAGGCCCCTGCAAGGAGATTACATAAATAAGTAAAATATTATAAATATCTTTACATACAGTATACCTATACATTACATATCTCTTTCATGATACTGCTGAAGTAGGTTGAACTTGTAAATACCAGGTTGCAAAGAACTACTGGTTACTTTGGTCATACTCAGATTAGCCTTGTGAAGATGGCCAAACGGCAACATGCTTGCAGGTATGTTCCAGTCAAAATGATTAAGTATCACAATGCACAGGGGGAGCACACACTCCTGCTGCTTACCAGTTTGTAACGTAGAAGCACTCATAAATATTCTATCTCACACATTAAAAAAAAAAAGACAATTACTGTATTGTGTAATTTCAAAGTTCATTACATTGGACCCCAACCTGCCATGTTTTCTGATTCTAGCTGGTCAGCAAGCAGAGATAATTTTTTCTAAGCCTTACTAGTACTAACATGTAAGCTAAGATTTTGCCTTTAATACTAGTTCATATTCAGTTTCAGTGTGGTAATAAGAAAATCTTCACCCCTGTAAATACCTTTAAAAAGACCACTGTCAGTACATTAAAAAAAAAAAAAAATGAAAGAAAGTTTGCATATGAACATATACAGCAGTTAACAATATGTTGTTGTACACCCTCCTTTACAGCCAATCTTTGCACTCTCGCAGAGTTAAGTAAAAAAAAGGATTGAAATTTGTCTGGTTCAGCAGGGACCAGCCAAACTCTAATTCATGCCATGTATGGGCAGGGTGTTTGTACAGAAGTTGATCCATCAATAGATTTCTGTACAACTGCCCCGTCAAATTTTTGCCACTCAATTAGCACCATCATTTATAGTGAGTAGCGCTGATTGGTGTATTCTGGTGACGGGGAAGTTTGTATCAGAATACAATAGCTTAGTGGGGAGGATTCTCTCATCCACACTAAATGTGTGGATGGGGGGAAATAAGTCTTTTTTCTTCATTCAACCTGCTTGGTAAACGAAAAAAAAAAAAAAATACTTATCTATGGCCAGACTTAGGCTGACCATACACAGTTCGAATCTGCTGAACTGCACGAGATTAGAACAGTTAATGGGCAGGCTGAATGTACCAAGTTGATCGATCGATCAACATGGGTACAACCAGCATTCCGGATTTTCTTGCGATTATCGCTAGTGGCTGCAATAACCGCTAGTAATAATTATGGTCTTCTCCCGGCAGGGATGGATTTCCTACTACCCCTGCCAGGAGCAGCCAATAACTCGGTAGGAGGGATTGCCCTGTCAGCACTATCCGTGTTGATGGGGGAATGGTTTGAGTTTCTTTCCTGCAACCAGCAATAATTGAAACTTCAGCATCCACCATATCTGGGTATGTCAAATGCCTATATCTCCCTGCTGTGGGCTCCCCCTTCACAAGCATCATGGCAGAGTTGACAAGTTCAGTGGTGACAGGGTACACAAGGAAATGTCCTCTTTATAGAGGAGAGTGAAGACACAAATTATGGTATACTGTATGTCAGCGGCTGCCTAGAAAAGGGTACAGCCTTGGGGTATGGTAAATATTCTGGTCTGTCACAAGGTAGAAGTTGACTTCAGGCAAATAATTAAATACACAACTGAACTATACAGTATTTATATTGTGGGTTACTTTTCATGCCATCCCTGTGATCCAGGTGCCCTTGAGAGATAGCACAGCCAGATCTGTGAGGCTACACTATAGCTAGGCAAAAAAAAAAAATGTATTAACAGTCTGATCAGCACAATGAACGAAGCTGACCATACACTCATAGCATGTTGTTTGAAAACGTTTGTTTTAAGAACGTTCGTTTGATTTTCTCATGGTTAGTGGGGTCAATTTGATGTTTGTTTTCAATTGCAGTTACAAGAAAAGTCAAAGATGCAGGATGGAAAACTTTCTTGAACAAATTTCTAACAATATTAATGGTTTTGTTTAGAAAAAATGTTATTCACTAAAAAATTGAATGTTAAAAGAACACTTTTTTTAAGTACTTTTGAACATTTATCAGGTATTAATGAGAATGTTCATATGAATGTCCATTAGAAAAACTACTAGTGTATGGCCAGCTGTTCCCCAGAGTTGGAAAAATAGCACTGTGGAAAGTAATAAAAAAACCCTGACAGGCTAAGTGCTGACCCTCTCCCTCCCAGGGTGAGTGCTGCTACCGGTATGCAGGGGGCAGAAAGTGGAGGGATTTAGGTACTTTTACTAGTTGTATGCAAACACAAGTAATTCATTATTTGAAATACATGACTGGATTGAATGGTGTCTATCTCTTCCTGAAGTTAATCCTAATGGTGATGTCTATGTCAGCTCAGAGTTCATCTTTAAATAGCTGAAGGTGATGTGCATATAGTAACAGGGTCACACAACATGAGTGTGACACCGTTTGACTTTACTGTTACAGCATGTACATAATAAAAGCAGACTGACATTAACATCATTTCAAACCAAAACAACACCAAACTAACAATAAAACCTAATAAATCCATAGAAATGCACTGAATGCCCTGCCACAAGGAAACCAAAAGTAAGACTAAACTACGCTGAAAAAACCTGAAAATAAAATTTATAACACCTCACTGTTTTTTTGCATTGGTTTTCTTTTTGAAGTTCTGAAAGGATAAGTACAAGAAGAGTGCAAATTACATTCTTGCAACCCATAACCCTCCCTAACAATTCTGGAATATACACAAACTAACCTAAACTGAGATTATTGCCCAATGCCAACAGTTACTCACTCCTCTCACTCCTGCACAATATTCATGAGGCATACAGTATATTGTGAATGAACGGAGAACTGCAGCCAAATCTTGTTTGGCTCTACTTCTCCTATGGATCAGAAGGAGTGCAGTTTATTCTGCACTGCTGTGAGCCATTTTCAGCAGACTGAAGCAGCTGTCGGCTGACGTCACAGTCACTCCAGGCTCGGCCAATGAAGTAGGGATCCATCCACATGCCTGGACCGGCAGGAAAATGGCTAACTGTGCCCAAATTGGACATTTTCACTTAGGGGTGTACTAACTTTTGTTGCTAGCAGTTTAGACATTGATGGTTGTGTGTTGAGATATTTTAAGGGGACAGAAAGCTTACACTGTTATACAAGCTGTACAGTCACTACTTTACATTGTAGCAAAGTGTAATTTCTTCAGTGTTGTCACTTGAAAAGATATAATAAAATATTTACAAAAAATGTGAGGGGTGTACTCACTTTTGTGAGATACTGTATATTGCTCTCTCAAATAACTCAGACACGGATTACTGCTTGGTTGCCTAGGTGGCAAAAAGCATTGCAGTTTGAGCACATTAGTAGTGATGAGCACTGGTTAAAGAGTAAACAGGATCTAATCTAAAGTGAACACATTAAGACACAGAACCAAATGGCTTCAATTAAATTGTAATTCATCTCATTAACATGCATTTATTTGTCCAATCTTTCTGTTCTGTATATTAACACGAGTTAGAAAAGGGTTACAGAAAAACATCTTGAAATAAAAGGTTGTGGATTAAATGGATGATTTCTTTATCTTTCAGTACAGAACAATTGCTGCCCAGTTTTTGAAGAAACAGATTATGTTTTCTGGTGTTGTCAAGTGTCAAACACCGATCAGCCATAACTTTATGACCACTAACAGGCTAAGTGAATAATACTAATTATCTCATTACAATGACATCTAAAAGTGGGTGGGATATATTAGGCAGTAGGGATCGACCGATATCGGTTTTTCGTTGCCGATACCAATATTTTGTACATTTAAAGTTTTGAAAAATAAAGACAATTTTTGTTTAATGGCTGGCACCCTGTGGTGGGTGGGTGGGTGGGTGGCTGGCTGGCTGGCTGGCACCCTGTGGTGGTGGGTGGCTGGCTGGCACAGGGGCTGTGGGTATGTGGGTGGCTGGTAGAGGGCCTGTGGGTGGCTGGCTGGCTTGCTGGTACAGTGCCTGTGGCTGGTACAGGGCCTGTGGGTGTGGGTGGGTGGCTGGCACCGGGCTGCTGTGGGTGGGTGTATGGCTGTGATAAACTCCTGCGAGACCAGTCCTGACTCCAGACAAGGCTGTTTAAAGGCGAGGGAGGTGGCCTAAGAAGGCAGAATGACGTCACGAAAATATCGGCCAGTTTCGGGGCCGAAACCGATATATCGGGAAAATTGCATATCGGCCCTCAATATATCATCCTTGCCGATAATCGGTCGATCCCTATTAGGCAGCAAGTAAAATCTTTGTCCCCTACCTTCTACCGTGTCTTTTGGACCAGTTCTAAAGCTGGCTATACATTATACACATTTCTTATTAAATTTTCTTTAGATTTACCTTCAACCGTGTAGAGCAAAGGGCCTGCCTGATTGCATACAAAACTGAAAGTTCTTAGGCCTGACCTTTTATTGTATGGTTTTGGTTAATCTAAAAAAACTGTACAAGAAAATTGTATAATGTATGACCAAACTAAGTTACAAGAGTACTGCAAAGAGGTGATCTATGTAGTGAATTCAGAGGGATTACTTTACCAGCTGATGCTCCTATTTTTCTCTTGGACATCACCGATAACCGTGACATTTCCCAACACATGAGGGTGTTTACTTTCTATCCTACTTTGTACGCTAGAAGAGAGATTCTGTTAAAATGGAAAATCACAGTCCTCTACTTCAGTGTTGAGGTGGAAGACCGTGAAGGAAGTACTCCCCTTGTACACAAATACTTATGCCAGCCGTAATTGCCCCAAGAAATTCAATAAGATCTGGTCTAGCTGGGTTGATGCTCATAGCCTGACTGTAGAAAATCGTGTACTGCCTCTCCTACGCAGTTTTCTGTGGTTCTCGTTTGCATTTTCTGGAGATTGTCCAGAGGAAGGAGCACTCTTGCTAAGGCCAAGTCCAGAGTCAGACCCAGATTGTCCAGCTTTGTGGACGGAACCAGAGCAGACTTCTTAAAATTCAGAATCCAGCCAAACTCCCTCAAGGTTTGTGATTTCCAGGTTTTGTAGCAGAGCAGTTTGGAGACTGCGCTCGCTGGAGGAGGTCCTCCAGGTAGCCCAGTACCGCGATCCCCCATTGATGTAACAATGCCAACACTTTCGTGAAGACCCGAGGAGCGGAGGCGAGACCAGAGGGTAATGCAACAAACTGATAATGCTCCTCTCCCATGGAAAAGCGGAGGAAGCACCAATCGATCCTCAGCAGAGAGGGAGAGGACCCCACTAGACTCACCACCCCAAAGATACCAGGCACCGCAGCCACCAGGAAAAATCTGCACTGCACAAGCAGCGATCTGGAAACAAAAGGATCCAGGAGTCAGCACCAGGGAATGAGACCAGCCAATTGTGCAGTCGCCGGTGGCGCACCCCCCCTGCCCCAATCACCACCATAGCGCCCTGCCCCCAAACCAGGAGGTGGACCAGACCACCCACACAGCCCCAGCATAAGTTGAGGGGGGTAAGATGGGGTGGGGACAGATGAAGGGGGTGCTTGACGGGAAGGAGGGGAACCTGGGGGTCTCCCCCAACCCATGGAGGGGCTCACGTCTATCCAAAAAACCCTAAAAGGGAACCAGAGGAAAGGGGGCACAGCTACACACCATACCAGGAACCAGAGGGGCACTGTTCCAGACAGAACCCCTCGCAATCGAAATGGGGGGCTGTCAGCCAGGAGAAAATCTGAAACTTGGGCCGAGACCCAGTCGTAAGCGACCTCAGGAGGCGTTTAACTTGCAGGCCAACCCCCGTCTGGTGGGGCTATGTCGTGGCCGACCTAGTGTGACGCTGAGGTCTGCGCGCGTGCTGGCCAGACTGGGGTGACCACTGGATCTAGATTATCCAGCCCGTCGCCCAGTCCGGCAGTTGATTGTAGATCTCACAGGAAAAAAACAGGAGAAAACAAATCTATCTAAAAATAAAAAATTTGCCACGACCAGGAAATCCAGAAAGGAACTAAGTCCTTACTCCTGACTAGGCAGAAAAAAACTGAGTACCTAAAGCAGAAAGAAGGAGTATATCCCCTGTAACTGCCCATAGGCATAGCCAGACTTTTTTCTGCCTAATGTCCTACTCCTGTAGAGGGCAGAATAACCCAATGGTTAAGAAGATCAGGAATGAAAGAAGATCATTGAATGAAAGAGAAAATACATTTTTATAAACACATTATATTTTTCTGTTTCCTAGGAGAAAAATGTAAACAAAGGCGAGTGTTAAGGACCCGCCCAGATCTCACGTTAGCAGGAACTAGCACTCCTGCTCTCAATTTCTAAAGTGTGATTTACACAAGTTTCTGCGTGTCATACATAGGACCACCCTATGAACATTTATAGCCCAAAAGAAGCTTCTGCTCTTTTTTGTGCGAAAAGCTTTGCGTGGCAAAATCACATCGCAATTGGGGTGCCATCAAGATTGGCAACCAAATGTGTGTTGTGCATTTTGCTGCGCTTTGGAATCACAGGCAGGATCGCTGTGATTCCAAATTGCATAATGTTAACAGGGCCTAAAAAAAAAAATGGTCAGGGCCAGCATGTTTTAGGTATGATAAAAAAAAAAAGTGCAAAATGTTCATTATTGCAACATACACACATGTGGTATTGCTTTGATTGTCAGGTGTAGGGAAGTTTAATTTGGATTGTTTTTTGACAGTAGGTTATGAGAATAGCAAGAATTATACAGCTATATTTTATTTATAATTTTAATTATTTTTTTTTTGTACTATTTATTGTGAAAAAAAGGTATTATTCAGCTGGATTCACTAAGTCAGTGGTCTCCCAACTGTGGCCCTCGGCGCACTATTCCTCCCACTAATACAAGACACTATTCTGTCAACTGATACCAACAATCAGGTAACATTTCTCCCAATGATGGGTCACTATTCCTGCTAATGACACCAACGATGGGGCACTATTCCTGCTAATGACACCAACGATGGGGCACTATTCCTGCTAATGACACCAACGATGGGGCACTATTCCTGCTAATGACACCAACGATGGGGCACTATTCCTGCTAATGACACCAACGATGGGGCACTATTCCTGCTAATGACACCAACGATGGGGCACTATTCCTGCTAATGACACCAACGATGGGGCACTATTCCTGCTAATGACACCAACGATGGGGCACTATTCCTGCTAATGACACCAACGATGGGGCACTATTCCTGCTAATGACACCAACGATGGGGCACTATTCCTGCTAAAGACACCAACAATGGGGCACTATTGCTCCTAATGGCGCCAACAATGGGGCGCTATTCCTCCTAATGATGCCAACAATGGGGCGCTATTCCTCCTAATGACACCAAACAATGGGACACTAGTCCTCCTAATGACACCAAACAATGGGACACTAGTCCTAATGACGCCAAACAATGGGACACTAGTCCTAATGACGCCAAACAATGGGACACTAGTCCTCCTAATGACGCCAAACAATGGGACACTAGTCCTCCTAATGACACCAAACAATGGGACACTAGTCCTCCTAATGACGCCAAACAATGGGACACTAGTCCTCCTAATGACGCCAAACAATGGGGCACTAGTCCTCCTAATGACGCCAAACAATGGGACACTAGTCCTCCTAATGACGCCAAACAATGGGACACTAGTCCTCCTAATGACGCCAAACAATGGGACACTAGTCCTCCTAATGACGCCAAACAATGGGACACTAGTCCTCCTAATGACACCAAACAATGGGGCACTAGTCCTCCTAATGACACCAAATAATGGGGCACTAGTCCTCCTAATGACACCAAACAATGGGACACTAGTCCTCCTAATGACGCCAAACAATGGGACACTAGTCCTCCTAATGACGCCAAACAATGGGACACTAGTCCTCCTAATGACGCCAAACAATGGGACACTAGTCCTCCTAATGACACCAACAATGGGGCACTATTCCTCCTAATGACACCAAACAATGGGTCACTATTCCTCCTAATGACACCAAACAATGGGTCACTAGTCCTCCTAATGACACCAACAGTGAGACACTCTTCCTCCTTTATTACCAAATGTGGCAACCTTTACTCCCACCGATGTCAGGAAAGTTTCCACTTCCGCTGGCCACAGTCCGGCCCCCCTAAAGTCTGAAGGACAATAAACGGGAGCTTCATTTAGAAAATCTGGGGACTCCTGCACTACATAGATGTGATGTTTTACCAACACATGTCAAAGTTTAAAAACTGCTTTCAGGTGTTAGGATTTTGTATTACCTACCCTCTGTCATCAAAGGGTTAAAAACCTAGTGCGGCAGAAGGAATCACAGACGTCAGCGCGCTTGTAATCCAGTGTTTGTTTCCTCCAGCCCAATCATGGGAGGTTCATACCTCTATACCTCCACACAGACCTGGGGCTGGAGGAATAGTCTGCACTGGTTGCAATGCTCTGTACACTTGAATGCACATATCTATACACACGTTTTTCCTTTTATTATTGTGTGTGGATAAGATGTTTTGGTAAAGGTGGACTAAATGGTGTGTGAATGTGTGTTGAATACAGGAGGCCCCCTGTATGAGGTGTATGGGGAAGGGTTTCCATGCTGTTCCCATACAGGGTAAGGTATCCCTGTCATGTCTGTACACAGGAGGAGGAGAGGAGAATACACAGCACTGAGGTGACCTTGAGCAGAGCTTAGAGCAGCTGTCCCTAATCTCCAGCACATGGTTATGGTATACAGAGCCCTCTATATACAGCACAACAATGAGGGAACAGTGAGGACACCTCCACACACTCACTGACTGACTACACACGTCTCTGACTGTCTCCTACAGACTGATACTGACCGCGCCAAGCACCACTTTACCGGACTTCTCACAGGAAAGCCTTATAGCTCGTTCTTATTCACTGCAAGGGGGGCATACTAAGTCACTGCACATGCTCACCTGGCAAGCAGAAGACTAGGCCCGCAGGCCTGCATCCTATTCGCCCTACTCCAAGCCGCGGACACAGCTCTGCTCGCCATCTTGCAACAATCCGCTGCCAGTGCACGTCAGGGAACGGAGGAGGAGCGCCACTGCCATACACAGGCTCACCGCCAGGAGGACATGTGTTGTCTTAGAGAGGTCCTTAGAATGAGCTGTAATATCACAGCCAACCACCAGAGGGACCTTACATGAGAGGCGCTGCCAGAGTTTATCAGTGCTTAGAAAGTCATTTCCTAAACTATTGCGAGCTATATCAACTATTTAATAATAAAAAAATATAAACGTAAACAATATTTATGTGCTGCTAATGCTAGGGCTGGGAATACAATATGAGATATATCAACTGTATAATAATAAAAAAATATATAAAACTTAACAATATTTTGTGCTGCAAATACTAGGGCTGGGAATACAATATGAGCGATATCAACTATATAATAATAAAAAAATATAAACATAAACAATATTTTGTACTGCTAATGCTAGGGCTGGGAATACAATGTGGGATATATCAACTATATAATAATAAAAAAATATATAAATCTAAACAATATTTTGTACTGCTAATACTAGGTCTGGGAATACAATATGAGATAAATCAACTATATAATAAAAAAAAATATATAAACGTAAACAATATTTTTGTGCGGCTAATGCTAGGGCTGGGAATACAATATGAGATTGATCAACTGTATAATAATAAAAAATATATATAAAACTAAACAATATTTTTTTTGTGCTGCTAATACTAGGGCTGGGAATACAATATGAGCTATATAAACTATATAATAATAAAAAATATATATAAATCTAAACAATATTTTGTGTTGCTAATACTAGGACTGGGAATACAATATGAGTGAGTGATATCAACTATATAATAATAAAAAAATATAAATCTAAATAATATTTTGTGCTGCTAATACTAGGGCTGGGAATACAATATGAGTGATAACTATATAATAAAAAAAATATAAACCTAAATACTACTTTTGTGCTGCTAGTACTAGGGCTGGGAATACAATATGAGCGATATCAACTATATAATAATAAAAAAATATAAATCAAAACAATATTTTGTGCTGCTAATACTAGGGCTGGGAATACAATATGAGTGATAACTATATAATAAAAAAAATATAAACCTAAATACTACTTTTGTGCTGCTAGTACTAGGGCTGGGAATACAATATGATCTATATGTAGCACCCTCCTAGACAGGTGCTAGGTAAAAGCATCAATTTTGCTCCTGCTGCTTATCAGGGGAGCTGATCTGTTAGTTTGCCTGTCACATGTTTCCAGGTGTGATTCACTGGGTCTGAAGGAGTGTCCCCACTGTATCCAATGAGGGAGCTTGTTGGACAGTGGGGGAAACCCGGCCATAGACATATCCTGTTTCATGGCAGTCCCAGTGGGAGGGCATGGGGCAATGCATCCTGGGATTGGCCATAAATAGGGCGGGAGCATGTGACAGGGTGTCTTTTGGTGGGGAACAAAGTCCCAGGAGGAGGTGGACGGCTGTATCTCCTCCTGCAGAGTGAGGAAGGTGGTCCAGGTGGTCAGCCTAGGGACCAGGGACCAGGAGTGGAGCTGGGCTGCAGAGGATCCAGTGTGCTGACCAGTGGAGCTGCTGGGCAGAGGACTTTGGGAAAAACAGTATCATGAGTACCAAGGGATCTGCCTAGGGGGTCTGCCTGAGAGAGGGGACCACTCCAGAGAGATCAGGGGGATCAAGGAGCTAGCTCACTCAGAGTGTTACAGTAAAGGGGGTGCCGTGTAGTGAACCCTGAAGATTAGGAATAAAGGGGGTGTCAGGAAGGGCCATGAAGTTGTTCAGCATTACAGTTCAGTTACTTCAGAGTACAAATTACCTCAGAGTACAGATTACCTCAGAGTACAGATTAACTCAGAGAATTACTTAAATTCTGCATCATATCTAGTGACAGACTGAAACCAGCGGCCTAGCCGTGACTAGCTCAATTTCAGTGTTACCCAGTGTTACTCAGCGTTAACCGGCATTTACTCAAGTCGTCCCTGCCTATTGTGCATAGTTTAGTTCAGTTTAATTGGAGTATCCCACTCATCTCTTCTCCTATCCAAGTTCCTAATAAAACATAAAAACCAAAGAAACTGGACTGATTCCTGTCTGAGGTAAAAACACTTGGAAAATGCCAGATTGTTCTACTGTTGCTAATGGTAACCCAGGGGAACCCATAACCAGCAGCTCCCTTGGGAGCAGTGCTACATATATAATATTAAAAAAATACAAACCTAAACAAGATTTTTGTGTTGCTAATACTAGGGATGGGAAAACAATATGAGCGATATCAACTATATAATAATAAAAAAGTATAAACCTAAACAATATTTTGTGCTGCTAGTACTAGGGCTGGGAATACAATGTGAGCGATATCAACTATATAATAATAAAAAAATATAAACCTAAACAATACTTTTGTGCTGCTAATACTAGGACTGGGAATATAAACTGAGATATATCAACTATATAATATTAAAAAAATACAAACCTAAACAAATTTTTTTGTTGCTAATACTAGGGATGGGAATACAATAAGAGTAGGGTTTCCAGGTCTGCTTCCAAAAATAGCGGACAAACGGGGAGGGGTGGGGCTTGGGGGGGTTTAGTAGTAAAAAAAAAAAAAAAAATTTTTAAAATTTACAATTAAATTATACATTTTCTTACAAACATTTTAACACGTATTAAAATAATCACTTCAAAACTTTACTTAAAATTCATAACATCAAATATATTACAATAATATGTAAAATATTAAATTACATTTTACTTTGCTGCCATGTGTATTTTTTATTTGACAGCACAGCTTTGATCATTTTTTTGTGTTTAAGGAATAATTCTTTAACTTCAGTACAACGTTGAGAAATATTAAAAAAAATACTCGAAGTGATGGTACAAGCAGTCAGTTACGTTCGTCAGTCCACAAATTTCCCATGACGTTGAAAATTCGTTCAACGTTTGCATTTGATACCGGAATTGATGCACAATACTGGAACAGTTTCAGTAAACTCAGAGCTGGCTCTTTCTTGAAAAAGTACGTCCACTTTTCAAGGGATGAATCGCCCTGCAGATGAACATAAACTTCTTCTAAGGCAGAAGTTTCATCGAAGAGAGTGTTGGGTGGAAGTTCTTCTCGCCATGGTGATAATAACCAGATGTTCGTCATTTCTTCTAAAGTTGGAGGATTATTGCCATCAATTCGATTGAACCAACTTAGCGTCGTCGTGAAAAAAAAAATAGCGAACATAATGTGAAAAAAGTGGACTGTCCGCTCAAATAGTGGACACCTGGCAACCCTTAAGAGGTTGTAAACTCACTAAAAATTTTTTTTTTTCCCAACCTAAAAGAGAAACACATAATGAGCTAGTATGCATCGCATACTAGCTCATTATGAAATACTTACCTTAGAACGAGCCCCTGCCGTGCCGCCCGCTTACCTGTATGACGGGCGACATGTTCAGTCGCCCGTCTTCCAGGATCGGGGAATCCGGTCATTTGATTGGCCGGACCCACGATTACGTCACTCCCGCGCATGCGCGCGGGTGCCCACGGTCACGGCACAGGGCTCTGAAGGAACGGCACCAGCGGCTGTTCCTTCAGAGCGCATGCGCCAGTGATGTCACTGGCTGCATTTAAAGCGGAGTTCCGGGCACAAAATCGATCTTTTTTTTTTTTTGTGCCCGTCCGCTTGTTCTCCTTCACCTGAAAAGAAATTGGATAGTTAGGGTTTTTTTTTTTTTACTCACCTTGTAATTGAAGATCGAATATACTCACCTATTCTTCACTTCCTCCCTCTGCGCCGCGGCTCCGCCGTCACTTCCTGGCTTGCAATGATTCCTGGGAGCTGAATGTCATCGCTCCCAGGAATCAATGCGACGGCACCGGCCCCGCTCGTCACTTCCGGGGCGACGCCGCATTCCCTGCTAAACAGCTTCTGGGCATGCCCAGAAGCTGTGGAGGAATGCGGCGCCGCACCGGAAGTGACGAGAGAGGCCGGTGCTGGCGCATTCTGGGAGAAGAGGACGCGGAAGAAGACGCAGAAGAGGATCGCGCCGGCTTCAGCTGCCCACAAGAGAGATGGCAACGCTGTGGAAGAAATTTTATAAGTGAGTATTTCTTCTTGCAGGTAAGTGCGAACCGGGACAGATCAGAGGCTAGCCATTGTGGAATGTACTAGCCCTGACTGTCCCGGGGGTATGTTCACTGAAAATTTTTTTCTGTGCCCGGAACTCCGCTTTAAGGTAAATATCTCCTAAACGGTACTTACAGTACCTATAGGTAAGTCTTATCATAGGCTTACCTATAGGTAAAAGTTGCAGAGGAGGGTTTACTTCCTCTTTAAATATGAGCGATATCAACTATATAATAATAAAAAAGTATAAACCGAAACAATATTTTTGTGCTGCTAATACAAGGGCTGGGAATGCAATGTGAGTTATATAAACTATATAATAATGCAAAAATATAAACATAAACAATATTTTTTTTGCTGCTAATACAAGGGCTGGGAATACAATGTGACCTATATAAACTATATATTAATAAAAAAATATAAACGTAACTAATATTTTTTGTGCTGCCATTGCCATAAACTAAAAATAATCAGTGCAAACAATCCTGCATAAATATGAATAATTGCGACTGAACACTCAAGGCCAATCACACAACACCTCCAAATAAGCTAATAAATGAAAATAGTGCAGCGCAAGAAATATTCATATATTAAAAAACATATAAATCTTATAAAATATATTAGAGAAAGTCCAAAATATAAATACATCCTAGGCAGGACTTGAGGTCAGCGGGATGTAACACGTACAGGGGAAGAAGCCACGCATGACGTTACCCACGGCCATCTTATCTGATTATATGTGTATACACAGAGCGCTCGTTTGCGCACTTGTGACAAGTGCCAGAATTGTAAGTGCTTTTACATTTATTGAATAAATGATTATATAACAGAGAGCACTAGATCAGTGCCCAAACTGCGACACAAAACCAACTTATTTATTTCAAAGTGCCAACATCCATCACCATGCAGCACATCACACATCTCCATCACACTGTAAACTTCTAGTACATAATATGTATCGCCCTTCAGCTCACGACTCTCTGATGTCCGGCCACATCACATCAGTGAGCTACACATTGTCATGTAACTCATAACACACCTCCTCACCATGCATTCCATCCTCCATACAGCTCATGGCACAGTTTCCTCTCCGTCACACATCTGGTCCCCCCTATGCAGCTCACCACCCCCTCCCCCTTCTGCTGTGGTATGGCAGCGGTGCAGTGACACTCATGTAGCCCATCATGCTCCCTCTGCCCACACACCCATTACACATGCCCATAGCACAGAACACGGTCACATAGCACATACTGTAGCTCCTGACTCATCTCTGGGCTTTCTCCCCAATGGGACGAAGTGGCTGCATTCGGCAACCCCCGGGCAAAAAAACGCCCACTTCTCCTCCCGCGCTAGTCAATTGGCTGTTCATTCCGTGGACGAGGGAGGTGATTGGCCACCCAGTCAATTGGCTGTTCATCCCATGGCTGGGGGAGGTGATTGGCTGCCCTTCCTGCTGGTCTGTGAGTTGGTCCAGCAGCAAGTCAAAGTGCTGTGGGTGATCTGTAGGAAGGGCAGTGCCAGGACAGTGCGTGGACACTGGGCACTGTTTCCTCCCCAGTGAAGTGTAGGCAGCTTTTGTGTGCCCAGAGCTGTTCAGAAAACTATAGCTCGCGTGCCCATGGACAGGACTCTGCGTGCCAGCGGTGGCATGCGTACCATAGTTTAGCCATCACTGCACTAGATTCATTCTATTTGCTTTTATATCACTATCCACAATCCTACAGAAGAACTGGTTGTCTCGGATCCACTCTAACCATTGGGAGACTAGTAGATCTTTCATGGGAATGCTTGTTTGACCGTCCTGTTGGTTCAAGGGGTGGTGGTCCTAGGGTGAGCGGCTATCTGTGTGTATGGTGGAGGTGCTGCACATTATATGACACCTGCACGTTCAATCTAGAGACACCACTTTGTACCATCCGGGATATTTTTATGAACTTTTTTTTGGAAATGTATTTTGGACTTTCTCATATATTTTCTATGTTTTTTTTAAATATATAAATATTTCTAGCGCTGCACTATTTACATTTATTGGCATATAATGCCTAGTACACACAATGGGAAAATCGTAGGAAAAATCCAGTTTTCATCTGATAATCTAATCATTAGTACACAGCTTTGGAGAGCCGATCATGACAGTTCAAGTGAAATTATCCAAAGGGACAAGCACGAAAATATTTTTCATATACAATAACAGAACGATTAATTTTCGTGTATTTAGTATGGTATTTGCACAAACAAAATCTTGTGACCAAGACAATGACCACAGGAACAAAAGAATATATTAATACAATACATCACTTTCAAAGTTGTATTCTATTGTATGGGAATTTTTGTAACCTTGGTGTCCTATTCGTTTTTTATATAAGACTAGTATGCAAAAAAAATGGACAATCATTTGTCTGATATTCTTATCGTGTGTACTAGGTATTAGACCAGGGGTCAGCAACCTGTAGATCGCAATATACCAGTAGATTATGGACAGGTGACTGACTGGTAGATCGAGCTCTGGGCTTTCTGATCCACCATCCCAGAACACCAAACTGAGTGCAATGCAGAGGGACTACTTGTAAAGTAAAGCCCCGTACACACGTACCGAATGTCGGCCAAACGATCGGCCGTCTTTTGTCCAGGGCTGTCGTGTCTGTTGAAAACTGCAAAAGACTGCACACAAATTTTGTCGGCCAACAACAGCCGACTGCAGAAGTGATGTCATGTGATGGTTAACTTTCCTTGTCTTTTTTCTTTTCTGAGCATGCCCAGTCTTGCTAATCTGCTGTCTGTCGGCCGAAATCTGTACTGACTGGTGAACAATCGGCCGTTCTGGTGTTGGCAAACAAAAATTTTAATGCCTGCACGACAGATTCTGTTCGGCCGAAAATGCGCTGTCGGAAGCATCATACTAACAAGCCAATCGGTCATTGGCCGAATATTTACGGCCGACAATCGGTACGTGTGTACGGGGCTTTAGAGCTGTAGCAGGGAACAAGAAAATGCCTCCTCTGTAGTGTTGGCTCCTGTCCCATGCCGAGCGATACCAACTGCACTCCACCTCCTATCCCGGCTAGCGGTCTCCAGAGTGGTGCCAACAGCACCAAAGGAGAAAAATGTTCAGGTCAGGGTGAAGCGATACACTGGGCATAATAGTATGAGGCTGCTTTCACACTGATGTTCCTGTGGTTTACCCACACCGCGGGTGCAGTGCAGCATAGCTGCAGCTTTTCTGTGGGTTTGCTGGGCTTAGCCAAAGACGTCTAATATATCCTGCTGGTTTGGTGCACTTTCTGAATGCAGGAGTTTTGGTGCACTTTCAGTAAGTGCACCACACCTGCAGGATATAATAGAAGTCTATAGCAAAGCACAGCTTACCCAGGAAAGCCGCAGATAAACTGCAGCACATCAGTGTGAAAGCAGTCTTATAGGGGGCTCAGAACAATAGGGGTTCAGTTTGAGGGGTGGTAAAACCCCATAGTTTAGATGTGTTTTTATCAACCTTGCTCCAACCCCACCCCCTTTAGCTACAGTAGCCAGGGGTGTACACGTCACAGCTGCAACCAGAGTTATACGCCCTGTCATGGTTGGTGGGTATAGCACATGCCGCAGCAGATATTAAGCCCTCTGTTGCTTTTGGTGGGTGCTTCTGCCTGCCAATCACGACCTATTCAAGTAAATGAGGCCACTCTGCAAGTGCCCTGCAACCTTGTGCAGTACAGCAAACAAAGGGTTAAAGCAGGTAATAGGTTGCTTTCTCACCACCTGTTTTAATCCCTTGGACCCTGCAGAAGCATTCAGTTGTAGGGCACTTGCAGAGTAGCCTCATTTGCCTGAAAGGGTCGTGATTGGCAGCCTGAAGGACCCACCAAAAGCAACAGGAGGCTTAATTCCTGCTGTAGCATGTGTAGACCTTTGGCTGCTGCCTTAGCAGCTAAAGGGGGTAGAGATTTGGGGCAGTAAAACCGTGACTCAACCCCTGGGTTTCACCACCCCTCAACTTTACGTGTGAACGAGCCCTAAGGGTGCCACTGCCGAATGCAACTAAGGGTTCGTTCACAAGTGCAGTAGACACTACTGCTCCTCTGAAAAGTGATCAGAGTGTGTTTGACTGGTGTTGAGAGGGCGATACGCTGCCTCCTCACCATCTGATTTAAACCCGTGATTGCTGTGCAATGCATTGCGACACTTAAGTATGGCAATTAGAGGTTTAAATCAGGTGTGAGGAGGTGACACTGTGCTTGGTGATCTTTGACTTCTCCCATGTTGTTCCTGTAGATCTCCACCTCTTTAAGGTTGCTTACCCCTGGTTTAGGCACTTCATTTTCTTTAGTAAACACTGCTGCCAATGCTTGATGATTTCCTCATGTTTTCAGAAGAAACACAAGGATTGATTTACTAAAGGCAAATAGATTATGCACTTGCAATTGCACTCATTTTTCCCAGAGCTTAGTGAATGGGGTAAAGATCTGCTGATTGCAATCATCCAATCCAAAATGCTGTTTTTCATTTTTGTTGTGCCTTATTGGGAATTCTTTATAAAGTAAAGCTTCATCATATTGACTATGCTCAGGGGAAAATGAAAGCAACTGCACTTACAAAGTGCAGTCCATATGCCTTTAGTGCAAGAGTTCCCAAACTGTGGGTCAGGACCCACTGGTGGGTCGCGAGCTGCGTTTGAGTGGGTCGCGCTGAGTCGGAAATCACTGGGAGCGGGCCTGCTTAAATTGTGCCGTGCGAGCCTTCGCAAATTACAGAGAGCCAGAGCAGTCAAATTGCGGTGGATTCAGGACCCCGCCCACACGGTTTACGGAGGCTGGTCTGCATTTCCCGCTAGGAGGATACTTGCATCAGTGAGTACATTTGTGGGCTGTTATGTAGGATATGTTCATGGGATGCAGAGCCAGCTGGCAGCAACGGTGATGGCTAGACTGGCGGCGAGATTCTCTCAGCTATAGCAGGTAGAGACGGTGGCCTCAGTGTCATAGGAGGACCAGGTGGCCCGGCGGTGTCAGGAGTTCATGGCAGCTTCTGTGACCCCAGTAGAGGATCTGAAGAAGAGCCAGGACGCCAAGAACAACATAGAGCTCCTCATCATGGAGATTCTGGGTGAGGTGTGCTGGGCCCTGGAGAGGGCATACAGGGGCTTCACCTTCACTGTGGACCGCTGGGAGAGGAAGGAGGGTGAGTGCCATATAGCCTGCTGATCACTGTCCTGGGGTGGTTGATTTCTGTCCTCTGCCTGCCTTATACTGTCCATGAGGGTACTTCATTTTCTTTAGTAAACACTGCTGCCAATGCTTGATGATTTCCTTGTGTTTTCAGAAGAAACACAAGGATTGATTTACTAAAGGCAAATAGATTATGCACTTGCAATTGCACTCATATACTGTCTATGAGGGTGCTGATTACTTACAACTCCGCTTATATGCCAAACATGCCACCGCTTTCTGACACCCCCTCTTAAAACATCTGGCAAGTGTATTCAATAATAAATTGAAAAGTAGTAAATTTATATTCTTAATTTAGCATCCCCTCCCTTTAAAATATGTATTATTATTTGCATTTATATAGCGCCAACAAATTCTGTAGTGCTTTACAATATTCAATTACAAGCAAGTGGGTCCAGAAAAATAACTTTATTCAGAAGTGGGTCTCGGCCCAAAAAAGTTTGGGAAGCCCTGCTTCAGGGAATCGACAACACGTTGTGAAAAATGAGTAGGTTAATCACATGAGTATGCCACTATTGAGGAGCATTGCGTTGGGATTGAATTGGCTGTTAACATACAAAAAATATATCTGCATTTCCATGCACTTTAGCACTGCACCACTTTGTGGGTTTGTTTTGGGGGGGGAGGGGCATAAACTTTGCAATGTGCATTTATTGAAGTTCTTGTGCGAATGAGCCCTAATATGTTTTCTTGGACTGTAAACCAATGCTGTCCTCTTATGCCCCATTCACACCTAAGCGTATCAGAATCGCAGGAAGAATTACGCGATTTTTAAGAACTGCAGCTAAACATGCAACGCGCTTGCAGTGTCATTATTTCCTAATGGAACCCAAAACAGGGATGTGATTTTGCTGCGATTGTCACACAATAAAACGTGCAAAAATTGTGGCAAAACACTAGTCGCCAAACAGGCCTAGCTCAGTGTCAGCCTTTGGTACTTCTTCGGCACAACAAATTGGCATAGGGCTGCCCATTCAAGTGAATGGGGCTGACCTATGCATGGAAAAAAAAAAATCAGTTGACAACCCCCGCCCCCCCCACCACACACACACACACACTTCTCCCTCCACACCCCTCTTTTTTTCCCTTTCTTTCTTTATTCTTTTTGACATTTGGTTTATGCCTGCCCTCTATTCTTGTCTTTCCATGGTACGCTTCTAAGATTTTTGGTCATTTACGCAGACCCACAGCCCCAGTTGCAAGGTCAGACTACTGACATTTTATCCTACAGAATTGCTGTGATGTATGTGATCCTACCTACATTACTACTTTACACTTCTTTTTTAAGATCCCCCTGCTTTTGTTATATTCAACAAAAATGATTCTACCAGAAAATGCACAATGTCTTTAAATATTCTGCCTGTGGAGTGACACATCTGTAGGATGTATACAGCCTACTATAGCAGCACTGGCATTTACAAAGGAAAAAGACATACTGTTAAAATACTGATAAATTGAGCCTGGTCCTGAGGATTTTGGTGGGCCTCTTTATGGAAAGTCCACAGCGCTCACCCGTACAACAGATCTCAGAGCCCCCAAAGTTCCCCTTTAAATCAGAGTGAGCAGAGTTCCCCCTTACAGTGCAGTAAGCTAAAACACTGCATACCCTGATGTAAAGGGGAACCCCACGGACAGTGATGCAAGGGGGAACACTGAACTCTGGTGTAAAGAGGAACACTGGTGTAAGTAGGTTTCTGGGGGCAAGGGGGAACTATGCGGACTCTGGTGTAAAGGGGAACTTTGAGGTAAGGGAGTCTTTGGTCACCAGAGCCACCCCTCTTTACATCAGCATCTGCAAAGTGAATACATTATGGTAAGGAGGGGGGACACTGATGTAAAAAGGAAGTGAGGACACTGATAGAAGAAGAAAGAGAGAGGGAGAGAAAAAGGGGAGTGAAAGAATGCCACTCCTGCATGTCTGCACACTGGATTATACCCACTGGGCTTGGCCTATATTAAAGTAGGGGCCTGGAGCTACAGCTCCAGTAAGCCCCTACATGAATCTGGCCCTGGACACATCCACCTTAAAACTGCACATAGAAACTGAGCTGAGGCTGTCAATCTGCTGGAGGTCCTTCCCATATCCCCTTTTTTCTCTTGGCGTCAGGAAAACTTTTCAAAAGTCATTCATGCTGATAGCAGATGAACGAAGCAGCAAACAGAAATGACACCTAGAGACAAGTATACACCATAGAGGGATATTATTTGTTCATATTTCATGTCTGAGGTTTACAACCACTTTAAAGTATAGCATTCTGTGAGTGAATATTTTAAGTTCTTACTGGAGGTACCTATAACAGTTTCAGTTGCTTCCTACATGCTCAAACACTGGCCATCTCTGCATGGGAAAAAGCTCCAACACTTTTGGGTAGTGCTGGAACTTGCCCGTTCCCTCTCATCCCCCACATACCTATTGGTATGGCAACGCGTGCTGAAGCTTTAGTGGTTCAGAAAGACCTGGCAGTTTGTCTCAGATTCAAAAATTTCCTTATGACAGAACAATAAAATTTGCTGGTAACAGAATCACAGTCACATATTTGGTACACGTGTTTTTTGTAGAAGATTTTGAACATTCTTGAAATGTGACCTTATTTAGAAAACTCACCTGTGGCGATTACAGCAGAGGCAATACCTTGTAAACCCCTAAACTCCTTTCACATGGGCAGCCAGGGGGCAGTAAAAACTAGGTGGTTGATCCCTGTTTTTCCTACAAGCGAACATGGTACCACCCAGAGCAATACACCCTATCGTTGTGCTACACGCAGAGTTTGACAAGCAGCACCATCTGTCAAACTCTCCCATGTAGGTGAATGGGGCTGTGCAGCAACCGCGAGCCAAATGCAGTCCTGCAATACAAAAAAAATCCCCCCAAAAAACAAAACAAACAGGCATTAGTTGACAGCAGTATTGCCTCCTGAATGCCTAACCCCTTTCTTTACTCCTTGAAAAGCAATTCACTGTGGAGTGCTTTTCAGGGGGGCAGTAAATCACATTAATAGGATTATTGAAGCAGAAGTAGGGAGATACGAGCAGCACTGTACTGACAATAATAAATCTCACTAAAAATCTCGTCAGACTAGCAATCAGAGTCAGCAGTGCCTTAGATGTTATCAAAGTGCAGATTTAGAGCTTTTAGGCTGGAGAGCATAAGTGCTTATGCACAGACATATAAAAGAAAACTGCGCTTTTTTAAGAAGCAATCAAAACAATAGATATTTCAGGGTACAGCTTAGGCACAATTTAAATTTCTAGATGTTCCCTATGAGATAGCAAATCTTCACTTTCCGAGTTTAGGTCATTTTAATGTAATATAAAAACTTTGTTATAAACTGATTATAGTAAACCATATAGCAACATTTTGACAATATATAGTATACAAATGTAATGGCAGCAGTCACCCGATCAAATCAGAGCATGACAGCGCTATGATCTGCTTTTGCCTTTCTTATCTGCCTTTATTAGAAAAGTTTGTATAGTTGTATTTTACACAGTTCAGTTTACTTTATGAAACCAAGCTCATCTAGTTTTTTTTTCACATTTTTCCAAAAAAAAAAAATGAGTGCATAATAGCCTACGGTTGTGAAATTCCTGGACATGTGATGGGTTTGGCAGTAACTCAGCAAACATTGGCACAACCCAGATAACATATCCTCAAATGAACTGTTATTTTGGGTGTTTTATTGGTTGTGGTTATTGATTTGGTATCAAACTACTTAAAAAAAAAAAAAAGGAAATGTAATTTAAATTTAGAACATGTTTGGTGACATTAAAATATATCCTTATTCTTCAACTTCAATCCATACATATCCACTAATTTCTCTGTATTAAATGTATCATGAAGTTATTGCTTCATTGTTTTTTTTTTTTTTCTTTGTAACATCCTCCTTTTTATCATTCTTACCTAGCTGGATGCAGCATAGGTCCAATGCTGCATCTGTCCAATGCTGAATCAGGCTCTAAAACTGAGAACTGAGCGATCAAACACTGCCGATCGCTCGTCCTCACAGCTCTGTGAGCAGAGAGCTGGTGACTGCCCCCCTGCAGTCACTGGAGAGCTGGGCTGTGGAGGGGGTGGGAGCAGCCAGCTTAGGCTCTCAGTAGCTTGCTAAGAGGCTGAGCCGGGGTGCCGGCCCAGGCATGTGGGTGGATCGCGAACATATGGTTGCGATCTTTCCCGAGCCTGGACCGGCTCTGTGATGTTAGCGGACAGCAGTCTGCTAAAAACTGGTCACAGGAGTGCACAACGAACTGTACTGCTGTGATCCACAGAAGAAGTACAGCCAAACGAGCTTTGGGTGTACTTCTCTTTTAAAGTGGTATTAAAGGTTTGAGTATATATATTTTTTTTAAATAACAAACATGTCATACTTAAAGATTGGCTACAGTTAGAATAAACCAATGTGTTAAAATGTAGGAAAAAATATTTTAATTACTTGTAAATGACAACAATTAGACATCATAGACACCGGTATTGTACACAGAGGTAAGTCTTCAGGAATCAGCCTTCTTTTCTTCTTGACTACTTGACTCTGCTGAAAGGTGGATGCTCTGGAGCCTTTTATCAAGGCTATTCACATCAATGTCCTCTAAACTTTCTTGAAATGTGGTGCCTGCGCACAGTTTTCCAGTGAGGGGGTCAACCACTCTGCCCACTTTGAATATGATTTCAGCCAGTTCATGCTTGACATGTTTACTCCTCCTTTCAGGTAGGGCTTTCAGCAGTACAATATCTCCCACTGTGCACTGCTTGTGGGCATCGTGAGCAAAATAGGTCTTCCTGTTGTTGTAATACTAGACAAGGAAACAAGAGACAGCCGTTAGCATTCTGTGCTCAACAATTTCTCATATACAGGCAACGGCCTACCAAAATTTATAAAAGAATTTAAAATATATATGAGTTTAGCTCGTCATATTTTTTTATGGTACAGCATTGCCAAGATTACAACTTATTTGGTTGCTACACAGCGCATCAACATACAGGGGTTGATTTACTAGAAATGTAGAGTGCAAAATCTGGTGCATCTGGGAAGAGTAGCCAATCAGCTTCTAACTTCAGCTTGTTCAATTAAGATTTACCAAAAAAAAAACTGGAAACGGATTGGTTTCTTTGCAAAGCTGCACCAGATTTTGCACTCTCCAGGTTTAGTAAATCAACCGCACTGTGTCAAACAAGTATATATGTGTTTTCCCATTGGTGGAGTAGGTTTACATACAGTTGTTAGGTTACCATATACAGGCATTGCTCAGAGTTGTGAGTGAACAGCAGGGTTGCCAGCTATTTTTATGAACAAGTGACTTAATGTTTGCATCTGTCCGTGAATGTCCATTATGGACATGCAGACTGCTTGTTCATAATAAACATTCATGAAAAGAGGCAAAAATTATAGATTTAACAAACGGTTCGTAAATTTACTGAAAGTTGGCACCCCTGGTGAACAGTGCTAGAAACATCCTGTGAAGAAATGTTTCTTGTGTTCAATGGAGGTAGTGGTAAACGTAACAGAGGGGAAATAAAGGAGAAGTAAAAAGGTGGAGAGGATGGGAAGTGGGGCCTTTTTCCTCCCCAAATTCTAAGGGAATCCACAAAACTTAACCACATCCCGCCCGGCCTATAGCAAAATTATGGCTGGCCGGTGGCTTTCCTGTTCTGACTGGACATCATATGATGTCCTTCAGAACATGGCACTCGTGTATGCCCTTGAGGGAGAGCAGCGCGATGATCGGTGGTGCAGTGTGTCATTTAGACACACAGCATCTCTGATCGCGGTAAAGAGCTTATAACGTTGGCACTTTACTAAGTGATCAGCAGTGTCCAATCACAGCTGATCACAGTGTAACTAGGAAGTGCTGGTTATTGGCATTCCTATACTCACGCTGAAAGCATGCGAGTAGCGGAGAGCCGATAAGCAGCTCTCCTGACAGGCGGGGATCTGCACTGATAATCTGATGTTCACCAGTGATGCCTATCAGTGACTCCTCATTGCCGACCATCTGTGCCCATAAAGGCTGCCCATCAGTGCCCATAAAGGCTGCCCATCAGTACTGCCTATAAATGCCCATCACTGCTGCATATTAGTGCCTCCTCATGAGTGCCTGTCAGTGCAACCTCATCAGTGAAGGAGAAAAAATTACTTATTTACAAAATAGTAAAAAAAAAAAAATATATATTTTGACATTTTCAGTCTTTTTGAATTTGTTTAGCAAAAAATAAACTCTGTGGTGATTTAACACAGCCAAAAAAATAGCTCCATCTAAAAAAAATAACTTTTTTTTGGGTACAGCATTGCATGACCGCGCAATTGTCATTCGCCGAAAGCTGAAAATTAGCCTGGACAGAAAGGTGTGTGAAAGCGCCCTGTATTAAAGAGGCTAAAGTGGAACTTTACCCATAACAGTTCGATAACAAATAATGTTCTATAAAAAAAAAAACATGCATTCTAATTTAATATTTACGCTATCAAAGTGTGTGCTGTACAGTGCCTCCAGTATTTTTCCTGATTCTTCTGGCTGGAGGCCACCATTTTGTTGAAGCCTGGAAAAGTCACTTCCTTATTGAAATCTCTCTCCCTCTCCTTGGTCTTAAAAATTTGTTCTGTCACCTCTCCTGCTTTTATTTTATATCTCCCAAATCTGTGTCCCTGCCACACAGCCCCTGTCATTCCTGTTGCTTTCTTACCCCTTAAACCCAATGTCAGCAGATCAGCCTCTAGTGACTCTGATTTTAGAAACAGTGCTGAGAATAGATATCAACTGAGCATGTGCAGAGTGAGAAAATGTATTACTGGATTTTAACCAGTAAATGCATTTATTTTAATGATTTACATAGTTCTACCAGCAAAGGGAGCCAGTCTAAAGTGATCTTTTGGGACCTAATTTTCTGACTAAAGTTACAATTTAAAATAGATAGCAGTAACTGACAAAATCAGGTGGTTTTAGTGGGCAATCCAGGGTGCCCAGACTCTACTGCTGCCTACCCTGACTGCTTCAGTAGCAAGGAAACAAAGCGCCCCCTTAGAAGTGGTTCCAAAGGCATGCTCTGCTTTAAGCTTCTGTATGCAGAACCCCACCCCCACATACTTACCCAAGCTCAATCTCAATCCAGCACTGTGCCCAAGAGTAGCAGCAATCTCCACTCTCTCTCTCCTCACTGGACAGAGAGGGAGCAGTGGGAGCCAATGGCTCCTTCTGCTGTCTAACACAGCCTGTGAGGAGAGAAAAGGGGACAGGGCAGAGCCACACTCTGTGTAAAGGACACAAAGAGCGCTTCTCAGGATCAAGCCCACACAAGTGCTACAATAACAAGCGGCCTATGGGAGTTCTCGGCTGGGTGGAGGAGCCAGAATTTCCAGAGGGGGACCCAAGAAAGGAGGAACAGGACTGCTCTGTGCACAACCATTACACAGAGCGGGTATTACATGTTCATTATTTTAAAGAAAAATAGGTTTACAATCATTTTAAGAATCAAGAGTACTGGATTCCCTTTGCACTAAGCGGGTTGAGCCTACATTTCCAATGTGTATATGTAGGGGTCATTGAGGGGCAACCACAGTATGGAAAGGGAGCAAAGAATCTGTTGGAAGTGTTGGTTTCTTTATGGTTTTCAGCGGCCAATTTAATCTACTACTACAGGAAAGTGCAGCAGGATAGGAGAGCATCCAAGTTTTTTGTAGGTAGCACTTTATGGTAGACACGTGAGCTTGGGGCCTTAGACTAGAAGCTACTTAAGGGCAGGAACTGATGTGAATGTACATTATATAAAGCTCTAACTAACTTGTTGGTGCTATACAAACACCTGTACTAAATAAAATATATTTTTACTGGGCATCTGTATTATCCAAATACCCAGTATGAGTTTTTATATTTACAATTTACCCAGAAAACATCCAAACAAGCGAAAAGTGAGCGAGTAAAACAAGAAACGCACATATTTACCTTTAGTAAGTAGGTGTCTAGCACCATTCTTGTCACTCTGACTTTTGCTGTTTTTGCCATGCTTGTGCCAATCACTTTTCCTACAATCCATTTGGCATGGACTGAAGCACGTACACCAGACATGGCGATAGGACAAACTTTATCTAAAACAAATAAATAAAATAATATATTATATATACGCACACACACACTCAATATGAATTAAATGATTCCTGACAAGTAAAATAATAAGGTAAATGTCAAAGTGATCCAGGAAATATTGATACTTTATTAGAAAGTCGACTCAATTTACCGGACTTTTATTCTTATATAAATTGCCCATGATTCCTTGCAGCTCTACTAAGCAGGACTTTAAAACATCTCCTGGAAAGACTAGAACCTTCTGCTGCCCATTTGATGGTGAAGAGCAGGGAAATGCAAACTGTGGCCCTCCAGATGTTGCAGAACCACAAGTCCCATGAGGGATAGCAAGACTCTGACAGCCACAAGCATGACACCCAGAGGCATGATGGGACCTGTAGTTTTGCAAAAGCTGGAGGGCCACAGTTTGTATATCCCTGATGTAGAGCTTTCCCTCAGATCTTATCGCTGCACACTTGTTTTCAGGTGACAGTCTTACGGGCAGTTAAAAATGAAAACCTGTGACTAAAGAAATATGGGATCTACAGATGGCAAAATTCTAAATTGCCTTTCTGCATGTTTGTTTCGAATAAAAGACTTAGTCCCTATTCACACTAGCGCGACTTGTCAGGCGACTTGGTGGCCTGACAAGTCGCGGTGGGTCGCCTGCCATTGATTAGCACAGGACCCATTCTAATAGGAGCGACACAAGTCGCTCTGACTTAGAAAAAGGGCCCTGTACTACTTTGGGGTGACCTGGAGGTGACCTTCATTGACTTCAATGATATGAAGTCCGTGCATGTCGCGCCTTCACAGGTCGCCCCAGCAAGTAGCGTAGCCCCTGTGTGAACGGGGTCTTAACACAGTGATGCTGGGATCAGGGTGACAGTCATGGAGTGTATTTGAAAACAATTCAGTAATTGCAGCTTACATATTTCCCTTCTCATAGGATCCCTTTAAAGGCTTGTTCACACAGGCAGCCAAGGGGTGGTAAAAGCAGGCAAATAACCACAATTTTACTGTCCCTGACTGCCAACTAAACACAGAAATACAGCCTCTTAGGTCTGTACACATGCTGCAATCAGGATGCTTTGCAGCCCTAAAAAAAATAAATAAAATAAAAATAAAAATAAAAATAGCATGTCATATTCAGTGGGCAAAACCCCCGCTGATCTCAACCCATTCAAATGAATAGGGTTGTGCCTCACTTGCACTGCAACTGTGTGCAATGCGCATGTTGGGTTTGCTTTGCGCAGGTTAAAACAGGTGGTGAGGAGGCAACATATCGCCTCCTCCTTGCCTGTCAAATGCCCTGTGAAAAGATAGAATGGAGTGGTTATAACAGACATGTAATTACATGTATGGATGAAGATTTCCGCCATTTTTCTTGGCATTTAAGGAATTTAAGTCCATGGCCTGGATTAGGGCTTGTTCATAGTAGGATACAATGTGCTTCAACACACACATTTTTCTGCACTGACGCAGACTATGTTTGCTAAACCTAATGGGTTGTAAATAGAGGTGCACAGAATGGAAATTTTGGTGCTGAAACCAAAAATGCAAAATGCACTTGCCCAAAAATGACAGTTTTTAAAAAATATATAATTGTATTATATGTGACTTTTTAAATAATATCATGAATTTAAATTAATATGAATTTATTGTTGGCCATTATTGGCACCATTCGCATAAGAAACGCGCAAGAAAAAATGTATCCCTTTAAATTCTATTTATGTCGTCACACTGGTCCGTAGCGCTTCTGTTGTGGTGTTTAAAATCTTGTATGCTGCATTTTTGGTCACTTTAAAAAAAAACACTGCACCTCCACGCTGCAATGCATTGATTGAATACACAGCAAGAACGCATCAATAACGCACCTGTGTTATGTTTTTGATGCAGTTTTTCAGTCACATGACCTATGAAAAACAAATCATAAGCGTGGCAAAATCGCCACAAATTTGCAGCAAAATCATGTTCCTGGCACCTTTTTTTTATTATCGGCAAAATGACGATCACACCATTTTCTGCCGATAAGTTTTAGTGGTAGAAATTTCAATGCATCTCTAGTTATAAAGAACAACACGTGAAAATATAATTTCTACCCAATACTTTTGTGCCATGGTGTGCTGTAACACAGCCGCGCTCTTCATGTACAGTGGAGCGTCATTCAAAAGGTCTGGCTCCAGCCTCCACAATACATTAATAAGTGAACGAAGTGCCACTTCATGTTTAATTGTGCATTGCTGCAATGTCTTAACCATTGGCTCAAGATTAGAGAGCCCCATAACATAAGATTTGTTAGTAACAACTGGATTTAGCAGAGAGAAGCCAATAATACTAGCAAAAAAAAAGTGCACTGTAGAGAGCCCCGTGATCATATATAGGAGGATTAAAGTGTACAGCACCCAGAAGCCACTCTCCGAATAATCATTGTCAGATCAATGATATTGAATTTATGGTTGTAGATACTGTATGCGCATTTATTGATAGAGCAGGAAAAATCTGACAGATAATTGGCCATGGCCAACTATAAGTGTTCACACTTGATTCATTTTTCTATACTGTATGTATCATGTAATGTTGTATCATGTATGTATGTATGTATGTATGTACAGTGGGTACGGAAAGTATTCAGACCCCCTTAAATTTTTTACTCTTTGTTATATTGCAGCCATTTGCTAAAATCATTTAAGTTCATTCTTCTTCCTCATGAATGTACACATAGCACCCCATACTGACAGAAAAACACAGAATTGTTGACATTGTTGCAGATTTATTAAAAAAGAAAAACTGAAATATCACATGGTCCTAAGTATTCAGACCCTTTGCTCAGTATTTAGTAGAAGCCCCCTTTTGATCTAATACAGCCAGGAGTCTTTTTGGGAAAGATGCAACAAGTCTTTCACACCTGGATTTGGGGATCCTCTGCCATTCCTCCTTGCAGATCCTCTCCAGTTCTGTCAGGTTGGATGGTAAACGTTGGTGGACAGCCATTTTTAGGTCTCTCCAGAGATGCTCAATTGGGTTTAAGTCAGGGCTCTGGCTGGGCCATTCAAGAACAGTCACGGAGTTGTTGTGAAGCCACTCCTTCGTTATTTTAGCTGTGTGCTTAGGGTCATTGCCTTTTTGCAAGGTAAACCTTCGGCCCAGTCTGAGGTCCAGAGCACTCTGGAGCAGGTTTTTGTCCAGGATATCCCTGTACTTTGCCGCATTCATCTTTCCCTCGATTGCAACCAGTCGTCCTGTCCCTGCAGCTGAAAAACACCCCCACAGCATGATGCTGCCACCACCATGCTTCACTGTTGGGACTGTATTGGACAGGTGATGAGCAGTGCCTGGTTTTCTCCACACATACCGCTTAGAATTAAAGCCAAAAAGTTCTATTTTGGTCTCATCAGACCAGAGAATCTTATTTCTCACCATCTTGGAGTCCTTCAGGTGTTTTTTTAGCAAACTCCATGCGGGCTTTCATGTGTCTTACACTGAGGAGAGGCTTCCGTCGGGCCACTCTGCCATAAAGCCCCGACTGGTGGAGGGCTGCAGTGTTGACTTTCTACAACTTTCTCCCATCTCCTGACTGCATCTCTGGAGCTCAGCCACAGTGATCTTTGGGTTCTTCTTTACCTCTCTCACCAAGGCTCTTCTCCCCCGATAGCTCAGTTTGGCCGGACGGCCAGCTCTAGGAAGGGTTTTGGTCGTCCCAAACGTCTTCCATTTGAGGATTATGGAGGCCACTGTGCTCTTAGGAACCTTAAGTGCAGCAGAAATCTTTTTGTAACCTTGGCCAGATCTGTGCCTTGCCACAATTCTGTCTCTGGGCTCTTCAGGCAGTTCCTTTGACCTCATGATTCTCATTTGCTCTGACATGCATTGTGATCTGGAAGGTCTTATATAGACAGGTGTGTGGCTTTCCTAATCAAGTCCAATCAGTATAATCAAACACAGCTGGACTCAAATGAAGGTGTAGAACCATCTCAAGGATGATCAGAAGAAATGGAAAGCACCTGAGTTAAACATATGAGTGTCACAGCAAAGGGTCTGAATACTTAGGACCATGTGATATTTCAGTTTTTCTTTTTTAATAAATCTGCAACAATGTCAACAATTCTGTGTTTTTCTGTCAGTATGGGGTGCTATGTGTACATTCATGAGGAAGAAGAATGAACTTAAATGATTTTAGCAAATGGCTGCAATATAACAAAGAGTGAAAAATTTAAGGGGGTCTGAATACTTTCCGTACCCACTGTATGTATGTATCTTCAGTGAATGCCTTTTTTGCTCTCTCTGTAACATGTATGATTACAACGCTTATGTTTTATACATGTTACTGACATGTGGTAAAAAGTTCATATCGATATAACCTTTAGAAATATATTTACCTAGAGAAATGGTGATGTGTTCAATACAAAATTTTACCGCTGTATCTCTAGGAGACGATTTTTTTTTGTACTGGAATGTGGACTCCTATGTACTCTAAAATTACTAATGTTCCTTAACCACTACTGGAACGGAAGGTTTTCCCCCTTAATGACCACGCCATTTTTTGGGATTCGGCACTGCGTTACTTTAACTGGAAATTGCACGATCATGCGACGCTGTAGCCAAATAAAATTGATGTAATTTTTTCCCCCACAAATAGAGCTTTATTTTGGTGGTATTTGATCACCTCTGTGATTTTTATTTTTTGCGCTATAAACAAAAAAAGAGCAACAATTCTAGAAAAAAAAAATCCTACAGAGCAGTCCCCTTTCCATTACAGTGCCCATCTTACAGAGCAGTCCCCTTTCCATTACAGCACCCCTCCTACAGAGCAGTCCCCTTTCCATTACAGCACCCCTCCTACACAGCAGTCCTCTTACAGAGCAGTCCCCTTTCCATTACAGCACCCCTCCTACAGAGCAGTCCCCTTTCCATTACAGCACCCCTCCTACACAGCAGTCCTCTTACAGAGCAGTCCCCTTTCCATTACAGCACCCCTCCTACAGAGCAGTCCTCTTACAGAGCAGTCCCCTTTCCATTACAGCACCCCCTCCTACAGAGCAGTCCCCATTCCATTACAGCACCCCTCCTACAGAGCAGTCCCCATTCCATTACAGCACCCCTCCTACAGAGCAGTCCCCATTCCATTACAGCACCCCTTCTACACAGCAGTCCCCATTCCATTACAGCACCCTTCCTACACAGCAGTCCCCATTCCATTACAGCACTCCTCTTACAGAGCAGTCCCCTTTCCACTACAGTGGCCCTCTTACAGAGCAGTCCCCTTTCCACTACAGTGGCCCTCTTACAGAGCAGTTCCCTTTCCATTACAGTGCCCCTCTTACAGAGCAGTCCCCTTTCCATTACAGTGCCCCTCTTACAGAGCAGTCCCCTTTCCATTACAGTGCCCCTCTTACAGAGCAGTCCCCTTTCCTTTACAGTGGCCCTCTTACAGAGCAGTCCCCTTTCCACTACAGTGGCCCTCTTACAGAGCAGTCCCCTTTCCACTACAGTGGCCCTCTTACAGAGCAGTCCCCTTTCCATTACAGTGCCCCTCTTACAGAGCAGTCCCCTTTCCACTACAGTGCCCCTCTTACAGAGCAGTCCCCTTTCCACTACAGTGGCCCTCTTACAGAGCAGTCCCCTTTCCACTACAGTGGCCCTCTTACAGAGCAGTCCCCTTTCCACTACAGTGGCCCTCTTACAGAGCAGTCCCCTTTCCACTACAGTGGCCCTCTTACAGAGCAGTCCCCTTTCCACTACAGTGGCCCTCTTACAGAGCAGTCCCCTTTCCACTACAGTGGCCCTCTTACAGAGCAGTCCCCTTTCCTTTACAGTGGCCCTCTTACAGAGCAGTCCCCTTTCCTTTACAGTGGCCCTCTTACAGAGCAGTCCCCTTTCCACTACAGTGGCCCTCTTACAGAGCAGTCCCCTTTCCACTACAGTGGCCCTCTTACAGAGCAGTCCCCTTTCCATTACAGTGGCCCTCTTACAGAGCAGTCCCCTTTCCATTACAGTGCCCCTCTTACAGAGCAGTCCCCTTTCCTTTACAGTGGCCCTCTTACAGAGCAGTCCCCTTTCCTTTACAGTGGCCCTCTTACAGAGCAGTCCCCTTTCCACTACAGTGGCCCTCTTACAGAGCAGTCCCCTTTCCACTACAGTGGCCCTCTTACAGAGCAGTCCCCTTTCCACTACAGTGGCCCTCTTACAGAGCAGTCCCCTTTCCACTACAGTGGCCCTCTTACAGAGCAGTCCCCTTTCCACTACAGTGGCCCTCTTACAGAGCAGTCCCCTTTCCTTTACAGTGGCCCTCTTACAGAGCAGTCCCCTTTCCACTACAGTGGCCCTCTTACAGAGCAGTCCCCTTTCCACTACAGTGGCCCTCTTACAGAGCAGTCCCCTTTCCTTTACAGTGGCCCTCTTACAGAGCAGTCCCGTTTCCTTTACAGTGGCCCTCTTACAGAGCAGTCCCCTTTCCATTACAGTGCCCCTTAGGGTCCTTTCACACGAGCGATCCGATCAGATCCACCTGTCAGTTTATTAGGCGGATCTGATCCTCCATGCATCCCTATGGGGCAGCGGATGTCAGCGGAGACACCTCCACTGACACCCGCTGCCATCCGTATCCGATCCTGTCCGTGAAATCCGGATGGAAGGAAACCATATTTTCCATCCGTCCAGGGGATGGGATCGGATGAGAGCGGACAGGCGGTCTGCTCTCATCCGATTCCCCCATAGAGATGAATGCGGCTCTGACACCTCCCTCTCCGCACACAGAGCGGAGAGGAAGCTGTCACCTGCCTGCTCAGCGGGGATCAGTGTATCGATCCCCCGCTGAGCAGCACAGATCCGTCTACGGAGGTGGACCGTGTGAAAGAAGCCTTACAGAGCAGTCCCCTTTACATTACAGTGCCTCTCTTACAGAGCAGTCCCCTTTACATCACAGCCCCCCTTTCCAATACAGTGCCCCCTTTACAGAGCATTCCACTTTACATTAATGTAAAAGGGGCACTGTAATTTAAAGGGGGCTGTGATGTGAAGGGGAACCGAGGAAAGACTCTGTGAATAGCCCCCATTCCCCTGGAAAATTGGCTGCCATGAAACGGTTTCCTAGTGCCAAAAACTTTTGGGGGGGGGGCAGCTGCCAATCACTGTACTAGTCTGTGCTACAAAAGTGATCATTGCTATCTAATAGGGTGTGTGCTGAGTGGCTTCCCCCTGTATTCTGACTACAAGGGGGTCACTTACTTAGTATTGCGCCAATTCACAGAACGTCTTGTATTATTTTCAATGAATAGATGAAGGAATTCTCTGATTGGATGAGATGGGGAGAGAGGTCATCATTAGTTTGATTGGAAAGGCAAAATGTAAACACATTTTTAATCTGCAATAATGAATGGATCCTGTGTACTGATTACTACTCACAAGGACCCATTTATTATCTGGATTAATAGACAATATATCTTTATACTAAAATACAATAAAAGTCGTGCCCATATAAATAGACTATTGGGGGGGATGTATATACTATAGCAGAAGATTATCACATGGTGGTGACAAGTAGCAGATCTCACTGTCAGTGTGATACACACACAGCATAAGGAGCTAGCCAGCTCCATACACAGAAAACACACGCAGCATTCCTCATTGCAATGTACAGTTCTACACCATAACCCCTCCAAACTTCACTCCTCCTCACCTGCCCTGTCTCTCCACTCTGCTCTTCCCGTCCCTCTGACCTCTGTCGCTTCTATTACGTCACTCACCCATCAGACTCTGCTAGGAGATCTGCAGCCATGTGTTTCCTCACAGCGCCCCCTGCTGCTTATTTTTTATATTACATGTCAGTACTGCAAGCAGGGAAGTGCAGCTCAGAAATGTAAGCTTTCATTTATTTGTTTTTTATTGAAGAGACACAGCAAATTCAATATAAATGTTGAGAAACAGATTTTGACTTCACTCAGCCACATCCGCATATAGGCATGAAAAATTTTATAGCATGCACACCAGATTTTGTTCGGCCGAAAAGTCGGAGTCGGTTGTCGGAAGCATCATACTAACAAGCCGAAAATCGGCCGATCGGACGTTGGCCGAAAATTCACGGCCAACTATCGATGCGTGTGTCTACGAGGCATTAGGAGCAAAACTAAATTTTAGACAACAAAATCCTAATTCAACAACAGGTCAGTCTAATTATTAAACTGGTGTTTAGCAGACAGTTGATTATAAAAAGGAGTTACTTAAAGCGGAGTTCCACCCTGGATTTTTTTTTTTTTTTTTTTTTAATACCCCCGGGACAGTCAGGGCTAGTACATTCCACAATGGCTAGCCTCTGATCTGTCCCGGGTTGCACTTACCTGTTAGGACAAATACTTACCTTGAAAACGTCTTGTCCAGCGCTGCCATCTCAGACGTGGGCAGCTTGAAGCCAGCGAGATCCCCTTCGGCGTCTTCTTCCGCCTTCTTTGGTCCCACGATGCTCTGCGCCGGCCCCGACGTCACTTCCGGGTCGCGCGCGTCATCCCTCTACAGCTTCTGGGCATGCCCAGAAGCTGTTTAGAAGGGGATGACGCGCGCGACCCGGAACTAACGTCGGGGCCGGTGCAGGCGCAATGATTTCTGGGAGCTATGACGTTCAGCTCCCAGGAATCATTGCAGAGCCAGGAAGTGACGACGGGCCGCGGCCGAGGAAGGAGGAAGAAGGAAGTAAGGTAAGTATTTTTTCTTCGCTACGAGGTAAGTAAAAAAAAAAAAGATATGCGATTATCCATTTCTTTTTCAGGTGACCCGGAGCGAGAAGATGGAGGTAAGTATTAAATTAGGGTGGAACTCCACTTTAAGGCTGGATTCACACTAATGCGTTTTTTCACGCTTTTTGCAGAAATGCATTTTATTTTATAACATGGGTTCCTATGGAACACGTTCACATCAATGCAATCTTGTGCCTCTGCATTTTTGGAAAGGGTCGGGGACCTTTTTTCCTGCAAAATGCAGCATTTTGCATGTAATAGACTTCAGTGTCTGATCACACTAGTGTGATCCCAGACATTGCATGTGATTCGCACCTATTGCTGTGCAGATCACATGCGATGTCTGTGCAATGCGATTTCAGCCATACAAAATGTATGGCTGAATTTGCATTGCTTTCGCACCAAAATGGTGCAGGACCCATTTTTTGGTTCGCACTGGAATCGGATTCCATTCCTGCACCATTTCAGAGTTCACACTGTGATCTGCTAACCAATATGGGGGTGTCATTACGTTTACATTGACACCCCCAGCGATTTGCAGATCTCAGTGTGAACCACTGTGCGATTTTGGTGCGATGCAGGAACCGGCACTGATTCGTAGGGTTTCCCGCATTGCACCAGTGTGAACCGGGACTCAATGGACCTGCATCCAAAACACAAGTATTGCATTTTTACTACGAGTTTGCCACTATTTGCATTTTTAAATCTGCCCAACAACAAATTTTCCTAGAAAAAAAATATTAAAAAAGCAAATTGCAACAAAAAAAATTTGGAAAGCACTACAGAAATGCTCAAAAGCAACATGCATAGATGTAAATCGAGCCTAACAAAAAAAAAAAAACCCTTCCTCATGCTGTCAGCAATGGCACCACATAGAAGAGAAATATCACAAGGCCTGAGAAAGAAAATCATTTCTTTACACAAAAAAGGTGAAGACTACAAGATCAGCAAAGCTCTACTTATCAGTCAGAATACTATAGCATGAGTGATAGGATATTGATCTTTTTGAATATTGATTTTCTGTAGAATTGAATCATTTACAGCTATTTTGTAATGCTGATGAAATTAAGTCTGGAGTACTACCTTCAGGTTTAAAGTTTATATTCAGGAAAAGACTTGCATGGAAAATGGAGAAGTTGCTGGCTTAAAGTGGAGTTCCACCCTAAAATTATACTTACCTCCATCTTCTCGCTCCGGGTCACCTGAAAAACAAATGGATAATCGCAGTTTTTTTTTTTTTTTACTTACCTCGTTTAGAAGAAAATATACTTACCTTACTTCCTTCTTCCTCCCCTCAGCGGCCGCGGCGAGTCGTCACTTCCTGGCTTGCAATGATTCCTCGGAGCTGAACGTCATCGCTCCCAGGAATCAATGCGCCTGCACCGGCCCCGACGTCAGTTCCGGTGCAGGCGCCGTCATACCTTGCAAAACAGCTTCTGGGCATGCCCAGAAGCTGTGCAGGGATGACGCTGCGGCACCGGAAGTGACGGCGGGGCCGGTGCAGTGCATCGTGGGACCGAAGAAGACGGAAGAGGACACAGAAGAGGATCACGCTGGCTTTAAGCTGCCCACACCTGAGATGGCAGCGCTGGACAATACTTTTTCAAGGTATTTCTTCTAAAAGGTAAGTGCAACCTCGGACAGATCAGAGGCTATCCATTGTGGAATGCACTAGCCCTGACTGTCCCGGGGGTATTTTTATTAAAAAAAACATTCACTGGGTGGCACTCCGCTTTAAGTTTAACCACAAGTCTTTTGTAAATATCATTAGGAACAGAAAGTAATCAGTTAGAAAGTACATTTGTTGTTGGGGTTTCAGGTAATTTGTTCACATATGAGGGTGTATTTTGGAGAGTGTCCATTTTTAGGAATATATCATGTATAGGTGACAACCCCCATGTCATGTGATATCCTGATCGTACATCCTGTATTAAAACTGATTTAAAGAGTCCAAAAGAGGAAATAAAGCTGAGTGTTGTACCAACCTGATTGTAGCATAATGTGTTGTGTATGGCGCTCTCAATGAGAGGCCTCTGAGGATGCTGAATTGAGGTAATATATTATTTATATAAGGTAAAATAGAGAAATAGATGATAACAATTTTTTTTGATACAAAAATGTAACAAAGATGGAACTGCAACCATCTAAAACAGACGTCCAGGCCATCCACAGAAAGTAACACTTCGACAGGAGCGTCTTCTGATGAGAAGGGTTAAAGAAAATCGCCATGCGAGTTCACTGCAGTTAGGTAAAGAAATAGAAAGCCAAACTGGGGAAAATGTTTCCTGCGACACAATATGAAGTACCAGTGGCGCTGGTGCTCTAAATTTTTTTGGGGGGTGGGGGGGGGGGGTCGCAGACAGAAAAATGTAATAGGTATTGCTTCGCGGCAAAAAATTGCGTGACTTTGAGGTCACACAAGTGTGAAAGGGGTCTTCAGTAATCAAGGTACAGTGCCTTGAAGCAACAATAGATCCCCTAAAGCAACAATAGATCCCCCAAAACAATAGACCCGAGCAACAATAGATCCCACAGCAAAGATAGACCACTTGCCACAAAATACCTCCCCCTCCAGCAACAATAGCACCACCCAAACAACAATAATAGATCTCCCAGTAGCCAGCATCAATAGACCCTACAGCAGAGCACTGGGGGGTGTAGGAGAGCCCTAGGGGGTGTAGGAGAGCCCTGGGGGGTGTTGGGGAGCCCTGGGGGGGTGTAGGAGAGACCTAGGGGGGTGTAGGAGAGCCCTGGGGGGTGTAGGAGAGCCCTGGGGGTGTTGGAGAGCCCTGGGGGTGTTGGAGAGACCTGGGGGTGTTGGAGAGCCCTGGGGGTGTTGGAGAGACCTGGGGGGTGTAGGGGGTGTAGGAGAGGCCTGGGGGGTGTTAGAGAGCCCTGGGGGGTGTTGGAGAGACCTGGGGGGTGTAGGGGGGTGTAGGAGAGCCCTGAGGGTGTTGGAGAGCCCCGAGGGGTGTAGGAGAGCCCTGGGGGTGTTGGAGAGAACTGGGGGGTGTAGGAGAGCCCTAGGGGTGTTGGAGAGCCCTGGGGGGTGTAGGAGAGCCCTGGGGGTGTTGTAGAGACCTGGGGGGTGTTGGAGAGCCCTGGGGGTGTTGGAGAGACCTGGGGGTGTAGGAGGTGTAGGAAAGCCCTAGGGGGTGTTAGAGAGCCCTGGGGGGTGTAGGAGAGCCCCTAACACAGTACACAAAAACACTGGCTAGGCACACATTTACCCCTTTACTCGCCTAGATGTTTAACCCCTTCCCAGCCTGCAATTCATCAGGCACCAATCGTGGCAAAATCGCGTCGCGTTTGAAGTCACGGGAATCGCATGGGTGTCCTGGGACTTGCAATGGTTCAGGATTGCAAGCAGAATCGCGGCAAGTCTGCCCGCGATCCGAGACGCCTATATGTGAATGGAGTTTCAGATTATCGAACGATCTGTCGTCCGTTTTTTTGTGGCATGCTAGTCTGATGTGGAAAGTGAAGAGGTTATTTTCATACGAATTTTCCCGTATGACAGAATTGTACTTCAGAAGTGATGTTATGTGTTGGATTGCTTTGTATGTGTTCTTTCGTCTCTGAGCATGCCTAGTCTTGCTCTTAAGATTTTTTTCCGTCGAAATCTGTACTAATGAAAGGAAAATCGGACGTTGTTTTGACGGACGACAAAAATTATATAGCCTGCACATCAGAAATTTTGTCAGCCAAAAAGTCGGAGTTGGCTGTCGAAAGCACCATACTAACAATCTGAAAATCGACAGATCAGTCGTCTGACGAATTTTCTCTACAGATTTTCTTATCGTGTGTACGGGCCTTTAGGGTGGCCAACACCAACAGACTCAATAAACGAATTTGCAAGGCCAGTGATGTTGTTGGATTGGAGTTGGAGTCTTTACCGACAGTATTAGTGAAGAGAATGTTATTCAGGGTACGGTAAATCTTGGACAACTCCTCGCACCCACTCCACAATAGGCTGGTCAGTCTGAGGAGTACCTTCAGTGATAGATTGTTACAACCATGACGCACCGCAGAGCAACACAGGAAATCATTTTTACCTGTGGCAATCAAATTATATAAAGCTCCTCAGTGAGTGCTGAGGATTTATTCTGATTTATGTTCCAGATTTTTCTGTAGATTTTATGTTATGTTGGTAAAGGTTAACTATGTGTAATAATTTGGGTTAATGTTAGGGAAAGTGGTAGTACTTTATTAGGATGGTATGGTTTATTACATTATAATATTAATTTAGTTTTATTTGCTGTTATTGGTAATTTTATTATTGTACAATGGCGGAAAGGCAGGTAAGTAGCCTTTGATGCAGAAGAGACTTGAAGTATGTCTCTTCTGTAATAAACTTCCTGCCGTCCACCCATTTTAAAATTCAAGACTAAAGTCCCACTTTATTTAATGCTGGCCATTCACTAGCTAAAAAATAGTTCGAAAACCTGTCATTTGGTCCTTTCCTTTGTTTTTCATCCAGTTAATGGGCACAAATAGAAAATCAGTTTTAACTTTTCAGAGCTAAAAAATCGAAGGAGCAGTTTGGAAAATTCTGCGAGCGAACGATAAATTGAAAGGTTAATGTGTTTCTCGCCTGAACTGTTTGCACTAGGCATATGTGACAAAATGAAAGAAAAACTGTTTAATTTATGTCTATTGAAAGATTTATTGATCAAAATTCAGTCATTACATGATGGCACAATCGTCTGCTCTCACGGCCGAGTGTTTGTTTTTCTAAAATGAGTTTGAACGATTTTTCGTATAGTGTATGGCCAGCATTAGAGAGAATGGTTTTTCCATTCAAATCTCTCTTTGTCTCCTGGTTCACCTGCTGGTGGCACTGTGCTTCCTAGAGCTGGAGGTTGCAGTTCCAATGTCCACCAGAAGGTGTCTCCCAGCAGCCAAAAGTCTCCAGTAATTAGTCTCCAGCTGATACTATCACACTGCACTTCAGTGTTTTGCTGCTTGCAGAACCTGACTGTTGCTATTTATCCTGTTCCTGTCCTGTATCCTGTATCCTGCTGCCCCGTACCTGCTCTTTCTTGTTTCTGATCCCAGTCTTGGTTCCCCATCCACTCCCTGCACCTCAAGTTATCCCTGCTTTTCTATGTTCCCCATTTTGTATATATGGTATATAATTAGTTGTAGTTAGGCTTCCTGTTTGCTAGGTTTATTAGTCAGGTATTCTGTCCCTGTGGTTTTTAATTTCCAATATTTTTATTGAGGTTTCATGAAAAAGTAAACAAAACTTACAACAGTGCAAAGTGTGCCCACAGGGCTCAGTCATACATGGCGAAAACGGCTTAGCAATTGCAAGATATGGATTAGAGAAATACAAATATAAACATTGCAGGGTATAAAAAATACCAATTAACCAAAGTAATCCATAAAATGGTGACTCAAGTCAGAATAGATATACTGCCTCCAATCCGCCACACCGGTGGGCAGCGGGCCCGGGCCCCGCCCCCCCTCCCCGGCGCCCCTCACGGGAACACCCTGCGTCCTGGGAAGGAAGCGGCCCCCACCCCCCAATCCCACCATCGCATACCGAACCGGGGGAGGCATTTGCCATCGGTCAGTGCACTGAGAGAAGTAGAAGTTTTGAAGGAAGGATAAGGGGAGAAAAAAGAAAAAATTAAATTAAAAGAAAGGGAAAGGAAAAGAAGAAAAAAGAGAAAGAGGAAAAAGAGAAAAGATCAGTAGCGGCGTATAGAAAGGGGTCAGCATCCAGGTTCGTCCTCCCCCCCCCCAATCAGGGGCATCAGCAAACCCTATCGCCCGATAGGGGCAACGGCACTCCCCCGTCAAGGAGGGCCGGCCAGATATCGGAGCCAAGGGTCCCAGGTCTTATCAAACATACGCATCTTATCATTAAGCAGCGCCACCATCCATTCATTTATCATGATCCAGGTCAGTTTAGCTTTGAGCAGTTCAAGCGGTATGACAGGAGTGCGCCAGGAGCGAGCGATTGCAATTTTAGCAGCTGTGAATATAAAACCTATAAGGCGTTTAGTATGTTTAGACTCCCCCTCTATCTGTCTTCCCAAAAGAGCTTGTTGGGGAGATTTCGTCCCTGTGGTTTTTGTTCAAATTACTTTTATGTTTGCTGTGTGCTGTTTAGGTGGTTTTTGTTTCACTATAAATAAATCTCATTTAAAATTAAACCGCTGTATGGTCTTGGCCACCTTGCTGCAGCTCAGTTTCAGGGTCTTGACAATCTTCTTATAGCCTAGGCCATCTTTATGTAGAACAAAAATTATTTTTTTCAGATCCTCAGAGAGTTCTTTGCCATGAGGTGCCATGTTGAACTTCCAGTGACCAGTATGAGAGAGTGAGAGGGATAACACCAAATTGAATACACGTGCTCCCCATTCACACCTGAGACGTTGTATAACTAACGAGTCACATGACATCGGGGAGGGAAAATGGCTAATTGGGCCCAATTTGGACATTTTTACTTAGGGGTGTACTCACTTTTGTTGCCAGCAGTTTAGACATTAATGGCTGTGTGTTGAGTTATTTTGAGGGGACAGCAAATGTACACTGTTATACAAGCTGTACACTCACTACTTTACATTGTAGCGGGGTGTCATTTCTTCAGTGTTGTCACATGAAAAGATATTTGTGAGGGGTGTACTCACTTTTGTGAGATACTGTATATATATATATATATATTAGTATATATAATGTATATGTGTATATAGAAATATGTTTACAGGTATATATACACACCATTACCTTTTTAGATATTCCAGTAGAAGTGAATAGTTGTTTTTATGTACTTTACACAGCAATCTGTGCTTTCTACTGTAGGGATCTGCTGCCCTCCACTGTCTGTATTTGTAAATTGATTTTGCTTATTAAATACCACTAGAGATATTTTGTTAATGACATGTACATCTTGTCCCTGCTAACTGGATTAGAAACCCTGATTGGAGAACTGTGATGTTATATAAAGGCGAGTTTTCAGCAAGTAGACATAGAGAACTGAGCTACATTCCTTTTTAGGCAAGTATTCCTATGTTCTAATAGTTTAACTGCAGCTGCTCATAGGTTCTTTAGCGTGTACCTAAATCCTTGTGACAGTCTTATCTCTGTTCTATTGTCTCACATGAACAGTACAAGAAACCTAGGTCCATGCTACCTTTTGTGTGTAGTGGTCACCTTCCAGTATATTAGTAGGTGGACCTCTTTATTGCAATAGTGTACATGCAGATTCTTGGTTTTTAGTTAGCCCTATCCTTTTTGGTCTGGGATTCTATAGCTAATTTTAGCTCAGAGCTCAATATCCATCATAGGCTAGAGCCATTTCTGATGGTTAAAATTCCGGTTGCATGACAGATTTGAAACTACTAGGAAATAAGGCTCAGAGTAGATAGGCTGATTCTGAGTTCCAGTGGCACAGCATGGTTTCAGCTGGTGAGAACCTGCATTCCAGGCTGGTTGGACAACGATTGGAGAATCTCCCCATCATCGGTGATCTTTTCTTCAGGTCTCCGACACAAAGACAGACACTGCATCGCAATCATCCTCAGGGGCTTCTCCAACTGAACTTTGCTGCAAAATTCAATTTGAGGTATCTTTTTTATTATTTTATATTATTATCATTATATATTATTTATATACCCAGGTACATGCGCAGAATTCCACAAGGATGTTTGTCGGGCCCTTTGCCATAATGCCTGTTTGTACATCGGATGTGCTGTATGTACTATTTTTTAATGTTTTCCTATATAAAGCTTGTATTATTTGCATACTGACATGCATCAATATACTTATCGTTAATGTTCTATGCTACTTGCATTAATTCCTCTGCTCCCAATTACTTATTGATTATGATATGGATTACTGGCTAATTTCCCAGGAAGGGAATACTCACTGTTCACCCTGTCCTGGGTGGAGGCACTGCCAATTTTATTATCTAACCCACTCTTCCACTGGTTCTCTTATCTACCTACAAGTTTAGCACAATATCCTGTTTTGGGGGGGGGGGTAATTTCTCATGACACCCCCAAATGAGGGCTACGTTCTTAGTCCCACAAAAAAAATGTATCTTACTGTTCTTTCCTGTCAATACATGTCTAGTAGATTGGTGTGTCAGAACAATGTATTGCCTACGTAACTGAGAGCTTTTATCATCAGCTGCTGATCAGGGAGTGGTTGCAGTCTTACAAATAACCATTAAGGCCAGGTTCGAACATATGCGAATTGGATGCGGGATGAGTGTGAGAGTGTGAGTCTCAATGGAGCTGGTTCACACAGCTCTGAGGTCTGCATTTAAAAAGGGTCCTGTGCATCTTTGGTTTCAATTCAGGTGCAAATTCAAGCCAAAATTCTGACCTGATTTGCACCTGAATTGGTGAACAGTGACGCACCTGATTATCGGACTAATTTTCATTCGTTTTTTGTTGCATGCTAGTCTCATATCAAAAGTGAAGCGGTTACTCAACATACGAAAATTCTTGTGCAACAGAATTCATCTTCAGAAGTGATGTCATGTGTTGTATTTTTTTGTAATTTATTCTTTTGTTTCTCCGCATGCCCAGTCTTGCTCTTATGATTTTTTTACTGTGAACTTGCGGCTGCAGCATATGTGAACAGAGCCATAAGGAAGAAACTACATATCTCTGGATTTAATAAAAGAAATATAATACAGCAAGTCAGTGCTGGGACGAGGTCTCCCAATGCCCAGGGCAAAGATGGCAAATTTTACCCCCTTCTTCTTGGATGGAGCTAATAGTGGTATGCACAGTGGCATGTATGTAATGTATGTAATGATTGTGGCATGCACTGAAATAATTGTGGTACACCACAGCAAACTGAAGAGTTTAAAACCGGTGCGCAAATACGGGGCTAACAGTAGCGAAGAAGAAAAAATGCCCCTGCCTTAGTGGTGTCTAAAAGCATACTATACCTGATACATAACAAGTTAATGGTACCATATCCCCTTATAAAATACTTTATTAGAACTAAAAGATTATCCCAGAACTGCAACTGTATCTACCTAAGGGATTTATCCCTTTCTAAATTATCTGTAATGTAGGCACTACTAACCTTTGCCGGCATATCTTTCCATTCCACACGTCCAGACATCAGGGAAGTAACTCACTCACACCCAAGAGCATAGTAAATGGGTTAATCAATTTAAATTTCAGTCTTTGGCTCTTATATACAGTATACAAAACAGGGTATATTTCCAGTCTATTCACGTCATATTCTACATATAATAAAAATAGAATCATGCATAACTGGGAAAAGTCCTTTACCATAATCGTCAACGAGAGACCCTTTAAAATATGCCTTTACATAAAGGAAACAGATGTGCTGTGTACAACAGGAAAGCAAACTCAAGAAACAACTTTTCAGAATAGGAAAATATCCTGCAAACAAAAATGTTCTCACAGCTCAGATAACAATGGGAGGAAATTGACATCCTCAACAGCAAAAATGTCTAAATTGCAAAGGGAGAGATTTTCAGAAAAATGTTAAAGTTAAATTAGTCCAATTTGGCATTACTACATAGCATTTAAGTAAATCTGAATCCTAACAGTGTCAATGTAATTAAAAATATCATTACATGGGTGGTGTCATCAGCAGTAAAAAATTCCTCTGAATTGGTGGTGTCATGGGATAGAATAACGTCCAACCTTGGTGGTTTCGCTGGAAGTAAAAAAAAGTCACCTGTGTCATTGGAAGGAAAAACTGTCCCTGCATGGGTGGTGTCACTGTAAGGAGAAATGCTGGAGGGGCAAAAGAGAGGAAAGATAAACTATGCCCCCCCCCCAGGATGCAAAGGCAGCAGTCACTCTTGTCAGTGAGGTGCGGGAAAAGCTCCCAATGTGACACCCCCTCCACATATACTGCACCCAGGGCCCTTCAGCAAGTAAGAAGTTTAAGATGCTTTAAAATTAAAGTGGAGTTCCAGGCTCAAAAAGAACTAGGTCTAAACCAATTGAGCACCCCCCCCCCCTCCATTTTTGGACATGCTTTTTTTTTTTTTTTTTTTTTTTTGCGTCTTGTACCTTTTAATATGTGATTTTCCGGCAAGACTTCTGTACATCATCTCTGTATTTGGATCGGCCCCTCCTCCTTCCCACCTGTGTGCATCCCAGAAGATGACGGGGCACCTGATGTGGGGCCGACATGATCCAGGATCCCTGTAAATGTCCTTATATTCAAAGTCAGCAGCTACAGTATTTGTAGTTGCTGACTGTTCTGCCTCTCCAATCTAAGCATTGAAAGTGTGGTCTCTGTAACTTACAGTTGTGATGAGATAGCGATAACACTCAATCTTAGCTGAATTAACAGACAGAGACTCGATCCAGACGACACCTTGAAGATCTTGTGAAGTTTAATCCATAAACTGTGACGATCTTAATACAATGAACATTTGCTAGGTCAAATGATCATAATGCGATCCACTCCATGAGAAATGAGGCTGAGATGCATTACTGGGAAAAATGAACAAAGGGGTGGAGCTACAGTCAGGTCCATAAATATTGGGACATCGACACAATTCTAATCTTTTTGGCTCTATACACCACCACAATGGATTTGCAATGAAACAAAGAAGATGTGCTTTAACTGTAGACTTTCAGCTTTAATTTGAGGGTATTTATATCCAAATCAGGTGAACGGTGTAGGAGTTACAACAATTTGTATATGTGCCTCCCACTTTTTTAAGGGACCAAAAGTAATGGGACAGATTAACAATCTTAAATCAAACTTTCACTTTTTAATACTTGGTTGCAAATCCTTTGCAGTCAATTACAGTCTGAAGTCTGGAACACATAGACATCACCAGACGCTGGGTTTCATCCCTGGTGATGCTCTGCCAGGCCTCTACTGCAACTGTCTTCAGTTCCTGCTTGTTCTTGGGGCATTTTCCCTTCAGTTTTGTCTTCAGCAAGTGAAATGCATGCTCAATTGGATTCAGGTCAGGTGATTGACTTGGCCATTGCATAACATTCCACTTGTTTCCCTTAAAAAAACTCTTTGGTTGCTTTCGCAGTATGCTTTGGGTCATTGTCCATCTGCACTGTGAAGCACTGTCCAAAGAGTTCTGAAGCATTTGGCTGAATATGAGCAGATAATATTGCCTGAAACACTTCAGAATTCATCCTGCTGCTTTTGTCAGCAGTCACTTCATCAATAAATACAAGAGAACCAGTTCCATTGACAGCCATACATGCCCACGCCATGACACTACCACCACCATGCTTCACTGATGAGGTGGTAGGCTTTGGATCATGAGCAGTTCCTTTCCTTCTCCATACTCTTCTCTTCCCATCACTATGGTACAAGTTGATCTTGGTCTCATCTGTCCATAGGATGTTGTTCTAGAACTGTTAAGGCTTTTTTAGATGTTATTTGGCAAACTCTAATCTGGCCTTCATGTTTTTGAGGCTCACCAATGGTTTACATCTTGTGGTGAACCCTCTGTATTCACTCTGGTGAAGTCTTCTCTTGATTGTTGACTTTGACACACATACACCTACCTCCTGGAGAGTGTTCTTGATCTGGCCAACTGTTGTGAAGGCTATTTTCTTCACCAGGGAAAGAATTCTTCGGTCATCCACCACAGTTGTTTTCTGTGGTCTTCCGGGTCTTTTGGTGTTGCTGAGCTCACCTGTGCGTTCTTTTTTAAGGATGTTCCAAACAGTTGATTTGGCCATGCCTAATGCTTTTGCTGTCTCTCTGATGGGTTTGCTTTGTTTTTTTTCAGCCTAATGATGGCTTGCTTCACTGATAGTGACAGCTCTTATTGAGAGTTGACTGCAACAGATTCCAAATGCAAATAGCACACTTGAAATTAACTCTGGACCTTTTATCTGCTCCTTGTAAATGGGATAATGATGGAATAACACACACCTGGCCATGGAATAGCTGAGCAGCCAATTGTCCCATTACTTTTGATCCGTTAAAAAGTGGGAGGCACATATACAAACTGTTGTAATTCCTACACCTTTCACCTGATTTGGATGTAAATATCCTCAAATTAAAGCTGAAAGTCTGCAGTTAAAGCATATCGTGTTTGTTTCATTTCAACTCCATTGTGGTGGTGTATAGAGCCAAAAATATTAGAATTGTGTCGATGTCCCAATATTTATGGACCTGACTGCATCTAGACAGGATAAACTTAGATAAGGGGAGGGGAGAAACCAGGGGCAGTAGAATACATATAACATTTAAAGGCATATCACAAAGCATGTGAAACTTGACACAGACTTTAAACTTTTTTTTTTTTTTGTAGAGGCTGGAACTCTGCTTTAAGTTAGGTATTGCAATGCTATCTAATAATAATAAAATGTACACAGGAAATACACTTTTACTAACAGATACGTAAATAATAAATGATGCCTACAAAATAAACGATGTTGTCGCTGACAGCCTGAAACATTTCAATGGAGGTTATTTGTGTTTCTTCACTGACTCGCAGCTCTGCCTGTTGCTGTTTAACTCACACCTGATGAGGGAAGCATTCTCCGACATTTCACTATGACTCAACTATCATTCCTTTAAGGTTATAGACATTCCTCTCATTGGTTGACACACCTGCCATTACTGACTTAACATGTGTATCCTGGATTACAGCTCTGCCTACCTTCCTCTTTCTTTCACTCCCATATACCTGTAGGAGAGATTACTGGCAGTACAGAATACAGATAGAATTACATGCTTATGTGTTTTAACGACTTCTTTTTCTTCATGACATTTCTCTCTGGAATCTATACCAAGCTGTGATGACAAGAAAACTGCAGAAATGACTCATTGGCAGCAGGATTACTTTGTCAAATTGTTTGAAGCCTCGAGGAGAAGACGGATCATTTCATTTTTATTTTGCTGCTCGTATACTCCGGACAGATTACAGCAGAAAGCTGGAGCTTGAACTTTCCATATAAGACATACTGGATGCTGGATCGTTCTTTAGAAATCGTGAAAACACTACTGTCTTATTACTGTCTTAATCGTGAACACTACTGTCTTATCTAAATATGTCCTATTTGTTAACGTCAAGACATTGACAGTTTTGAAAACTGGTAAGGTAACATATTTATTAGAAGGAAATATATATAGATGTATATAAATTATACTGACGTGTATACTGATTGATGCCATATTGTATTTACTGAAGAGGAAGTGCTGTAGAAATATCAGATGGATTCTGATTCTTTCCCGAAGGCCGAGAAAACTAGGAAACAGGAAAGCATCAATTTTGTTTCATGAATTATACATTTTTCTATAGTCACAGGGACCTGGTAAAAGGGGTGAAGGATGATATAAGATATTGGGTAAATAAAGAGATAGGGATTGAAAATGTATAACTTTTGCACATAAGCAACATGCATCAAAATGATAATTTCCTATTTTATATAATTTCCCAAAGTGTATTTAAACCAAAACTAAAAATGTAATATAGGGTATATCAGATTACTAGTTCTTGGTGTGCCGTTTTTTATTTGGTTTTGTTTTTAAGCTTCTTTTGCTTTATTTTTACCTGGTCATCCTGCAAATAACACACTTCCTGTCTCTGGGTGGCTACATCATTCCTCCGCTGTATCTTTGGAAGGAGCCATAGTTTTCACCCTAGGCTTTCCTGATATGGAGTACAAACATGTCTGTATCTCTTCATCTCCATTACATGGGGGCAGAGACATAGCCATAGCAAAGCCATACAGAAGATAGCTAGGAGGGATGTTTTTCTTCTCTGCAAAGCACAGGAAGTGACAAGGACATTGTGCTCTTGGCAATGTAGCACTACCCCCCAAGGGCTGCTGATAACTGGTTCCCCTACTCCTGCACAGTCGGACAACAAGCATTCTTCACATCCATCCAGACACAAGGAACAGTCTCTGAATTCGGTTTTGTTGTTTTATTAGGGGTGATAACTTGGATGGGGAATCACAATTATGGGATTTCCAGCATGACTAAAACAATAAACAGGGACAACTTCCTTCCTATGTACAAGATCCTGAACTGTCCTCCTTCCTGGACACTGACAGTCTTTGGTCAAAGCCCTTTGAGGACTAGGAATGCTTAGTTCCTTTTAGAAAATAGTACATTGTGTTATAAGCTGCATTCAAGAGTATCACAAACTCCACTATAGAAACTGCATCCCAGCTCTACTGCGTGCAGGAACTACCAGCCCACCTGGCTGCTTGTCCACCAGTCCACCTGGCTACTCTGAAGATCTCCCAGGGCAAGGGATAGGAAGGGTTAAGCACAATGCTGTCCTCCTAATAGCTTGCTACTTGTAAATCCCTGGGTGTGCTGATGTGCTCACACTGTCCTATTTGCGCCCTGCTGCTTCTTAGGCAATATTCCCTCTCAAACTGAGATGCTGATAGGATTTTCCCAAGCCAGCCTGAGCCCAGCCTGGAGGCAGAGCCAACCCCCCCCATCTTCTAGACATAGGGTCCTCAGCACTACATCTTGCACCCGACTCACAGGCTAGCATGGCTCTCCCAGAACTAAGGGCTGACTCAGCTGCCCTGCAAGGACATTCTGTCTGGGGATTAGCCAAGTTCCCTCAAGTATGCAGATTAGTCCTCCTGGCCTCCGCCCACTAACTTCTAGAAGTTTCTCCAAACAGGGGGAGGTGCCAGAGACTTGCTTCTGTAGAGCCATCCAGCGTGACCTGCAGTAACCCTAACCCAATTTCTGACTCACAAACTAACCTGGAGTCACACCTTAAATTTGCCTGAACTAACCAAATAGCACACTAGAGGATGCTACAGAAAGATCAGCAAGTATTTTCTCTGTTTGCTAAAAATGTTCCTAGTTTGAAAGAGAATAGAAAACGAATTAAGCCACCACATCTAATGCCCGGAAGCTGTCATATATAAAATGTTTTTTTTATGGGTTTAGTTAACCTTAAAAAGGTAAACTTATACATAAATTTAAATTTCCAGCACAAATTCTTACATAATACTTTATAACACTTGTAGCATTTTTTTTTTTTTTTTTTATTAATATGTATTTAATTATCACAGAATTTATAAATTGATATGCCATGATTCTATAATTTTATGCAAAGTAAACATTTATAGAGAAGCTCAATTATCAGAACAAAATATTATAGGCAATTGTTATCATCACAATATTCACAACTAAATATGAATCTATAAGTGAATATAAAATATTTTTTAGTGAAATTTTTGATTATAAAATATTGTGACAGACTTTTTAAAGGGAACCTGTCACCAGCAATAAGCTTTTGGACTTGCAGAAGTATGAAAATGAATTAAAACAACATATTCTCTCAAAGTTCATGTCTAGATAAATGTAAAACAAAAGTCATGCTATGTGCTGTCATACTAAAAATATCAAAGTGTTGTACTTTTATGCAGCATTCTGCAAAATCCCCCAGACGACTGACTTTCTACTAATGTCCAAATGTACTAATCTACATGGTTACATAGTTACATAGTTTGTGAAGTTGAAAAAAGACATCAGTCCATCCAGTTCAAACTATGATGTGTGTGTGTGATTTGATGTTAAATGTACATTGTAAACCCCTGTATGTTGTGGTCGTTAAGGTGCCCATCTAATAGTTTTTTGAAGCTATTGATGCTCCTTGCTGATACCACTGCTTGGGGAAGAGAATTCCACATCCTTACTGCTCTGACAGTAAAGAACTCCTTACATCTTTTTAGGTTAAACCATTTTTCCTCTAGTTTTAGTGAGTGGCCCCGTGTCTTATTGTATTCCCTTTCTCTGAAAAGTTTGTTCCTTTTGCTAGGGTCCTCACCAGTACAGTATTTGTACATTGATATCATATCCCCCCTCAAGCATCTCTTCTCCAGAGAGAATAAGCCCAGTGCCCGGAGTCTTTCCTCATAGCTGATGTCCTCCATTCCCCAAATAATTTTTGTTGCCCTTCTCTGGACTCTCTCCAGTTCCAGCACATCCTTTCTGAGGACCGGTGCCCAGAACTGGACGGCATACTCCAAGTGTGGCCGGACCAGGGACTTGTAGAGTGGGAGAATAATCTCTTTATTTCTGGAGTGAATCCCCTTTTTTTTTCTACATGCCAGTATTTTGTTGGCTTTGCTTGCAGCGGCTTGGCATTGCATGCCACTGCCAAGCCTGTTGTCCACTAGGACCCCCAGGTCCTTTTCCATCTTAGATTCACCCAGAGGTTTTCCCCCTATTGAGTAGCTTACTTTCATGTTTCTGATGCCCAAGTGCATTACTTTACATTTTTCAACATTAAACCTCATCTGCCATGTAGTTGCCCACACCATTATTTTGTTCAGGTCCGCTTGTAAGGTTTCCACATCCTGCATCGAAGATATTGGCATGCTTAATTTAGTATCATCGGCAAATGCTGAGATTGTGCTAGATATTCCCTCCTCTAGGTCGTTTATGAATAAATTAAACAGGATTGGTCCCAGGACAGGACCTTGGGGGACCCCACTTTCCACACCCGCCCAATCCAAGTACTCCCCATTTATCACCACCCTCTGGACTCTCCCCTGGAGCCAGTTCTCTATCCAGGCACTCACCCTATGGTCCACACCTACGTACCTTAGTTTGTACAGTAAGCATTTGTGGGGAACTGTGTCAAATGCCTTTGCAAAGTCCAGATACACCACATCCACAGGCCTTAATTTATCTAGATGGCAACTCACTACAACGTAGAAGGTTAATAGAATAATCTGGCAAGAATGATTTTTCATGAATCCATGCTGATTACTACTAATAATACAGTTTTCATTACTAAAGTCTTGTATGTAGTCTCTCAACATCCCCTCCAAAATCCTGCAGACTACTGATGTTAGGCTGACCGGCCTATAGTTACCCGGAATATATCTTTTTTCCAATCAGCTGGCACCATACCCATCTGTAGACTATCCTTTAAGATTATGAAAAATGGTCTGGCTATCACCTGGCTGAGCTCTTGAAGAACCCTCGGGTGCAAGCCATCCAGTCCCAGTGATTTATTTACGTTAAGTTTCTCTAGTTTCGTTCTAAGTCTATCTTCTGTTAGCCATGGGGGTACTTCCTGAGGTGTATTATTTAGTTTAGCATTACAAGCTGGGTTAGTGTAGCCCCACCAATTCTTTTGTGAAGACTGAAGAGAAGAAATTATTTACCACTTTCGCCTTCACTCTGTCCTCTGTGGCCAGATTCCCTTCATCATCTTTTATGGGGCCAATGTGTTCTGGCCTCGCTTTCTTACTATTTATATACTTAAAGAATTTCTTGGGGGTTTTTTACTCTCTTCCGCTATATGTCTCTCGTGTTCTATTTTAGCCATCTTGATTTCGCCTTTACATTTCTTATTACACTCTTTGTACTGTTGGAATGCTGCCAATGACCCCTCCGCCTTGTATTTTTTGAAGGCCTTTGCTTTAGTATTAATATGCATTTTTATGTTGGAGTTTAGCCACCTAGGGTTTAGTTTTGCTCTTTTAAATTATTTCCCTTTGGAATGCAATGGCCAATCCCTTTGTTTAGTATGCTCTTGAAACATTCCCATTTTTCCTCCATGTTCTTTGTTCCCAGGGTTCTATCCCATTTGATATTTTCTAGCAAATAGCGCATAGCGCAGTTTTGGGAAATTGGTTCTACAAGTTCTGCATCGCTGTGATATTTCTTAATATGTGACAGGTTTGCTTTTAACCACTTTCGGACCGCCAACTGTGTATTTACGTCGATACTTTGCTGTTAAATACCGGAGTTATGGCAGCACATAGCTGCCATAACCCTGGTATTTTCCTACAGATCCGGTGGTCTTTCACATAAAAGTGGTCCCAGCAGGGAATTCAATGCGGCATTACTTTTATGGGTGGAGAGAGAGGGGGTGGGCTTCCTGATCGTTTTCCCCGCTTACTGGAGCCGTCGGTAGCAGGGAAAACTATCCGGTCCTTCAGGTCCTGGGCAGGAAGTTGAGTGAGGGCATGATGGCCCCAACTCGGCTCTATGGCCGTGGAGGACCGGAGCGACTTCAGATGTCACTTCTGCCCAACGACCTTAAAGGGACTTTTTTTTATTTATTTTTTTATTTATTGCTTTGAAAGGTAGATGTGAGATCTGAGGTCTTTTTGACCCCAGATCTCACATTAAAGAGGACCTGTCCTGCTGATTTCTTTTACAAGGGATGTTTACATTCCTTGTAATAGTAATAAAAGTGATCAAAAAATTATTTTTTTTTTTTAAAGGGACAGTGTAAAAACAAAAATAAAATAGATAAGAAAGAAAAAAAATTAAAGTGCCCCGTCCCTCCAAGCTCACACGCAGAAGCGAACACATACGGAAGTCGTGCCCACATATGTAAAATGTGTTAAAACCACACATGTGAGGTATTGCCGCGGCCGCGAGCGAGAGCAATAATTCTAGCGTAAGACCTTCTCTGTAACTCTAAACTGGTAGCCAGTAGAAATTTTTAAAACGTCGCCTATGAAGATTTTTAAGTACAATTGTTTGTCACCATTCCATGAGCGCGCGCAATTTTGAGGCATGACATTTTAGGTATCAGTTTACTCAGCGTAACATTATCTTTCACATTAGTGAAAGAAATTGGGCTAACTTTACTTTTTTCTTATTTTTTAATTAAAAAAGTTATTTTTTTCCCAAAAAATTGTGTTTGTAAGACCGCTACGCAAATACAGTGTGACAAAGTATTGCAAAGATCTCAATTTTATTCACTAGGGTCTCTGCTAAAAAAGTATATAATGTTTGGGAGTGGTTTATAAGTAATTTTCTAGCAAAAAATACTGAATTTAACTCAAACTTAAACAACAAGATTTAGAAATAGGCTTGGTCCACAGAAATGGTTAAAATACATTTGTTTAAAGGAAAAAAAGCCATTTTTATTTTCAAAGTAGCAAAGCACAATACACATAAAGTCCACATCTGTGCATTGTGGTATATAAAAGTCATGCACTGCAGTGCTCCATCTAGCACAGCCTAGTCTACGCGTTTCAGGGTGCCATTCAAAATAAATAGCATTTCAGTTCACCAGACTTCGCCTGGTGTTACTGTGCATTGCTTTAAGATGTTGTACAGCTTGTTATCGCAACTCAAAGGTCTGAATGGCCCCTTATTGTAGATAAAAATTATAAAATTACATTGTTCTTCCTACCAACCAGAGCCATGCATAATTTTTCACTTTGGGAGGAGGGATGAACCTTGGGTTCCCAGAGGAGAATAATTAGGCTGAGCTGTCTATTCATGGTCTGGGGGAGGAGAAGAAAGGTATACCTGGGCTGTGTGGTTCATGCTCTTTAAAGTGCCCCCCCAGCCAGGGTTACACTAGCCTGCACCATGGCACCATGGCCATGGTGGGAAAACTGAACCCCCATATCCTCCTTCACCCCTTACCTACACTTTATGCGTCTGCTATCAACTAAATCAAAAATACAGTTTACAATCAAAAGTTTGTAAACAAGATTACCCAGAATCCTTAGTACTTTCAATTGTGTTTGGCTTACATTCTTTCCTAGAAGTGTGCATCAGGTCAAATTACAGGCCTCATCTGTAGTGTACAGAGTTGAGATGGATCCTATGAGTATGATAATACCTTCCAACTTTCTGAAATGGGTCAGAGGGTCACCTTTTAGCACAAAACATGTAGGTAAAGAACATACCTCTTCAACACTTCCAATGGTCAAAGAAGAATGAAAAAAGCAAAAAGTATCTGGTAAAAGTCACAAGCCACAACCACTTATTTTCTTCTATACTGGCCTTTCTAAGCAAAAAATGCAATACTTTAGAGGTGGGATGAAACGTTTAGTGTGGTTTAACAGTTTTGGTAGTTAAATAGTAAATTTTTAAAGATGTCTTTATATAATATCAAAAACAAAGAGAACAGTGGATGAAAGAGGGACAGAGGGACGTGGTTCCAAAAGATAGACAGTTCAAATGAGATACTGTGGGGCACTGAGTATGAGACCCCCCACTTCGAAAAGACTTAGAAGGATATCAGCAAGTGCACTAGTATGGGCTCATATCTAAAAAACTAGGGAACAAATTCAGCTAATGCTCTTAAATAAAGTTTGCTAAAATACTATATTTATATATATAGTAGGGATCGAACGTTTGTATTAATGTGCATACAGGAGCCAAGGAAAGATGGAAAATTCTCCAAAAGGCATCAAATTACAGATTAGACATTCCTATAATATGTCAACAAAAGTTTGATTTTATTTCCATCACTTACACTTTCAAAATAACAGAAAACAAAAAAATGGCGTCTGCAAAAGTTTGGGCACCCATGAGAGTTATTATCTTGTACTGCCCCCTTTGGCAAGTATCACAGCTTGTAAATGCTTTTTGTAGCCAGCCAAGAGTCTTTCAATTCTTGTTTGAGGTATCTTTGCCCATTCTTCCTTCAAAAAGTCTTCCAGTCCTTTGAGATTTCTGGGCTGTCTGTCACGCACTGCTCTTTTAAGGTCTATCCATAGATTTTCAATTATGTCGAGGTCAGGAGATTGTGAAGGCCATGGCAAAACCTTCAGTTTACGCCTCTTGATGTAATCCCCCGTGGATTTCGAGGTGTGTTTAGGATCATTATCCATTTGTAGAAGCCATCCTCTCTTTAACTTCAGCTTTTTCACAGATGGCATCAAGTTACCATCCAAAATTTGCTGAAATTTTATTGAATCCATTTTTCCTTCTACTCGTGAGATGTTCCCTGTGCCACTGGCTGCAATACAACCCCAAATCATGATTGATCCACCCCCATGCTTAACAGTTGGACAGAGGTTCTTTTCATTCAATTCTGTGCCCCTTCTTCTCCAAACGTACCTTCTCCAAATGTACCTTCTCCAAACGTACCTCCAAATGTAACCTTTCAAAAAAGTTAAATTTTAACCTGATCGGTCCACAGAACTTGTTTCCAAAGTGCATCAGGCCTGTCTATATGTTCATTTGCAAAGTTCAAACGCTGATTTTTGTGGTGAGGACGTAGAATTTTTCATGGTCTTCCAGATCTTGCTTTAACTTCCACTGTTCCTGATGACTGCCATTTCTTAATTACATTCCGAACAGAGGATATTGATATCTGAAAACGCTTTGCTATCTTCTTATAGCCTTCTCCAGCTTTGTGAGCGTCAACTATTTTCAGTTTCAGTTTTCTAGACAACTGCTTAGAAGATCCCATGGTGCTGATTGTTGGCGCAAGGTCAGATGAGTCTGGCCATTTAAAACCTTTGAGATTGACATCACCTGGTCTTCCCAGACGATGATTGAAAACAATCCATGACACTGGCAGGTCTCAGCCTTGCAAAGGGGGCAGTGCATGCTATAAATTCTGCAGGGTGCCCAAACTTTTGCAGACGCCATTTTTTTGTTTTCTGTCATTTTGAAAGTGTCAATGATGGAAATAAAATCTAACTTTTGTTGACATATTATAAGAATATCTAATCTGTAATGTGATGCCTTTTGGAGATTATTCCATCTTTCCTTGGCTTCTTTATGCACATTAATACCAATTTTTACCTGGGGTGCCCAAACTTACGATCACCACTGTATGTATATGTATATATATATATATATATATATATATATTTACACAACTTATACATTGGTAAAGGACACGCTAAAGTATTTATTTAACAAATGTACTGGCTGTAATGCGAACATTTCTCAGACAAATCACTGCCAAATATATATATAGAGCATGAGTAAGTGGTACTCAAAGTGATTACCAGGACTTACTGGCCATAAACAAAGGGAGGGTGAGTAAAATGAATGCAGGAATCATGCTTCAATGATGATTAAGTGGCATTGATTTCATTCTGTGATTCATTGCTAGGACACTGTTGGAATGTTTTATTATTCCAGCAATTCCAGCATAATCATCTCTAAAAGTTTATGTGCTGGTGCATTAAGTATGCTCCTACTTTGTAAAAATAATTTCATTTAAAAATATAAAAACATCAAAAGAGGATAGATAGATAGATAGATAGATAGATAGATAGATAGATAGATAGATAGATAGATAGATAGATAGATAGATAGATAGATAGATAGATAGATAGATAGATAGATAGATAGATAGATAGATAGATAGATAGATAGATAGAAAGTATATTTCTAACTGTAGACACCTTATAAAATGTTGGACTTGCTAATCCTATATGATTTGCTGAAAAAGCTCAAAAGCTCAGCCTCAGAAGGTAGACATTGTGAATAAGTCCGAGGTGTAGCTCATCCAGCTCTCTCTACAGATTTTCATTTAAAGAGACAATTTGAAAGCAAACAGTCTCTGCTGTGCTCTCTATAAAACGTATAATGCTCTGTGACACCAGTGTCATGTTCATTTGTGAAAACTTTTTTTTTTAGAATTATATCCACTTGCCAACCGCCCCATAGCAGATTTACTGCTACAGGGCAGCCGCACTGCGCGGATTCACGTGTATATAAATACGTGATTCCGCACTTCGGGGGGTTTTGGGCGCAAGTGCGCACCATGGCAGCTCGCTGCCACTGTCATTTTAAACAGTGGGAATTGATCAGCGTGTCCCGTGGACTCGATGTCCGCTGGCTCCCGCTGATCATTTGGTACACTAACAGAATTCCAGTCTGCCTATGTAAACAAGGCAGGTTGTCATTCTGTCATTACAGAAGACATTGATCATGTGTTTCTGTAAAGCAGAAACACAGATTCATGTCTTCCACTAGTAAACCACCTCCCCCACACTGAATCATCAGCTAGGCACACAGTTAACCTTTTAATCACCCCTGATGTTAACTTCTTCCCTCCCACTATCATTAGTACAGTGACAGTGCATATCGTTAGCGCTGATCACCGTAATAATGTCACTGGTCCCCAAAAAAGTGTCAAAAGTGTCAGTTAGGTGTCCGATTTGTCCACCACAATATCCCAGTCTTACTATAGGTCGCTGATCTCCACCATCGTTAGTAAAATAATAAAATAAAATAAAAATATCCCATAGTTTGCGCAAACCAATCAATACACGTTAATTGGGATTTTTTTTAACCAAAAATATGTAGCAGAATACATATTGGCCTAAATTGATGAAAAAGTTTTTTTTTTTTTATTGGATGTGTTTTAGAGCAGAAAATAAGAAATATTGTTTTTTTTTTTCTAAATTGTTGGTCGCTCTTTGTTTATAGCGTAAAAAATAAATAAATAAATAACACAAAAGTGATCAAATACCACCAAAAGAAAACTCGGGTACAGCGTCGCACAATTGTCAGTTAAAGTAATGCAGTGCCGTATCGCAAAAAATTGCCTGGTCAGGAAGGGAGATAAATATTCCAGAGGTGAAGAGGATATAAAATAGCAACATATAAAATATACAAAAATACTGAGCATCTCAAAGGGTATAATATAACCTCTAAGAGGTAATTCAGCCTGTCAAAATTTGCTGTAGTTCTGTAGTACAGCAATAAACAATGAAATAAATGAAATCACAGTAACGAGTTTTCTCCACCGTACCCTTCAAAACCCTATTCTCCATTTCTCTTATATTCTGTGGAACCAAAGGGACAGGGAGGGTGGTGTACATGATTTCCACCACATAGGGATACAAGTGGCAAGTGCGTGCAGTGTTAATTAAATGCCTCACAACTGAGTGTTTTTAAGTCTTCAGCAGGAGAATAGGTTGGCGTAAAAGGAAAAAATGACCGCATATATGGACTTCTGTACTATGGAATGGACCAGTTTCCAAAAACACCAGACAGGACCAAAAAATATGTATCATGTCACCCCTTCCCATATCCCAGCGCCAACAGGTATCCGGCACCGAAGAATATATATGATGTAGCAAGGCAGGGGTTTGGAACCACCACTTTACAATTTTGTTACTGGTTTCTTGGTATTTATTACAAATAGAGCATTTGTAAGAAAGGGTTACTATTTTTGTATGGTCCTATGGCGTCAGTTTGATTTGGAGATCTCTCTCTCATTGATCCAGAAACTTAAGAGTTGTCAGAGAGGATTCCCCCGAGCAGAAGTTTATAAATGAGAGACAAGGCATGTCTAATGGGGCTCCTTGTATGACATTGCCCCACGAAAAACGTCAGGGGACGAGTAAACAAAGATGCAGTCGGTGGAGATTTTGTACTGTGACTTTTTAGCTTTGTATCTAATGTACACTAAATTACCAAAAGTATTGGGACTCCTGCCTTTACACGCACATGAACTTTAATGGAATTCCAGTCTTAGTCTGTAGGGTTCAATATTGAGTTGGCCCACCCTTGGCAGCTATAACAGCTTCAACTCTTCTGGGAAGGCTGTCCACAAGGAGTGTGTCTATGGGAATGTTTGACCATCCTTCCAGTACTGCATTTGTGAGGTTAGGCACTCATGTTGGATGAAAAGGCCTGGCTCGCAGTCTCTGCTCTAATTTATTCCAAAGGTGTTCTATCGGGCTGAGGTCAGGACTATGTGCAGGCCAGTCAAGTTCCTCCCCCCCAAACACACTTATCCATGTCTTTATGGACCTTGCTTTGTGCACTGGTGTGCAGTCATGTTGGAACAGGAAGGGCCATCTCCAAACTGTTCCCACAAAGGAGCATGAAATTGTCCAAAATGTTTTGGTATGCTGACACCTTAAGAGTTCCCTTCCCTGGAACTAAGGGGCCAAGCCTAACCCCTGAAAAACAACTCCACACCATATTCCCCCTCCACCAAATGATTTGGACTAGTGCACAAAGCCAGGTCCTGACCTCAACGCGATTGAACACCTTTGGGATGAATTATAGCAGAAACTGCGGACCAGGCCTTCTCGTCCACCATCAGTGCCTGACCTCACAAATGCCCTTCTGAAAGAATGGTCAAACATTCCCATAGACACACTTCTAAACCTTGTGGACAGCCTTCCCAGAAGAGTTGGAGCTGTTATAGCTGCAAAAGGTGGGCCAACTCAATATTGAACCCTACGGACTAAGACTGGGATGCCATTAAAGTTCATGTGCGTGTAAAGCAGACGCCCTAATACTTTTGGTAATATAGTGTATTCTATCCTTAGAGAATTTAAATTAAAATGTGTTGTATTTTATGTTGCTAGAACAATTATATTTAAAACTGAACTCTGATCCCATAACAAAATACATAAATACGATGCGGACTATCTAAGGTAGCATTTGTGATTCACACATCTGCCACACAGCATAGTCAGAAAGGTGACACCACCTGCTCTATGACTATAAGCAGTGTCACTTCCCACCTGTATGCATGTTCACAACACTGGCACTGGGGAATGCAGTACAGCTCAGCCAATCTGGGTTCTGCCATGCAGAATCTTAAACGAATTTATGTTCTTCACACTGTTGTAATATAAATTATTTTTTTCTTTCCTAGGATACACCCAGTGTCTGCATCATCAGCTATGTCCATCCGGGGACTAAAGAAGAAAAAGCAGCAAAGGACATTTAAGGTTAAGGTTACAACATTGGAAGCTGAAACGGATTTCAGTTGTGAGGTTTGTTTTTAAACATTGTCTAGTAAATTAGGAATATATTGTTGGCCATTTATGAGCAACAGACAGATTATAGAGATATGCAGATTTAAACGTCCAAATAAGGTGACATCGATTACATTTTAGAAAAAACGTATCACTATGGGCCACCTTCTTTTAAAGGCCACACATGTAAAGTGTTTTAAAAAATACAAACCAACTGGAGTTATGGCCCTTCCATCTCTTCTTTACCAAGTCATATGTGTTATTGGTGGGTCTGGACATAGATTCAGTAAACCCCCCCCCCCCCTTAAGCAGGCCATAGATGGTTAAAAGACCTGAACGAAGCCTTCAAAGAAGAGGAGTGGGACGAGGCCTTACAGGCACTTCAGGAGGTCTCCCTTAATATGATTTAGAAATGTATGGAATTATTTATCCTCTTAAGAGTGTATTATACCCCGTCCAAACTGTTTAAAATGGGCGTTTTACAGGACCCTTGCAACATATGCCACAGAGACCATGGTGAGTTAGTTCATTTACTATGGCCATGCCTAAAACTTTACCTGTATTGATCAGAAGTTATTCACCTGCTTAACACTGTATATCAGGTATTCAGCTCGATCCTAAACAATGCATCCTGGGTATCCGGGATAGTCTGCAATTGCAGAGGTTTCCCAAAGAAGTTATGGCAAGAGAAGTGCTTCAGGCACACAGACTGATATTTACTCTTTGGAAATCTGATAACTTGCATACTTGCATGAAATGGTTGGCCTATATGGCTGATACACTGCACCTAGAAAAGTATATCTATCAACATAGGGTATGTCCGTATAAGTTTGAAAAAATATGGGCCCTGTGGTTGGTTGGTTGGGCGAATAGGCTTCTTTTTTAACTAACTCGGCCTTGGCCAAATTAAGGAGAATGCTGGGAGGTAAAGTGGGAGTACATGTTACCATTCATATACGTTTTTTCTGCCCAAGCTGAGACACAATGACAGAATGCCTTAGATGCTAAGGCTTAGGGCTCTTTCACACTAGGAGTCCTTCAAACAGACTCCGTTTATCCCAGCGGGGGATCGATCTGCCGATCCCCCACTGAGCAGGAGGATGACAGCTGTTCTCCGCTGTGTGTGGAGACACAGCTGTCAGGTCCCCATGCATCTCTATGGGGGAATCGGATGGGAATGGACCGTTGGTCCGTTCTCATCCGATCCCATCCGATCTGATCCGCTGGACTGATGGAAAATAGGGTTTCCATCCGTCCAGATTTGAGGGATCCGATGTCAGCAGACATGTCCTGCTGACATCGGATGCCCCATAGGGATGACAGGTGGATCTGAACGATCCTGTGTGAAAAGGGGCCTAAGGTGTTTGCAGTGTTTTTGTTATCGTTTTACATGCAATGGTGTGCCATGTCGTGTCACAGTAGGTTTATATCTCCTGGAGATGTTTTGCATTATCTTACTCTACAATTCCTTTGTGTTAAATTTACAATAAACACTTTTATGATGTAAAAAAAAGCAAAAAAAAAAAGAATGAATGAAAATTCATCTTGATAGATCGTTCGTTTTGTGCATCATTAGTGTGTCCGCTACGAAACCTGACTTTTGTGCTGTAACCGAAAGCGCCTGACCAAACATGTGGTTTGTTTTTTTTTGTTTTTTAGAAAAGAACACATTTCTAATCATTAATGGGGGAATCATACGATATAGTAAAAAAAAATAAAAAATTAACTGTGCACGAGCAAGGAAAAGTATGACCTGGAAAGAAAAGAACATTTACTATCAAGAAAGTTCTTTCATACAATAAACTAGCTGGCAATGAGAGAGAACTACTTTCACTGGTAATAAAAACATCAATATTACATATGGTGTCCGTGGGGGGTATTTACTAAAACTGTAGAGTGCAAAATCTGGTGCAGCACTGCATAGAAACCAAACAGCTTTTAGGTTTTATTGCCAAAGCTTAGTTGAAGAATCTGAAGTTAGAAGCTGATTGGCTACTATGCACAGCTGCATCAGTTTTAGTAAATCACCCCCACAGTGTTTGCAAGGAAAGTGGAAATGTAAAAATGTTCACACCTGATGTACTAAGCAGAATAGGCATGATTGTTTTCAATGTATACACCAGGATACATCAAATCTGCTTACTAGATAAGATGTCCCAGTGTGTAGTGTATGGATAATGGAGAAAATATAGCAGATTAAAAAGTAAGACCACAAACACTAAAATATACAGAACAAGCACACGTTTATTGTGCCAAACAGGTAAAATTTTTTTTTTTTTTTTTTGTGCGAAAATGTTAACTATGTACAACAGGTCCAAACACATTACTTTTGTTTTTCTCTGTATACTTGTACAGAAATAAATGGATTTTTAATTCATACTTACCTGTAAAATCCATTTCTTGAAGTCCCGTGATGTACGAAAAGAAATACAATTTTGTTATTTATGTTACATGTACAATATTTTTCAAAAGTATACATGATTTTAAATGTAAAGGAACTAAATACTTGGAATAATCCTAAAGAACAGAGCAAATTGTTCTGGTTGCCTGGTTTAGGAGATCAGATCATTTGCATATTAGCTGCCTACCCCACATTGGATTGTGACAGCATTATTAGGTTACAGCTAGAGTTCTAAGCCATTCTGCAATTATAAGCTATAAGAATAATTTTTTGTTGATCCAAATTTTTCTTTTAATGGAAAAGAGAAAATTAATATATGAATAATAGATGCACATGTATTGTTTGGTCAGTGTTTGTTATACATGTTTTAATTTGGATTTTGATTACCTGTTATGCACAAAACTCTGAGTGTCTATATAGCACCCTCTAGTATGCTAGATGTATATAGCTTTGTAAGTGTAGCAAAATTGATCTGGCTGAGAGCCAGGCCTGGGTTAAATCTGGGTCAGGGTTGAAGGACTCGGGGAGGCTGGATGACTCAGCAAGCAGCATCTCTAGTGCCTTGCCCTGCTTTCTGGAACCTTAAGGAAGCTTCCAGAAGTGGTGGACAAAAGCTAAGAGGAGCTGCTTGGAAAATGTATGAGGTCATTGACCAATTCCCAGTGATAAAGAGGCTGGAAGGGGGTAGACACCTAAAAAAAAAATAGGCATTAGTCATGCCAGCAAGGGGCAATCGGGTGAAAGATGGAGATTGAGTGCTGAGTAGGCTGTCGGTGGCCCCTAAGGGTGCCCCCTATTTGGTGGGAGGTGACTTTGGCTCTGGGGCTATAGTGCTGGAAGGATCCCCCACAACACACGGAGGAACCCCTTCTGTAGGCACAGGAGCAAGTGAGAGGACAGCAGGAGCAGGTCAGCATGTCCGGGAGATCTCCTGAGTCAGTCAGGCGGCCTGGTGAGTGTTCAGCCTGGGAGAAATGTGGAGAGACAGTGAAAGGGGAAGCTGCAGCCAGGCGGGCTGGCAGTGCCTCAAGAGGTTTTGCTGGCCTCAGTGACCACAGGAGGAAGTGCTGGAAATGTGTTATCTGTGTCACCCTATTTCCAAGTATAGGGGCTGAGAGTCCCTGCCTGTAATGGGCCTTTTCTACTAAAATTGTACAAGGTGACACAGCTGGAGTTCTGCAACCAAGTGAGTGCCGGAGGAAGCAGAGGAGTGTAAATAGACTGTATATAGGAGAAGTTGTCCCTGAAGTTTGTTTGAAGTCAAGTGGGCATCCCTTAAACTCCCATCCCTATCCAAGTTCTAATCCCTCAATCCCTCAAAAAAAAAAAAAAAAAACCAAAGTCACATACTGTTTTGTGACTGTGAAAAATGGGTGTGCCTGGCTGTGCAGGGTTGGGGATCCCAGTTGATCTGCAGATCCACTTCTGGGTCACCTGTCACTTTCTCCAATGCGATATGCATTGCAATACATTCAGTGGTGCCCAGAGGAGACATGCAGGGACTTTTAGGTAAGGGGCGGGGGCCACCTGGGGCCCCCACCCTCTTGTGACATCATTGACCCAGCATGCTCCAGCTGGTGACTCGACTCTGCCCCTTATCAATTTAAGAAATGTCAGATAGAGGAGTAGCAGTCTGCAGGAAGTGTTCGAAGAGGCCAGCGTTTTTTTTTCTTTATTTTTGGGTTCGGCAGTGTGGTGGGTGGCGTGAGATAGATCTACATCACGGGAGATAGTTTTTTATTTTTTAATAAAGGACTTGTCAAAAACTAATTTACTGTCTTAATTTACTTTTTACACATTTATGGTGAATGGGTAGGGGTACTATGTAACATATATTCATTCACCTGGGGGGGGCAGGATCTGGGGGGCCCCTTGTTAAAGGAGGCTTCCAGATTTCGATAAGGCCCCCGCCTGCAAACAACCACAGTCCAGGGTTGTGGGGAAGAGATCCTTGTCCCAATCAACATAGGGACAAGATGCTTTGGGATGGGGGGGTAGAGCCCCCTCTTCCCCAAAGCACCCCCCATGTTGAGGCCATGTGGCCTGGTATGGCTCAGTAGAGGGGTGCAGCACGCCCATCCCCCCTCTTTGCTGGCCTGCCGGGCTGTATGCTCGGGTAAGGGTCTGGTATGGATTTTGGGGGGGGCCCACACTGTCTTTTTTTCTGAATTTTCTATTGCCGGCATTGTTTTGTTTACAATTCAGCTGAGAAGCCAGCTGAGAGTTGATGACTCATTGGTTGTTAACCACTTCCATACAGAGCAGTTAGACCCCCTTCCTGCCCAGACCAATTTTCAGCTTTCAGCACTCTCACACTTTGAATGACAATTGCTCAGTCATGCTACACTGTAACCAAACAACATTTTTATCATTTTTTCACATAAAATCAAAATAGAGCTATCTTTTGGTGGTATTTGATCACAACTGGGGTTTTTTTTTCGTGATATAAGCAAAAAAAGAGCAAAAATTTAGAAAAATGTTAGTTTCTATTTTAAAATTTTGCAAAAAATTAATTTTTCTTCATACATTTGGGCCAAAATTTATACTGCTACATATCTCTGGTAAAAATTAACCCAAATTAGTGTATATTATTTAGTCTGTGTGAAAGTTATTGAGTCTAGAAGCTATGGTATCAGTTACTGAAAATTGATCACACCAGATGTACTGACGGCCTATCTCCTTTCTTGAGGCCCTGAAATGTCAGGACAGTACAAATACCCCCAAAATGATCCCTTTTGTAAAGTAGACAGTCCAAGGTATTTAGTAAGAAGCATGGTGAGTTTTTTGAAGTTATAATTTTTTCCCACAATTCTTGGGAAAATGAAGAAAATTTTTTTTCCCCACAAAGTTGTCAATTTATAAGCTATTTCTAACACATAGCATGTACACAGCAAAAATGACACCCCAAAATATATTCTGCTACTCCTTCTGAGTATGGTGATACCACATATGTGAGACTTTTACACAGCCTGCCCACAAAAAGAGACTCCACATCCAAGTAGCACCTTCAGGCGTTCTAGGAGCATAAATACACATAAAACTTTCTTACTACCTATCACACTTTTGAAGGCCCTAGAGCACCAATACAATGGAAAAGTCCACAAAATGACTCCATTTTGGAAAGCAAACACTCCAACGTATATTCTATGAGGCATTATGGGTCATTTGAACATGTCCTTTTTTTCCACAAGTTTTTGGAAAATGTGAGAAAAAAATTAAAACTTTTTTTTTTTACACAAAGTTGTCAATTTATAGAATATTCCTAACACATAGCATGTACACAGCAAAAATGACACCCCAAAATACATTCTGCTACTCCTGCTGAGTATGGCAATACCACATGTGTGAGACTTTTTCACAGCCTAGCCATATAGAAGGGCCCAACATCCAAGGAGCACCATCATACATCCTAGCCACTTGCCTAGGCCTATTTTTGACATTTGGTGTTTACAAGCTAAAATCAGTTGTTTTTGCTAGAACACTACTTAGAACCCCAAAACATTATATATTTTTTTTAGCAGAGACCCTAAAGAATAAAATGGAGATTATTGCAATATTTTTTATCACACCTTATTTGCGCAGCGGTCTTCCAAACGCAATTTTTTGGGAAAAAATTCACTTTTTTGAATAAAAACATAAGAAACCAGTAAAGTTAGCCCAATTTTTTCCACAATGTGAAAGATAATGTTACGCCGAGTAAATATATACCCAACATGTCATGCTTAAAAATTGCGCATGCTCACGAAATGGTGACAAACTTTGGTACTTAAAAATCCACATAGGCGACACTTTAAATATTTCTACAGGTTGCCATCTTATAGTTACAGAGGAGGTCTAGGGCTCAAATTATTGCTCTTGCTCTTGCTCTAACAATCGCGGCGATACCTCACATGTGTGGTTTGAACACCGTTTACATATGTGGGCAGGGTTTCCGTATGCGTTTGCTTCTGCGCGCGAGCTAACGGGGACAGGGCGCTTTAATTTTTTTACTATTTATTTTATTTATTATTTTTTATTTTTATACCGTTTAAAAAAAAAAATATCATTTTTATTTCTATTACAAGGAATGTAAACATTCCTTGTAATAGAAATAGGCACGACAGGACCTCTTTTTTGTGAGATCTGGGGTCAAAAAGTCCTCAGATCTCACAAGTACACTAAAAGATATAAAAATAAATAAATAAATAAATAAAATAAAATGAAAAAAAAAAAGGGACCTTTAAACCGGTTGCTAGGCAACGACGTTTGCCGTAGCTCCGGTCCTCCAAGACCATAGAGTCGAGTGAGGGCAAGCTTGCCCTCACTCGACATCCTGTCTGTGAGGATCAGGGACCGGATCATTTTCCCCGCTGCCGACGGATCCGGTAAGTGGAGAAAAGGACCAGAACGTGGCGGGAGGGGGGACCACCCTTATCAGAAAGCCAACCATCCACCGTTTAAAAAAATACCAGGGTTATGGCAGCTATCTGCTGCCATAACACCGGTATTTAGGTTTAAATGGAGGACGTATGTATACATTGGCCGGTTGGCAAGTGGCTAGGGACATAAATCACACACATAAATGGTGATAGGTACTGATGGGTACTGATGATCAGTACTGATACTGATAGGTGATAGGTACTGATGGGTACTGATGAGTACTGATGAGTAGTGATGGGTACTGATGAGTAGGCGGCAAGTACTCGGGTACTTCAGGCGTCAGGTACTCTGATGGTTAGGTGGAAGGTACTCGGGTACTCTGATGGTTAGGTGACAGGTACTCGGGTACTCTGATGGGTAGGTGACAGGTACTCGGGTAGTCTGATGGGTAGGTGACAGGTACTCGGGTACTCTGATGGGTAGGTGACGGGTACTCCGATGGTGGGTACTCTGGTACTCTGGTGACATTCCAAGGTATTTAATAAGGGGCATGGTGAGTTTTTTTGAAGTTGTAATTTTTTCCCACAATGCTTTGCAAAATGAAGATTTTTTTTTTTTTTTTTACAAATTGCCGTATTAACAGGTTATTTCTCTCACACAGCACATGTATACTTGCAACTACACCCCAAAACACATTCTACTACTCCTCCTGAGTATGGTGATACCACATGTGTGAGACTTTTTCACAGCCTGGCCACATACAGAGGCCTAACATCCAAGTAGCAGCGTCCGGCATTCTAGGAGCACAAATTACACATATAATTTCCTGACAACCTATCGCACTTTTGAAGGCCCTGGAGCACCAGGACAATGGAAACCCCCATAAAATGACCCCATTTTGGAAAGCAAACAGCCCAACGTATAATTTTTGAGACATAATGAGTCTTTTGAATATGTCATTTTTTTCCACAAGTTTTTGGAAAATGTGGAAAGAAAATGAAAACACATTTTTTTTACACAAAGCTGTCCATTTATGCAATATTTCTAACACATAGCATGTACATAGCAAAAATTGCACCCCAAAATACATTCTGCTATTCCTCCTAAATATGGCGATACCACATGTGTAACACTTTTTCACAGCCTGGCCACATACATAGGCCTAACATCCAAGTAGCGCTTTACACAAAGTTGTCCATTTATCCACTTTAAGACTGGGCCTATTTTTGACACTTGGTGTTTACAAACTAAAATAATTTTTTTTGCTAGAAAACTACTTGGAACCCCCAAACATTATATATTTTATTTTAGCAGAGACCCTAGAGAATAAAATGGAGATCGTTGCAATATTTTTTATCACACCATATTTGCGCAGCAGTCTTCCAAATGCGATTTTTTTGAAAAAAATTAACTTTTTTGAACTAAAAAATAAGAAAACAGTAAATTTAGCCCAATTTTTTCCATAATGTGAAAGATAATGTTACGCCGAGTAATTAGATACCCAACATGTCATGCTTCAAAATTGCGCATGCTCACAGAATGGCGCCAAACATTGGTACTTAAAAATCCCCATAGGCAACATTTTAAAAATTTCTGCAGGTTACTAGCTTAGAGTTACAGAGGAGGTCTAGGGCTCAAATTATTGCTCTCGCTCTAACGATCGCGGCGATACCTCACATGTATGGTTTGAACACCGTTTACATATGTGGGCGGGACTTGCGTATGCGTTTGCTTCTGCGCGCGAGCTAACGGGGACAGGGCGCTTTAATTTTTTTTTCCTATTTATTTTATTTATTATTTTTTTATTTTTACACAGTTTAAAAAAAAATGTTTTGATCATTTTTATTCCTATTACAAGGAATGTAAACATCCCTTGTAATAGAAATAGGCATGACAGGTCCTCTTTATTGTGAGATCTGGGGTCAAAAAGACCTCACACCTCACAACTACACTAAAAAAGAAAAAAAAAAAAAATTGTTGAAAGAGGAAAAAGAAAAAGAAAAAAAAAAGCGGCCCTTTAAACCGGTTGCTAGGCAACGTCTTTTGACGTAGCTCCGGTCCTCCAAGACCATAGAGTCGAGTGAGGGCCATCTTGCCCTCACTCAACTTCCTGTCTCTGAGGATCCGGGACCGGATAGTTTTCCCCGCTGCTGGCGGGTCCGGTAAGCTGGGAAAACGTCTGGGACGCGGCAGGAGGGGGGGGGGCACCTCTTCCCCTGCACCGTAAGGGTAATTCCGCGGCGAATCCATCCACCCTTATCTGAAAGCCGACCACCCGCCGTTTCAAAAAATACCGGGGTTATGGGGGCTATCTGCTGCCATAACCCCAGTATTTAGCTTTTAATGGCCGACGCATATAGTCGTTAGGCGGTCAGTAAGTGATTGCATGCATATGGCAAACAGGTGACGATGACTGATGGGGTGACAGGTGAAGATGACTGATGGGGTGACAGGTGACAATGACTGATGGGGTTACAGGTGACGATGACTGATGGGGTGACAGGTGACGATGACTGATGGGGTGACAGGTGACGATGATTGATGAGGTGACAGGTGATGATGATTGATGAGGTGACGATAATTGATGAGGTGACAAGTGACGATGATTGATGGGGTGACAGATGACAATCTCTGACGGGGTGACATGTGACGACGATTGATGGGGTGACAAGTGACGATCACTGATGGGGTGACGATGATTGATAGGGTGACAGATGACGATGACTGATGGGGTGACAGGTGACAATGACTGATGGGGTGACAGGTGACGGTGATTGATGGGTGACAGGTGACGAGCGATGGTGCACGGCGGTACTGATGGCAGTCTCTGGTGACCAGTGAACTTTAGGCTACGTTCACATGTGAGCGTAGCGATCACGGGCAGAATCACTGCGATTCTGCCCGCGATCCAGAAATCATTGCAAATCGCGGGGCGCCTGTGCGTTGCCCGTGATTTGCAATAGCACCCCAAACGCTGTGCGATGTTGCTGCGATTTCCGCCTGCCGAATCGCGGTAACATCGCGCAAACAACGCATGACGCCCCAAAGAAACTCTTGTACCTTTTTTGTGCGTCATGCGTTGTTTGCGCGATGTTACCGCAATTCGGCAGGCGGAAATGGCGGCAACATCGCACAGCGTTTGGGGTGCTATTGCAAATCACGGGCAACGCACAGGCGTCCCGCGATTTGCAATGATTTCCGGATCGCGGGCAGAATCGCTGTGATTCTGCCCGCGATCGCTGCGCTCACATGTGAACGTTATGGGTGTCAATTTCTGGGCACTGATGAGGTGACTGTTGGGTGACAGGTGACATGGGGGGGGGGCTGAGGACTGTGTGGGGACATTTATTCCTGTGCTTTTACTTTTTACAGGTACACAGAGCAGTAACTCACTGTTTCTAGCTCTTCTCCCCTCACACTGGAGGCTGTGTGAGGGGAGAAGAGCTAGTAACAGTGAGTTACTGCTCTTTGTTTACATTTCGTGATCGGCTGTGAATGGATTCACAGCCGATCACATAGTAAACAGTCACTATCAGTGACTGTTTACTACCGCCGATGACAGCTGTGTTCCTACGGAACACAGTGCCACCGACATGACCGCGCTGCGCGCTCCCGATCGCGCATGCGCGGTCATCTTGTGGGCGCCTTCATTGTGATCGGCTGTGTCATTGGAACACAGCCGATCACGTGGGAAACAGCCACGCCCATTGGCTGTTTCCCCCCTGCCGGTGACGGGGGGTGTCCCGGGGACACCCCGACACCGGCAGTGCAGGGCGGCGCGCACGCGATCGCGCGCCTGCCCTGCTTACAGTGCCGCCGTCATATGACGGCGGCCCAGGATAATGGTCGCTCCGCTCCGCCGTCATATGATGGCTGGGCGGGCGGCAAGCGGTTAAAGGGGAAGTCCACCCTAACACTATAATTGCTACATCTACAGGCATCCATGATCTAAAACTGACATATCTAGCCCTGTAAAGAAGAAATCAGTATACATACCTTTTCCTAAACCGATCCACTCCCACGCTGACCTGTCAGTGGCAGCTTCGCTGTGGAGGCGTGTGCAGAAGAGGCAGCCGAAAACAGAAGCCCCATGGCAAGTGCAAGGGCCTTTATAACAGCCAGATGTAGAAAAGATCCACTAGACAAGGATTCCCTTGAATCACTAGAGAGCACAGAGGTCTATTGGCTAAGTTTTCAGTATATTGATAAATTGAGCATTAGATACACGTTTCTCAGGTTAAACAACCATATTGACTCACGCATGGTCAATTCAATTTGTTAGTCTTTACATGTCAAGTTATGTTAGACAAAGAAACAATACGTTTTGCATGATATAGTTGGATGTACAGGTATTCGTTCAAATGTCAACAGTCACATTAAAAACATTATGTAGCAATGATGTGTTTACATCCGCAACTCTCTATGACTAATACAGGTGTTTTTTTGCCTGTATTTCATAATACAGAATAACCTGTTGAAACATGCTAAGATGTTTGTACAGTAGCCGGGCCTCGAAGGCATGACAGGTTAGAGCATAAGTGAAATGAGATAATAGTTCATATTACATCTTTGTTTGCCAGATTAATAGTATAGTGTCATGCCACAAGAAAAGCGTCATTAAAACTCTCGCCTATTTTATAGGGATGATACACATGATCAGACTTGAAAATTGTGTTCATGCATAGTATGATGTAGTCATTAGGGATGATCGAACGGTTCGGGTCGACCATCGGTTCGACCCGAACATTGGATGTTCGATATTCGGCCGAATACCGAACTTTTTGCGGCAAAAGTTCGGTATTCGGCCACCAGAACCGCCCAAAATGCACTGGGACAGGAACTGGGCTTTAAAAGCCCGTGATTGGCCCAGAAACGTCTGCAAAAGCCAATGAGGGGGCAGGAGTCTCCTAGGAACGTGATTGGAGTGACTACGGGGACCAGAGGCCAATCAGGAGTGAATACGCCCCACACTATATAAGATGGCCCCGCCTAACCCCTAGCACAGTTATCCAGAGCCTGTTGAAGAGAGTTGAAGCAGTTCTGTCTGACTCCTGCTTGCTACACTACATTTCCTACATATCGAGTGGTTCTAAAGCTCCATATAGCAGAATTGTATTTAGCTTACAGCCAGTGTAGTTAGATACAGCGATTGTGCTGGTTCTTAGAGTTAAAAAAAAAAAAAAAAAACTTAAGGGACAGTGTCAGTCTTCTGCTGTATGGAGCTTTCTATTTAGTGGAAAGGGATATCTAGTGTAGTTAGGGAACTTTGTACTACATTAGTTAGATTTGAAAATTTAGTTTCTGTAGGGAAAGTGTGAGGGTTCTGTTTAGTGAGCACGTGGCACAGTGCTGCTGTATCACAGCAGGTATACGTGCTTGCTAGGCAGCAAAATACAGTGACAACTTAACGCCTGTTGTTCAAAGCGTTAGGTGCACTGTACAAAAGCCTTTGCAACTGTGCGTGACACGCAACTGCTGTGCTGTATCCAGCGACAACTGTGGGTCGCATAGCAGTGTGCGTTTTTCACCGCACACAGTTGCCAACGCATCAGTGACAACCTAACGCCTGTTGTTCAAAGCGTTAGGTCCACTGTGCAAAAGGCTTTGCTACTGTGCGTGAACCGCAACTGCTGTGCTGTATCCAGCGACAACTGTGGGTCGCATAGCAGTGTGCGTTTTTCACCGCACACAGTTGCCAACGCATCAGTGACAACTTAACGCCTGTTGTTCAAAGCGTTAGGTGCACTGTACAAAAGCCTTTGCAACTGTGCGTGACACGCAACTGCTGTGCTGTATCCAGCGACAACTGTGGGTCGCATAGCAGTGTGCGTTTTTCACCGCACACAGTTGCCAACGCATCAGTGACAACCTAACGCCTGTTGTTCAAAGCGTTAGGTCCACTGTGCAAAAGGCTTTGCTACTGTGCGTGAACCGCAACTGCTGTGCTGTATCCAGCGACAACTGTGGGTCGCATAGCAGTGTGCGTTTTTCACCGCACACAGTTGCCAACGCATCAGTGACAACTTAACGCCTGTTGTTCAAAGCGTTAGGTGCACTGTACAAAAGCCTTTGCAACTGTGCGTGACACGCAACTGCTGTGCTGTATCCAGCGACAACTGTGGGTCGCATAGCAGTGTGCGTTTTTCACCGCACACAGTTGCCAACGCATCAGTGACAACCTAACGCCTGTTGTTCAAAGCGTTAGGTCCACTGTGCAAAAGGCTTTGCTACTGTGCGTGAACCGCAACTGCTGTGCTGTATCCAGCGACAACTGTGGGTCGCATAGCAGTGTGCGTTTTTCACCGCACACAGTTGCCAACGCATCATTGAGAAATATGCCTGGTAGACCAAGAAAAGGCATACGTGGCCCTGCTGCGGAAAGGGGCACAGCTTCTAGGGTGTCTAGAGGCAGGGGTGGACGTGGTGGTCAGTCCTCAGCCAGGCCACCATTTGGATTGTTCTCCGGCAGTGGCCAAGCTATACGTCCACAGTATGTACAGGAGGTGGTGGACTATATGAACAAACCCTCATCATCGGCATCATCTGCAACTACAGTGACCCAGGCAGAGAAAAGTGGTCAGTCTTCTGCAGTTGTCAGAACAAATACAGATGAGTCCATGTCCACCTCATGTCCTCCCTTAGACCCAATTTCAGACATGGCAGAGGAGTCAGCTGAGCTGTTTGACCACAGTGTCGGCCATCTACTCCAGCCTGATGCTCAGTCCTTTATGGAGTCTGATGTTGGGTCTGAGTTTGAGGAGGAGGCAGAGCAAACAAGAGGGGAGAGCAGACGGCCCGCTCCATCTAAGGCCGCACCTGTTGTCTCCCAGGCCAGGCCTGATGCTCAGTCTTTGATAGAATCAGATGTTGGGTCTGAGGTTGAGGAGGAGGCAGAGCAAACAAGAGGGGAGAGCAGACGGCCTACTCCATCTAAGGCCGCACCTGTTGTCTCCCGGGCCACTATACACACCTCATCTTGCTGGGCCTTTTTTGAGACATCCCATGCAGATAAAACAGTTGCGATCTGCAAGATTTGTAAGAAGGGTATAAAACGTGGCAAAAATGTCAACCACCTGGGTACAAGCTGCCTAAACAGGCATTTGACAACCCACCACTCGGCCCGTTGGCAGGAGCATTTAAAGAACCCACAAAAGGGCCAAAGATTGGTCAGTCGGCCTCCTAGTTCTCCTCGCGCTCCTCCTCATGCTCCATCTGCTCCACCTGCTCCACCTGCTCCACCTGCACATCAGTCTGTTCCTGGCCCTGCTATAGTCACTCGTCACCTGTTGGCAGCCTCCACTGGCAGGGATGATGATATAGCAGGCAGTGTCGCATCTACCTCCAGCACACCACCAGCTGTATCATCTAGACGCCAAATTTCGATTCCACACATGCTGGAACGAAAAAAAATGTATACTCCCCGCCACCCACATGCCCAGCGTCTAAACAGTAGTTTGGCTAAACTACTGGCTCTGCAACTATTACCATTTAACCTGGTAGAGTCTGCTCCCTTCCGTGACTTCGCAAAATGTGCAGTTCCACAGTGGCAGGTGCCAAGTCGGCATTACTTTTCCCGTAAGGCCCTGCCATCCCTATACCAACATGTGGAAGGCAATGTAGTGTCATCCCTGGCCAAGTCAGTCAGCCGTAAGATACACTTGACGGCTGACACTTGGTCAAGCAAACATGGGCAGGGACGGTACATTTCTGTCACTGCTCACTGGGTGACACTGCTTGCCAGTGGAAGGGATTGTAGCCAGGGCTCGGTGCTGCAGCCAGTGTTGCCCCCACGTCTGCAAACAGCTGGTGGTGTCGCTGATCCGGGTAGATCGATCACTTCTACCCCCTCCTGCTCCTCCTCCTCTACCTCCTCCATGCCCTCCTCTGCAGAATGGTCCTTTGAATATGATGAGATACCACGTAAACGTTCAAAGGGCTATTCTATGTCTCAGGCCAAAAGGTGTCACGCAGTGCTGCAGCTTGTGTGTCTAGGGGACAGGCAGCACACTGCCCCTCAGATTCTTGGGGCTCTGCAGGCACAGGCCCAGAGGTGGTTGACACCACGCCAGCTGCAGCCAGGGATGGTGGTTACTGATAATGGGTCAAACCTCCTGGCCGCCCTTCGTCAGGGAAAGTTAACCCATGTGCCATGCCTGGCGCATGTCCTGAATCTCGTGGTACAGCGGTTTTTGAACTCGTACCCGGGAATGCAGGATGTGCTAAGGATGGCAAGAAGGGTGTGCAGTCACTTCAGGCGGTCGTACAGTGCCACTGCACGTTTGGCCGAAGTGCAGCGCGAGTTTCACCTGCCGGTACACCGCCTCATCTGTGACATGCCCACCCGCTGGAACTCCACCTTGGCTATGCTGCAGCGCCTGTACACGCAGCAGAGGGCCCTCAATGAATACCTATGCGAGTACGGCACCAGCACTGGCTCTGCGCGCCTGGGCTTCTTTTCACCACGGCAGTGGCTTTTGATTAAGGATGCATGCGCTGTCCTCTCGCCATTTGAGGAGGCCACAAGGATGGTCAGCCGGGACAGCGCATGCATCAGTGACACCCTACCGGTACTGTTTTTGTTGGAGCACACTCTGCGTGGCATTATGGACAGGGCACTGGAGGCAGAGCAGCAGGAGGAAGAGGAGGACTTCCTTGCCTCTCAAGGCCCCCTTTATCCTGAGAATCCTGACCCCATTATGCCTAGCTCCCAGAGGCCCGAGCAGGATCCAGGGGTGGAAGAGGAGGAGGAGGACGATTCTGCGGGAACTTTTGCAGGGTTTGAGGAGGAGGAGGAGGAAGACATGCGGCAATCTGCAAGGCCTAGTTTGACTCCCTCGGGACACTTTGGAGTAGTACGTGGCTGGGAGGAGGAGGAGCCCGTTGAAGATAATGTCGTTATGAGTGACCCCGAGGAGTCAGGCTTTCGCTAATTTGCGACGCATGGGAAACATCATGCTCCAGAGCCTGCGAAAGGACCCCAGAATCAAGGCCATTAAAGAGACTAACCACTATTGGTTGGCCACCCTACTTGACCCCCGGTACAAGTGTAAAGTCTCGGAGCTTTTCCCATCCACCCATAGAGTCCACAGGATCAAATCCCTTGAGGACAGTCTCAAGAGGAATCTGGTGAACATGTTCCCCGACTCCCGTAGGGTGCAGGGGCGGGGACAACCTACCATGGATTCTACTGGTGGTCACGAGAGGAGCGTTGGAGAAGGCGTGCGGTTGACGGATGCCTTTCGGTCTTTTTTTAGTCCTCACCGCCCAGGCCTCTCAGCTGCCACATCGCATCGACACCGTCTGCATCACATGGTGGACGATTACGTGAGGGCACAAAGTGACACAGAGGGCTTTTCATGTGACGAATCCGATCCACTGGCATACTGGGTCTTAAGATTAGACCACTGGCCAGAACTGGCCCAGTATGCCATGGAGTTGTTGGCCTGCCCTGCTTCCAGTGTCCTATCGGAACGGGCATTCAGCGCAGCAGGAGGATTCGTCACAGACCATCGAACTAGACTCTCCACCGACTCAGTCGACCGTTTGACATTCATTAAGATGAATCAGTCGTGGATATCAAGCTTTGATGCACCTGATGCAGACCTTGTAGACTAGGCTATCGTTGTGATGTGGCAGTTGAGCCTCAGTTTAAGCCTGGACCATGGTGCCACCCTCAAACCCTCCTCTCATTCTCTTTACGTTCACAGAACCTCATTTTGGTTATGACAAAAACGACAATGTTTGCGCACCTGTTCCACAGGTGCACACCTTTACAATTTTTGGGCCTCCTTCAACACCAGCTCTTTGGGGTTAAGGTGGGGAGGCTATGCTAAAACAAAAACGACAATGTTTGCGCACCTGTTCCACAGGTGCACACCTTTACAATTTTTGGGCCTCCTTCAACACCAGCTCTTTGGGGTTAAGGTGGGGAGGCTATGCTAAAACAAAAACGACAATGTTTGCGCACCTGTTCCACAGGTGCACACCTTTACAATTTTTGGGCCTCCTTCAACACCAGCTCTTTGGGGTTAAGGTGGGGAGGCTATACTAAAACAAAAACGACAATGTTTGCGCACCTGTTCCACAGGTGCACACCTTTACAATTTTTGGGCCTCCTTCAACACCAGCTCTTTGGGGTTAAGGTGGGGAGGCTATGCTAAAACAAAAACGACAATGTTTGCGCACCTGTTCCACAGGTGCACACCTTTACAATTTTTGGGCCTCCTTCAACACCAGCTCTTTGGGGTTAAGGTGGGGAGGCTATGCTAAAACAAAAACTACAATGTTTGCGCACCTGTTCCACAGGTGCACACCTTTACAATTTTTGGGCCTCCTTCAACGCCAGCTCTTTGGGGTTAAGGTGGGGAGGCTATGCTAAAACAAAAACGACAATGTTTGCGCACCTGTTCCACAGGTGCACACCTTTACAATTTTTGGGCCTCCTTCAACACCAGCTCTTTGGGGTTAAGGTGGGGAGGCTATGCTAAAACAAAAACTACAATGTTTGCGCACCTGTTCCACAGGTGCACACCTTTACAATTTTTGGGCGTCCTTCAACGCCAGCTCTTTGGGGTTAAGGTGGGGAGGCTATGCTAAAACAAAAACGACAATGTTTGCGCACCTGTTCCACAGGTGCACACCTTTACAATTTTTGGGCCTCCTTCAACACCAGCTCTTTGGGGTTAAGGTGGGGAGGCTATGCTAAACAAAAACTACCATGTTTGCGAACCTGTTCCACAGGTGCACACCTTTACAATTTTTGGGCCTCCTTCAACACCAGCTCTTTGGGGTTAAGGTGGGGAGGCTATGCTAAAACAAAAACGACAATGTTTGCGCACCTGTTCCACAGGTGCACACCTTTACAATTTTTGGGCCTCCTTCAACACCAGCTCTTTGGGGTTAAGGTGGGGAGGCTATGCTAAAACAAAAACTACAATGTTTGCGCACCTGTTCCACAGGTGCACACCTTTACAATTTTTGGGCCTCCTTCAACGCCAGCTCTTTGGGGTTAAGGTGGGGAGGCTATGCTAAAACAAAAATGACAATGTTTGCGCACCTGTTCCACAGGTGCACACCTTTACAATTTTTGGGCCTCCTTCAACACCAGCTCTTTGGGGTTAAGGTGGGGAGGCTATGCTAAACAAAAACTACCATGTTTGCGAACCTGTTCCACAGGTGCACACCTTTACAATTTTTGGGCCTCCTTCAACACCAGCTCTTTGGGGTTAAGGTGGGGAGGCTATGCTAAAACAAAAACGACAATGTTTGCGCACCTGTTCCACAGGTGCACACCTTTACAATTTTTGGGCCTCCTTCAACACCAGCTCTTTGGGGTTAAGGTGGGGAGGCTATGCTAAAACATAAACTACAATGTTTGCGCACCTGTTCCACAGGTGCACACCTTTACAATTTTTGGGCCTCCTTCAACGCCAGCTCTTTGGGGTTAAGGTGGGGAGGCTATGCTAAAACAAAAACTACAATGTTTGCGCACCTGTTCCACAGGTGCACACCTTTACAATTTTTGGGCCTCCTTCAACACCAGCTCTTTGGGGTTAAGGTGGGGAGGCTATGCTAAACAAAAACTACCATGTTTGCGAACCTGTTCCACAGGTGCACACCTTTACAATTTTTGGGCCTCCTTCAAAGCCAGCTCTTTGGGGTTATGGTGGGGAGGCTCCGCCAACACCAAAACTACCATGTTTGCGCACCTGTTCCACAGGTGCACACCTTCATAATTTTTACGCCTTCTTCAACACCAGCTCTTTGGGCTTACAGTGGTATGGCTCCGCCAACACCCAAACAACAATTTTTGCGCACCTGTCACACAGATGCATATCATTGTAATTTTTTTCCTTACAAAGGCAATTATTGCTTTCATTACCAGCACTTTCATAGGGATATGGTGTCAAGGCATCGTCCGCACCACCAAATGCCCAATTTTTAAGCATCCTTTACTTCTATTCAAAGTCAAGAGACAACAGTATTCATCCAAAACATCTCTAATCTTGTTCACTCTGCACTACATTGTGGCCCCTACCCCTAACCCTCAATGTATCCGTGCATATATGTCTGTTTCTTGTGAGATTTCAAGTTAAAGTGCACCAAACACCATTTTACATGAAATAAAGTGCAATTACATACATCTTTGGACTTCTTGAAACATTTGGTAATAAAAGCCCCATTGTGGAAATACACCCGTTAATTATATGCACATTTAAAGAGACAGCACCTTTTTCCAAAAAAACCTCTAATCTTGTTCCCAGTGCACTGCATTATGTCCCCATCATACACATTGGCTGAGCCGTTGATTAGGAGCAAAAGAAAGGTGCGGTTAAGCAAAAAAGTCATTTTTGAAGGTTTGGTATGCTGTAATTCTGGTTCTGGACATGCTACAGAGCTGAAACTTCACAGGTACACATTTTAGACCCCCCAGACACTAAATCCAAAGAAATATCTTTTTTTTTTTTTTTTTTTAATTTTTTCAATAATTGGCTATCTATCAAAAACGACAATTTTTAAGAACTTTTTTTTGTGTGATTAATAGTCCCTGGGGCATGACCCAGAACCCTAGGCACTTTTTAGGGGCATTTATTGGGTTTTAGGGCTTAAAAATGGTGTTTTTTGATTACAGAAGTTCGGGTCCCATTGATTTCAATGGGGTTCTGAAATCCGAACCGAACTTTCGTGAAGTTCGGGTGTTCTGGTCGAACCGAACTTTTCAAAAGTTCGATCATCCCTAGTAGTCATTTTTACCGTGCTTCAGTATCTTCAGGTGAATAACTTACCACAGAGCTGGCTATATCCTTAACAATATTGATTAGATCAGTGTTTGGTCCTAACATTGAAAGGGCTTCTTGTGTCGATGAGCTTGATAACTTCTTGCTGTCAATGGTTTCTAAGGAGTCAGCAGGTGCCTACACCCACTGCATCTTTATCAACCACTGACTTCACTTAGCCACCACCACTGCCCCTGATGTCATCCCTATCCTCATCACTGCATCTTTACCAACCACTGACTTCACTCAGCCACTACCACTGCCACTGATGTCATCCCTATCCTCATCACTGGATAGTTGGACCACTGCCACTGCTGCAACTGATCCAATCCCCCCAACCACCCCAACTGGACTGATCTCACCCCAAGTGGACAGATTCCATCCCTCCACCACCATCAGTGGATTGATCCCATCCCCCCACCACCACAGCTGATCCAATCACCCCCACACCATCAGTGGACTGATCCCACCCCACTCACCACCACCACCTCTGCCACTGATCCCACCCTCCCCCACCACTGCTGCCACGGATCCATGGGGGGGGGGGGGTGCTTCATGGTTTTTTGCATTGGGCCCTGAAGGTTCTAGTTATGCCTCTGACTCAGCCCATTTATTTACATGGGCTGGAATCCCACGGTGTGGGGTTCAGAGAGGTTACATCTTTGCTCAAATATAGCCATTTGGTATGGTATGGTTCAGGAGGGGGGGAAGACTCCTGGCTAGACAGGGTGTATGCTTGTTTTAACCACTTGCCGACCGCCGCCCGACTATATACGGCGGCGGTCAGCCCCTCCCAGGCAAAGTGACGTACCAGTACGTCACTAGCCTGGGAGCGAATAGGGAGCAAGCACGCGGCGCCGGAGGCGCGCTCCCGCCCCTGCTCGTACCCCACGAAGCCAGCGCATGTGACCGGCAGACCCGATGTCCGCCGGTCACTCGCGATCGTCAGGCAGAGAGGGAGAAAGGCAGGCAGCTAGTGTAAACAAAGCCGCCTGTCATTCTCCCCTGTGTAAAAACACAGATCACTCGGTCCTGCTATGTAGGACCGTTGATCTGTGCTATTACACCACTAGCCACATCCAATGACAGTTAGAAACACGCCCCTAGGGACACACTTAACCCCTCCCTCTCCAATAAAGTTAACCCCTTCCCTCCCAGTGTCATTTTTTACAGTAACAGTGCATATGTATAGCACTGATTACTGTAGTAATGTCACTGGTACCCCCAAAAGTGTCAAAAATGTCAGTCAAGGGTCCGATCTGTCCGCCGCAATATCGCAGTACCGCAAAAAAAATCGCAGATCGCCGCCATTATGCGTTAAAAAAAAAACAACAACAAAAATGACAAAAATCTTTCACTTAGTTAGTAAACGCAATAACTTTTGCGCAAACCAATCAAAATACGCTTATTGTGATTTTTTTACCAAACATAGATAGCAGAAAACAAATTGGCCAAAAATGTAAAAAATTTTTAATTTTTACATTTTTTTGGGGGGGAATTTCATATAAAAAAAATGTGAAAAATATTGTTATTTTTGCAAAATTGTCGCTCTTTTTTTGTTTATAGCGCATGATCAAAAAATCGCACAGGTGATCAAATACCACCAAAAGAAACCTCTGTTTGTGGGAAAAAAAGGACGTCAAATTCGTTTAGGTACAGCATCGCACGACCGCGCAATTGTCCGTTAAAGTCACGCAGTGCCGAATCGCAAAATACCCCCTGGTCAGGAAGGGGGTAAAATCTTCCGGGGCTTAAGTGGTTAAGGGTCTGAAATTGAATTTTTATTATGGAGATACACATATTTTATTTGGGGGGAGGGGATACAACCTCATAACTTTTTATGAGGACTACGCAATTTTTTTTTTTTTTTGCTGTAGGATGTGCTTCAATGAACAGTGGCATTTACAAAGAATGGCAAAAAAAATCAGCAAACAAACTCCTCCACAGATCCCCCCAAAATCCATAGCAGACCCCTAGAGGGTGCTGTTTTTCTTCCACACATGTCATTTGCCAGCAATTTTAAACACTTATTTGTAAATGTCAGTGCACTTTCTGTACATCACAGAGATGCACCCCCCGTTTTCCCCAGGGCAGTGCCAACCCCCTGTGCTATTTTTGAGACTTCCTTACCTATTAGCCCAGAAATTGGGCATTTTTAGTTTGAAAGATTTAGCTCCCATTGATTTCATTATGGTTTGGGTTTGGCATCTGAACTTCAGCAAACCCTGCTAACACCAAACCCAGGGGAGTTTGGCTCATCCCTACTGAATATATATAAATATACATTTGTAAAAGAATATGTACTTGGCTGGTGATTCCCTGATTTGACATTTTGCTTGGATACTCTCCTGTCCTATATGGCAGACATTGAGCTATAATGCAACAAGCAATTGTGTGCAGTGACCCACTGCAATAACCCAGTTGTCAGCTAGATTCAGTTAAGGGTGCTGACTGGTGACAAGCTGCTATGGGCTACTGCCCACTATTGCCTTTCAATGTGTCATTTAAATATGCTTGCAGCCCTCTTTTTTTTTTTTTTTTTTAAGGGGGGGGGGGTTATGATAAATGGCCCTGACCAAACAGGATAGTGTACTAAACTAGTAGGTATATAGGAGAACCAGAATCTTTGCTATGTGGAAGTGTGGGCTTGATAATAAAATTGGTAGTGCGAGGAGAGGAGATTTAGTTCCTGGGAAATTAACCAGTTATCTAATCAATGTAATTGGGACAGATGAATTAATTCAGTCAGCATATAACATTAACCATAAGTATGTAGATACACCCAATTATGGAAATAATATGAGCTTTATATAATAAAAGAATAATAATAGTACTATCATCTAAGGTACAAACATATATTATCAGCAAGGGGGTCCAACAAAAGTCCTGGTGTAATTATGTGCATATTAGTATTGTGACAACTTGGGGATTGTTAGACTCAATGGTAGTGCATAACAGTGTTTACTCCATGCCAGAAGTGTCTTTTCAGAGCTTTTTCTGCCCACTTTTTTTTTAAAACAGCAAAGAAAAGTTCACAAACGAATAGCTTCCCACACAGGGTGTTCATACCATCAATACAGAAAACAACAGTATTCAGCCTCCTGGCTGCAGCTCTACTACTAGGCCTCGTGCCTTGATCCTCCATATCATCTAACACTCTCCCCAGTGCTCGCGCACAAACACTGTACCTCTTTTAGCTTTGTGTCTTTCCTTGCAGCTCTCTGCTGCCTTGTCTTTCTATCAGGCTCGGGCCCCTGTTTGTCAGGCACCCGAGCAGACACCATACATTCAACAGGTACCATCTTGGCGCTGGAACCCACCTTCTTGGTCTGGCCCAGCTCTCTGGCTGCAGAAGGGCGCTCACAAGCTTTTTGCACAGTTGTACCATTCGACTGTGGCAGCCATCTCATACAGGGACTGGAGCTCCAATTGAGCCACCCATCGGTGCAGCTGCTTAGGAAGACCATGCAGAAACTGATCTAGGGCAACTCGCTCCACAATCTTAGCGGGTGTCATTTCCTCAGATTTCAACCAATCCTGGAATAGGGGCATTAGATGATACAGCTATGCTCGGGCAGGCTTAGCCCTGTCAAAGCGCCCGCCATGAACTCTGCTCACCCTTAAAGTAACAGTAACTCTCAGCCTGGCTAGGATTTCTGCCTTTAGCAGTTAATAATCCCGTGATTACTCTGGGGCCAAGTCACAGTATACCTTTTGGGGATCTGCAGTCAGGAAAGGAGCCAGCACATCCGCCCAGTCTTTCTCAGGCAGACCTTCCTTTGTTGCAATCCACTCAAACATTGTAGGCATACCCCGCTTTACGTATCCTCACTTTACGTACACTTGCAAGTATAGACACATTATCGTCTATGGAAAATCTTGGTCAGCTTGACATGGCACTGCTCCCAGTTTTCAACCACTCACCCACTGGGCACTTATACCCCCTTCCTAACCAGACCAATTGTCAGCTTTCAGTGCTCTCACATTTTGAATGACAATTACTCATTCATGCAACACTGTACCCTTTTGAAATTCTTGTCCTTTTTTTCACACAAATAGAGCTCTCTTTTGGTGGTATTTAATCATCATTGGGTTTTTTATTTTTTGTGCTATAATTGAAAAAAGTCCAAAAATTGTGTAAAAAAAAAAAATGTTTTTCTTCGTATCGGTTTTAAAATTGTGCGAATTTATAAATTTTTCTTTAGAAATTTTGGTCAAAGTTCAACTGCTACATATCTTTGGTAAAAATAAGCCAAATAAGTATATATTATTTGGTTTTTGTGAAGGTTATAGAGTCTAAGGGCTCTTTCATACAGGATGTCCGTTGGACAGACTCCGTTTATCTCAGTGGGGGATCGATCTGTCGATCCCCCGCTGAGCAGGAGAATGACAGCTGTTCTCCACACTGTGTGCAGAGATACAGCTGTCAGAGCCCCATACATCTCTATGGGGGAATCGGATGGGAACGGACCCCGTTAGTCCGTTCTGATCCGATCTGCTGGACGGATGGAAAATAGGGTTTCCATCCGTCCAGATTTGACAGATCGGATCGGATGTCAGCGGATATGTCTCCGCTGACATCCGATGCCCCATAGGGATGCATGGGGGAACCGTTCAGATCCGCCAAAAAAACTGACAGGCGGATCTGAACGGTCCGCCTGTGTGAAAGGGGCCTAAAAGCTATGGTGCCAATCACTGAAAATTGATCAAACCTGATGTACTGCCGGCCTATCTTATTTCTTGAAACACTAACAAGCCAGGAAAGTACAAATACCCCCCAAATGACACCTTTTTGATAACTAGACTTTCCAAGGTATTTAGTAAGGGGCATGGTGAGTTTTTTTAAGCTGTATTTTTTCCCACAATTCTTTGCAAAATGAAGATTGTTTATTTATTTATTTATTTTTTTCACAAAATTGTCATATTACCAAGCTTTTTCTCACACACTGTATAGGCATACATGGAACTACACCCCATAATACATTCTGCTACTCCTCCTGAGTATGGCGATACCACATGTGTGAGACTTTTACACAGCCTGGCCACATACATAGGCCCAACATCCAAGTAGCACCTCCAGCGTTCTAGGAGAATAAATAACACATAAAATTTCCTGACAACCTATCACACTTTTTAAGGTCCTGGAGCACCAGGATAATGGAAGCGCCCACAAAATGACCCCATTTTGGAAAGCAAACACCCCAACACATAGTCTAGGAGGCATTATGAGTCTTTTGAATATGTCATTTTTTTCCACAAGTTTTTGGAAAATGTAGTAAGAAAATGAAAACGCATTATTTTTTTTTTTTTTTTACACAAACTTGTCAATTTATAAGATATTTCTAACACATAGCATGTACATAGCAAAACATGACACCCCAAAATACATTCTGCTACTCCTCCTGAGTATGGTGATACCACATGTGTGAGACTTTTACACAGCCTAGCCACATACAGAGGCCCAATTTTCAGGGATCACTGTCAGGTGCTCTAGGGACATAAAAATACCAATCTAATTTCCTGACTACCCATTACACTTTTGTGAGGCACTGTAGGGCACTGATAAGCACTGTAGTGGCATTGATGTCGCTAGGATGTGGCAAGAAAGAGCACTGATGTGGCATGGATGTGGCATGGATGAGCACTGAAGTGGCATAGATGTGGCATGGATGAGCACTGACATGGCATTGATGTGGCACGGATATAAATATATTGTATTGTATCATTTATTTCTGCATGAGACGTTCTAAGTTCTGGATGAGATCGGTTGAGAAAGCAGGAAAGAGGTTACTGTCAATACGGCCCACTGGAAGTTGAACACCGCACTTTTAGACCTTTGTAGTGAAGATCAGAAATGGATAGTAAGAGGCTGTGTGATTGGGTGTCGGTGGTGGCCTCTGCACATTGATATGACTGTGATATCTGCGTTATACTCTGCACATTGATTTGAGTCATACTCTGTGATATCCACTGGGACTATCTTTCTGCATGTGGACTTTTTCAACTGTCTTATGTTAGGAAATATATAGCGCTGCACCACTTTTTGTTTTGTAGGTTTACTATATTGTTTATTTCACAATATTGTGCCAGCTGCTTTCTGTGTTATTTGAATCCTCTTTAAGGTATATTGCTACTAGGCACAGCAGATATATAACTTTTATCATGTTCCAGTACAGTTTAGTGCAGAAAAAATGCAGCATGTTCTAATTTTTGTGACTGTACTGGAAAGCAGTGGAATGCACTGCACTGTGAACTATGCCATTTGAACCCATATAACATACCATCCATGTGTTTTTGATGCAGGGAAAAAAATGCACTGGATTGCATCTGGTGTGAACCGGCTCTTACTGTAGTTGTAACTTTTCAAAAATGTAATAATGCAGACTTATACATTTTTTTAGATTTATTAGTGGTTTACATATTAAACTCTTCTTTTTTTCTCCCTGCATGGAGAAGAAAAGTAGAGGACATTCACAACTTTGCAATTATTATATGTACTTAATTTTAGTTCAATTTGATTGCCTCATACATACACACGCCATACACTGTTTGTTTTCATAAAGTAAACAATTTTAACAAAAATCTCACTCTATTTCATGCAAAAAAGTAATAGCCACTCATTAAAAATGAATTACAATCATTTTGTGCAAATCAAACAAAACAATATAATTCTGCTCAAATCTGTTAATACAACTACTACTACTACTACTACTACTGCTACTACTAGAAAATAAGAATTAGCACTTGCTATTATGGTGGCACACAAAATGACAATTGCGCAGAGAACGATGATACAAATTTAAATGGTAAACATGGGTCTTCAATGAGTCAAGAGAGGCTTAGCAGGTGGCGCTATAAGCAGTAGCAGAGAACGTTTTCTTTCATTTATTTTGATGGGAAACCATTGATTGGGACAAGGAGGAGGGCTCTATAGTTAATATGAGTTAATTTTTTTTATCCGACCCTCACTAAACCCCTGAAACCTATTCATTGATCAGTTAGAGGTCCATGGACCCCAGGTTAAGAACACTGTAAAAAGAAAAAAAGAGGGCGCACCAACCTTGCGCATTACCCAAGTGGTGTTTATTGATAAAAGAGAAAAGGAATATACTCACACATACAAAAGTCTTAAACGCATTTCCAGTCTACAATGGACACAAAGCAACCAGGCCACTGAAACAATGTTCAGCATGCCGGAGGACCTTCCAAAAGGTTGACGCGTTTCGAGGAGAGATCCCCTCTTCCTCAGAACCAGTCCTCGTCTAAAGAGTAGAGGAATACACAGCTGTACCTTATTCCTCACTACACAGACAGCTGGTGCTCTTCTTCAATATCAAAAGCTTTGGGATGTGGTAAGGCCCTCACTGATGGTCCTTCATTGTACATGATGACGTGTGAATGCCTAGGACAGGTGGAGTGACAAAGGTAAGCTGCTTCAGTTGACTAGTTGTGCAGCGTGGAGAAAGGTTGCGGCAGTGATGAACAGGGTAAGTATTTCTTCTTATTCCTCTTCCTCTAGACTAAAAAAGTATTTAAAATTTGTAGTATGGAAGGGGTAATGCAAAAGTCATTTTTTCACTTAAATTTCAGTTCAGCTATAAGATTACTGGATGTTAGTGGGTAATGTGCTGAATCTATGTCATTTACAGCTAAGATATACCGTACACATTTCTTCTTACATTTTTCAACATAAATGGGTTATTATGCTTGTCATGCATGTAACAATACAGTCATTTAATATAAACATTGTTTCAAGAAAATAATTGTCCAAGCATATATCAATAACCAATAATCTTAAAGTCTAACTCTACCTTTTGGACTTTGTTACCATGGGTACTGTAAATATTGAACAAGTCCTGTTTGCCACCATGGCAGACACACTTGTAGTTATCAATGGAATACAAATTCAGTGATTACCACACTCGTAGTCTATTGATATTGAAAATATCCTGTAATTGAAAATTACTATAATGATATGCCTTGTATTTGTAAAATTTCCGAGTAATAAAATAATTCTCATATTTTATATATATCTTATCCATAACTGACATGAATTATTATTGCATTTTAATTAACGAGCATTCTTTTTTGCAGATGGACTGGAAGGGTAAAGATCTCTTTGATTCAGTATGCAGAAACTTGGCATTGAGAGAAACTTGGTTCTTTGGCCTACAGTTTGTGGCAAGCGGGACGGACACCTGGTTGAAGCTGGAAAAAAAGGTTAGAATTTATCTTAACGAATCAGGAGCATTAAGATTTTACCAATATCGGCATTCATTGTCTGTCTAGGCTCCTATCCTATGTAGCATCACAAAGCTCCCCTGTTTGAGATACTAGCTCAGGGTAGTAAGTTTCTTAGTTCCACCATACAGTATATGAAACTATCATGCCAGTAACATTGAACATGAATGCCCAGTTACCTCAAGGAAAAAAGTGGGAGACAGATGTTGGAGCATTTATGGATGAACAGTCGTCTGTTATCTTAAGACGTTTGCTTGGTATATCTTTATTGTCATTCCTAAAACCGATCCAACTTTTCATACTACATATTGTAACCGTTGATGGCTGTATCAAATCCTGAGTGTGACTGAGACTTAATCAAGTCCTGAGACTTGATGCACATGCTCTGGAGGCGCCCCAAGTTATTTAGGCACTGATCTGCCATTGCAAATACCATTACCTCTGTCTTCCATTTGAGCTATACCCCAGAACCTATACTGTGTCTTTTGGAATTGTCAGAATAGGGGTTATTTTCAGAGGTTCTGAAACCTATTCTGAGTGTTGTTTCTAGTACATAATAGCACAGAAATGGACAACCTCATTGTCCCCTGAGCACACAGCATGGGTGTCCAGAGATAATGACTTTATATTGTCAGGAACCTGCAACCTCTGCTGCGCCTGGTGATGTCTCTTCTTGCTAAACAGCCTGGGATGCTGGATAGTTCCCTGGAAAATTCCCTAAACGATCTTGTCGTGAACATTTTTTCTCTTGAATCTTGAACCCTTTGCTCCTCTCATGAACTTCCTATTTTAGCCATGCCTTTGCACTTCCTGTTTGCCGGATACTTGAGCTCTCCCCAGACAATATCTCGCTCTTGTCACTCCTGCTGCCATCTGTATCTTCACATCCACTCATTACTGACCTTTGGCTCATTCCTCAACTACGCTTCTGCCTAATCCCAACTTGCAACTAATCGTTACTGACCTTTGGCTTGTTTAATGACTATGCTTCTTCTTGATCCCTACCTGTTACATCAGCTACTGCACCCCAGCTTGCTCACCTCCTGGTGGGGCAATCCTAAGGACTGCAACCTAGTACTAACATGCAGCAAAACCCATTTCCACTAGAAGGAGCTCTGGTGAACACCAGTTAGGGCTCAGACTCTACACCTTGGTGCACTTGCCGTCATAGATGCACTTGCCATCTGTGATCCTTCTTTGGTCCCTAGCTCTGTATGCTAAGGACAACAGGTGTTAATATTAATGTTAATATTTGTCTACATGGGGGAGGGGAGAGAAGGGGTAAGATACAGAGAAAGAGGTTTTTGTACCTGTATTGTTTAATGTAGGGTGCCCACGTGTTCTGGATTGCCCAGGACTGTCCTACAATTGACATTTGTGTCCTGTGTCCCAGGCACTTTCATTCCGGGACAATACAATGTCCCGGAATGAAATGGAGGACACACAGCCACCCTAACTGATCGCTGGAACTGGTTGCTAGGGCTGCTCTGCCTGGCCTCTGGCAACCAGTGACGTCACACACAGTCAGAGCCTCAGAGTGAGGCTGAGCGGAACGAGGCCTATGTCTAATGCTGCACTGCTGACTGTCTCCACTCACCTCCTCCTTCTTCAGCGCCCAGACTCCAGGGTGACTTGCAGGGCAGGGACGGATCTCCTTCACTCCAGAGTGTAGTGTCACTGTCTCCACCCATCTCCTTCACCCACCGCCCGGCGGCATCTGCTAAGCTGGCTCAAATCCACGGCTGCCCGCAGTGCCCGATTTCTCCTCCTCCCTGCTCCTGCCATTTGGCCTAATTGTCTGGGACCCCAGACCAGTGGACTGGACCACTACCACTCACCAGAGGGATATTAGAAGGTGAGGAACTGGATTGGAGTAGAAGGGGACACAAGTGGGGGCACTGAGGGAGGGGGACAGTAATGAAGAAGAAGGTGACACAAGTGGGGGGCAGTAATGAAGACGAAGTTGACACAAGTGGGAGGCAGTAATGAAGAAAAAGGGGACACAAGTGGGGGACAGTAATGAAGAAGAAGGAGGCACAAGTGGGGGACAGTAATGAAGAAGAAGGTGACACAAGTGGGGACAGTAATTAAGAAGAGGGGGACACAAGTGGGGGACAGTAATGAAGAAGAAGGTGACACAAGTGGGGACAGTAATAAAGAAGAGGGGGACAAAAGTGGGGGACAGTAATGAAGAAAGTGACACAAGTTAGGGACAGTAATGAAAAAGAAGGTGATGCAAGTGGGGGACAGTAATCAAAAAGAAGGTGACTTAGTTAAAACAGGTGCACATTGTAAACCACCTGTCTAAACCAATTGGCAAAATATATTTTTTAAAAATCATCTTTTTGGGCGGGGGATTAGATGGGGGGGGGGGGGGGTGTTTTCAGGGGGTGTCCCTGAATGGCAGTTTGTAAATGTAGTCACCCTAGTTTAATGCTTAATAAAACTATGTGAATAAAAAAATGAGGACCATTAAATTTGATTTATTAATGGGTTGGACATATTAGTGAGTTGTACCATGCAGCTTCACTTGTTTGTAATGTTATTAAATAGAGTCAAGCTTCAGAGTCAGGGAACAAATCTGAGAGTTTAGAAAAGCTTGTTAAGAGCATGGCTAGTAGAAGTTAGTGTGTGGACGCTTTCATACATAAATAATATTGCATTTTCACTCCACAGTGTACCTGAAATTCTAATGTGTACATCTGTGCCTTACTAAGGCTTTGATGGGTTATGTTACTCCATTTGGTGAAATAAGATTTAGGGCATGTTACAGAAGAACAGTGCTGCATTCATCATCTTTATACCTATATGTGTGATTTGCTACTTGCTGAATTTACTTCTTTGGCAGATGGTGTGATGGTGTCATTTTCTGCATTCATCACACAAACATAAAAAACTGATGCTAGAAAAGGATACTTCTCTATTAGGACCAGCAAACTCAGACTGTAAATGAACATAAACCTCAGTATTTACGGTTTAGAATATCACTCCACATCCACATCATTTACAACTGGTTACATAAAAATTTGAATTGATGACAAGTAGTGAATTTATAAATGTGGTGGAATTGGCAGCAAACCTTTTGACACATGCTCACAAGGCAAGAGACAGATGGTTTATCTAAAATGGAATTGTAAGAGCACAATATAAAAAAGTAAGCCACACAGGCAGGGATTTCAATATCAGTTCACACCCCTTTTCAGCACACCTTGAAGATGGGAACGCAGTGATAAGCAGGGCCGGCCTTAGGTGTTCAGGCGCCCTGTGCGATCTAATCCTGTGTGACCCCCCCGCGCGCATTTTCTTGCAACTTTTTAGCACTTTATTTTACTTTTCTTTTTTATGATCACTAATAACTTAGCCCCCCTTACATCAGAGACCCCCCACACAGAGCCCCCCTTACATCAGAGACCCCCCACACAGAGCCCCCCTTTCATCAGGGACCCCCCACACAAAGCCCCCCTTAATTTAGAGCCCTCCCCCTACATCAGAGAGCCCCCCACACAGAGCCCCACTTACATCAGAGACCCCCCCCACACAGAGCCCCCCCCTCACATCAGAGACCCCCCACACAGAGCCCCCCTCACATCAGAGACCCCCCCACACAGAGCCCCCCTCACATCAGATACCCCCCACACAAAGCCCCCCTCATATCAGAGACCCCCCCACATCAGAGACCCCCCACACAAAGCCCCCCCTTACTTCAGAGAGCCCCCTTACATCACAGACCCCTCACACAAAGCCCCCCTACATCAGAGCCCCCCACACAGAGCCCCCCTTACATCAGAGAGCCCCCCACACAAAGCCCCCACTTACATCAGAGACCCCCCCACACAAAGCCCCCCTCACATCAGAAACCCCCCACACAAAGCCCCCCTCACATCAGAAACGCAACACACAGAGCCCACTTACATCAGAGACCCCCACACAAAGCCCCCCTTACATCAGATACCCCCCACACAGAGCCCCCCTCACATCAGAGACCCCCCACACAAAGCCTCCCTAACATCATAGACCCCCTACACAAAGCCCCCTTACATCAGAGCCCCCCACACAGAGCCCCCCACATCAGAGAGCCCCCCTTACATTACAGACCCCCCCACACAAAGCCCCCTTACATCAGAGCCCCCCTTACATCAGAGAGCCCCCCTTACATCACAGACCCCCCACAGAAGAGCATGGTCAGAGATCAGCCTGAATTTCTTCCCAAGAGATGATACTGGAGTGAGTCAAGAGGCCAATTATGGGTCAAGCATTTTCATAGCACCATTGTCATTGCACCACCCTGGCAAAGTTTCTTCGCTAGAAGGTTTCTTTGCTAGGATTGGAGGTATCCATCTGAAGTCAGGAGCTACCAGAACAGGATGTTGACACATCAGGAAGACCCTTTCAGCATCTGCGTTCCCTTAATTAATTAACAATTTCAGTCCCTAAGTCAGATCTGTCAAAGGAGCCATCATGGGTGGAATAATTGGTCACAAACTGTAGTACCTCACTATGCTTTGGAATGCACATGCCTGTTTTTTGTAGAGGGGACAGGGTTAGGTCTATTTAGCCTCTACCTTGCTGATTTATGCTATTATATTTCATCCCACAATGTACCTTGCTTCCTCAATTTTTAGAGTTCATTTTTTGGGTTCAGTGTAAACTCTGCTCTCCTCAGATAGTCTAATACTGCCTGGACCTAGAGTAAATGGGACTCCCAGTCTTTACTGAAAATTACATTGTCATCTATGAATACTGATGTATAGTTCAGGTGGTGTTATAACAACCTTTTCACAACCCGTTGCAATGTGTCTGGAGTGGTGTAACTTTTCTGTACTGAAGTTGTCTGTCTGTTTCTCCCTGGTGGCCTTGGTTAGCGTTATTTGCTATTACCCCTTTGAAAGATCCAAAGCGGTGATGTATTGGGCCTAGCTTATTTGAGAAATTCCTTAGTTGAATAGCTTCGGCATATTGGGTGTCAAGTTGAGGATGACCAATATAAACTATATTGTCAAAAGTATTGGGAAGCCTGCCTTTATACGCACATGAACGTTAATGGCATCCCAGTCTTAGTCCGTAGGGTTTAATATTGAGTTGGCCCACCCTATGCAGCTATAACAGCTTTAACTCTTCTGGGAAGGCCGTCCACAATGTTTATGAGTATGTCTATGGGAATGTTTGACCATTCTTCCAGAAGTGCATTTGTGAGGTCAGGCACTGATGTTGGATGAGAAGGTTCAGGTGTTCTATCTGGTTGAGCTCAGGACTCTGTGCAGGCCAGTCAAGTTCCTCCAGCCCAAACTCACTCATCCATTTATGGACCTTGTTTGTGCACTGGTACGCAGTCATGTTGGAACAGGAAGGGGCCATCCCCAAACTGTTCCCACATAGTTGGAAGCATGAAATTGTCCAAAATGTCTTGGTATGCTGACGCCTTAAGAGTTCCCTTCACTGGAACTAAGGGGCCAAGCCCAACTTCTGAAAAAACAACCCCACACCATAATTCCCCCTCTACCAAATGATTTGGACCAGTGCACAAAGCAAGGTCCATAAAGACATGGATAAGCAAGTTTGGAGTGGAGGAACTTGACTGGCCCACACAGTCCTGACCTTAACCCGATAGACCACCTTTGGGATTAATGATAGCGGAGACTGCGAGACAGACATTCTCGACCAACATTAAAGCTTGACCTCACAAATGCGCTTCTGGAAGAATGGTCAAACATTCCCATAGACACACTCCTAAACCTTGTGGACAGCCTTCCCAGAAGAGTTGAAGCGGTTATAGCTGTAAAAGGGTGGGCCAACTCAATATTGAACCCTACAGACTAAGACTAGGATGCCATTAAAGTTCATGTGCGTGTAAAGGCAGGCATCCCAATACTTTTGTTATTATAGTGAATATCAGATCAGATCATGGATAGTGTAGGACCCACTGATAATGGGGTACTTTGACGCAGTAGTGGGCTTGAGCACGATATGGCCATATGGTGGGACCAAACCCCCATTTTTATTTATGGACTCTCTTCAGATTTGGTAGGAATTTCCTTTGCATTTGCGCGCTATTCTTTTTTAATATACATGTCTTTTGGTTCATAGCTGCAGCAGCTTTGGAAATACATGGGTATGCTCCCCCAAATTTTTTGCCTGTTTATAACTGGGCTATACTGCATTCTTGGGCAACAAGGAGCTAGGGCAATAGAAATAGCAATGGCAATGTGCAAACCTAGGGTATATTCAACAAACTTACACAGTGGGCTAAAATGTTATCATCCACATAATTGTATTCCTTGAAGAAGAGATGGCAGGAGTAATGGAATTTTAAAGGTACACACAACAAACAAAACCAAATACATAAAATAAAAATGTTTATTAGTACCACATTAAAACATCTTAAAATTTCATAGCTCAAAAATCCATATAAATATACCAATAATATATTCGCTGGACACAGGTAATAGTCAGAATTTGTTTAATGCAAATGTGGTGGTAGGGTAGAGATCTTTCTCAATGCATTTCTCAGAAATAAATTCCAATTCTTCAGAAGTTCACTAAGGCTGTTTGTACAATAGATATAAAAAATATATGCACATACTGTATATTAATAAATTCAATTTACAATGTATCAACATTCCATTGTATTTACAATGGAATTCAGCATCATATCTAGTACACAGAACCTTAACCACTTGCCGACCAGCCGCCGTACTTATACTGCGGTATGTCATTTCGCTGTAACGCCAGTGGTGGCGCACGCACACGCTGATTGTCTACAAGGGGAGCCAATCAACGGGTCAGGTGGCCGCGATGTCCGCCGAACACCCGCGATGGCTCCCTGTGGAGACAGAACGGCAGTCTGCTGTTGTAAACACGGCAGACCACTGTTCTGTCAGTAATGAACACAGGGATCCTGTGTTTCTCTTATTTAGGAACACAGGTCTCTGTGTTCATTCAGCAAGCCCATACCCCACACAGTTAAAAAACACCCTCTAGGGGCACATTTAACCCTTTGATCGCCCCTGTTGTTAACCCCTTCCCTGCCAGTGTCATTAGTACAGTAACAGTGCTTCTTTTTAGCACTGATTACTGTAGTAATGTCACTGGTCCCCCGCAAAGTGTCAAAAATGTCAGTTAGGTGTCCAATCTGTCTGCTGCAATGTCGAAGTCCCGCTAAAAATCGCTGATCGCCACCATTACTATTAAAAAAATAAATAAATAAATAAAAATTACATAAATCTTTCCCCTAGTTTGTAGATGCAATAACTTTTGCACAAACCAATCAATATAAGCTTATTGGGATTTTTACATATTGACTTAAACTGATGAAAAAATTAGATTTTTACATTTTTTTTATTGGGAATGTTCTTATAGCAGAAAGTAACAAATATTGTTTTTTTTTTTCAGAATTGTCGCACTTTTTTTTATAGCACAAAAAATAAAAATCGCAGAGGTGATCAAATATCCCCAAAATAAAGCTCTATTTGTGGGAAAAAAGGACATCAATTTAATTTGGGTACAGCGTCCCACGACTACGAAATTGTCAGTTAAAGTAACGCAGTGCCGTATCGCAAAAAATGGCCTGGTCATAAGGGGGTAAATCCTTCTGGTCCAGAAGTGGATAATCATTTACTTTTGAGGATGAAAACTCTACTCACTAAAAGTTACTTAAACTGAAACATACTCACTAAAAGTTTTGTTTGGGTGCACTAAAAGTATTATTTCTCCTACATCTTCCTCAAATAATAAAATGTGCAAACTTAAAGTGGTGTTCCGGCCTCACGCTCCAAAAATGAAAAGTCAGCAGCTACACATGCTGTAGCTGCTGACTTTTAATATTAGGACACTTACCTGTCCTGGAATCCAGTGATGTTGGCACCGCAGCCAATGTTTCCATCGGCTGTCAGATGCTGCCGCTGCCATTGCCGGTAAGGGAACCCGGCCGTGAAGCCGCATGCACTCGGTTACTGGCCAGAAAGCAGAGGAAGGAGGAGGAAGGAGCAGGGGGGCCGGACTGCTGACATACCTCGCCGCGGCAAGGTCTGACGGAAGTGGGGACAGGGTACCTGTGAAAAAAAGGTACCCCCTCAAAGGAGCCAAATGTGGCACTGGAGGGGGGGGGGAGGAGACAGGTTAGCGGAAGTTCCACTTTTATGTGGAACTCCGCTTTAAAGCAATCAATCATTACTTATCTTTTATATTCAAAACCTCTGCTATGAGTTAGTGCACATTGCATGTCATATTTACTACCTTACTGAATAGGCCCATTTGAGTTAAATTTCAGATCCTTGTAGAATGTTCCTGAATGAGGACTTGCTATTTAAGTCAGTCGATTACATGATTTTCATTATGCATATACAAAGTCGGTAGTATTACTAAGTCATCATTTTTAGATGTCTGGTATTTGCTCGTGCTTTTATGGTAGCTTATCACATCATTAGCATTTTATGAACTTTGTACTGTTTCTGTGTCTGACTAGAGGCATACATTATCATTCATTTGCCTATTATTGGTTTGTAAATTTGAAGCCCAGTTTAAAATAAGTTTCCCCTGGTTGCTAAAAGTATCATGTTAAATTTTACCGCATGCCCAAATTTCCAAAGGTTGCAGTTCTTGACAGTTGAGATCATAAAGATGTCTTTGGTGCAATACAGACATTTTATTTCTAGTTTTGGATTGTGCCAGGAAGGGTTAGAATCTTTTTGATTTTCTTTGTTTTTGCTTTTTATGTCCCCATTGTGGAGTTTTTTCCTCCCCTCCTGTTAACTTCTGATGACAGCTTTAGGCTCCTTTCACACGGTCCGCTGTCCGACGCGGTCCATTCTCTGCTCAGCGGGGAATCGTTCCGGCGATCCCTGCTGAGCAGGCAGGTGACAGCTCCTTCTCTGCTCTGTGTGTGGAGATGGAGGTGTCAGAGCCCCGCTGCTCTCTATGGGGGAATCGGATGAGAACGGACTGCCTGCTCTCATCCAACCCAAATCCGATCCGATCCCCTGGACGGATGGAAAATAGGGTTTCCATCTGTCCGGATTTCACGGACAGGATCGGATGCGGATGGCAGCGGGTGTCAGCGGACATGTCTCCGCTGACATCCACTGCCCCATAGAGATGCATGGAGGATCCGATCAGATCCGCCTAAAAAACTGACAGGTGGATCTGATCGCATCGTTCGTGTGAAAGAGGCCTTACAGTTATTGTTTTCCCCATTTCTGTTCCGACAATAGTTACCAAAACAGTGAATCTTGCCAACAGGGAAGCAAAAATCAATAAACTCAAAAAACATAATTAGAGGTAAAGTCTCAGTAGACCATTACTCCAAAACAAAAATAGTTTTTCTTAGTAATTTTTAGATGTAGCACCCTACAAGGTAGGTGCTAGGTAAAGTATAGTGGACCTTGGCTGCCTAACAGCAGGGTCATGATTTTCAGCTGGGCTGTCATGTCTCCCAGGTGTGGCTGTTGAGACTGGGGAGTCTCCCCACTATGCTCTATGAGAGGGCTCTCATTGGCAGTGGAAAAAAACCCAATCAATGGCACATTCAGGCCTGTATCTACCCCAGAAAGGCAGATTCTGCCGCACAGGATTCTAGGAGTGGATATAAGTTTGAGGGGAGTGCATGACGCAGCGTCTTTGGCAGGAAGCAGAGTCTCAGGAGGGAGAGGACACTGTCTCTCCTCCTGTCAGAAGGATCGGGCATCCCGGGCGGCTTGTCTGAGGGGACAGAGATAAGAGCTGAGCTGAGCTGCAGAGAGGATCCGGTGTGCCGAGGACCAGTGGAGCTGAGGGGGTCCAGTTTCAGGAAAGCATTTCCAGTTCGTGAGTACTGCAAACTGCCCCTGGGGGGTCTGCCTAGCTGAGAGGGGACCACTCCGGTGAAGGTTCAGGGGATGCAGGAGCTAGCAGGTGGTAAAGGGGGTGCTAGTGTTGACCCTGAAGTGTAAAGATGGTGCCTAGTGAGAGGACCCTGAAGTGTAAAGAGGGTGCCTAGTGAGAGGACCCTGAAGTGCAGAGGGGGTGCCTAGTGAGAGGACCCTGAAGTGCAGAGATGGTGCCTAGTGAGAGGACCCTGAAGTGTAAAGGGGGTGCCTAGTGAGAGGACCCTGAAGTGTAAAGAGGGTGCCTAGTGAGAGGACCCTGAAGTGCAGAGGGGGTGCCTAGTGAGAGGACCCTGAAGTGCAGAGATGGTGCCTAGTGAGAGGACCCTGAAGTGTAGAGGGGGTGCCTAGTGAGAGGACCCTGAAGTGTAAAGAGGGTGCCTAGTGAGAGGACCCTGAAGTGCAGAGGGGGTGCCTAGTGAGAGGACCCTGAAGTGCAGAGATGGTGCCTAGTGAGAGGACCCGGAAGTGTAAAGAGGGTGCCTAGTGAGAGGACCCTGAAGTGTAGAGGGAGTGCCTAGTGAGAGGACCCTGAAGTGTAAAGAGGGTGCCTAGTGAGAGGACCCTGAAGTGTAGAGGGGGTGCCTAGTGAGAGGACCCTGAAGTGTAAAGAGGGTGCCTAGTGAGAGGACCCTGAAGTGCAGAGGGGGTGCCTAATAAGAGGACCCTGAATTGTAGAGGGGGTGCCTAGTGAGAGGACCCTGAAGTGTAAAGAGGGTGCCTAGTGAGAGGACCCTGAAGTGCAGAGGGGGTGCCTAGTGAGAGGACCCTGAAGTGCAGAGAGGGTGCCTAATGAGAGAACCCTGAAGTGTAAAGGGGGCGCCAGCGGTTGGGCCCTGAAGTGTTAAAGTGTACAGCGTGTAGTGTACAGTGTTAAGATTTGCAGCAGCACAAGCAGTTACAAGGAGCTACCTCAGTCAGGAAGGACTGGAGGAAGCTGTATCCAGGACTTTTGAGCTAACCAGAGTGTCAAGAGTCAGTTCTCAGTATAATCCAGGACCTTTTGAGCTAACCAGAGTGTCAAAAGTTAAGCCAAAGTACAGTTCAACAAGTCACTACTGAAGCCACAAGCTGTCACAGCTGGGTACCCACACTAGAGATGCCGGTGCCTCCGAGAGGAGAGGGCGAGGAGCGAGGCTTCGGACGGCCGCATTGCTGGATCATGGGACAGGTGAGTGTGTGTTTATTAAAAGTCAGCAGCTACACTTTTTGTAGCTGCTGACTTTTAATAAACACATACATGAGTGAAACTCTGCTTTAAGGAAAGAATACAGGTATATTTATTACATCTTTTTGATATTTTGGATATTTTTGTTTTTGAGTACTAGGAAAGCAATAAACACATGCCAGAGGTTCTAACTCTTCCCTAGGCTACTACTTAGAAGTAGGAAAAGGTTTAGCTAGGTTCACAGTTTAAATATAACTTTAATTACAAGAGTTAAAAACCAATTCAATCTTTCAGACCATGTCTCATGTTACACCCATGTTTAGAGTGTAACATAAAACATGGTCCCTAACTCACATTCATACATACACATTCTAGGGCCAATTTAGACAATTAACCTACCATCATTCATTTAAAAGAAGTTTTATGAAAAACTACCACTGCAATAGAGGATCTTGCATTTCCCAATGGAACACAAATGTTGTGATGTCACCGCCAGACTTCTAACAGACCTTCAATACTTTTTCATGCTCCACAACTGAAGGTCTGTACCTAAATTTGGACCAGGGGCCAGAAGTTAGAGGAACGGTGTGCAGGAGCCAAAGCATGGCACCCACAATCCACTAATTACGGTTGCAATGTGTCAGGAACCAGTGCAAACAGAAATGTGTGGACTGCCACAGAGCATATCAGGCACAAATTCAGCGTAAAACAATATAATTTATTTAAAAATAAGTAAACAACATGAATGTAAACACACCTCCAATATACCAAACTGTAAAAAAAAACAGATAACCGAATAGTGACACACGATGAACAACTGCCCAAACCAAGTATATGCAGCAAGCAGTGAATGCAAAGCATAGTCGTGCCAGAGCCAGGGTAATACCCAGCAGATCAAGGAGAGGGAGCTGGGAACAAGACAGGACAGGGAGAGGGTAACAGGAGACAGAGAGAGGAGGTGGGAAGGGATCAGGCTGCAGGGTCGGGATCAGGGTCCAGGAACAGGAAACAGGATACAGGATACAGGATGCAGGATACAGGATACTGGATACAAAATACAGAAACACTGGACCACAGGTCAGGAACACATGGAGACAGAACACCAAGGCAGGAATGAAGAGCATGCGCAGGGCTTAACCACTTAAGCCCCGGAAGATTTTACCCCCTTCCTGACCAGGGCCTATTTTGCGATTCGGCACTGCGTGATTTTAATGGACAATTGCGCGGTCGTGCGACACTGTACCTAAACGAATTTGACGTCCTTTTTTTCCCACAAACAGAGCTTTCTTTTGGTGGTATTTGATCACCTGTGCGATTTTTTGATCATGCGCTATAAACAAAAAAAGTGCGTCAATTTTGCAATAATAACAATATTTTTCACATTTTTTTATATGAAATTCCCCCAAAAAAAAATTTAAAAATCTAAATTTTTTAACATTTTCGGCCACTTTGTTTTATGTTACATATTTTTGGTAAAAAAAATCGCAAAAAGCGTATTTTGATTGGTTTGCGCAAAAGTTATTGCGTTTACTAACTAAGGGAAAGATTTTTATCATTTTTGTTGGTTTTTTTTTTAACGCGTAATGGCCGCGATCTGCGATTTTTTTTTTTTTTGCGGGACTGCGATGTTGCGGCGGACAGATCGGACCCTTGACTGACATTTTTTACACTTTTGGGGTTACCAGTGACATTACTACAGTAATCAGTGCTATACATATGCACTGTTACTGTAAAATGACACTGGCAGTGAAGGGGTTAACTTTTTTGAGAGGGAGGGGTTAAGTGTGTCCCTAGGGGCGTGCTTCTAACTGTGATTGGCTGTGGCTTGAGGTGTAAGAACAGTGATCAACGGTCCTACATAGTAGAACCGTATGATCACTATTATTACACAGAAGAGAATGACAGGCCGCTTTGTTTACATTAGCCGCCTGCCTTTCTCCCGGTGTAACGGACGATCGCGAGTGCCCGGCGGACATCGGGTCCGCCGGGCACATGCACGGGGGGCCCGTGACTGAGCGGGAGCGCGCATCCGGCGGTGCGCGCTCACTCGCCAGAGCCTCACAGGCTAGTGACGTACCCCTACGTCACTTTGCCTGTGAGGGGCTGACCGCCGCAGTATATGTACTTACGGCGGTCGGCAAGTGGTATACACATCCTGCAACAAGCCTCAGGTGATGAATGATTACAAGAGATGATCTTCTGGCTGCTGAGATACACCTACTGGTGGACACCAGAACTGCAGCCTATGGATCTGGGAGCTGCAATGCCACCAGAAGGTGAGCACTTTCTCGACACAATGCTTTTCAGACGCAAATTTAAAAACAAAATAAATGCACTATTTTGTTGTTGTTTTTTGCAAAATGGGTGCATTCATTAGTTTTTTGCAAAAATTGGATTTCTTCTTTAAAGTTGTTGTAAATCCTTACATATACCCAATAAGGTGACTAGCCTCAGGTTATACACAGAGATGAAAAAAAAATTCCTATATAAGTTTTACCTATTTATCTGTGATCCCCTCTCCTCTACAGCCTTTCAAAACTCAAAGGCTTTTTTTCAGCTCCAGCGGGCAGAGGGTGGGGATCTGACATCGCACACTGCACAGTATAGAGAGAAGAGCTGAATGTAATATGGGACCTGAGTGGAGGGACACACCCAGTTCTACACAGTTTCATAGGGAAACATGCACAGCAGACCTCCTGTGTGCTAGAGAGGGGCGAGTGTATCTCCTGAGATTCTTAGGGGTTGGCATGACTTGTCAGAAGCCCAGATTACGAGCAATTGTGCTGCAAGTTTGAAAATTACTTGCTAAGCTATTGCTAGACTTGCCAGGCTTCGCATGTTAGTTGCACAATTACAGCAAGTCCGCATCGCATGACTCCAGATCAACTTTTTTTTTTGCAAACATTCTGCAAGTCTGCTGCACGTTCTGGTTCAGCTATGTTGTGCAAAAGTCATCCCACCACAGGGGTCACTGTGGCTGAATTTCCATGCTGTAGACTTGCAGAACTCTTGCTGTAGACTCACCGCTGCAACTTTGCTATTGCTAGAGAGTTGCCACGCAAAGTTGCTACAAATTGGAAAAGTGTGAACTAGAACTTGTGCTTCAAGTGCTCTGCAATTGTGCAACTTCCTAGTGAAAATGTGCAGCAAGTTAACAGACTAAAGGCCCGTACACACGTGCAGATTGTCGGCCGAAAAGATTCGGCCGACGACCGATCGGCCGATATTCGGCTTGTTAGTATGATGCTTCCGACAGCCGACAGCGCACTTTCGGCCGAAAAGAATCTGTCGTGCAAGCATTAAAATTTTTGTATGCCGACACCAGAGCGGCCGATTGTTCGCCAGTCAATACAGAATTCGGCCGACAGACAGCAGATTTGCAAGACTAGGCATGCTCAGAAAAGAAAAAACACACGGAAAGTTAACCATCACATGACAACACTTCTGCAGTCGGCTGTAGTTGGCGGACAAAATTCTTGTGCAGTCTTTTGCACTTTTCAACAGACACGACAGCCCGGGGACAAAAGACGGCCGATCGTTCGGCCGACGATCTGCACGTGTGTATGGGGCATTACAATTCAACACTGCCACAAATTTGTGGCCAGTTATCCTTGCAAACTGGGAGTGAGTCATGTACAACCTAGATAGAAGAAACACAAAGAAGACAGAAATCACACTAGATGCTTTTGGATTGAGGTACTATAGAAGGTATATATATATATATATATATATATATATATATATATATATATATATATATATATATATATATAATGCTCTGTTCATTTTTCATTTTGGAGGTTTACAGCCACTCTAATAGCCAGCTTAAATAGTTTTGCTATTAGTTTTTTTTTTTTTTTTTTATGTGGAAGCTGAGATAAGGTTACCTTTTTACATATAAAAGCATAGGAAGTGTAAAGTATATGTATAAATGTATTACGTATAAAGTATATGTAAACCCAATTACAGTACTAAAACCTAATATGAGCTTTAATATTTGATTTTAAAATAACTTTAATTTTTTTCTAAATCTGCAGCTTTCAATAAAATAATACCTGGTGATTCTGTCATGAAAATCTCAGGCACTTCCTGTTAAAGGGGGAAAACACCTTCTCATCTCCCAGTTATGCTCCAGCGCTGTCATTGTATCACAGGGCCTTGTATGGAGACAGCAAGCCCCATTTCAACACACATTACACAGGCATGGTCCACTATTCTCACCATCAGAAAGGTCATGATAAGAAATACAATGCAGCCATAGCACATGGGTGTAGACAGCAACTGACGACAAAGGGGGTGCAGGAGATGAAAAGCACTGGGATGGAAGAGGATGAGAAAAAGGTTAAAATAAGTACTTCAGTTTATAAAAAAGGCACTCTTAAAAAAAAGTGGTGCTTTAACAAACTAAATGTTTTTCGGTTATGGGCAAAGTACTGTATATCTTTAAGCTATCAGACTGTTGAACAGTCCTATTTAAGAAACATAGACCTTTTCCACATCATTTTATGGAAATATGAGTTAGTCTAGCAATTTCATTTTACTTTCTTTTAATTTGCAGATTTTACAGCAGCAAATCCCTAAGGAAGATCCCATAAGGTTTAGTTTTATGGCTAAATTTTACCCTGAAAATGTGACCGATGAACTTTTTCAAGAAATAACCCAACATCTTTTCTTCCTTCAGGTAACCTACCATTTGAGTTTTTTCAGTGATAACTGAAGCCTTCATTTAAAGTGACATACATTTTAATAAACAAATAAATAAAAATGTATGGGGAAAGCAATGTGACAAAATCCCCCAACATTGGAGGGAATAAACGCTAACTAATAATTATTCAACAGAGATTTTTCATCACAAGATAAAACATAAAGCAATTATGGGGTATTAGAATCATGCCAAAATCCACCCAGTCATGACCAGAAGCCTTTTTACTTACCTTTCTTGGTTAAGTAAACCAAAGAGTTAAAACTGGGGTATACAAACTTGGGGCATAACATTATCAAGATAATTTGACTCTGCATCTAAAGAGAGAGTAGGTCAGCTCCATGTAGTTTCTATATGTATTTTCACAGCCATGCTTATGACTTTGAGTAGTCTATAACTACAGTTTTCCAACCATGGATATACTGTATATATTCCTTTGAAGAAGAATGATGAATATTGTGGAAAGCATTCTAGTTACTTATGTCCAGAGGAACGATACAGCTGGACAATGCAACCATACGTGGAATAATTCATGCTTTTTTTTTTTTTTTTTTTTTGCTGCCTTTAAAGCAAGCTAAATAGATTAACCAGGTCAACCAGATGGTAGGATAGTGTTGGATGTAAAGACTGGAAAACTCATAAATAAGCACTTAGGTTTATTCCTTACCCACACATGCGCAATCTGCTCTCTTTTGCAGCTAAGCTTTTTTTAATCTCTGGAGCATTGTTCTAAAAAATGGAGCACTCATAGCAATGTACTAAGGGTACTGTAATGCTTGGTGATATTTTTGGAAACAGTCAGTAAAGGTGAACAAACCCTTTAAATTAACTTAGGCAAGCCATAGATTATCCAGGGTAGAAGTAAAGAAAAATGTTTGATTCCCCCATCAACAATGAATCTGCAGTGATTTTCTATTCTGCTGGTGAGCAGGGCCGGACTGGGAATAAAATTCAGCCCTGGAAATAATTTCATACCAGCCCCATAGAATTATTATACCGACCCAACAGCATAGCGCCACTATTTTCTTGTTCATAAAAGGGAAAACCATGCATTTTAAAGCACATTTGAATAGTGTATTATATATAGATAAGTGAGATATGAAATCATGTAGGGCTTCACATATATATATATAAACAAATTCCGGTTAAAAGTGGTATAAGTGTGGACATGGTACAGGAGATGCAGAGGCTGCGGACATGGTACAGGAGATGTCAGAGGCTGCGGACATGGTACAGGAGATACCAGAGGCTGCAGACATGATACAGGAGATGTCAGGGGCTGTGGGCATGGTACAGGAGATGTCAGAGGCTGGGGACATGGTACAGGAGATGCAGGGGCTGCGGACATGGTACAGGAGATGCAGGGGCTGCGGACATGGTACAGGAGATGTCAGGGGCTGCGGGCATGGTACAGGAGATATCAGGGGCTGCGGGCATGGTACAGGAGATGGCAGAGGCTGCGGACATGGTACAGGAGATGTCAGAGGCTGTGGACATGGTACAGAAGATGTCAGAGGCTGCGGACGTGGTACAGGAGATGTCAGAGGCTGTGGACATGGTACATGAGATGCAGGGGCTGCGGGCATGGTGCAGAAGATGCAGGGGCTGCGGACATGGTACAGGAGAATCAGGGGCTGCGGACATGGTACAGGAAATGCAGGGGCTGCGGACATGGTACAGGAGATGCAGGGGCTGCAGACATGGTACAGGAGATGCAGGGGCTGCGGACATGGTACAGGAGATGCAGGGGCGGCGGACATGGTGCAGGAGATGCAGGGGATGCAGGCATGGTGCAGGAGATGCAGGGGCTGCGGGCATGGTGCAGGAGATGCAGGGGCTGCGGACATGGTGCAGGAGATGTCAGGGGATGCGGGCATGATACAGGAGATGCAGGGGCTGCGGGCATGGTGCAGGGGCTGCAGACATGGTACAGGAGATGCAGGGCTGTGGGTATAGTACAGGAGATGCAGGATTGCCGGCATGGTGCAGGGGCTGTGGACATAACAGAAGATGCAGGGCTGCGGGCATAGTACAGGAGATGCAGGATTGCCAGCATGGTGCAGGGGCTGTGGACATAACAGAAGATGCAGGGCTGCAGGCATAGTGCAGGAGATGCAGTCCTGTGGGCATGGTACAGGAGAATCTCCTGTACCATGCCCGCAGCACTGCATCTCCTGAGGAGAAGTCTCGCTTACTTTTTAGACCAAAGGAGCCTTACATTTCAAAATGGCACCGCCCAGAGCCAACACGTCACTGCGCATGCGCCGTCTGCACGGGAATAGCCAAACATGTATGAGCTTTCCCGAGCGGTGGCGGTATATGCGCAGTGCGCATGTCGAGCCGGCCGAGTGTAAGGTTCTGGCACTCTCAGTGCCTCCTATCACATCATTTCCGGGTGCTTTCCATCTACCTAGATAGATGAAGCACATATAGGTGTGTTTCCCTTTAAGAGTGCTGACATCATCACTGAGCGCCGGACTGAACAGCTATTTAAATCACCAGCTCTCACTCACATGTGTTCGTTCAACCTGCTGTGTGCCTAGATGTGCCTTGATGCTAACCTGTCTTGAAGCTCTCATGCTTGCAAGCATACCTCGCTGTCGGAACCACGCTGCGCTGATCCCTGTATCCCGCTACCGGATCATCCGCTCTTGTCGAACCTCTCCTCTGCTACATTGCTACTAGTGATAAGTACCCCACAGGGGAAACCTCAATAACCTTCATACTAAAGCTTACACTGTCTAGCTCTGCATACTAAGGACTGTTACTACATCTGCACTATCTAGATTGCTAGCTCTTGAGCCTACTATCATCTGCTCTTGCACTGGGTTAGTCTCTCCTGTATGTCATCTGCTATCCTATCATCTACTACCATACATAATTGCTAACCTATCTGCATCCCACCTGTTACTATCTCATTCTCAAGAACATTCCTCTCAAGTGTCTGTCACCTATCGTCTCAACTCAACCTGTCTCTTCAGCCTATCACCTCTATACTACTATATACATAGATCACTCCAGGAACTTCTTATTGAGTGTGTGTATTTACTTGCTGAATTGAGATCATCCACACATGATGAGTCTTTGGGAGTTGGGATTGGTGTCTCAGCGTTTCTCTACATAACTACTGAAGTGGAATATTTCTGCAGCTGTAAATCCACATCATACATAAAACGCAGGAGCCTTACACCGAGGCCATTTTTTTCAGGTGTTTGCAGCCCCAGGGCAGGGGGGACTTGCCGGACTACCGGGAAATCTCCCGGTATCCCTCTAGGCAAGTCCGGCCCTGCTGGTGAGAAACCTTCCCTGCTGGTAGAACACAATAATTAGTGTTGCAGACTATAGCCTGTAGCACTAATCATTTGGGAAAGACCCGACAGGCTGGTTGTACACCAGTTGATCAATAGATCGACTGGTATACAACCAGGATGCCTATACATAGATCAAAATTCGACCGATCCCTGCTGAACTGGCTGAATTTCAATCTGTGTATGGCCAGCTTTAGTGGACACCTTTATAAGGGGTGGTCAAGAATGATAACGAAGGTAGGTTAAAGTTGATTCCCAAATCCCAATCCCAGAAGGGCTGATTAAAGCTACATAAAAGTTTGTCATAAATAAAAGGGTTATATTAAATAAAATCCAGAGCATGTAAGAATGAGCTAAAGATTCTGAAGTAGTCAACAAAGCAAACATATACAATGTCAAACAATGAACAATGTAAAAATACTAGTGACAGTGGGCTCCATTCACAAAGTGATATCTTACCGCACCCAAGTATGCGGTAAAATACCGCACAGCATTTTTCAAAATGTTTTTTTTTGCCATTCACTATAAAAATGCTACCAAAATACCACATGTGCTATTTTTTGAAGTCATGCTGTATTTTAGTAGTGAAAGCCTGTGGTAATTTACCACCGGCGATTGCTGGCATCCTTAACAAACACTGTAAATAGCTGGTTGTTAAGTAGCAGGAGTAGTGGGCGGTCCCTGGCTTCCTTAACAATCAGAAAAGAACGTATAAAAAAAAGAATGAAAAATTAAGAAGAAAAAAACTGTGTGGGTCCCACCCCCCAATCAATACAAGACCCTTATCCGAGCATGCAGCCAGGCCCAAAGCGAGCACCCCCCTCCTGAATCATACCAGGCCACATGCCCTTGACATGAGGGGGTGCTTTTGAGCAGGGGGGCTCTACCCCCCAAAGCACCTTGTCCCCATGTTGATGGGGACAAGGGCCTCTTCCCCACAACCCTGGCACAAGCTTGGACATGTTTGTGCCAAGATTGGCAGGATGTTGTACCTAACACTAGGGATGATCGAACTTTTGAAAAGTTCGGTTCGACCAGAACACCCGAACTTCACGAAAGTTCGGTTCGGATTTCAGAACCCCATTGAAATCAATGGGACCCGAACTTCTGTAATCAAAAAACACCATTTTTAAGCCCTAAAACCCAATAAATGCCCCTAAAAAGTGCCTAGGGTTCTGGGTCATGCCCCAGGGACTATTAATCACACAAAAAAAAGTTCTTAAAAATTGTCATTTTTGATAAAAAAGCCAATTATTGAAAAATTAAAAAAAAAAAAAAAAAAGAGATTTTTTTGATTTTTACTTTGGATTTAGTATCTGGGGGGTCTAAAAGGTGTGCATGTGAAGTTTCAGCTCTGTAGCATGTCCAGAACCATGAAAAAAAAAAAGATAATTTTTCAGTAGAACAGGGATGTGGTTCGGGAGCCTCCTTTAACTTTAACACCTATATGATCTTTTTTTCTGGTTCTGGACATGCTACAGAGCTGAAACTTCACAGGTACACCTTTTAGACCCCCCAGACACAAAATCACACAAAAAAAGTTCTTAAAAATTGTCATTTTTGATAAAAAAAGCCAATTATTGAAAAATTAAAAAAAAAAAAAAAAAAAGAGATTTTTTGATTTTTACTTTGGATTTAGTATCTGGGGGGTCTAAAAGGTGTGCATGTGAAGTTTCAGGTCTGTAGCATGTCCAGAACCCCCCAAAAATTAGCATTTTCTTATAATTTTTATTAGAACAGGAATACGGCTTCTCTACGGCGCTTTTTCTTGCATTTATCGGGCATTTTTGGAGGCAGGCATGACTTTTTTTGGATTTAGTGTCTGGGGGGTCTAAAAAGTGTACCTGTGAAGTTTCAGCTCTGTAGCATGTCCAGAACCAGAAAAAAAGATAATTTTTCAGTAGAGCAGGGATGGTGGGACCCCTCTTTTACACTTATATGATCTTTTTTTGGGGTTCTGGACATGCTACAGAGCTGAAACTTCACAGGTACACCTTTTAGACCCCCCAGACACAAAATCACACAAAAAAAGTTCTTAAAAATTGTCATTTTTGATAAAAAAGCCAATTATTGAAAAATTAAAAAAAAAAAAAAAAAAAAAAGAGATTTTTTGATTTTTACTTTGGATTTAGTATCTGGGGGGTCTAAAAGGTGTGCATGTGAAGTTTCAGGTCTGTAGCATGTCCAGAACCAGAAAAAAAAGATCGTTTGTATTAGAAAACTTTAAGCACAGGAATATGGCTTCTCTGCTGTAACACCTTGCCGGTTTAATAGCAGGCATTTTTTTGGGTTCTTTGCAGTCAGGAAAAACATCTGAACTTGTGTATAGTAGTACTGTGCACAAGTTCTGATGTTTTGCCTGCCTCCAAAATTCCCCAAAAAATGCCAGCAAAAACACACCTGGGCATTTTTTTTTTTGACGCTAGCGTTTTTTTTTGGCATTTTTTGGGGTTCTTTTGAGGCAGGCAAAATATCTGAACATGTGTATAGGGGGGATATATAGACATATATGTCTGAATATATACCCCTAGACATATATAGGTGTGATAGTAGCAGAAATAAATGCTTGCGCTAATGAAATCATTTACAGTAATATATTTCTGCTACTATCACACCTATATATGTCTCGGGGTATATATTCAGACATATATGCCTATATATACACCCTATACACATGTTCAGATGTTTTGCCTGCCTCAAAAGAACCCCAAAAAATGCCAAAAAAAACACTAGCGTCAAAAAAAAAATGCCCAGGTGTGTTTTTGCTGGCATTTTTTGGGGATTTTGGAGGCAGGCAAAACATCAGAACTTGTGCACAGTACCACTATACACAAGTTCAGATGTTTTTCCTGACTGCAAAGAACCCAAAAAAATGCCTGCTATTAAACCGGCAAGGTGTTACAGCAGAGAAGCCATATTCCTGTGCTTAAAGTTTTCTAATACAAACGATCTTTTTTTTTCTGGTTCTGGACATGCTACAGACCTGAAACTTCACATGCACACCTTTTAGACCCCCCAGATACTAAATCCAAAGTAAAAATCAAAAAATCTCTTTTTTTTTTTTTTTTTTTTTTAATTTTTCAATAATTGGCTTTTTTATCAAAAATGACAATTTTTAAGAACTTTTTTTGTGTGATTTTGTGTCTGGGGGGTCTAAAAGGTGTACCTGTGAAGTTTCAGCTCTGTAGCATGTCCAGAACCCCAAAAAAAGATCATATAAGTGTAAAAGAGGGGTCCCACCATCCCTGCTCTACTGAAAAATTATCTTTTTTTCTGGTTCTGGACATGCTACAGAGCTGAAACTTCACAGGTACACTTTTTAGACCCCCCAGACACTAAATCCAAAAAAAGTCATGCCTGCCTCCAAAAATGCCCGATAAATGCAAGAAAAAGCGCCGTAGAGAAGCCGTATTCCTGTTCTAATAAAAATTATAAGAAAATGCTAATTTTTGGGGGGTTCTGGACATGCTACAGAGCTGAAACTTCACATGTACACTTTTTAGACCCCCCAGATACTAAATCCAAAGTAAAAATCAAAAAATCTCTTTTTTTTTTTTTTTTTTAATTTTTCAATAATTGGCTTTTTTATCAAAAATGACAATTTTTAAGAACTTTTTTTTGTGTGATTTTGTGTCTGGGGGGTCTAAAAGGTGTACCTGTGAAGTTTCAGCTCTGTAGCATGTCCAGAACCATAAAAAAAAAAGATTGTTTGTATTAGAAAACTTTAAGCACAGGAATATGGCTTCTCTGCTGTAACACCTTGCCGGTTTAATAGCAGGCATTTTTTTGGGTTCTTTGCAGTCAGGAAAAACATCTGAACTTGTGTATAGTGGTACTGTGCACAAGTTCTGATGTTTTGCCTGCCTCCAAAACCCCCCAAAAAATGCCAGCAAAAACACACCTGGGCATTTTTTTTTTGACGCTAGCGTTTTTTTTGGCATTTTTTGGGGTTCTTTTGAGGCAGGCAAAACATCTGAACTTGTGTATAGTGGTACTGTACACAAGTTCTGATGTTTTGCCTGCCTCCAAAACCCCCCAAAAAATGCCAGCAAAAACACACCTGGGCATTTTTTTTTTTGACACTAGCGTTTTTTTGGCATTTTTTGGGGTTCTTTTGAGGCAGGCAAAACATCTGAACATGTGTATAGGGGGTATATATAGGCATATATGTCTGAATATATACCCCTAGACATATATAGGTGTGATAGTAGCAGAAATATATTACTGTAAATGATTTCATTAGCGCAAGCATTTATTTCTGCTACTATCACACCTATATATGTCTAGGGGTATATATTCAGACATATATGTCTATATATACCCCCTATACACATATTCAGATGTCATGTCTGACATCAAACATGTCCTCAAAAAAGCACTGGCAGTGGCAGCCCCTGCAGCATTAAAAAATGCTTGCTGGTGAGAAGCCACATTCCTGTCCCGAAGCAGAGAAATGATCATTTCTCTATAGCGGTCACCCTGCTATGGAAGGGTTTTGTCACCCTGCCATAGCAGTCACTGTCAGTTAACCCTACACTACACTACGGTCCCCTGACACTTAACACTTTCCCTACAGAAACTAAATTTTTGAAGCTAACTTAAGTGTAAAGGAGCACTCTAACTACACTAGATATCCCTTTCCTCACACTAAAAATAGCTAAATGACACTTTTAAAGTAAAATTAACAGAACTGCTTCCACTCTCTTCCATGTCCAGTATAACAATGCTGGGAATATGGCGGGGGCGATCTTATATACTGGGGGGCGTATTCACTAATGATTGGTCTAGGGACCCCCTAGTCACTCCAATCACATTCCTAGCATTCTTCTGCCCCCTCAATTGGCTTTTGCTAATGGTTCTGGTCCAATCACGGGCTTTTAAAGCCCATTTCCTGAAGCATTGCATTTTGGGCGGTTCTGGTTGCCGAATTCCGAACTTTTTGGGCAAAAAGTTCTAAATTCGGCCGAACCTCGAACACCCAATGTTCGGGCCGAACCGATGGTGGACCCGAACCGTTCGATCATCCCTACCTAACACGCCAGCAGTAATACAATATCACTGGACTATGAATGATTTTTCCAGCTTATGGTTCAAGTCATAGGTCAGAGGTGGAAAACGCAAAAGCTGCAGAGGACTTTAGCAAAGCAATCCCTCTTATGTAAGTTATCTCATATCTGTGTTATCTGATCTTCAACTTTTGTCCTACATTTTTTTGCTTGGTACCAAAAAAAAAAAAAAACCCCGAAAAAACTGTCTAGCTAGAATTTGTCTGATTCTTTTCTAAACAGGATGCAGCATCTTGTCATCTTTAAAATGACAGCAATGAAGACAACTGATGTTGAATATAGTGCTGTAACTACAATTTGCACTTGCAGGCAGGAGATTAATGTTGATATTTGTGTGCAAATGTCTTTTTATCTTCAGGGCTGGTTCACACCATGCCCATTGAGTTGGTATACAGAAATATGCTGCTTAACAAACATGGTGTGAACAAGCCCTAAAGCAGATTGTGTTTTGGCTTATTGTTTCTTTACTTTAAAGTGTGGCTTCATGGGCATTAGTTTCATTATCCTTAGTCTTAGGAAAGCAATGAAGCTTGCAGATTGAGACTTGTTCAGAATGAGAATGTATCATTCCACCGCTTCAAGCATAGGGCTTGCCCTGACACACAGGGATGCATGAAACAAACTGAATTTGTCTTTAACACATGGCACTACTACAAAAAGTAAACGTAGCAAAAGCTGCAGACTAGAATTTTTTCATCATCCATATAAATAACCGCTGAATAAATGGCAGTGATACTCTCAATTTCAAACTTAAAACTAAAAAGAATTTACAATATATTTATCCTTCAAGCTTCTAGGATGAATACTTAATTCATAAAAAATGACTGTAATTTCATGGAAGGACAATTTACAATAACTTTACTCCAATTCCCACACTAATATTGGATACTGATTACATTGATTCAGTAGATAATACGATAAAAGCACGCAACTCTCAGAATTCCATGATGTATTTTCTTTTGATGATTCCCTCTGAAATCTAGTTATGCTGAGGCTGGAACTAATAAGTGATGGTGTGCGTGCACATTTCTAGCATTGAAGATGTTGTGTTGACGCAGCCCATTCACTTTGACTAAGCTTCTATTGCTCCTCTGTGCATTAAATAACATACTGATTTCTATTAGCCAATGCAGTGCATCACATCGCATTAATATTCACATAAATACATTGCAATGTGCTGGTTGATGCTGTATATGTATTTAAGGGATTCCATTTAGAATTAATGGCAAAGAACCTCATAGTATATAGCAGGGGTACTCAAATGTAAACTTGAAAGGTCCACTTACCAATTTTCCATTCAGTCCGAGGTCCGGAAAACTGACCGTCAAATTCCAAATACAGAACGCCAACAACAAAAGGCATTCCCCCAAAACTTTTGAACTATACACAAAAAAATGACCTAACAAATACACAACCAATATGTGAAATATGATGTTTGATCCATAGATAGAGAGAGACTGCAAACAAAATTTTGTGTCTTTTAGCTATTCTTCCCGTCAGCCTGATTTATAATTTCAGCCATTGTGGCGGCAATGATGGAAAACAAATATATATGTGCATGTAAAATAAATCTATAATTTTAACTATACAGAACTACAGAAATGTTTTTGAAAAGATTAATGTATTTCACCTGCATATCCACTGAAAATATACAGCAAAAAATAGTTTGTACTACTGTAAACCATAAAAATGAAGTCTCACTGCATTTTTAAAGAATTATTTTCATTATATTATATGAAAATAATTCTTTAAAAATGCAGTGAGACTTCATTTTTATGGTTTACAGTAGTACAAACTATTTTTTGCTGTATATTTTCAGTGGATATGCAGGTGAAATACATTATTCTTTTTAAAAACATTTCTGTAGTTCTGTATAGATAAAATTATAGATTTATTTTACATTCAAGCATTCCCGCACTTACTTGTCTTCCTAGTTGCTGTAGTGTAGAGAAAAGAAACCCCCTTCCTCTAAGGTGGCATGATCGGTGGTCGGTCGGGGATGCAGGGATGGTCAGGATGTGAGTTTGGAGTGACCCTCTTCGATGTGGTAGGTCCCGGTCTTTCTGCTTGGCAAGGAGATGAGCTCTCAGACGCCCATGCACCTAGCCACCGAGCAGATGTCTCTTCACCACCTGCCGCCGAAGCCCGGCTTCCCTCAGCTCAGTGTCCACAGACTACAACTCCCGGAATGCAGCGCGGCGGGGGTGCTTAGGCGCGAGGAGGAATAAGTTCCTCCTCCGCTGTGAATGCTGGGCGACGGGCAGGGCGGCGGTTGGGTGAAAAGGAATAGGCAGCAGCTTCAGCACAGACAGACCGCCGCGGTCCAGAGCTAAGCGCGCCTGGGTCCGGACGCGGCCCGGAGTCCGCCTATTGAGGACCCGGGGTATATAGTGTCAATATGCTTTGCAGTAACACATGTTGCAACGTGGAAGGGAAGCAATGCTGATTTCCCAAATCCATTTTTTTGGGGTGTCAATAGTTTAGAAAATCCTGTTGTCTGGCAGCTACGGATGGTGTTTTGAGGAGGACCCATTTTTAGGGCCCCTTTTTAAAGCATATATCCCATACTGAAGAATATGCTGGTTTGTATTAATTTTACAGGTGGCACACAGGAGTGATTTTCCTTTGCTGTTCAGATACCAGCCCACATGCCTGCTAACAACATGTTGTTTTTATGTATTCATTTTTTTTAAATCTGTTCTTGTAACACAACTGTTGGAGTTTAATGAAACTAGATTCTCAGTCATGGGGCATGTTATTGTTAAGTTTGGCAAATCTCTTAACCAGTCAGTTTGATAGTCTGTTGAGATGGTGTAATGCAAAGCTTTGCTTATCTCAAAGACTTATATATTATTCACAATAGAAAACAGAAAACCTATCAAATGTTTAAACTACGAAAATGTACCATTTTAAGAAAAAAAAAGATTGATGGCAGCAGCGTGTCTCAAAAAAGTTGGGACAGGGCAACAAAAAGCTAGCAAAGTAAGTGGTACTAACAAGGAAGAGCTGGAAGAACATTTTGCAACTAATTAGGTTAAATAGGGTATGATTTTGGTTAATTGGCAACAGCGAGTCTTTTGAAGACCTAATTTTTTTTTGCCACTTTAAAAAAAAAAAAATGTTTTTTTTCATTTATTTTTAACAATTTTTAGTTTTTTTCATACGGTCACCATACTGTCACCAGAGCAGTGCCGTGTCAACATAGTGACATTGTTCTACTCTGGGGGATTTTTTTTTTACATTGCGATTGCCTATTATAGTGATGATAACTGTAATATACAATCTGTAACACTCTTCAAAGGTTTCATGAAACCTTTCCTACTACTGTGATGCTGTGATTGGCCACAGCTATCACATGGTACAGAGGTGCTGTGATTGGCCCTGGTACCATGTGATCACTGTGACCAATCACAGAGATTACACAGTTGTAAGCAAGGCTTCATGAATTACATCCTTGTTTGCTGTTGTGACTGTGATTGCTGTGATTCATCTTAGCGATCACATGGTACCAGGCTTGTTCACAGTGGCCCAGTTATTGGCTGTGTTCAGTGGACACAGTGGTAACAAATTGTGCTCCTGCGTGCCCTTCTGGCAGGATGTACGGGTACATCCTCCCAGAACAGCAGAGCATCTGCCTGGCCATTTATATACATTGGTCAGGTGGGAAGCGGTTAAACATTTCATATGTTTTCTATTTTCTATCCGCAATTGCGGTTATAGTTATAGGGTAACAACTGTATCCTAACTTTGGTTCTGTATTCTCAACCTGTTGCACAGAACAAACTGCAGTTTGTTACCTTTCTTGTTGCCTTATGCTTGTACTGATTTTAGATATATCCATTGTGTTTAGTGTAAAATGCTAAAGACACAGATTTAAATAATTTAAAATAAGACAAAATGAGCTTAAAATAAATTGATTTGGAAGTTAAAGATCTGTGGAATGCTTTAACAGTCTTGATCTGATTGCACACACTGTGTAATTACCTTTTAATGAAAGCATTTGCATTCCATTTATGGCTGCGCATACATTCCCTTAAATGTTACTCTAACATGAGCTGCTAATGAGCCATAAAATGGAAGCTAATATTTGATGGTAAACTGGAAATATCATCTGTGCGTGTTAACTGCAGTCTAATTTAATGTCTCTAAAATCTAATGAATAATTGAGAACGTCTGCTTCATGCAGAGCCAATTACTCATTTGGAGACACATTTAGTGTTACTGTTCAACATGGATTTTCATATTTGATCATAATATATAATTTTAATTTTCTGTAAAATACATGTATGCTGACCTTAATGACAAGTTTGAATAAATTAGATGCAATTGGTTACGTCGGTGATTAATAGAAGTTACCTGTTTATTTAATATGGCAAATTAAACTTCCATATATAAAAATAAATAGAACTTTCTTTTACGGACAATTTATTTGAAAGGGCTGTCAATGAAAAAAAAAGAAGTAGCAGAAATTTGTTTTTCTCTTGTAACTGCATTTCATCACTGATTTTATGTTGAGCACTTGAAGAGCTCTAAATACCTAGGAGCACTGATATGAAAATTGCAGGGCAAACTGCAGACAGGCTGGATATAAAAAAATCAAAAATACACTCTTATGGGTTTGTTCCTGGCAGTTCCCAAACCACAGGTTCAAAGTGGAACTTTAAAGGAAAAATCCTAAATTTGTAAGCAGGAAGGTTTTTTCTCTTCTGCCAGGATTCTTACCTCACTGCTCGCAAACTGCACTCTATCTGCCAGGTAATCGGATGAATGAATTCCCATACACATCTGTGGGAGTTACGTCATCCCAGCCTGGTCAGTTGGGATGGCCAAAGATACTGAACCCAAAGGAAACCAGCAAAAGATGTTGGCAGTAGCGAGGGAACATGTGAACTTTGTATCAATTGAGTGGAGGCGAGTATAGTTTCTCTTTAATAAATTATATTTGCAACATTGCCTGATATGCCTGGATAAATTTAAGGACCATAAAATTAGGTGACTGCAGACATGATTAGTCTCTCATTTACTAAGGAACTATAGCATCTCCAGCATCCCTGTCAAATGTAAATCTCCTGTTTGCTATGCACTTCACATACACTCTTTGTGCAATTTATTTGAATCATCTGTACACCTGCCTATTATGTAGTTGTCTTATCACTCAATCATGTGACAACAGCGCAATAAATAAAATCATGCAGATACAGGTCAAGAGCTTTAGTTATTGCTCACATCAAACATGAGAAAAATAGGGGGAAAAATGTGATCGTAGCTTTTGACCATGCCATGATTGTTGCTGGTAGATAGGTTGGTATGGGTATTTCTGTAACTGATCTCCTGGGATTTTCACACACAGCAATCTCGAGTCTACTTGGAATTGTATGCAAAGCAAAAAATATCTAGTGGGCATCAGTTATGCAGATGGGATCACCACATTGATAAGGTCAGAGAAGAATAGTTAGACTGGTTAAAGAAGAAAAACATCTTAGAATGTACAACAAGTTGAACCCTAAGGTTGATGGGCTACAACTGCAGAAAACACTGTAAGGTTTTACTCCTGTCAGCCAAGAAAAGAAAACCAAGGCTGTAGTATGCACTGGCTCACCAAAACTGGACAGCTGAAGGCTGAAAAAATTTAGCCCAGTCTGATGACTTCTGAATTTTTTGCTGAGGCCAGTCACTGCATCTGAATGGAGTAGAATACCATAAGGATGGGTGGAGATCTGCAGGATGAATGTGTAGCTGTCAAATATGCAGAAATTGCCTGATGCAATTATGTCAACATGGACCAGAATCTCAAAGAAATGTTTGTGAAATGCAAAATACTGTGCATGGCACAACTAATTAAAAGCAAAGGAAGGCTCTACCCAGTATTAGTATAGAGCCCCTAACAAACTGCTTTGTGAATGTACTTTCTGCATGCGTACAATCATCTATTGGCTACAGGCGATAGACACGGCACATTACATGGGACAGGCAGTAGGGGATGTCATATCCTAATATAGATTTTTGTATGACATAGACCTTCCAGCAAATACATACAGAACAAGCGAAGTAGTAACAAAGGAGTGCTAGATTTTTAAAATTTTGCTGTATCTTAGTTAGTGTTAGAAGCACACAGAGAGGGTTGTTATTTTTTTTTAAATCTGCAGTACTTTTATTAAGGAGAAAGTTTTGATGCAATAACTCGTTCTTGCAATTGTTTTAATATGTCTTCATTTGCTAGGTTAAAAAGCAAATTCTGGATGAAGAAATCATTTGTTCTCCAGAGGCATCTGTTCTGTTGGCCTCCTATGCTGTTCAAGCTAAGGTGAGATCGTAAAAAATACAACAATGCTAAGTGTTATTATAAAATTGTATTGCTTCCAGGAAATGTAATACATAATCCTCATTTAAAAAGAAAAAAGCATGATCAAATTAAATTAAAATTCATGGACTTACAGTATGTAAGAATGCAGATGTTAGAAATAAATTAGAACTGTGCAGGCATATTTTCTTTTTAAATGTGTACTTGTCCTTTTATTTATAAGCGTCATTTATTGCACTGCTGATTTCCATTGCCCAAACACGTGCAAGTAAAAACATTTGAATTGAAATTTTAAATTTACTTTGCCTGTGATTGGGTATTCTTTGCAAAGTAAAATTTCACACATTGACTAAGCTCTGGGAAAAATTCCCTTTGCAAAGTGACACTTCCCTTGAAAAGTAAACAGCCTATTTGCCTTTAGTAAATCAACCCCCCCCCCCCTCTATCCGAATCATATATGTAATTTATTCTACTTTGGCCATAGTTACACTTTTAGATTTCAGAAAACTGTACACTTATGGCAACAGTTTGGGGGTGATAGTTTTCTGTTTGCTCATAACTGTGACACTTTCCAAAAAACTAGGTCTATAAAGATATAGTTTGATGAGTTTGGTGAAAGGAAATTGAGTACCTAGCACAAATATCTGAACACAATCCTATTGATGACCTTTGTAATTAATATTATTATTATTATACAGGATATATAAAGCGCCAACAGTTTTCGCAGCGCTTTACAACATGAGGGCAAACAGTACAGTTACAATACAATTCAATACAGGAAGAATCTGAGGGCCCTGCTTGTTAGAGCTTACATTGTAGGAGGGAAAGATTTGGAATTCTAAATGCCAGGTCTTCTCGTCCAACATCCTTATCAGACCCTAAAAAGTGGAGGAGCAAATTCATATTAATGCCCATAGTTTTGGAATATGATGTCCAAGAAGCTTATATAAAGTAGGTGTGATAGTTAAAGTGGAGTTCCGACCACAAAATGTTTTTTTAAATAAAAATACCCCCCTAATCCTAAGCTATCGGCAATTACACAAACACTAACCCCACATTACAGTACAGTACAGTAATTGAATAAAAATAAATTCTTATCTTTAAAATTGATTGCAGAGCGCGGCCATCTCCGGTGTGGGCGTCTGAAGCAGCTGTGTACCCCGCTGTGTCCCTCTTCCTGGTTCCTGGCTACCCAGAATGCCGATCGCAATCTTGCGCATTCGCGGTAGATTGCGATCGGCAATCAGAGTAGCGGCCGGCCATTCTCCTAGCATCCTGGGATTGATGGCGCTCATCTCCCAGGACGCAATGCAAAGGAGGAAGTGACGTCGGGGGCCGCGGCCGCATAAGGAGGAAGTGGAGGGAAGGTAAGTTAATTTTAATTAAAAACAAGGTAAGTGAAACAAAAAAAAAATATATTAATTATCCAATTCTTTTTCAGGATTTTTTACTGTAACTGATGCTGTAAAGTTCATTTTAGGGTGGAACTCCACTTTAAGCATTCACAAACCTATGACCATATATTGTATATTATATCAAAGTCCTGCTCCTACACCTGGGGGGCATGCTTCTTAGCATCATGCTTAAGTTTTCTTGTTCTTCTCTATCTTGAAACAGTAGCATGGTGCAAATAGACCTACAAGCAGATATCAATATTGCTGGTTTCACTTGGCATACCATTTTTGAGTGCAAAGCTGGTACCCCTGAAGAATTGGCAGTCTGGGGCTTGGCTGATATCTTCTTTCTTAGATATCTTCAATCTACTAATCTACTACTAATCCTCCCAATGCACGTGGAAATATTAGCATTAATATTTAATTTCACATATATTTTGAAGCATCATTTTTTCACTACCAAACATTTTTTTTTTACCAATTGTTTTTAAGGTCTTTTAATAATACAACACACAATTTTTGTTTTTGCAGTATGGTGACTATAACCCTAACATACACCAGCCTGGATTTCTTTCTCAAGATGAGTTGTTGCCTAAACGAGTATGTATTATGCTGTTATTGTCACTGCAATTGATCAGTAAAATAGTTATAGTCTTTAGTTTCCGATAAAGTATCTGTTTTTTTTTTAGGTTCTTCAGCAATATCAGATGACATCAGAAATGTGGCAAGAGAAAATCACAGCTGTGCATGCAGGTCACAGAGGAATTTCAAGGTATGAGTAACATTGAGTAACAATTAGGATGAGGCATGCTAAAATGGACTAGGATTGTTAGATATTGTTAAATATTGTTAAACTTTCTAAACAAGGGGTCAATTAACGGTCCTTCAGGCTTTAGGAGGGCCAGACTGTGGCCAGTGGGAGTAAAAAAATGCCCCAGCATCAGTGGCAGTAAACAATGTTCCATTATTGGTTTTAGTGGGAGGAATAGTGCCCCATTGTTGGTATCAGTGGGAAGAGTAGTGCCCCATTGTTGGTATTTAGGGGAGGAATTGTGCCCCATTGCTGGTGTCTGTGGAAGGAATAGTGCCCCTACACTGGTGTCAGTGGAAGGAATAGTGCCCCCGTCATTGGTGTCAGTGGATGGAATGGTACCTCAAGGGCTGGAAAAAGGTATGTAAAGGGCCACATCCGACCACTGCTCTAGATGAATAGTTGGATATATGGTAGGGACATATAAGGAATGAGTTTTCCTGATTGGTAATGTAGCAGATGTTTAAAAACGAACAGGGCAAAAGAATAAATGAATAAGCCAAACAGCAAAAGAGTAGGAACAATGGTACAAATACAGCAAACAATAAATAAAGTATACCTAAACTAGCAAAAAAAAATAATAAATTGCAGCTTTACGATCCTTGCATGTGGTAACTGCAATCATTTTCATTTTTCAAACTAAGTACATCTTCTATAAATACAAATCCTGTTGATCCTGCGTGCTTGTATCTGTAGCTGTACAATGAACTGAAATCTCAAAAATTTAAAAATAAAGGAAAACAACCCCTAAAAAAGGAAAACGAATGCAACCACAAGCTCTAAGGACTGGTAATCTGCAATATATTACATTTTGGTTTTTGGGTTTGCATACACTTTATTATAATTCAGATATTTGTTTGGGATTTTTCTGAATACTACACTAATCAGAACAAATAGATTCTTGTTAAAGCATGTTCTATTTAATGATCTATACAATGTTCACATTTTGTAGGGATGAAGCAGAGATGAATTATTTAAAAATTGCACAAGACTTGGACATGTATGGTGTGAACTATTTTCCCATCACAGTGAGTAATGCATGTTTCATTTTTAAAACAAACATATCTACAAGGGTTGTATAAATGACAATCTCTCTAGTTTCTTTGAAAGTTGTTTCAAGCTGACTTAAATAATATCTTCTATTCATTTTCATTTGTGTTTTTTTTTAATAGGGTTATATTGGGTTTTTAAAATACATAAATAACATGATACAAAATTAGACACAATACAAAGTTAATCTCCAGGTGTACCTGTATAATACACATAAGTGAATAAGCACCCCCCAGAAAAAGCGTGCAAAATATGAGAAGACTGAGATGGAGAGCGAATGTGCCATATAACTATATGTATATTTAGGCATAAAATCAAAAAGGAGCAGCAAAGGAAAGAAAAGTTAGAAAAAAAGTAGAAGGGCTTCCCAAATTTTTTTGGGCCGAGACCCACTTCTGAATAAAGTTATTTTTTGGGACCCACTTGCTTGTAATTTAATATTGTAAAGCGCTCCAGAATTTGTTGCCGCTATATAAATGCAATAATAATAATAATGCATATTTTAAAGGGAGGGGGGTGTTAAATTAAAAATATCAATTTACTATTCAATGTATTATTGAATACACTTGCCAGATGTTCTAAGTGAGGCATCAGAAACCTGTGGCATATAAGCGGAGTTGTAAGTAATCAGCACCCTCATAGACAGTATAAGGGAGGCAGAGGACAGAAATCAACCACCCCAGGACAGTGATCAGCAGGCTACATGGCATTCACCATCCTTCCTCTCCCAGTGGTCCACAGTGAAGGTGAAGCCCCTGTATGCCCTCTCCAGGGCCCAGCGCACCTCACCCAGAGTCTCCATGATGAGGAGCTCTATACTGGTCTTGGTGTCCTGGCTCTTCTCCTTCAGATCCTCTACTGGGGTCACAGAAGCTGCCATGAACTCCTGACACCACGGGGCCACCTGGTCCTCCTATGACACAGAGGCTGCCGTCTTTGCCCGCTATAGCTGAGAGAATGCCGCCGCCAGTCTAGCCACCACTGCTGCCGCCAACAGGACAGAGGAGCTGGCTCTGCACCCCATGAACCTATCCTACGAAAAAGCCCACATACGTACTCACTGATGCAAATATCCTCCTCGCGGGAAATGCAGACCAGCCTCCGTAAACTGCGTGGGCGGGGTCCTGAATCCATTGCGATTTGACTGCTCTGGCTCTCTGTAATTTGCACAGATTCGCACAGCACAATTTAAGCGGGCCCACTCTCAGTAATATCTGGCTCAGCGCAACCACTCAAACGCAGCTCGTGACCAGAGATGTATAGTAACGAAGTAGAACTACTTAAGTACTATACTTAAGTACCGAAATGCGGTATCTGTACTTTCCTAGAGTAGAATTTTTTTCTCCTACTTCTACTTTTACTTCACTACATTTTTTCGATGGTTTCGATACTTCTACTCAAGTATTTTTTTTTTGTGCTGCATAGTTACTCGTTACTTTTAAAAAAATTACCACTGCCAGAACAGTAGATGGCAGGTTGCATAAAGCTCAAAAAAATGTGTATAATGTCATTTGTAAATCAGCGCATACGAAAATAAAGGCTGTGTATAATAAAAGCTGCTATACCAAATCTTTCCAATAAAAAGAAAATATGAAACAAACAAATAAATGGTGCTACAGCGCTTAAAGTGCATCAAGAAACTACTAACAAACACAGGTTAATCATTTGAATAAATCATTTGAAATAATAAAAACCAATATGATGTTCAAACTTTTGACTTCTTTCTTTAATAACTACATAACACATTACTTGTACTTCTACTTTCAGTACTTGAGTAGAAATTTTTTTTCAAAACTACTGGTACTTTTTACTTTTAGTACTTAAGTAGCAAATTTTTTGAAAAAAATACTTGCAATACTTAAGTAAAAAAAATGTTGAATACTTTAGTACTTCTACTTAAGTAACTTTTTCTGCGAGCACTTCCACTTCTACTCAAGTCACTTTTTGATCGAGCACTTGTACTTTTACTCAAGTAGAAATTTCGAGTACTTTATACAAGTCTGCTCGTGACCCACCAGTGGGTCCCGACCCACAGTTTGGGAACTTTTGATATAGAGCAAGCATTAGTGTAACATGACATGAGTATGGTGCAACAGTTCAGACTTTGTCAAGTATTACAGATTTACTGGGAAAAGAGGGCCACCTAAGAGCATTAATACGAGTCACTTGCCTGATGAATGGGCCCTGCATGGCTCCGAAATGTTGCTGTATGTTTGCCATGTAAACACGAAAATAAAGCTTTGGACCTTTTTGAGGAATCCTTGGTGTGCTGAAGACATTTCTTCACCAAAGAGCAGGAGGAGCACAAAATAGTTTCCGATAAGTCGATAAGTGGGGCTAGTAAGAGTGAAGTTATTTAAAGCATCACAGATTCTCAGTTGGATTGGGGGTCTGTGTTTTGACTGGGTCATTCTTTGACATTTAGGTTTTTGATGTTAAAGCACTCGCATGTAGCTATGTGTGCTTAAGATCGCTGACCTGATGGTAAAGGAACCTCCTCCCGAGTCTCACGTGTTTTGAATGTTGAAACAGGATTACCTCTAGAATTTTCCTGTGTTTTTGCTCCATCCATCTTGCCCTCAGTCTTCACCAGCTTCCCAATTGCTGCCAGTTAAGAGCATCCTAACAGCATGATGTTCCCATCACCATTCTTCACTGTATAGATTGTATTCTCAGGGTGGCTAGTGGTTCTGGCCTTTCACAATTTATAAGTATTTAAAGCTCTATTTTGGTCTCATGAACAACCTTTTTCCACAAGCTTGCTCTGTCTCTCACAATGATTTTGTCATACTGCAAATGGGATTTGATGTGATTTTTTTTTAGCATTGTCCTTTTTTTTTCTCCCACTTCATAAAGCTCAGCTTTGTGGAACATCTAAATTACAGTATTCCTGTGGATGGTTAATCCCATTTTAGCTGTGTATCTTTGCATCCTATTGAAAGTTAGCAGTGTTCTAGTGGTTGCTTCTCTGACTGATGTTCTCCTGATGCCCAGTCGCTTAGTTTTATTAGAAAGTCTTCACTAGGCAGAGTAGCAGGTGACCTATGGTATATTCTTTCAGTTTTTTAATAATGCATTTAAAAGTCCACAATGCATGTCTAAAGTTTTGGATGTTTCTTTTAAACCAAAATTGTTTTGATAGCTACTTGCTGGTTAGGTATTTTAAAAAAGGAGCCTTCCAGAAACAAATATATTTATTTGGAGATGGTGTTCCACTTTATTGTACCCATGGGGGTTTCAGTTACTACATATGTAATACATACAGTATATATTACGTTAAAAAAAAATGAGTAACCTATCTGCATTTTTTTCAATCCAACATCATGATGTAATTGTTGTAGATTGGTGACATAAAATCCAGTTTAATGCATTTTCTAATATTTACAATATGTCAAAGATATAAGTCACAGATGACTACTTACTCACTTATAAAGCTTTATATAGGCTAGATTTTCTTACTGCCACATTAAAGGTTGAAAGTAATGGTCGTAATGTAGAGTGTAATTAACATGTTAGTTCTTGGGAAAAAAAGAACAGAGTATATTGAACACTATTTTTTTTATTCATTTCCAGCTGGCTAAGAATTACTCGGATATTCTTCTTGGAGTGGATGCTAAGGGAATCCATATATATAGTAAAGATAACAAAATAACACCGTTGGAATCATTTAAATGGGGTGACATCAGAAACATTTCATATGATGACAAGAAAGTGAGTTAACATGTATTATGAGGACAGTATACTAGTTCAGTGGTTTTCTTTACAAAGGCTTATTGGGAACCATTAATGCTTAATATATAATTTATAGTCCTGCATTAATTACAGTTGTAATTCGTTTCTAGCATGAACAAGAGTTTTGTTAATAATGATGTTTTGAAATAATCTACTTACTAATGTTATTATTTTACTGTAATGATGTCTACAGAGATAGGTATTATTATTATTAGTTATATATTATATGATTAGAAACGCCAAACGTGGCTAAACGCTGCCGAACCCACTTTAACCCTTTTACTGCCAGAGCTATTTTTGCCCTATTTGCACACATGTAAAAAATTATTTGAAATTATATTACCTAAAACTTAAAAAATATTATATATTTTCTAAAAGCAGACACCCTGGAGAATAAAATAGTGGAATGTCACACAATATCAGAGCAACAGTTTTTCAAGTACAAAATTTCAGTAAAAAATACACAATAAAACACATTATATTACCTTATATCTTGATAAAATCTAAAAAATTAGTTTGTATCAAGTAAGTAGATACCCAACATGTGAAGTCTTAAAATTGTGTGTGATAGTAAAACAGGGAGAAACTTTGGTACCTAAAAGCCAATTAGTTTGAAATTGACAGTGAATAATTGGTATAAAAATCTTGCTCTCACTCCAGGGTGAGCAATAATATGTAACATGTGTAGAACAACCAATGTTTTCATGCATAGTGGCTCCAATGTGTGTGTACTTTAATATGTTAGTGTGTGTGGGAATGGTGGGTAGCATAACATTTTTTGGGAGGGGATTTATATGCTTGAGTGTAACCTTATTCCCCCCATTGAAGCTACAGAATACAGATCATGCTCCATTAGCTTCTTTCCCAACCACAGCAGCTGGGGAAAGTAACAGCAGTACCTGGAAGTGTGTGAGAAAAAACTCCACTGTGATACTGACTCGATTGCCCTGAAGTTATCTTTTTGGCATTTCCTGTGAATATTCACCCTTAACATTACAAACTGTTGCTTACCTCTAATTAATGGACTCCTAATTAGCTCTGCTATAATCCAGTTATACTGTGTTGTGTGGTTGCTTCCATACTAGCACTAAATTTAGGCAGGATTTTCTGTTCAATGTGTATTGATGTCTTTTATCACCATTTTCACAATGTATTGTTTCTACCCTTCCTACTATTGTAAAATTCAATAAATTTCAGTAAAAGAAAAAATCCCCACTGTGGTTGACAAGACTTTGTTGCAGCAATAGGGTTCATGAAGGAACATATAAAAAAACAGGACAAAGTGATCATATCATTGTTCCTTTAGAAAGCTAAACTTACTAGTGAAAGTGTGAATGTAGCCTTAAGCTGGATACACACTATCCAACTTTTGTGGTTCGATTTCCTTCAGATTTACCTTTTCTATGTAGTGCAATGGCCTGCCAGATTGAAGTGTTTAGGTTTGACCTCATATTATATGGTTTTGGTAAGTCTAAAGGAAAAAGTCTTCAGAAAATCTTATAGTGTGTATGGCCCATTAGGGAGAGAACCTTAGGTTAGGTCACAAATGTCATCCAACAGACATGTTTTCCAGGTCAGGATTTTAGCCTTCTTTGGATGTCTCAAAACTGTTCATTTTATAATCATAATAATAACATATATGATTCAATGTTTCATAGAAAATAGACATTTAGTTACAATCTTACCTTGAACAACACATACTGGGGAAGATTTAATAAAACTAGAGCACTCAGAATCTGATGCAGCTGTTCATATTAAACAAGCAGCTTCTAACTTCAAATTGCCAACAAAAACCTAGAAGCTGATTGGTTACTATGCAAAGCCGCATTCGATTTTGTGTGCATCGGTTTTAGTAAATCTCCCCACTGATTTTAGAAATCGCCTCCTAAAAGGAGATGTCAAGTCCTCTTAGAACCTTTCAATTATCACAGTAGAAATCCAGGTCCTCCTCATAAGTATGACAGCAGGCATGATGTTTTAACTACATCTGAGATTTTAATCTCATACTGCTGAACAATTATTGATAATCACTTCATTTGCAAATTATTAAAATCAATACGCTGCAACTAAGGTAATTGGAAAGAAATGATTACATCGCCCAGGAGCATGAAATTAGTTCAGCCAAGAGAATCATTGTTATGAATGTAGCAGGAATAGTTTTACACATTTGGTTTTCTAAAGAAATCTAATGTAGAAATGTTTGTTCTTAGTCATGCAGTATGAGAAACAGGATCTTTAGTCTTTAAAGAGATTGTAAAGGTTAATATTTAGTTTTCTAATAAAAACATGTCATAGTTATCAGCTCTGTGCAATGGTTTAGCACAGAGCGGCCCTGAACTTCCTCTTCTGGGGTCCCCTGCTGGTGATTTTGATTTTTGCTCTTCTCTGTCTGCCCCCGTAGTAAGTCACTTGCTGTGGGGGCACACATGTGGACTTAATCCCAAGCCGGCTGTGCCCTAGGTGGGGCAGCCCTGGATCAAGAATGGAATTGGGGAGGTTGGGGAGGGGATTGCTACTATTGAAAGGTTTTTTACCCTAATGCAGAGAATACATGAATGTTAAAAATATATATATTTTTACCTTTAGAACCACTTATCGCCTAACTCCAGCTTTCTGTTAAAATAGTATGTTTGGGCCTAACTGATCCAAACAAACTATTACCTTCACTGTGAGTGCTGTATAAACTGTATGTAGCATTAGCTACATATAGTATACAGCACTGTGTTCCAGCAGTGGGGCAGGAAATAAATCAAGTTGGGTGAGTGCTGCTCACCCATTTATAAAAAGCCTTGTATTTACTCAATGAATAGAAGACTTCCTCTGATTGGCTGAGGTGAAGTGCTAACAGTGGACATGTCTGTTAGTGAAGGTAATAGTTTGTTTGAACCTTCTAGATTCAAGTGAACTTTTTTAAAGCGACAGCAAGCTAGAGTTCAGCTTTATTCATGTATTACAAACAGCTACCTTCAGGAGATTGGACACCAGCAAAAAATAAAAAGTTGTAGGGACATCCCCTATATACAACTCCCACCTATCCTCAGTTTTTTGCTATTATCCTTATGTGATGGACTTCTCTCTATTAGTAAAAGCTTACCTTTTTTAAATTCTATTAAGATTCCTGGCTGCACTATAGACACTGAGGCTCCTTTCTGCAGTATCCCGATTGGTTAACTTCTTGGCCGAGACCTGGGTGACTGTACCCAAACTCCCCTTGAATGAAGATGCAAGGCTGGTCTGTAATGTTATTTCAGCCACTGAATCCTGTATGGATGCTCACCTTGCTAGATGGTGCATTGTGGCCATGGGCTACCACTGGCAGAGCCTTGTCCCAGAAGAACCCTTTGCGAGTATATCCATTGTGGGGGGCTAAGTCAGGATGGGGACTGGTCCCTTAAATCCTGCCCAGAGCTGAAGACTGCTGAAGCAGTATTTGTAGAGCTTGTGCCCTTTAAATTCTGTCCTAGAGTGTTGGTGCTCCTATGCTAAGGCTACAGAGGGGAGTGGACAGTGACACTTTAAATGGTGTTTTGCAACCATAGAGCAGAAGACCAGCCGACCGATTAAGTATGGTAACATTTTTCTGGTAGTTTAGTGCAAGTCTGTCACAAATACCACTATTGAGGCTGAGCAGCTTACTTAGGGTGCATCCGCCATTTTCTTCCTCTTAATGCGCTTCCCTCAGCCAGCACTGGACCCATGATTTCCACAATACTGCACAGCGATTTCTGGATGTTTCCTGGGTTCAGCAGCCTATAGTTCTTGCCACAGAAGGCTTCACCCTTTTCCTCTTCACAGCAATGAAGGTGGTAAGTAGAGTACCCCATGGGGGGGGGGGGGGGGGGAATGGCAGATCACAAGCACAGGAGCAAGGGGTCAGATGGTCTAGACTCAGCACATGGCTTCCTGAGTTGTGGTAGCCTTTCTCCATAGTGCCCCTGTACCCTATTTTTGGAAATTTGTCCCCAGCGAGACTGCCTGCCTTCCTGTGGGCACTCTTCTGGGCCTTGGACAACACAGCCTTCCTCCTATCTATCTAGGGAGGAATTTTCAGTTACCAAGTCTGTTTTTGTGGACAGAGTTTTAGTACTTTTAGAGGCTGTCTCCCCTCCTGAGTTAGTCTCTGGCTTTGCCTGAGAAGGTTGTACACAAGGAAAATTCCCCTTTTCCTTCTGAGAAATCCGACAAGGGTTAGATGTCTTCAGCTGAGATTTCAACCAAACTTAAAGATACCATTGCTACCCCTATTGATGCTTTATACTCTTGTTTAGCATTAGAGCAGCTGCAGTCTCTAAAGTCTCCAGCATGAGTTTCTTAAAATTGACCAAATCTACTAGAACCTTTCAAGTCCACTCGCTGTTGAATATTGTCTTATACAGTGACTGCCCTCATTCTGACAGGCTATTTGAACCTCTGAAACATCTTGTTCAACAATATCCTATTGAGGAGGGCTTCCTGCAAATCTCTTGTCTTAACAAAACACTAACTCTATAGAGGATAATCCCATGTTCAAGGACCTAGTGGAAAAAAAATGAGAGGCTCTTTTAGAATCTTTATTTTTTAGAATGTGCCCCACCATGCAACCTGCAGTTGCCTTGCCTCCATGGCCTTCTGTTAGACTCTAGCTATCTGGACTAAGCACATAGGCCAAGACTCTAGCCTCATCAACAGATCTCCCCAGTCCCCACCACCTAGAGGTTTTTACCTTTGGTGTTACACCACTACATGTACGGCTTGGTGGATAAGCTTGATCAGATCTCTAGGATGAGCTTCCTCTTTGTCAACATGCATAGGAGTCTTTGGCTGAAATGTTGGTCAGCAGAACTCCTGTGTAAGCCTTGAGTGGCTGCCCTTGTGGGGGGACACTTGTTTGGTCCCTCTTTAGATAAATACATCAGGGAGATCACAGGGGGTAACGGTACTCTCCTTCCTCAGAAAAAAAAATCTTGTACTTCTGTAACTAGGCTTTTTACACATAGGCATGATCATGTCCCCCGTCTAATTCTAAGTACGGAACAGAATTTTGTTAGCAGACGTCCTCAAAGCCTATCAAGTCTAGCTTCAAGCCATCTTCTCAATAAAGGGGTGGCCCCACTTGTCAGAGTGGGGGATGTCAGTCAGCCTTTCCAGGCTTCTGATCTCAGAAAATCTTCAGATCTTCTTGCTGCTTTTCATCAGCCCCTCTTACAGGGGGTCATTACCCCAGTCCCAAACAAGAATTGCTTTCAGGGTTTTTGCTCAAACCTGTTCACAGTTCCCAAGCCAAATGGAGGTGATCTGCCAATTCTGGATCTAAAAACTCTGTTTGTTCCTGCGGATTCAAAACTTCTGCATGGAATCGACCAGGTCCGTCATTTCTATCCTCCTTCCAGGGGAATTTTCTGGCCTCAGTGGATATCTGGGACATTGCCCTTTTTTCTCCTCATCAATGCTATCTGTTTGCCATGGCAAAAAAGTATTAACTCTTTGGCCTGTTAACAGTCCCCCGGGTTTTCACCAAGGCACTTGTATCAGTCCTAGCTTTGCTCCTTTCTCAAGGGATATGAATTGTGGACTACCTAAATATTCTCTGATTATAAGGTTCAGTCCTTCCAGTGCCTGTTAGCCCATGTCCCGCATAAAGTGCAGACAGAGTTTTAGTTTGATTTTCAACCAGTGCAAATGGTAAATGGAGTTGACTCACCAAGACGTAGAGTACTGGGGCCAGACATTGGATATGGTTTCTGCTATGGGAAAAATTTCTCTCCCTCCAGTGTGTTACCCAAGCCCATCAGTCATAATATTTGCCCTTGATTTGTGCCTGCATGAGGGCCTTTGGCCTGATGATATCTTCCTTCGAGGCAGTGCCATCCTCCAGACTGTTGTAACTTCATGTTGTGGCAGTATAGGATAAACTGATTGGGTCCTTGAACTATCCAAAGCCAGACCCTCCCTGGTTTAGTGAATTTTTAACCCAGAGCAAGTCAGGGAAAGATGTGGGAAGTTGTCATGGTGGATGCCATCCTAGTAGGTTGTGTATCAGTACTGGATGCTGTCTTGGTGTAGGGGACTTGAAGGTTGGAAGCTTGTCTTCAGAACAAAATTCTGGAACAAATGGTGATTTGGTTGTCCCTTCAATTCTGGACCCCTCAGTGGGAAGTCATCTTGAGAGGAATTCAACTGGACAATGCCACAGTTGTGGCTACATCTACCATTGAGAAGACACCAGATGTCTCAAAAAGAAGATAACTTGATCCTCTCTTGGGCAGAACTCTATATTCTAGCAGTACCACATCCCAGACATGGAAGATTGGCAGGCAGGCTCTCTTAGTAATCAGTGTCTGGAACCGGGTTAATGGGCTCTCCATCTGGAGGTGTTCCAAGTCCATTTCTACAGGTGGGGGATACTGGACATGGATCTTTTGAAGTCTGGGTTAACAACATACTGGACAGGTCTGATCATACTGTGGGATCAGTTCCACCTTATCTATGCCTTTTCTCCCCTTCAGCTTCTTCCTCCTCTGCTCCACAGGACCAAGATGGAGGGCATTCTGGTAATTCTGATTGAATTAACATGGCCCAGAAGGATATTGTACTTGACATACTCAGACCTCCAGCATACACTCCATGGACCCTTCCACATTAGTCAAACCTGTTTCAAAGGCTAGTCCTTTGGCTGGTCCAATGGCATTACCAAATTGGATGTTGAAGCCCAGGTCCTAAGGGACAGGGTGTAACGCTCCTGCGTTTTCTGAAACAAGATGGATTTGCAGCTGCAGAAAAACTCCACTCAGCAGTCATGTAGAGATACGTTGAAATACCAATTCCAACTCCCAAGACTCATCACTGTGGTCTGTCTGATTCAGCATACAAATATACACACTCAATAAGATGTTCCTGGAGTGATAGATGTATATAGCAGTATAGTGGTGATGAGCTGAAGAGACAGGTATGAACAGTGACAATAGGTGAACAGCACTTGAGAGAAATGTTCATGAGAGTATAGATGGTAACAGGTAGGATGCAGATAGGTTAGCAATCATGTATGGCAGTAGGTGGTAGGATAGCAGATGACATACAGAAGAGACTAACCCAGTGCAAGGATAGATGTTAGTAGGCTCAAGAGCTAGCAATCTAAATAATAGTGCAGATGATAGTAACAGTCCTTAATATGCAGAGCTAGATAGTGTAAGCTTAGTAGGAAGGTTATGGAGGATTCCCCTGCGGGGTACTTACCACTAATAGCAAGCAGTAGTAGAGAGGTTCGGTATGAGCGAGTGATCCGGTAGCAGGATACAGGGATCAGTAGCGAGGTTCCGACAGCAAGGTACGCTTGTAAGCATATGAGCTTCAAGGCAGGTTGAATGAACATGTGAGTGAGAACGCCGGTGGTTGAAAAAGCCGCTCTGAGGCGCTCAGTGATGACAGCATCTGTCTTAAAGGTGTATGCGCACCTACCAGAAGAGAATGGTGGGACGCATACACTGAATTGGAAAGTGGAATAAGGGTACCAGAGGTACCAGAACATTACAGTACCCCCCCCTTAAGGCCGGCTCCGGAAGGCCTCTAGAACTGGTTTTTCCGGGTATTTCGCGTGAAAATTGCGAATCAGCCTAGGGGCATGTATATCAGAGGTATCCAGCCAGGTGTCATCTTGGGGCCCATAGTTCTTCCATCGTACTAGATATTGGAGTCTTCTTCTGTGGATACGAGAATCCAGAATCTCCTTTATCTCATATTCTTCTCCGCCTTCAACTTGTACAGGAGGTGGAGGTGGGATGGTAGGCCTTATTCCTTGATCAGGAACATGGGGCTTCAGTAGCGACACATGGAAGATGGGATGTATCTTGAGGTCTGTTGGTAATGTGAGCTGAGCTGTACTGCAGCTTTTCCAATAAGTTTCCTGATTGGGAAGGGTCCCAAGAATAGAGGCCCAAGCTTTTTGCTAGGGATCTTTAATCTTAAGTTTTTTGTTGATAGCCAAACGAGGTCCCCAATAGCATACTGAGGAGAAGGTCTTCTACGAAGGTCATAGTACTTTTTTTGTTGACTATGAGTGTTCTGTCTCAGCATCGATTGTACCTGTGACCCTCTTGTAGATACCCAGTCTGTAAGTGTGTGCAGCAGGTTGAATGATGGCTTTAACAGATAGTTTACTCAATGAATAAAGACTCCAGAGGTGTTCTCCAATGCTTCTTTATGCTTCAAGTTAGCAAAGGCATAAACATAGAGGCTTTTCCATAGGTAAATTTACAATGAAGTTACACAGCTTCCACACTCTGCAGTCTCCTCATAACAACTAAACAAAATGGCAGTTACAGCAGTAAAATGGAGATGGGAGAAACCATCTAGCCAGAAACAGCAGGGGTGCTAGGAAGATACCAATAACATAGCATAACATAACATGTAATAACAACTGCTAGACAGTTAAAGCTGCGTGGCAGCACACTCCCCGCCTGGTATCGTGAGATACCACTACACAATTATTTTCCATAAACATACAATTAACATTGCATACAGTAGAATGCTATGTAGCCCTCTCCTCTAAGCTAACTATGCTAGAGATCTAAGTGACTCCTTCACATAACACTGAATCAGAATTTTTGGAAGCAGGCATAATTAGGACTGTCTCAGTGACTGGTCTCAGGAAGGTTTTTGGGCTCCCGTCCTTTACAATCCTGACTTCCACACTTCGGACCTTTCCATCATCACTAGCAATGGCCTTTGAAATAACTCCAACTGGCCACTGGATCCGATTGGTTTGCTTTTCTTTTAGAAGAACCAGGTCCCCTTCCTTTAAGTTAGGCTTCTGGGTTTGCCACTTTTTACGTCCTTGAAGAAGTGTGAGGTATTCCTTCCTCCATCTGTCCCAGAAACAATCTGCAAGGTATTGAGCATATCTCCATTGACGTTTATATATGTCCTTTTCCTCAAAGATGCTCTTTGGCGCTGGGATCTGTCCAATTTTCCGGCTCAATAATGCAGCTGAAGTTAAAACAGTTGGACATTCTGGGTCTGTGGATACAGCTGTCAGCGGTCTTGAGTTGATTATTGCTGCGACCTCAGCAAGGAATGTAGTAAGTACTTCATGGGTAAGACGTGAAGAACTCACATCAAGCAACATAGAATCCAGTATGCGCCTTGCCATCCCAATCATACGTTCCCATGCTCCGCCCATGTGTGAAGGGTGTGGTGGGTTGAATTTCCACTGGTTTGCAGTGGTGGAGAAGGTGGCCCTTGGAGGTGGCTCTGTCTGAGAAGCTCGCTCCCACAGGGGTTTGTTAATGCTCTGGGACACTTTCTCGCTATAATTGAACTGGTTGGTCAGTTTTCTCTCCTTCTTGTTCCTGGATGGTATTTCCTCACCTTCTGTCCATTCTTCACTAGCCTGAGCATCAGACTTCCCATCTGTATCTTTGTCTCCCGGCTCTGTGGAGTCGTTGGTCTGAGTCTCTTCAATGACTCCCAACTTCGCCATCTGTCGCCGCGCTTCATCAGAGTCTTCGCGTGACATGTTTCCATCCAGGGAGAAGTGTACGGCCAGCTGGTCCACGATGCTAATGGGTTTGTAGGCCCGTTCCTTAAAACTGTACCTCACAATGTTCTGGGGGGCATGAGGGTTGTTTGCAGTCAGGATACGAGTGAATTCCTCCTTAAGTTCAGCGTCACTGAGTTCCAACTGGTCCGGAGGCTTAACCAGAGTCTTGGCCTGCATCCATTCATCAGCTCCAACCCCCATATCTGTGGAGTCATCTTCATCCTCCAAATTTATGCTTGAGCAGATGTTGGAACTCAATGCTACAAATTCAGGCCGGATTTCCGGATCAGTATCTGGATCCTCCAGGTGGAAATCGATATCTTCTTCTGAGTTTGTAGAAGACCGGTCCATTAAAAACTTGAGTCTGTTGGAATTGTCCTTGAAGAACTCTTCATCCGTAATCTTAATGAGCTCCTTGTCTTCGACTGAAGGAGCAATCTTGTTGTCATCACAAGTAGTCTGGTACACTGAATCACCAAAGTCCTTTTGAGAAGTGAGCTTGCAGTTAATGCTTTGGAGTGCTTGATATGGAACTTCGTTCTTAAAATCAAGTCTTTCCTTCACATAATAGTGCGATGGACATTTCATCAATTGACAGGTAACATTAGTTTTGTAGGAAGCTACATCCAAGAGCTTGTGAGATTGGTCTAAGCAGACTTCTCCTATTATCACCCATCCAAGATCGAGTTTCTGGGCCTGAGGAGCATCATCTGGACCGTTACATAACTCTCTTATTTTATGAACTCTAGGAATGTCTCTCCCTAGTAGAATCAAAATCTTAACATCCTTGTTAAGTGGTGGAATGTAGTTAGCAATGTGACTCAAATGAGGGTGATGACGTGCAACCTCTGGTGTGGGGATTTCTTCTCTGTTGTTCGGTAGCTGATCACATTCGATTAGAGTTGGAAGAGGAAACTCTGTGTCCTCATATTCTAATGCAACTACGAAGCCATGGGCTCTTCTTCCAGAAGTATTGACCTTTCCTGCACATGTCTGCAAGGTATAGGACCAGGTCTCTCCTTGAATGTTGAATAGGTCAAAGAATTCTGTACTGGCCAATGAGCGATTGCTCTGATCATCGAGTATGGCATACATGTTTATGGATTTTTGTGGACATCCTTCAGGAAAAACTCTTACAAGACATATCTTGCTACAAGACTTGCTATGAAGCCCTTCTCCACATACCTCTGTACACCTTGTGGTTACGGGGTCGGCATATTGCTCAGTTCTCTCCCCGCCATCATCTGATGTAGTCTTGGGGTTGCTGCCGAGTGAAGGTTTCCTTTTGAACAGATCTGAATGAAGAGCGTCCACATGTTTGTCACTGTTGCAGAGAGAACATCTGATGGCGATCTTACAGTCTCTAGCTAAATGATCGGAGGATGCACAACACTTAAAACAGATATTATGCTCTTTGAGAAATGACTTGCGTTCTTCAATAGGCTTGTCCTTAAATGCACGACATTTGGAGAGAGAGTGTGGCGCATTATGAATAGGACACTGTTGATTAAGATTGCTAGCTTTGATGTCTGTAGCTAAGACGTTGGATGCTATCGCGGTCTTCCCCACTGCAATAGGATGCCTTAAATCCTTGAATTTACCGTTGGTGGCAATACCCCTTGAAGTACTTAAAGGAATGGTGGTTGTATCTGGATAGAAGAAGCTTGGGTCATTCTTGGATCTTGCAACCTTCCGCACGAACTCTGAAAAATAAGAAAAGGGAGGGAAGGAAACACGATGCTCATACTTATACTTTGATCCTACACTAGTCCACTTTCCCTGAAGATAACTAGGCAACTTTGCTACAATAGGATTTACGCCCTGAGCAGTGTCTAAATAGCTAAGACCTGGTAAACTAGGATCTAACTTAGCAATTTCAAGTTCTTGAAGGAGGTCACCTAACTCTCTAAGCTTATGATTGTCCTTAACAGAGATTTTAGGAAAGTTGTTTAGTCTCTGGAATAAGGCAGATTCAATGACTTCGGGGCTCCCATAGTCTTGTTCTAGACGTTCCCAGGCAGCATCAAGGCCTGCTTTAAAGTTATAAATGTAGACAGATTTAAGTCTCTTTACTTGTTCTGAAGATTGACGCCCCAACCACTTTATTAGTAAGTCAAGTTCTGCTTGAGGTTCAATGTCCAAGTTCTTGGTTACCGCCTTAAATGTAGATCTCCAACTCCTGTAGTTCTCTGGGCGGTCATCAAATCTAGACATTCCAGTTGTAATCAACTCTCGTCGAATCATATACTTGCTGAACTCTGCAATGTCAGTGCTTTCAGTTTTTATAGCCACAGGGTCTACTGATGGTGCGCCGTCTTGGACCATGGTTGGTATATGATGTTGGCTGGTAGGTAGAGAGAAAGGTGTTGCATACGGGTTTAATCTAGGTAAGGGTCTGTCATCTGAAGGTCTCTGAGCATTTGAAGTTAAAGAGAGCTGTATCAAAGGGGGTATAGAGTTCATTCTGTAGTCTTCTGCTGTGCCCTTGTAATCTCTATGCACATAGGGTTGTGGTGGCACATGAGCTGCGTAGGTTGATTCACTTGATTTTGTGACGTGCGGTAGTTGTGGAGGGTCTCTGTTAGTAGGTGTGTCTAGTTGACCAGCTTGCTTTGGCGACACATTGCCTTCTGATCCACTTGCTGGATGATTATGAGAAGAATCTCCAACTGTAGGTGGGACTGTATTGTCGTGGTTCTGAGTTAAGACAAACTGTAGGGTCCTTTCAACAGGGTCTTGAAAAGCAGCCAAGCTGGTACAAGCTGCTTCTTCTTCTTCCAATAGGGCTTGTTCCAAGACAGATAACTCTGCTAAAGCTACTTCCTTTTCTCTATTCTTCTGAAGAATTTCTAGCTGAGCCTCTGTTTCTGCTTGTATTCTTGCCTGAATGCGTTTAGCTTCTGCTTCCTTGCATTTAGCTTCTGCTTCCTTGCATTTAGCTTCTTCTTCCTTGCATTTAGCTTCTGCCTTGATGGCTGCTTCTTTTTCAGAGCAGGCGGCTTGAACCTGGGCTACTGCAACCTTTTGGCGAGCTTTGAGTATTTGGTCGCTCAGTATTGACCTTATAGAGCAGGACCGCAATGACTTAGAAGAAGATTTATGATATGAGCGGGCAGACCTAGAAGATTTTCCTGAGTGTCTTGAAGAAGCAGAGTTACAGGATATAGTCTCATATAGCTGTGCCAATCTCCCTTCTATCTGTGCCTTTGCTTCAAGATATGTGCTATGCCTCTGCTGGTCATTAGAAGTAAAGTCCTTTAATTCCAATGCAGCTTCCTCTATGTTGGAATGTGACAATAGAGAATAGTACTTCTCAGAAAGTCTTTTATAATTCTCAAATGCCTTCTTAACCCTTGAGAGAGCAGTGTTCAATTGCTCAGAGTTGTTGCTAGTTACATTAGTGGCTGTTATACAACTTAAAGTCTTTTCCCATAATGCAGTCAGGTTACTAGAGGTTTCTTCCTTACTTGCTTCATAAACCTCCCTTGCCTTCAAGGATGGGTGAGGGGCTCTGACAGGACGAGCTGAATGAAGTAAGGAGTCTGCTTTATCTTGACTAAATGCAGGTAATTCTGTGAGATCTCTGTCAGACATAATAAGTACTGTATTTCTGGTGTCTTGTTAGAAATCTGCCAGAGCTCAGCTCTGTAAGTAGTGACTTCTGTTATTAAGCAGGCTGGCTGAGGTATTTTTTGTTACAATAGTGGCTATTGCTGGAACTAGTTCAAACTGGATCACCTCAGAAGGCTGTAACAGTAATGAAGCAGTAATAGGTGGCTGGTTTCATATGCAGAGTAATGCTTCTGGTGACTCACAGACAAGTTTGGTACTTACAGTTCTGAAGCTGTATATTACCATGGACATTTACTTCAAGTACTTTTTGGAACTGTACTCTCTGACGCTGTGTATTCCTGGAAATTTACTTTTTGAAGCTGTGTACTCCTGTAAATTTACTTTTTGAAGCTGTGTACTCCTGTAAATTTACTTTTTGAAGCTGTGTACTCCTGTAAATTTACTTTTTGAAGCTGTGTACTCCTGTAAATTTACTGTTCTGTCTCAGCATCGATTGTACCTGTGACCCTCTTGTAGATACCCAGTCTGTAAGTGTGTGCAGCAGGTTGAATGATGGCTTTAACAGATAGTTTACTCAATGAATAAAGACTCCAGAGGTGTTCTCCAATGCTTCTTTATGCTTCAAGTTAGCAAAGGCATAAACATAGAGGCTTTTCCATAGGTAAATTTACAATGAAGTTACACAGCTTCCACACTCTGCAGTCTCCTCATAACAACTAAACAAAATGGCAGTTACAGCAGTAAAATGGAGATGGGAGAAACCATCTAGCCAGAAACAGCAGGGGTGCTAGGAAGATACCAATAACATAGCATAACATAACATGTAATAACAACTGCTAGACAGTTAAAGCTGCGTGGCAGCACAATGAGCGTGTGAGATGGTAGTATTAAGTAAACCCAGAGAGTCTTTTATTTGGGTAAGATAGTCTGAGGCTACTGGGTTACTTGATGGAAGGATGCGTGGTGGAAGAATAGTGGGATGAAACCCATAGTTCAAGTAGAACGGACTCTGTTTGGTCGTACTGTGGGTTGCGTTGTTGTAGGCAAATTCTGCCAGAGGGAGGAGATCCACCCAGTCATCCTGTAGGTATGATGTGTAGCAACGTAAATATTGCTCGATGCACTGGTTGACTCTTTCAGTCTGTCCGTTGGTCTGAGGATGGTAGGGAGAAGTGAGCTTTCGCTCAATTCGTAGTATATGACATAGTTCTTGCCAAAACTTGGAGATGAATTGTGATCCACGGTCAGACAAAAGAGTTTTTGGAATTCCATGTAACTTAAAGACATGTTTCATCAGTAGTTCCGCTGTTTGTTTGGACGAAGGTAGTCTGCGAATAGCAACGAAATGTGCCATCTTTGTCAGATGGTCCACTGACACTAAAATGGTATTAAATCCTTTGGAAGGTGGTAGTTCTACTATAAAGTCCAAGGACACAACTTCCCATGGAGTCTGGGGTATTGGTAGACTGCATAGTAGACCGGATGGTTTTGTAGTGTCAATTTTGGATCTGGCACAGACGTTGCATGAAGAGACAAATTTTTGTATAGATGTCTTCATATCAGGCCACCAAAACTGCCTGGTAAGCAAATTAAGGGTCTTTGTCATACCCATATGTCCTGCCATAGGCACATCATGTGACAATTCCAAGATCTTGGTGCGCATAGTAGGGGGTATGTAGAGTTTGTCGTTGTAGTAGAGGAAGCCTTCTGCATCAGCACTTAGTTGTGGTGGAGGTGAATCCAAACCTATACTGTGCAGAATCTCTTCCTTCAAGGAACGGACAACCCCAATAATACGCTTGTAGGGTATTATAGGAACGGAAGGGATTTCGGAGCAATTATCTTCAGTTAGTCGTGATAGCGCATCCGCTTTTTTATTCTTGTCTGCAGGTGTGTAGGTCACTAGGAAGTTAAATCTTAGGAAGAATAGTGACCATCGTACCTGCCGCTGGGAGAGGGTTTTGTTAGTCTGAAGATATTGAAGATTTTTATGATCTGTATATATGAGTATTGGTAATCGGGTGCCTTCAAGTAGATGTCGCCAATTCTCCAGAGCCAGTTTTATAGCAAGCAGTTCCTTTTCACCCACTGGGTAATTCACCTCTGGGCTGCTTAGAGATTTAGAGAAGAAGGCGACTGGATGGAGTGGTGAAGTATTCGTTGGTCGTTGGGAGAGTACTGCTCCTACTGCCATATTTGACGCATCTACTTCCAGAATGTATTGGAGGGATGGGTCTGGATGGCGTAGTATGGGAGCAGAGGTAAAGCTTGTTTTTAACAAGCGAAAAGCTTCATTTGCTTCATCTGACCATTTAAATGGTTTCTTAATACTTGTGAGTTGTGTGAGAGGTCTCACAATGGCAGAGAAGTTCTTGATGAACTTCCTATAGAAGTTTGAAAATCCAAGGAATCGCTGTAGTGCTTTGCGGGTGGTTGGTATAGGCCAATCCTGAATACAGGGTATCTTACTCATATCCATCTTGATTCCTGTTTTGGATATGATGTATCCTAGGAATAATACTTCTTCTTTATGAAATAAGCATTTTTTTAGTTTCAGATTTTTTTAGATTGTGTGTGAGTAATCTGGATAACACAAGTCTTACATGTTTTATATGTTCAGACAAGGATCGTGAATAAATAAGTATATCGTCCAGATATACCACAACACAGACATCAAGTAAGTCTCTAAAGATATCGTTTATGAATCGTTGGAAGGCTGCGGGAGCGTTACACAGCCCAAATGGCATTACAAGATATTCGAACAATCCGTATCTGGTTATGAATGCTGTCTTCCACTCATCTCCATCACGGATTCGGATTAGATTGTATGCCCCTTTCAGGTCCAATTTTGAAAAGTAGGTAGCTCCACGCACTTGTTCAATGAGTTCAGGGATAAGCGGCAAAGGATAGCGATCTTTTACTGTAATGGCGTTCAATTGCCTATAGTCGATAATAGGCCTGAGACTTGAGTCTTTATTGCGGACAAAAAAAAGTCCTGCAGCTTTGGAAGAAGTGGAAGGTCTAATAAAACCCTTTGTCAAATTCTCATCCAAGTATTCCTTGAGATGGGAAAGTTCATCCTGCGAAAGAGGATAAACATGACCAAAAGGCAATTTACTATTTGGGAGTAGATCAATAGTGCAATCATAATCTCTATGGGGAGGCAGTACTTGAGCATTTTTCTCAAGAAAAACTTCGGACAGATCCTGATAGCATAGTGGTGCAATCTCATCTGACACCACAGACAGGATCTTTCCATAAGACGGGAGGTTACAGGTACTCTCGCAATAGTAAGAGAGGAAGGTTAGGGTCCGTTTCTTCCAATCTATGGTTGGTTGATGTGTGTGTAACCAGGGAAGTCCCAAAACAATGGGAAAGTGGGGCGAAGATAATAGGTCGAAGGTAGTGGTCTCCGTATGAGACTCGTTAGTGGTGACTAGGGGTGCTTGTGTCTGATTAGTGATTGGGCCAGAAGATAACGGAATACCGTTAATAAGACTCAGAGACAGGCTTAGGTTTTGAAATAATAGGTACTTTATTTAAAGTAGCAAAACGTATATCGATATAATTTCCGCAAGATCCTGTGTCGATCATGGCCTTAGTGGTAATCCTAGTCTGGTCCCACTGCAATGTCAAACGAACAAAAAGATAAGGGTTAGTAATTGAAGTTGTCAATCCCCCTAGGAGGACATGTGAACACTCACCCTCTTTTTTGCGGACAAGGGGACAGACGCTTATCATGTGATCCGGGGATGCGCAGTACAAGCAAAGATTACTGGATCGTCTCCTGGCTCTTTCAGTAGTTGATAAAGGTGGGCGTATGGTTCCTACCTCCATAGGAGTAGGGTCAACGGCCGAAATCCGAGAAGGACTGGACAATGGCATTCCCATTTTTTCAGCCTTTCTTTCTCGCAGCCTCCTGTCTATGTTGATACTGAGTTGTATCAAAGCATCCAGGGTGTCCGGTAAATCCGCTCGGGCGAGCTCGTCTTTAACAGCTTCTGATAGGCCGAGTCTAAATTGAGTTCTCAGAGATGTATCATTCCACCCTGAATCAAGGGTCCATCTTTTGAACTCTGCTACAAAGTCTTCTACAGGTCTCCTACCTTGTTTCAAGGACCTCAATTGAATATCGGCAGTACTCTGCCTATTGGGGTCATCGTATAGACTAGCGAGTTCCGCTAGGAATAAAGCATAGGAGTTGAGAAGCTGATCATTTTTCTCAAAGAGAGAGTCTGCCCATGCCCGTGGATCACCCCTTAGGTATGAAATAATAGTACAGACTTTGATATGATCAGTAAGGTAGGTACGAGGTTTTAGCAAGAAAAGTAACTGACAGGCGTTTTTGAATTCACAAAATTTTTTGCGATCACCTGTAAACACTAGAGGAGGATTTATTTTGGGTTCAGGGGGCTGAGCAGCGGCAAGTTGTGATAGACGGTTACCTGCTGCTTCAGAGCCTGATTGTCTTCTTTTAATTCAGTAAGAGCGTGTATTAACGCAGTCACTTGTTGTTTTAATTGTGTCACTTGAGTGGGTAAATCTGCTGAATCCATTTTAGGTTCGTTTAATCTGTAACGCTCCTGCGTTTTCTGAAACAAGATGGATTTGCAGCTGCAGAAAAACTCCACTCAGCAGTCATGTAGAGATACGTTGAAATACCAATTCCAACTCCCAAGACTCATCACTGTGGTCTGTCTGATTCAGCATACAAATATACACACTCAATAAGATGTTCCTGGAGTAATAGATGTATATATCAGTATAGTGGTGATGAGCTGAAGAGACAGGTATGAACAGTGACAATAGGTGAACAGCACTTGAGAGAAATGTTTATGAGAGTATAGATGGTAACAGGTAGGATGCAGATAGGTTAGCAATCATGTATGGTAGTAGGTGGTAGGATAGCAGATGACATACAGGAGAGACTAACCCAGTGCAAGGATAGATGTTAGTAGGCTCAAGAGCTAGCAATCTAAATAATAGTGCAGATGATAGTAACAGTCCTTAATATGCAGAGCTAGATAGTGTAAGCTTAGTAGGAAGGTTATGGAGGATTCCCCTGCGGGGTACTTATCACTAATAGCAAGCAGTAGTAGAGAGGTTCGGTATGAGCGAGTGATCCGGTAGCGGGATACAGGGATCAGTAGCGAGGTTCCGACAGCGAGGTACGCTTGTAAGCATATGAGCTTCAAGGCAGGTTGAACGAACATGTGAGTGAGAACGCCGGCGGTTGAAATAGCCGCTCTGCGGCGCTCAGTGATGACAGCATCGGTCTTAAAGGTGTATGCGCACCTACCAGAAGAGAATGGTGGGACGCATACACTGAATTGGAAAGTGGAATAAGGGTACCAGAGGTACCAGAACATTACACAGGGACCTATCGCATTTCGCTCTTCAGAGGCTGTCTCTGAACCTATTAGGGATATTTCCTTATCTGACCTCACTCTCAAGGTGGCCTTTCTCATTGTTATCATTTCTCTGCAGAGAAGCCTTAACCTGTAAAGAGCTTTTTCAAGTATTACACAAGGATAAGATGGTTCTGAGGCCAAAAGCCTCTTTTCTCCTGGAAGCGTCCTCCTTCAACCTCAGTCAGGACATTATCCTTCCCTCCTTATATCTTGCTCCAAAACATCCCAAGAAAGTTTTTCCAATGTCTTGATGTGGTACATGCTGTATGAGTCTTCCTCCTAGTAGCAGTCTTTTTTAGGCAATTGGAATCCCTCTTCCCGAGGGTTTTTGCAGGAGGCTCCCTGCTTCTAACTCCACTAAAGACCCCCTAGGCCAGAACTGCTGCAACAGTGCCTGAAGACACACTTCCTTCTGACAAAGAAGGGCAATACCCGCAAGACTTCCAGTCATGGGACCTAAAACCAGGCACACATTCTTTTTTTAGCAAACACCAATTCCCCTGTAGGGGAAGGGCTGAATGCCATCTTCTCCCTAGGAGGAAAGATTAATCAAGGACCTTTCCAAAACTTTGCAATCATGTTTTGATCAAGCTAGGTTCAACTTACTAATCACAAGCTCACCAGGGGATTACAGGACTCTCTGTACCCAACCTTGACACAGGCTCCTCAACAGAATGACTGACAGATGATGTTGTACAGATTGTTCCTAGATGAAGTGCTCTTCAATACAAAGAGAAAAGGGGAAGTAAAACAAAACACAGCAAGGCTGTTTGGAAATATATCCCTACACAGTTACAGTATATGTTAAAAATGTGTAGCTAGTTTTTCCAGATTACTTTTTCATAAACAGTATCCCCTATTTTGACCTTAAACTTTCTTACACCTGTTTGAAATGTAGGTGCTACCCAAAAAGATTATATTGACTGTTTATGCATATAATTGCTCTCTTTGTACATTTATTTCACTTTCCTTTTGGTTATGTCCTTAGTTATTTTTATGTATTTTTATATTGTCAATTTGCCTGGTATAGCCCTCAACAATTATTACAGTTTTGCTTGATGCACACAAACACAGCTCTTCCTGTCAGCTGTGCTTTATATTATGAAAAAAGCACAATTGTTTGTGTTATAAGTAGTTTTACTCATGGGCCTAATTTATGTCAACCTTTATTAGCAATAGTACTAATTGAAACATGACTTTTCTGTCATCTACTTGGTTAGCAATGGCACTTTCTGTATACCATCTTTAGTAGCCTTTCCAGTTGAATTTCATTCATTTTAATGGCATTAGTAACCAATATATTACAATAAACATTACTGACAATGGCATAAACAATGTGCACGTACATTTTGTCTTTACTAATGAGGTAGCTCATTGTGTTATATATATTATACTACAATATATATTATATATGTGTTATAATATTTTTATTTATTTTTTTTACAGTTAAAACTTATACCCATTGACAAAAAAGCAGAAGCTTTCAAGTTTTATTCTAAAGAGCATAAAGTTAATAAACTGGTAAGTAATTGTAATTAATAAAAAATAGTTTAAGCGGCTTCCAGGTAGAGATCAGATGGAAAATTAGTAGCTAATCTCAGATATCTTTACTTAGGGACTCATCATTCACATGGCTGTCCATGGCCATACACTGCCTAGAATAGCATATTTGTGCGGCCGGTATGTCCAGTTGTGTATGGTCAGGAAGCCAATACAGATTACTGACATGCTAATGTTGTCCACAGCTGTCTGTGGCTGTTCTCATGTAATCACTCAAGAAGCTATTACATGTGGCTAGGGACAGATGAGCAGCTTTGTACAGAGAATGCTTGCATCCAGGGCTGCTCATCTGTCCCCAAATGCATGTAATCACTACAAGTTTTTTTTTTTTTATCAATTAGACTCTTCATCTCAATTCACACTTACACTCACTCATCAATCAGGCCCTATATATTTCCCATTCAGTAAGCTGTACATGCCTTGTTTATTCCCATTCCTCCAGCCATGGAGATAACAATCAGTATCCACAATGTAGCTCTCCTGCGCTCAGGGTCTATGTTCAGGGAAAAGGTGTATTTGCTAGACTTTATGGACGGCACCTGGGGTCTTGCTGCCCTCTCAGGACCATTGGTATCGACAAGTACTAGAAGCGACAAAAATTAGAAAAGGAGCGCACGACCTAGTGCAATACTATTAAAACATTTATTGAAGAATAAGGTAACATACATCATACTCACAAACAAATTTAGTAAAAAGCGCATGTTAAAATACTGCATAGACGGGTAGCCTCCAGAACATGGACTAATCCAATGCTGCAAAAAGACCAGATGGCATCCGTAATAGCTAGGCTGACATGTTTCCAGGGCGAACACTCTTCCTTAGAACCAAAAAGGCAAATGACCAACTAAACATATATACCTGCAAACTGGACCACCTTTATTAGTCGGTCCCACCCCTTTCACCTCATTGGTGGTGTGCATTATTCAAGGGTCCAATTGGAGTGCAAAGATCCCCATCTACAACAGAACCTACTCAGCAATCTGTATTCATGATGTTTCACAGTGCAATATAGCATGTTCTAACATATATCTCTGCAAATTGTATGCAACACAATGATTCAAAGTGCAATACAACATATTATTTAGCAAAAGGCATATAATTGCTCTTATTAGGGCAGTGGGTTCCATTCAATGTACCCACCATTACCTACTTGGACAATATCTGCACTCCCTGTACAATGTGATACCTCCTAGGTGCGGGGGGGGGGGGGTTTGGATAGCGAGTGATTGTGCAGCCGCCTTTGTCGCTATTGCAGGACGCCTCTACCGGAGTTGGAACACACACTGTACTCGTGACCTGAATATGCGGGTGAGTATGCGTTCCACCAGTCTACACCATCACTTTGGTTGTTCGGCACTGTCACATCCAACCCTGACTAGAGGCAGAACCGCGATGGATAGTATGAGTGGCGGGCTGCAGAGGCGGGTCCACTGTTACTAAACCCTCGCCTCGCCCATTGGGTGAAGAAAACCTACAACAATGGGGCCAATTGCAGCAGCGATCTGTAATTGGCTTAATGCATTTAATAAAATACCATGGATTATAAGGGTCATTTACAATCTTGAAGTTTCTTATAGCCGTACTCCTGCTCTACTAATGATAAGGGGAAATACAGTAACCCACTTCCTAAAAAGTAATGAATAAAAAAAATAAAAGTATTGATGAAAAAACATACTACAGTATATCTGGATATATGAAAATTGATAAAACCTATTTGGCTTATCAATTTTCATGAATTTTCAATGAGAGCAATTATATGCCTTTTGCTAACTAATATGTTGTATTGCACTTTGAATCATTATGTTGCAAACAGTGTATGTCAGAACATACTATATTGCAAAGTGAAACATCATTCATGCAGATTGCTGAGAAAGTTCAGTTGTAGATGGTGATCTTTGCACTGCAATTGGACCAGTGGCAGCTGGTGCTTAATTTACCTGGGGGGGCTGCCCACAGCCCCCCCAGCCAGCCAAACACATAACCCCCCCATCACTCGATCGATCCATCACCTGTCAGGCCCCCCCCGCCAGCCCCTGCACTTACACTATGCAGGTGGCGTCTTCACCTCTGCGTCTCATCCGGAGTCCTGGCAGTCGATTCTCCTCCTGGCCAATCAGGCGTTAGGACTTGCGGCCAATCGGGTCTTAGGACTCCTGGCCAATCGGGACTCAGGACCGGCTTCCTGATTGGCCGTGAGGAGAAACAGGGAGACATTAGCGAATATTAATTCATTATTTTTATTAATTAATGCCACACAACTCGTGGGCTTTGGGTGCAGTGGTCTGAAAAAAAAAAAAAATGACCCATTGGAATCCATGCGTCAGGCACCCTGCATGTAGATTAGGGGTCGGGCGCATGGATTAGGGGGCGGCGCCCCTGCACCCTTTATGGATAGGCCGCCACTGAATTGGACCCTTGTATAATGTACACTACCAATGATGTAAAAAGGGGTGGGACTGACTAATGAAGGCGGCCCGGTTTGCAGGTATATATGTTTAGTGGGTCATTTGCCTGTTTGGCTCTAAGGATGAGGGTTCGCCCTGGAAACACGTCAGCCTAGCCATTACGGATGCCATCTGGTCTTCTTGCAGCATTGGATTAGTCCATATCCAGGAGGATACCCATCTATGCAGTATTTTGACATGCGCTCTTTACTACATTTGTTTGTGAGTATGATGTATGTTACCTTTTATTCTTCAATAAATGTTTTAATAGTATTGCACTAGGTCGTGCGCTCCTTTTCTAATTTTTATAACAATCAGTATGCCTGGTGTGCAGGGCTTGGATTTGCTTTTCTCTTAAAAAAAAGAAATAAAAGTGGGCAAAGATTGCATATTGCACTGATAGATATCCCATGTTTGAAAATCTGTCAAATATTCCAATGAATTTACTGTGGGAGCCATTGGATCCTGCTGCTGTCAGTCAAATCCTGTGAGGAGGCGGTGTGGGGTAAGAATGAGCCACCCTGTGTGTGTCTATGGATACACACAGCCCAACTCAAGATTGCATCTGCATGTGTGCCCCCATAGCGTATGGCTTGCTAGGGAGGGGGGGGGGGACAAACTCAGGAGTAGAGGTACAGGAAGCGCCAGTTGGGGACTCCAAAAGAGGAGGTAAAGGACCACTAGGTAAGTATGACATTTGTTTTAAATTTCAATTTAAAAATAATAAGCTTTACAATCACTTTAATACTTTACTACTTTAGTAAGTAATTTAATACTTAGGGTAACTATGATAGCCGGAATAGCATTTTAAGCATATCAGTGTATGAAGTAACTAGATAAATGATGCCTGTGTGATAGCTTTAGGAATGTTAACCTGATGAGATTTACATCTTTGCATTATCAAAATGCAGATTTTGCACCTGTGCATTGGAAACCATAATTTATTCCTGACAAAAAGAAAAGTAGATTCAACTGAGATTCAAGAAATGAAAGCTCAAGCTAAAGAAGAAAAAACAAGAAGGAAGGTATTTTTCTGGAAAGCAACTTTTTATAATAGTTATCAAAAAAGGATATCATAAATATTTAAAGCAGGCATAATAACCTGCATGATCTACAGAAAACATTACTAATAAGAACTGAACATTTAGGGCTGGCCATTAAAACTGATCTTCAGGCCAAAAATGAAATACACACATAAAAATACAATAATTCAAGCTGTTTTACCTGTCGAATTATTTGTATTTATGTCTGTGCAGTTCTGAAATTTACAAACCATTGCCACAGGCCTGTTTGGTAAGGATAGGATCTGATCTGATCTTTATCTACTGTAGTTTCACTCCCTATCCTTTGATTGGACAATAGAAACAGAAGCAGCACTCTGCTAAGCTCATATCTCTGCTCTCTCCTCCTATCAGCATGCCCCTTATACTGCAAAACCCCCGATTGGCATCTTGTGTTGCTTTTCCTTCCCTTTTTCTAAAGAATGTAATACAGGGACCACAAGATGCTTTTACCATGTCAAATGGTATACACTACTTAGACTGACTGCATTAAAAAAAAACATTTAATGATGTATTAATGATTACAGAGCTGCATTAATGTGTGTCTGTTTATATCTGCCTGGCGTTTCAAACTACTTGAGAATTTTATGATGGGGCCCAAAAAATAGTTAAGTGAGGCTGGGTCCATGTGCTGTTTAAGTGCAGGACCACCACTAGGTAATTACAATTCTGAAATGCAGGCACATTGTGTTTGCAAGTGCCCATGTCAGTCCTTAGATTGATCACTGTGTCTCTGTGGAGCTCCCAGGATCCAAAACCCTGGATGTACACGGACTTGGATTCTGCCAGTAATGAGAGGTTAGGCCAACTTTTACATAATGAGAAATACTGTGAATTTGATTGGTCAGATTTAAACTGGAGCCAATATTATAAGCTGAAATCTTACAACAAGAGGAACACATATAAAATGTAGAGCAATTTAACTTTCTATATCCCAACATCTTAAAATGAAAAAAAAAAAAAAAACCTTTATATTTCAGTTACTGTAAATATATATTTAGAAATAGGTATGCCCCTTCTCTTTTAAATTAGCGCCCTCCCGCCCAGTCTATTGCCAAATGACAGCTGGATGGGAGCACTGTTGTTCTGGGAGAACTTCATATGAGGTCCTCCCAGGATCGTGCATTGTGCACACCCCATGGGCCGCGCTCCGACGCAATCTGTCACCTGACACGTCAAATGACAGATCACTGTACCGATCCGCTGCTGGTACCATGTGACCTATGTGGCCAATCACAGCAAATCAAATGCAGTTGTACACAATAAAAGGCTTTTTTTTCATTGTGTACTATTGTGATAGGCTCTGTGATTGGTCACAATCATCACATGGTACAGACAAGGCAAATCACAGCCCATCTGTACTATGTGATTAGCTGTGACCAATCACAGCTAATCTCAGTAGTAAACACTTTTTCATTCAGTAAAAATGGTTGCTTATAACTGTAAAATGTACAGTTATAAGCAACCATAGTGTGTAAAAAAAAGAAAAAAAACCCTGATCACCTCCCCAGAGTATTGCAGTGTTAGTATGGTAATACTGTATTGCTCTTGTCACTGTATGTAAAAAAAAAAAAAGAAAAGAAAAAGAAATGTCATTTAAAAAAATCTATGTTAAAAAAAATCTAGATTTGAAATTCCTCTTTAACTTATGCACTGTTTGAGCTTCTTGTAGGCTTGATCAAATCCAACAAACTACTCCTTGTCTCGTTCTGTAAACTTGTACTGACATTTTTGACCCATTCCAAAACTGCTATTTGCTTGGCTGTCTTATTAATCAATTGGTTTAAGTATAATCTGAGTGACTGCCCAGAATAAATTTGCATATTTGGAAACCTGACTTCATGCTGACTTTCTAATTTGCAATTATGTTTTGGGTCAATGCTTAATACATGGTCACAAAATAAAGTAATAATTACTGGTTAATTTGGGAAAAGGTTATAGTTGATATTAGAAATGAGAAATCAAGTAAATGATTCTCGTCAGAGGATCATCTACTATAGCAAGTAACCTGGAAGTCAAAAGTTCACATCCCAGTTGTTGAGAGCAAGGTTTTTTGCTCACTCAGATATAGAATTTGTGATAAAATATTTGTTGTAACATCGTTTAGATAAGTCTTCCAAATAAAAAAAAATAATAGAATCAAATTTATTAGAAGGAGCACCAGAGACTGTTGATGGAGAAACAACTAAGAGAAGAGGCAGAGAGAGCCAAAGAAGAGCTTGAAAGGAGAATGTTCCAGCTGGAGGAGGAAGCAAGACAAGCCAATGAGGCTCTGGTGAGCTGACAAATTTAACTATACCTGAAGCGGAATTATCATTAGATGGGTCAACATATGATTTCATTACATGCTGATGCACAACAGTGCAGATTTATGGTCTATCTATCTATCTATCTATCTATCTATCTATCTATCTATCTATCTATCTATCTATCTATCTATCACACATTTATAAACGCAACACTAGTTTTTGCTCCATTTTTCATGAGCTGAACTCAAAGATCTAAGAAAACCGTGATTCATCCATGAAGAGAGCACTTCTCCAAAGTGCCAGAGGCCATAGAATGTGAGCATTTGTCCACTCAAGTCGGTTACGACGACAAACTGCAGTCAGGTCGAGGCCCCGATGAGGACGACAAGCATGCAGATGAGCTTCCATGAGAGGGTTTCTGACAGTTTGTGCAGAAATTCTTTGGTTATGCAAACCGATTGTTGCAGCAGCTGTCCGAGTGGCTGATCTCAGATAATCTTGGAGGTGAAGATGCTGGATGTGGAGGTCCTAGGCTGGTGTGGTTACACGTCTGCGGTTGTGAGGCCAGTTGGATGCACTGCTAAATTCTCTGAAACTCCTTTGGAGATGACTTATGGTAGAGAAATGAACATTCAACTCAGGGGCAACAGCTCTGGTGGACATTTCTACAGTCAGCATGCCAATTGCACGCTCCCTCAAAACTTGCAACATCTGTGGCATTGTACTGTGTGATAAAACTGCACATTTTAGGGTGGCCTTTTATTGTGGCCAGCCTAAGGCACACCTGCACAATATTCATGCTGTCTAATCAGCATCTTGATATGCCACACCTGTGAGGTGGATGGATTATCTCGGCAAAGGAGAAGTGCTCACTAACACAGATTTATCCAGATTTGTGAACAATATTTGAGAGAAACAGGCATTTTGTGTACATAGAAAAAGTCGTAGATCTTTGAGTTCAGCTCACGAAAAATGGGGGAAAAAACTAAAGTGTTGCGTTGATACTTCTGTTCAGTCTATCTATCTATCTATCTATCTATCTATCTATCTATCTATCTATCTATCTATCTATCTATCTATCTATCTATCTATCTATCTATCTATCTATTCTCTACAGGACTAGTGTGATTACAAAAAAAAAAAAAAAAACAATGTACACAAGAACGAATAATATAAATTACATACTATATATTTATACAACGTATATACTCTAAATCTGAATGAGTGTTATTCAGGAATTTTTATTTGTTGCAGTAAATATTTCTAAGACCTTTTTTTAGGAACCATAGTATGACATTTCTATCCTACAACTCTATTCACTTTGTTATGGCCTGTAGATTCGGTCTAATGAAGCTGCTGAGCTGTTAGTAGAAAAGGTTCAGATAGCAGAGGATGAAGCAAAGCTCCTAGCACAGGAGGCAGTGGAGGCCAGACATGAGTTGCAGCGCCTTGAATTGACAGTTCTAAAGAATAAGGATGATATGCGCATGATGGAGAAAAAGATGAGAGAGTCAGATATCATAACCATGAAACTGCTGAAGGAATCGGACAGGAGGTGAGCTCAGTCTTTTTGTCTTGCAGCTTTACAATCATTGCCATAATCTGTGAAATATAAAAATCAGCTATATATCCTTGACAATGTAATACCTACAGAAAAAAAAGTTTAATTTCTCTGTCTTTGTTTAGTCGTATCATAAATATAGTTTGCTCTGAATCATTGCATTGGCTTGGTAGACATGGGAGTTAATTTAATAAAGGCAAATAAGTAGTAACCTTGGCCTTACCCTTATTGAATAAGTTGCAACTGTCACTGTGCTTACTTTCATCATCCAATCTTGTACAAGCAAAAATATTGTATTTTTAATTTGTTTTGCAGATGATTGTGTATACTCTGCAAAGTGAATTTTCACCACATTTCACGTCATTAAGAATCAGACCTTTCTAAATCAAAGTTTTTTCTTTCTATTGACAGAGCTAAGGAAGCTGAGCTATTAGAGCAGGACCTCCACAAAGCAAGAGATGCAGAACGACATGCAAAGCAAAGGCTCCTAGAATTGGGTTCCCATAGCCAAGTGAGTAGAAATGGTCACGCTTTACTTAAATCCAATGTTTCTTGGAATAGACCTTAAAGTGGAGTTCCGCCCCTTTCACGGAAAAATACAAATACTGTAGCTGCTGACTTTTGGACAATTACCCGGATCGGCTCTCGGGGGCTTCAGTTCCCTACTGCCCATGCACGAAGTGCGCTGCGCTTTCTAACTGGCCTGGCGGCAGAGGAAGGAAGAGGGGGCCAAATTTCCGAGGGACCCTGCCGCAGTGGAGTTTCACAGAAGTGGGGATGGTACCTGTCAAAACAGGTACCCGTTCCCCCCTCACTCCTGAAAGGTGCCAAATGTGGCAACGGAGGGGGAGGAAGCAGAGAAGCTGAGCTTCTACTTTTGAATGGAACTCTGCTTTAAGTGCCATTATTCTAGGATCCTACATGGCAACGTTATGCATATCAACCTTCAAACCTCCAAAACCTCATCTGGACAGACATCTTGTAATTCAGTGTTTGCCAGGAAGGTATCAGTCTGTGGCTGTTTGTGGGATGGTGAGATCTTATCTCGCTAATCAGATTCAACAAGCCATGATGTAATGAGAATGTTTACTACAGTCAACACCAATTCTGTTATCTCAGCTTCTAGCACTTGGCCTACACACAATCATTTTTTTCAGGGTTCGAAGGCTTTGGACACATACACAGGTCCAGATGACAGTGCTGATTGCATTGCATAACTTATGGTACTACAGTTGGTTCTTGTTTTAGGTCTTTGCATTTATTTAAATTAATTTTAAGGGGTAAGAAAGACATTAAAGGCTCATATGGATTTTTATATAATTTTACAAAACAACCAGTTACTGGCGTAACATGAATTTATCACCCGTTTCATTATTGTTCATACATTTTAAACAGTTTGTCTGTCTATGACTTATATAAGCTGGTTGAATAAATTAGTGTTATCTCTTGACATGTGTTCATAAAGAATTAACCTTGGCAAATATGAAGTCCCTTCAGTTAACTGCTGAGTTTCTAATCTATTCATATTGCAAAATATGAATAACTGCTGAGTTTCTAATCTATTCATATTGCAAAATATGTAACAAGAGGAGCAAGCACAATAGCTGCTGCAGGGGGCAATACCGGAAGCTCTGGAGATTTCAGTGCTGCAGTCTTACGCTAGCCGTACAAATAAGGATATTTTAATCTAACAATTGCTTCACTAAAAGAATTACATCTTTATAAATCAATAACAATACATTTTAATTTTAATTAATAAAGGAGCCGATCAGTCCTGTTAGAAAATGTAACAGGATTTAACCAAACTGATCTCTTATTTGTTGTGTTAAAGAACCTTGTTTAATGAGAAGAGCATTTGAAATGGTCAAAGAGAAAAAAATAGTTGCCAGGTAGTGCTCATTTACCATTACCTTGAGCAACAACAAGGACCTTCCTTTTGGTGTTACAAAATGCGCAAAGTGCTACGATAAGAAGAGAATGTAATAAACAGAACAAATTGTGTACCTAAACGATCCCATCAATGCCAAAAATAGAGTGCCGCACAAGCCTTGCAGCTTCTCATGCCAAGGGTTGTCTTGTACATAAGGGAAAAGAAAAAGTGAACCGACCCGCCTATTGTAGTAATTTTTAACACCCTAATAAAAAGAATATGATGCATTCAATGGGTAAAAGTATGTAAAGCTTACCAAAATTCCACTATGTGCTACCAACATGAGCAGCAACCATTAAAGTTGGGAAAAACACCAGCATTCAGAGATAGAAATATTCAAAGTAACTGTGAAGATCGCAGTGCATCTTGAGCTTCAGATGGTACTACTTCTGTGGGACACATTTTGGTGAATTCTTCCTACTCATCAACCTTCTAGCAATGTTTTTGTCTCTGCGTGCTATTGTTTTTCATAGCATTATCATTTGCTGTTGACCACAGGAGTGCATAGGGGAATTTGGATTGGTGGTCTCTGCATACTTTTATGCATGTAAATTATTATTTTTTATTAAAAGTTTTGAATATTACTACATTTGATAGGTGTGCTTTCTCTTCAAACAAATGGCCACTGCCCCCACCTATAATTAGCTTTCACAGTAAGGAGCTCATGGAAGGGCAAAACAAAACCAAAGAAAATTCCCAGCTCAACTCACCAGCCAGCCTGCTACCAACCGAATTAACCTGTCTAACAGTTTGCGTTAAAAACAGGGGTTTAGTTAGCACACATTTGCAAACACATGCATAAGCTGTGGAGGCTGCGACAAAGCTTTCTCTCTTACCTTTAAAATGTTAAAAACTATGATAGATTAATTATTTTTAAATGTATGGCCAGCATTAAACAGACACAAGAAGATACATGGTGTATTTGTTTAAAATATCAGTTTTGGGTGATCTTAATTTATTTTTTACCTTAGATGCCAGCAAAAATCCTTCAACAAGATACTTTAGAAGGAGGATTTGATAATAAAACGTTATGGCAAAACCTAGACACGGAATATAAGAGGCTATCCCTGGAGATTGAAAAAGAAAGGTATTAGTTTCTTGCTTCTAACTAAAGTTTGTGAAAACAATATCATGTGAGAGGATACCTTTACAAATGATCGCATTTACCCACAACGGCAAAGGTGTAGACGCTCACAATTTCAACAGTTTAACATGAGATTTAAACAATTTAGGCATTGCAAATTTAACAGTCTATAGAAAATGAAATTTAATGGATTCGTTTAACCACCTTCCGTCCCTAGGACATACCTGTACTTCCTAGGAAACAAGTACAGTAGCTATACCAGGATCATGGCAACAGCTGCTATCAATTTTTAGAGCCAGTGATCCTCTTTCCTGTAAAAGTGTTCTGAACGGCTCTAAAGCTGCCTGATCATTTTTACAGGGCATGGAAGGGGCCCGCCTCCCACCACTGTTCCCAGGCTCTCCCGTGACATCGGGGCCAACAGTCAGTTGGACCGGCTACGACAAAGGAAAAGAAAGAACACCTATTTCTTCCCCTCCTCTGTGATGAATGAAGCTGTGACCTGTATTACGTTACTTCCCTTTTCGGTGTTTTTTTTTACTAGCCGTTACTGGCTAGGCAAGCATCTGACCAAACCGAAACCTTGAATATGATCAGCTGCTTATAGAGTAGAAAAAATACCTCGCTATAGGGCCTATGATGATTTCTTCACTAATAGGCATTATCACTAATATTTCTGTATCTATGATATAAAGAGGTAATTGCACTATCCATAAAGTTTAACTTCTGATCTTGATGTGTGCAGGATTGAGTACCTTGAAAAGAGTAAACAACTAGAAAACCAACTAAATGAGCTCAAGCTTGAAATTCAAACCCTGAAGCACCAGGATAGGCAAATGAACGCATTATCACTTTACAATGGCAACCTTAGGTACAAGTATAATATGCAGGTGAGTACAACCTTGTACAGACAGTCCTATTGGTGTAATATGCTCCCCTGTATAAACACACAGCTATCTTTCCATAGCCAGAGTAACCAACAAAAACATAATTTGCACAAATTAATTAAGAAAAAAAAGACAACTGATGAATGGTATACAACAAAGAGGTTAATTAACCAAAAGTGGAGACCTGCATACCTGAGGTTTTTTGAGTTGGGACCCCACTAAGTAGCAAGTGTTGGAATTCCAAAATTATTTAATGCAAAGAGCTTGCCCCTGCAATATCATCTTCTGGTAGGATATGTTATTGCCAAGTGAAGTAGCATTTTTTTTTCAAAGCACCCACAGAAATTCTAGAGATCTGGAGGTTTGAAATAAGGTAAAACTATTTAATTTACTAGTAATAGTCAGATGCTGTGAAGACCTGTCTCTTCTGCAGGACAAATCATAGATTTTAGGAGCACAGGCAATCAAGAATCATAAACATTATTATTATTGCCATACTGGAAAAATCTGCATGCATATACAGTATTTCAAAGCACAACTCTATGCCTAGTTTGTAGACTGATTTGGTCATCGTTAAATAACACAGCACATCTGTCAATCACCACAATCCTGAAGTTACCTCTGTAAAGTATACAATGCCATTGTATCATTTATCAAGCAGGCACAATATCCACTTAGTTTAAAGTTTTGTTACATTTTTTTGCATAATTACATTGGTCAAACTTGGACCAATGTAAGGATGTATGTGCCATACCTGTGGAATCCTTGTGGAAGACAAAAATCTCTGTATTAGGAACTCCTATTATCTGATTGGATGAAGTGGTGATCATGACTTCGCTGTCCTGCCTCTCTATCTTTTCTAAGCTTAGAACGCACTGCACTACATTGAGAAAATGCAAAGCGTTCCCTGAATGGCACCTGTGCCGAGCCGCTGACCTCCTGTGTTCACAGTGCAGCTGCTCAACACAGGAGTTGGAAGCTAGTGAAGAATAGATTACTGCAGTAGTGGTACCTAGTACAGTTATTTCCAGCTTCCACAGAGATCAGCCAGGTATGACATGTACATAATTATATTGGTCCAGTGTAGCAATGCAACTCTTCACACTGGCAGTGTTTGCTGATAACTTGCATTTAAAGCTATATTAGGGAGGCATTGATGAAAAGAGTTTTACAAGCAGCAGCAGTTTTCAGGTAATGGGATACACATAATTTCACATAACTTGGTTCTATATACCCTCCAAAAAATGCTAATTTCAGCTTTAAACTGTGGTATGTCCTACTGTAAGAAATAAGTTCTTTTGTTTATTCCTTCAGTAATCTAGATAACTGAGATGATTTTTAAAGTTTGAAGCTGAATAATTTTTCTGTATGCATAAGTATATGTAAATTCCTTCCTTTTTCAGTTTTGAGTTGCAATGTGTGCACTCTAGGTGTCCCTTCACATCACACTGCACAATAAAATACACTGCAATGCACTGTAAAGGAATGTGTAGTGGCACACATTTTTATATGGATTGCATTGCACTTTTAAGTCAGTTGCATTGCATTTACATTCCTTGCCATGCATCCGTTGATAGGAAACCATTGTTTTCTATGTGCACTTGCAGCGACCTGTATGTATTCAAATGCAGGACACAGGGCATGGTGTGTAAAGTCCCTAGGAAAGCTGGTGCCACATTTCAAACTTAAGTTTCTATCCATAATGTGCATTCCTTTTGAATTGCAAAACTTATTTTTTTACAGTTGTCAGCAGTTTTTAACTTGCCTAACCACTCCAGGTGTTTGAGAACTAAGGGTGTGGTTCATAATAAAGTTCTCCTAACCCATATCTGTACTTGTGAAGCAGACACCCATGATTGCCTAGCCTGCTTTGATATTTGTAATCCGCGATGCTATTGAAAGAAAATCCTGCTCATAAATGTCCGATTTGTATTTTCTTTTTTACTTTGTGTACCCAATAAAGAGATGGTGAAGGATTCATGTCAGAATATTTTTTACATTTTTAAAAAGTATAAATACTTGTATTAATACTTTCCTTTAATCTTAGGATACTCTTTTGATGCAAACTTGGCAGAAAGAACCTACAAGTCCTTACTGCATTCCTCCAGTGTACTCAGTGAGTACTGTTCGCAGCTGTCCCACTCCAGAGAGAGAAGCTTATTCTCACCCTATAAGGACCAGTCATACTTTACCTAACTATGCCACTGGAAGAGGAGAAGCCAGACAGAATGTCAGGAAGGTAAAACTTCTGTTCTTATGCAGGGTTTGGTTTAAAATTTTAAGGGGAGTATTAAAATAAAAAAAAGTCATATTTAGAGTATGTGTGTAAACCAATTGTAGCAGTGGTTCCCTGGCACCTGAGATTCATTCTAAAGGCTAGACATTTTTATCCTAATACATTCCCAAAATGTTGCAGTAGTAGTATCGCCCCCTCACCCCCCTATATACTTATCAGAGTCCTATCTCGATACAGCACTGCCCTCTGTTTCTCTCCTCAGAGACTGTCATTCAAATCCTATGAGGAGAAGGGAAGGAGTGGGGCCGAGCTGCGCTGTGTGTGCCTATGGACGCACATAGAATGGTTCAAGAGCAAGCGCGTATGTGTGCCCCTACAGCAAGCAGCTTGCTATGGTGGTGCACACAGAACAAGAGGAGTGTACAGTGCCAGCCGGGGATTCCCTTTCATGGGACTACATGTTTTTTGCGCTTTTTCACTGGGGCTTCACCAAAACCTTTTTAGCCAGGCTCTTTATGTTCAGCTGACTGTGGTATTGAAATATGCAGGTTTCGAATTGCCCTGCTGGCCTCCTAGTTTTCCCTACCAATCTTGTGCTTTGGAAGGATTCACGCTCTCTGCATGACCTTCCTTCCAAAGCTCTTATATTTCTTAAGGGTCCTGCTGGTCCCCGTGCCCAATTATAATCTGCACATAGAACAACGCAAACTTCATTTGGCACTCCCAATGGCTTCCGACGGGGACACTTTATTCCCCTAGGCTGCTGGGTGGACTGGTGGTTCCCAACCTCAAACACTAATACTCTGCAGACCATATAACCCCACTCGCTTTGTTCAAGGCAATGTCTGAAATAACTATATAGGTACACTTGGCAATTTCCGAGTCCCCCCCTTCCCTATATATAACCTTCTCTGGATGCCTCCTATGCATCAACCTCAACTCCAAAATCCGTCATTGCTCCACGCCTCTGGGACTCCGTAAAACATTCTGGTAATCTCATATCTTCTCATCTTCCTTTAATAGGTATTCTCAAAACACCACAATTCTTCCCACCATATGATAATCTGTTGACTTTTCTCTGGTGCCAAAGGAAAGGGGTTGAATACATTTATGAACTCTTCACACTGGACAGCATCAAATATTTCAGCTACCCCTGGGAACACTGGGACCTACCAGCCTCATAGGCTTTTCGTCAACTTCAGATTTCGCATCACGTTAGAGGCCTCATTAAAAACTAGCCTAGTCCCCGAGGCTAGCTCTTTTGAGAATCAGTGCTGAAAGGATCCATATTTAAAGGGGCTTATCTCAGATATTTATGAATACCTCCAGCTTATAGAAACTTTTGTACGTGATGAAACGGGAAACTGACCTGGGCAAGACCCTGGATCAGGCAATTTGAAACATTTGGTTGGCCGCCCCAAGTGTTCTCAAAATATCTTGGCTCAAGAGAATGTATTTAAATCTCCCGTTGGTATATGAACCCTGATTGCGTGTCCCATTTTGTCCCCAACGTGTCCCTTTGGGGCTGTAGGGAATGGGGTACCTTACTCCAGCGATCAGTACTGTACACCTTTAGCAGCTTTTTACAAAGACCAGTGGAGATGGGTGGGTTTTCTTTTCCTGGCGGCTTGTCAAACACTACCTAAGGCCTGATGTCAGCAGTTCCTCCACTTTGCCAAGGTTAGGCACCAACTCATGGGGATTATGGTGCACAAAAAGCTCACCTCCTTTCTGAACGATAGGCATGCAGATTTACACCTGAACACCTCTTTGCTCTCAACCTGAGGACGCTGATGCAGCCCTCAGTGTGTTTATGTGGTGATCTCCCATTGGACTCTCCATTCCCCCGCCCCCCTCTACTTTTTGTTTTGGGCACTTATAGGCTTTTAGTCCACAAGCCTGTTTGGAGTGCTGGCACCTTCTCTTTCCTAAGGTTGTAGGCAGCCCTGATCAAGACCCCACGGGTTCAAGCAATCTCCTACGCAATTGTATATCCGGTTTTTGGTTGTATGGCTTACTTGGACCGTTATTGTATCAACAGCCACCTTGACTTACACTGCTCTCGTCATTCGCCCACTGGCCCATATTATCTTATGTTTATATGTATTACTTTTGATATTGAGATTTTGCGCTGTATGTTATTTTTGAAAATCTCAATAAATATTTTGTAAAAAGAAAAGGATTGAGAAAGGCTGAGCTAGATTAGTACAGGTTTGTGATCAGCAGTAGCCGCCAATATCATATAATTCACAGCAACAAGTCACAGCTAGTTTAGGCTGCTGCATTATATTTATGATCAATACATTTGGCATTGAAGAGGCCTTCTGAAAAGATGTGGACCTAGGTTTTAACCTGTAACATCTGCGGTGTCTGATAAGGTCTCTTCTTGCTGAGCCACCTGGGATGCCTGAGACTGGAGGAAACATGGGCGTGTGCTTACTGCACGTCACTTCCAATTTCAAGCTGTCTGGGCTGTGGAATGCACACCAGCTCTGGGGACCATCAGAGCAGAGTAGCAGCATTCTTAATGTATTAGAATGAGTCTTTATGGTGCCTAGAGAGAGCGGCACCAGACCCTGTGAGTGGCATTTTGTGATTTTTTTTTTTTTTTTTTTAATAGAGTTCATATGGTAGACCCCCCCCTCAGTGTGATTTAGATGTGAGCATTTCTACAGAAATATGGAGCCACCAATAGTGGTGGTTATTTGGAAGATCCCCCTGCAGACTTGTGTTACATTGATCAAAGCACTCTCTGACCTTTTTACTAAAGGGTCCAATATTTCTGCAGAGTGTGAGGAACACTGGGTAGAGTACATCTGAAAAGATACGCTAGCAGAGGTCAATGGCCAAGGGAAACCAGGAAGGGCTGCTGTTAAGCAAGTGTTATCATAGAAAAGAAAATAAATCCATGCAGATGTCAAAGTATAAAAATACTCAGGCTGCAACATGGGAGCAGAACTCAGATGTGATCTTACACACTGCAATATCATTGTGATCCCCATCTGACTATATCCTGTATTATAAAAGAAACAGGATCTTCCAGGGCTGGGATTACATGGCATACGATTTTTAAAACAAACAAAATACAGTGGCATGATTTAGGGAAATAAATTATGGCAGTTAAAGCAGAGTTCTAGCCTTTTCTGTGTTTATTAAAAGTCAGCAGCTACAAAAAGTGTAGCTGCTGACTTTTAATAAACACACACTCACCTGTCCAAGGATCCAGCGATGCGGCCACCCGAAGCTTCGATCCTCATCCTCTCCCTTCAGGGGCGCCGACATCATTAGTGTGGGCACCCAACTGTGACAGCTTGTGGCTACACAGCTGGGTGCGCACTGCACGAGTCACGCAGCACATCTTGAAAGGCCGGGCAATCTTCTGGGACCTGTGACGTGTCCCAGAAGATTGCAGGGAGAGAGGGGGGAGAGGAGAAATTCAGCGCTGTATTCCAGCAGCAGGTGCACCTGTAAGTGCAGTAAACAATCTGTTTGTGCCACCTTGGCCCAACTATAAATCTGGAGTTCAGCTTTAAAGCTGCAGTTTATATATGGATTTATTTTACATTGGTCCAGTTTGAAACAATGTAAGAATGCATGTGCTATATCTAGCCAATTCCTGTAAAAGCTGGAATTCACTGTAGCAGACTCTGCTACTACAGTGATTCCTGCTGGCTTCTGGACCTTGTGCTGAGTGGCTTCCCTGCTGCTTACTCAACACAGCCACCATTCAGAGGACATTATGCATTTTCTAAATGAATGCAAATAATTCTCTAATTTTAGTTGGAGATCATGATGTCACCACCACATCTCATCCAATCAGAGAATGCTTCACATTCACTGAGAAAATGTAAAAGGGTTTCTCTGAAAGGTGCCAGTGCTGAACAACCCAATGTGTTGACAATGGCAGCCACTTCTCATGGGACATGGAAACCAGGAGTAATCACTAATAGCGATGCCTACTACAGTGATTTCCAGCTTCCACAGGGATCAGTCAGGTATGGCACATAATGCCATATATAAAATTCTGCTTTAAATTATTCTAGTAGGAAACAATATATAAAGACCCTAATGATAGTAAATGCAACTTACATCATTTCACCGCCCTGCTTTACACTATAAAATTTCAAAAAAATGTTGTACTTTAAATGCATAAACGAAAAAATGGGCAATTGATTGTTGGCAATTTATAGCCAATTCAGCTTAATAAACATCTATAGAAACAAGAAATGTAGGTGCTAATCAAATGTTTTATTTTTCAGGTTGAGAAATATAATCTGGACATCATATATATTTAAAATGGAATTTGAGAGCAGTTTGATCTGTCACCAAGCCACTATGCTAAGATTTCAAGAATGATTCCAGTGTTTTGCATGTCAGGTGTAAATAGTTTAAATACTAATGTATTTGAGTGTGATCTTGTATGAATAAGAAACCAGTTGACTGTTTAAAAAACCCTGGTGTCCAGGGTTATTAGGGCAAAGAATTGGTAAACTATGACGGTCTTCTAAAATGGGGTTGACCATTTGATTTTAGCAATGTAATCTTTTGTTTACAAGAAGGTAAAGCCCCCAACACATATGGATTAAAGCGGAACTTCACCCAAAAGAGGAGGTTCCACTTGTTTGCATCCTCATCCCATCCACTGACACATTTGGCACTTTATTTTTGGGGGGAAAGCAGGTACCTGGTTTTGACAGGTACCCGCTCCCCCACTTCCAGTGAGATATGCTGCGGCAATCTGAGCTGGAATTTCGTCCCTCCTCCTTCCCCTGCAGTCTTTTGGGACACATCACAGGTCCCAGAAGTCTATGGGACCATTCACAAGGTGCAGTGAGATAACTGGCTGTGAAGCTGTAGCTTACGATAATGGCGCCTACACCCAAAGCTGATTGAAAAATCAGCTCAGGTAAGGACATCATTCGATCCCTGGACCAGTAAGTCTCCTTATATTTAAAATTAAAAGCTACAATATTTGTAGCTGCTGACTTATTTTATTTTTTATTTTTTTTTTTTATGCGGGGAGCCTGGAGCTCCTCTTTAAATTGTCAGCCTTTATTTTGAACAAAAACACACAAAAAAAACACAATTCAGAAAAAAAAAAAATTGGAGAAACAGCAGTAGATTTAGCTTCATAGGGGCCTATTTATTCAAGTTTATACATTCCTCTCCCACACAGTCCATTTTTTCACACCTCACTTCCCACTCCACTAAAAAATGTATCCCTGTACATCGATTCCCCATGCAGGAAATTTATACAGTACAAGCTTCAATAGGTGGTATCCTGCTTTTAGATTTACAAAGCGTGACAATGTGCTGGATTTTATATCCGACTTAACTCATGCTGTATTGATCTGTTTTGGCAGAGAACTTGAATTTTTTATTTTGTATAACGGTTTACCTTAAAGTTTAATATATGTTTTGCAGGTATTGCAATAAACATTGCTGTAAATGTTAAACTGTGTGAAAATAAAATTTCTGTCTACATAAATGTTGCTATATTCTTTCACCTGTTGCCATTGTGCTTTCTTGCTTGCTACAAAAGATAATACAGATTTATGTTAAGCTAAAAAGTATTAGTTATTATCTTTAAGACAGAAGACCCCCTGTATGCCCCTCTAAAACCAGTTTTACCCTGTTGCTAAAGCTGGGTAAATGTTGGGTGAAAATAGTTTGAAAAAGGTCAATTTGGCAGGAATTGGCTGACTTTCAGGCCGTGTCTACATCAACTGGTCTAACAACTGGCTTCTGTTGAATGGGCATGCTGGAAAACCAGCATCCACCCAGCCAGTTGCTGCGAGTGCTGATCAGTGCGTTTTAGCTGGGGGGGGGGGTAGCATACAATAAGACAGTGGGGGAGATCCTTACACTAACATTGCTTGTGTTAATACAGCAATCGCTCCGTTTTTTTTTTCGTTCAGCCCCCTGGATAGTGTGTCCGCATTCACACGCGAGCATTTTTCAGCTTATTTCCCTGTGCTACACCAGCAACATGCAGAATCCCATTCCTTCTAGTTGTCCCTGTTCACACTAGTGTGCTTAGTCACCCTATACTCAAAATAGTACACAAGGCTTTTATTTTGAGCATATCCTGGTGGTTTTGGCTTTAGACCGCAAGCACCTGTAAAAGGCGCTATAACAATGTATTTACACCCGAAGAACTCCTCCCCTCCCCTTGCCCAGGCCAGGAAACAAATGCCTGAAGCTTTATAAAAAGGCAAAATCCTCAAAATCACCAGGAATATGGTTGTCTGAGGTGAGAATGCAGGCTAAACGCTTGCCTTTCTTAGGTTTGTGATTCCCCTGTCCAATAAGTGCCTTAGTGCTTAGCAAGGGTGACTTGATTGAAAAAGAGTGTGGGTAGGGTTTAGACCTTAAGAAGTCATGGCAAAAAAAGGAGAGCTTTCTGTATAATAAAGCCACCAATTCACTTTGGAAGCCAAACCAAACAGGCAATTTAATTAGAAGAAGTATCGATATGTGCCATCATATTAGAGCAATTACATAATGTACAATGCAGTGAGATGCTGACAGCTGCCTTAGCCTCTTAACACATACTGTATTCCTTCATGTAAAGCTCTTCATGAATGTCTACATCAACTTTATTTTTTTATTTACCAATTTAGGTATTTTAACAAAACGGTCATGTCTTAAAACAGTTTTTAAGACATGACTTGTTCAACCTAAAAAATTCTCTCTCTAAGGGAAGGCGTTTGTGTTCTCTCACAAAAACCATTGCTTGTTGAGTTTACTGGGGAAAAGAAATAGCCAGAGGATGGACACTAAAGTGTGTTGTTAAATTTTGAATATCAGACCTGGGGGTAGCAAGTCTGTAGCATACGAACATTTAATGTATAGGGAAACAGTTGGCTAACAAAAAAACTGCTAAAGTTCCATTATTCTGCAGTCTAAAAATTAAAAATGTATGAAAAGCTATTTTTATTTTAGTCTTGAGATCTGTGAGGCTGATGCCAAAATACATTAGTGATTTGCATATAAAAGCTCATAATACTAAAGGCAGTCAAGTAAAATCAGACAATGAAACATTTTATATTGCATCTATCACTAATATGTAAGCGCAAGTCAATGCAAACATTGCTAATTTCTAGGATTGCAGCCATCAATGGAAGGTTTCCATGTGTTGTAGGTGGGATACTAATCATTGTACAGATCAGTGTTGTCTGCAGTGACCTAAGTGTTCCAAGCCACTGGTCTGGTATGAACAAAGTTTTTTGTGGAGGAAACAAATATAACCACACTGACTACATGCTTTCACAATGTACTTCCCTAAACACTTTGGGGAAGCCTTCAACCCAAGTGCTTTAACCAACTTTACTGTCCAATAGATAGATAAGTGTAAATATCCTTTTGGTTGCACAAAATATTATATTCCACAAAAATATAATTTTATGTATTTCTTAATAAATTAAAAAAAAAAATTGTCATACAGTGCATATCAAACACTAACTTATTTAAACAGTTGTCCACCACCTTGCAGTTAGATCAGGTAACTTCTGAAACATCAAGTTCTTTAAACCAAGTTTTACTTGGCAATCCTTCAGATGTTCTTTAAAATCAACTCTAGTGGTCTAGAAAAATGGCATAGTGGCGGCCAACATGGTTCCAGCTAAATAACTGCTCAGTGTATGTTGTAAACATCCTCCAACATTTTGATAAAAAAGTCAAGACTAAACTGTAGTCAAATAAATAAGTAAAACTTAGCAGTGAGGCACACTTGCTGTAAGGTGTTGAAAAGCTACTCGAATGTCTATTCTTTTTCTATGGAAAGGATAAAATTCAAAAACAAAAATTTAAATCTTTCAAAAATCATAAAACATCTGTAGTTATAAAGTCCTTAATTATTAAATGTCAGGGTGTTAGCATGAGTAACTCCTTCAGCAATATATTGGATTAACTTCACTGGATAATGTTATACAGAGAGGATTCAAAAGTTCTTATTTTGGCAGTTGTGATGGAAGAGCACTCCTCCAAAATAGCCGTTATAAATACAAAGGCTGACTGCTCTATATGTCTGAAAACCAAGCATTAAATTGTGGAAAGATATTGAAGTCTATAGTGAACAAGCATTAGTGTAAAGTTTCTCTTATTCTAGCTTCTCATCTCCTTCTTCTACATCTTTCAAGCTCAGAACTTCCAAGGTGCCTTTTCCTTTGGTCTCGCATCGTATCAGCTCATCAATTTCCCGAAAGCAGCCTGGATCAATCAAGCACACCTAAGTGAGGAAAACAGCATATTTTAAATCACAACATATTATTAACATACACAAAAAAGTATGTTTTTTTGTACACCATCATACATATGTAAACCATCATGGAAAAAAACATGGCTAACATTAACGTGTGTATATTTAACTTTAGAAATGGGTTATTAAGACCCTTTTTGTTATAAGGAATGTAAATAGAATACATTTAGACACAAACATACAGGGTAGTCTCAGAATAGTTTTTTTATTTTGTTCAGAGAAGTGCTGGTTATGTACTTAATAGTCTATTCATATTATATGTAATTTTTTTTTTAAGGGCACATACGGCTTCAGTAGCATATTTGGATTCATATATTGTTAGGTTTAACCACTTCAATAACGTAGGTTGTTCATGAAAGTCCTTAGGTTGAAGTGGTTTTACCGGGATGCCTGCACCTGCAAATATCAACCTGGTATCAAAAGATTTGCAGCCGGTGATTCCCTGTTCAACAAAAGCGATTTGAGGGGTTGGTTGAACAGCCACTTGATCACTTCTGTGGGCTGCTGCCTTTCCTGGGCTCTGACGTTTTATTGCGGAGCCCGGGAGCAATGTGACCGGCAGGGACAGCATCACTACACAGAGTGAGGGGAAATTATGTTGTTCCTCCCTCTCTGTGACCCCAAAAATGACAAAGATTTTGTCACTTCCTGCCCTAGCTCTTTGTTTACCCCAGATCTCTTCATAAAGAGGACCTGTCACGGCCCATGCTGTTACATGGGACATTGTTCATCCTAATTGAAAGCAATAAAGTTATTATATGAAAGATCAGACCATGTAAAAAAAAAAAGTTTTAGATAAGAAAAAAAATTTAAAGTGCCCCTGTCCCCCAGTACTTATGCGATAATGCAAACACAAAGGTACGTAAGCATACATATGTAAACAGTGATCGAACCACCCGTGAAGTATCATTGCGAACAGCAGAGCGAGAGCAATAATTCTAGTGCTAGACTTGCTGTGCATCTCTAAACTGGTAACCTGTAAAAGGCGTTTAAAGCGTTGCATATAGAGAATTTTAGGGACTGTAGTTTGGATCATTCCACAGGCGGAAGTAAATTTAAGGTGTGACATGTTGGGTATTTACTAGGGGTAACATCATATTTTACCAAAGAATTGGTATATTGTGTTTGTGTGCAATAAAATTCATTAAAAAGTATTTTTTCTGAAAAAACTGCATTTGAAAAACAGCTCCGCAAATACCTCGTATTCCAATTCATAATGTTTTCTAAGTAATTTTATAGCAAAAAAAATGATTTATGAGAAGTGTCAGAATTGGCCAGATATTGAAGTGGTAACATTTGTAAAAACTTTTTTTTTTTTTTACCCAAAGTGTACCCAAATCTTTGAAACACAAAAAGAATCATAAAACATGCAATGATTAAACTATGTCAAGCTGAAAACTTTTTTCTAGTGTGGGGCAAAGTGGGAAAAGATTACGACCCTTGTCTGGTTTTTACTGCTATTGGGGGCTCAGCTTGAATCTACCCTTATGTTCTATCCTATAGACAACAGTTTCACCATAATTCTGCAACAGAGACACAGACACAATAACATTTCTTAGGAAATCCATATAGTTCTATAAATTTGGTGCCATAGGTGATCATATTTAACCACTTTAGCCCCAGAGGATTTGGCTGCTCAATGATCAGGCCCTATTTTGCGATTCGGCACTGCGTGACTTTACCGGACAATTGCGCGGTCGTGCGACGCTGTACCCAAACAAAATTGATGTCCTTTTTTTCCCCACAGAGCTTTCTTTGGGTGGTATTTGATCACCTGTGTAATTTTTATTTTTTTAACATTTTAGGCCAATTTGTTTTCTGCTACATATTTGTGGTAAAACAAAAAAAAAAAAAACAAAAAAAAAAAAAAAAAAAAAAAATCGCAATAAGCGTATTTTGATTGGTTTGCGCAAAAGTTATTGCATTTACTAACTACGGGAAAGATTTGTCGTTTTTATTTATTTTTAACTAGTAATGGCGGTGATCTGCGATTTTTTTTGCGGGACTATGACATTGCGGCGGACAGGTTGGACCCCGAGCTGACATTTTTGGGGGTTCCAGTGACATCACTACAGTAATCAGTGCTATAAATATGCACTGTTACTGTAAAAATTACACTGGCAGGGAAGGGGTTAACATTACTGGTGATCAGTGGGTTAAATGTATCCCTAGGGGCGTGATTCTGTCACAGACATGCGATCCTATATAGCAGGCAGGGGCGTAACTACAGGGGTTGCAATCGCTACCGGGCCCCATGCTCCAGGGGGCCCGGTAGCAAACCAGTGGGTGAACTTCCAGGATCGTAAAGGTCACACTTGCGACCGGACCCTGGCATTGCACCACTGTGGGGAGACCCCAAGATTGCAGGAAGGGGGCCCACAAGATTGCAGGAAGGGGGCCCACTGCAGAACCTGCTGCGGGACCGTAATAAAAGGCCATGCAAAGAGTGTAAAGAGCCCCAGGATTAGTGGGAAGAGCCCTGGGCTTGAAGGTAAGGGCCCCGGCCAGGGGTCTGGGGGGCCCTTCATGGTTTCTTGCATCAGGGCCCTGAAGGTTCTAGTTACGCCTCTGATAGCAGGATCACATAGCCTCTATGATCACTTCAGGGAGAATGACAGACGGCTGTGTTTACATCAGCCGTCTGTATTTCTCCCTCAGCTACGGGAAATTGCGAGTGGCCGGCGGCCATCGGAGCCGCCGGTCCCACGCACTAACTTCCCGACTAAAGAGCGGGGGGCGGTAGCCGCCGCCGCACGCTCGCCCCCTACAGCCTCCTGAGCGAGCGACATAGTACTACGTCACTTTGCCCAGGAGCGCCTGCCTGCCGCAGTAAAACTGCAGCGGGCGGGGTTAAAATGTTTTAAAAAAAATTGACCCAAAAATCAATCTACTTTGGTTTTATTGCTTAATAAGTACAAGAGTGATCTAAAGCATTGATATTCGTTGCCCAGAGATTTATGGGAAGTAGGGTATTATTTCTGTTGATTTTCTTAACAACCCTGTAATTTCCCATTCCACTGGTTACTGCCCAATGAATTCTATGGTAAAGAAGATATGGATCTGTACTGTAGTGGACATATGGTGGTGCACTTCTTTGAGACTGGATATTTATTTTATAAAACTTAGGGGTACTGATACACTTATTTCCTCAGCACCTCAAAATCTGCTCTACTTTTCTGAACTCACGTGTTGTAGAACTGCTCCATGTCAAAGCTTTGATAAATGGAAAGAGAGAAAAAAAAAAATACTACAGTATGTAGTTAGACGACTTGTCTTGAACATGGCCTTAAAGGATAAGTTCATCTTTTAACAAAAAATAATAATTGCACATTTTTTTAATACGCATTTATTATTTTTTGCTTCTGAAGCCTGTAAAGCAGGGATATGCAAACTATGGCCCTCCAGCAAAACTACAGGTCCCATCATGCCTGCCTCTGTGTGTCATGCTTGTGACTGTCAGTCTTGCTATGCCTCATGGGACTTGTAGTTCTGCAATATCTTGAGGGCCACAGTTTACATATCCCTGCTGTAAAGCATTGCACCAGAGATCAGCAGATTGCTGGTGCCATGCAGGTCTCCTGCAAATTGGTCATGGTATCTGTGTGCCCATACATTCCGTACGGGCAAGCAGATACAATCTGACAGTAAGAGAGAATGAACTACCTTTAATGCTTTAACCTTTCACTTATAAAAAATTGTGTTGAATGAATAGTGTAACTGCTATTGTTTATAAAAGAAACAATATACAAGATCGAGACTGTGATTTTTTTCAGCCAGTTCTAAGTAACAAAAACTATTTTTCTTATCAAATCTGGAACTTAAGCTGGACCACTGGCCCTACTGAAGATTGGTGCTCGCAGAGTCCCAATGATGTCATGGCATTCCCCCTAAAGTAGAGCCATTTTTGTTGTATTGTGCTGCTAAAATGTCTTACAGAATATTAACTAGTAAAACTGGATTTTTACCAAAGTTAGGGGTTCCTGTTCATTGCAAGTTTACAATCATGCTACCTCAATTCATCTTTTTGTTTTGATTTACAGTAGGCTGGGTACATTTCTCTTTCCAGCCAACACAGTTTATTATTTTCATTAATGTGTGCTGCTTGATATGATGAAATCATCTAAAGAACCGGCTTATCAGGTATATCCATCACTTTATTCAAATGTATGTGTGTAAGTATTAAAAGCATATCAAAAGCCAAATCTTTTTGTAATTTGAATAGAATGGAATAGTGTGGAAACCCCTGGCAGATATTTCTATGTTCCTGCTGGGGAGATTCACTTGATTTGTTTTGGTGACCTCCAATACTGGGGCAGAAAGTTTTGGGAAAGCCAACATTTTTGCAGGGGTCACCAGAACAGAAATAAAGGGGGAAATCTTCCAATGCATACACCTGTTTCAGGTACAACTAATCAAAGGAGATTTCCTCCCAGCTTGTAGAGACTTGATTTTCTTTCCTGTTGTGCATCTTGGACAAGTGGAATTTCCCAAAAAGAGCAATCATAGAGCTAAAGAAAGCAGTAACTTTTGAGTAAAACTCTGCTTTAAGAAAAACTTTAAAAACATCCCAATTCAACTTGAATTTATTGTTAATTCTTGGATTTTAAATAAAATCCTAATTTTAATTTCACAAAAAAGGCCCCATTTACGCTAGTGCTATTTCTCCTGTGATGCGCTGCAAAGCGTGATAATGGAAATCCCAATATTCTCCATGGTACCCATTTACATAAATGTGATTTTTGAAAAAAGGTGCAGGTGCTTCTTTTGGTGCAGTACAGTACATTTTGGCACCATAAAGGTCTATAAGAACGCATGAATGTGTTTTTGGTGCATTTTTGACAGAGTTAAAGTGTTTGTAACCCAAAGAAAAAAAAAAAATGGATCCTGTTCCCTTAAAGCATGTTATGCACGACAGTGCTTGTGCTGTGTAATTTGGCGCCCCTTATCACCTGAAATACCTGGCTGATCCTGCCTGGCTATGCCCTCCCCCATGTAAACTGACCACAGTTTATCATGGCTGCTGAGCTCAGACAATATGGTCAGTTTATCTGTTATCCACAGCTCTGCTCTCCTGTTTACTCCTCTTTCCTCCCCGCCCCCCCAGTCCCTGCCTGTCAGTTCCGCCCACTCCAGGATCCTACCCCCCTGCTGCTCTCCTATTTACTGTAAAAGCATGCCATCCCCTCTGTTCTATAACACTTTGTGTCCCTGTGCCTGTGCTGTATAACAAAGATGCCGATTATACCTTAGAGCATGTCCCGGTGCTCTCGTGACTCCTGGGATCTCTCTCCTCGGATGATGTCAGCAGCAGTGCTTGGCCCCACCTGCTATAGCCGTCAGCTGGGCAGAGGAGAGAGCCAAGGAGTCAAGTGAGCGACAGGAGACGCTCTGATATAAGGTGTGATCTGCAGTTTTTTTCTTAAAGAGCCAGGCACAGGGACAGAGTTATACAACAGAGAGGATGGCATGCTTATACAATAGTAGGTTAACTACCACTTGCCTACTGGGCAATTTTACCCCCTTCCTGCCCAGGCCAATTTTCAGCTTTCAGTGCTGTCACATTTTGAATGACAACTACGCGGTCATGCATCACTGTACCCATATGAAATCTTTACATTTTTTTCACACAACTAGAGCTTTCTTTTGGTAGTGTTTAATCACCACTGGGTTTTTTATTTTTTGCTAAATAAACAAAAAAAAAAAAAGACCAAAAAGTATGAAAAAAAAATAAAAAAAAAAAATAAAAAAGGCTATAAATATTGCAAACAGGTAATTTTTCTCCTTCATTAATGTGTACTGATGGGCACTGATGAGGCAGCACTAATAGGTGGCACTAATGAGGTTAATAAATAATAGTCCCCTTACATAAAAAAAAAAAAAAAAAATAATTATATATATATATATATATATTATACATACACACACATACATACATACATATATACACACACACACACACACACACACACACACACACACGTAGATATATATTTAATGTGTGTGTGTGTGTGTGTGTATATATATATTTTTATGTAAGGGGACTATTATTTATTAACCTTAGTGGGGATCGTGTACTCAGCAGTGATAATTTATCACTGCTTGTTAAAGCGCACCAGGGATTTTCATACTACGGTAATCTCGCTTTGTCTCACCAGATTACAGGCGTCCCATTCACTTCTACACAGATCTCAGCGAAAACAGTTCTCCTCTGATCACCCTGGGAGAACTGAAGTTCTCCGTTTCATAAAAATGGTGCCAGATGTGATCATTTTCCCCGGAGAACTGCAGAGAAGCTAACAGAGAAGAAAATTCACCCGTTCATAAAAGTACACCAAAATGTGCTATAAAAAAAACACTTAAAATGTACGATTATGCAGCACTAGTGTGATCCCAGACTTCACGTGTGAAAAGCATACTGGTCTAAAGCCAGTTGCAAACAAGCTTGCATGGTAAATCGCAGCGTTTAACCATGCAGACTAGTGTCAGGCTGGGTCACACTGAATTTGGAGCGGCTCACAGCAGGGGGTCAAGTGGGTCCCTGTGCACCATTTCAGGTCAGAATTTCTGATTGAATTGGGACCTGAAAACGGACCAGAAGACGCACAGGACTTTATGGAAAGTGGCTCTGCAGCTGACATGGAGCTGTGTGAACCGGCTCCATTGAAAGCCAGTCACAATCTCCTGTCATGTGAATTAGATTTGTGGAAACCAATTTGCAACAGTATGAACCCAGCCTCAACGTCAGCTGTGAAAGGGAGCAGTATGATATTACTTGTGTTTTTTATTTTTTTTTAAATTTGAAGTGTCATATAGTGGCATTTCAATAATGTCGCTGCACGGCAATGACTTAAAGTGATTGTAAACCTGAAAAACACTAATAATTTATTCATATAGTTTAATAGATATTACCTATACAAAGCATTCAAGCTTAGTTTGGTAACTTAAAGCAATCCCCTTTTACAGAAATCGTCCCGCTCTTCTCAACAGCATAAACCAGACAAGCAAAAAATTTGTGTCACCACTCCCCCTCTCCTGTGAGCGACAGGCTGTGCTGAAGACGAGAACAGCCCGAGCCTCCTGTAATACAATGCAAAAGGAAAGGGTGGTTTGCTTTCCTGCTCTCTCTGACAGGCTCCCTCAGATAACTCAGCAATGCAGCTCCAGTGATTTATGACATAGATGGTAAGCACAGGGTTAATGAAGTGATGCTGATCTAAGTCTGCTGACAGCCGATTATTGTCCTAGCTTGTGAATTGCTGTTTAGAGCTTTATCACTTTAGGCTGCAGGATTCCCAGGACATTTTACCATTGCCATTGGTCCCTTCCTGACAGCTTTCTCCTGATTAGCACAGATCCCGTGCCTTAAGCAGGGCAAGCAGAGCGGACACAGTTACTTACCCCTGTGTATTCCCCTGGATGAACCTAGGAGATATGCCTACAGGCAAACAGATATCAGAGAGCGGTGACATGCTCCAAGGCTGGAGGGTGTATATAACTGGGGGATTGTGCGACGTCACATCTCCACCTATTATTCTCCAGTCCTAAGCCCCTCCCACAGACCTGCATGTAAGGAAGGAGGGCTGAGACAAGCTTAGGGAGCGATTTTCTGAGGTACACTTACAGCTGTATGTACAGTATCTCACAAAAGTGAGTACACCCCTCACATTTTTGAAAATATTTTATTATATCTTTTCATGTGACAACACTGAAGAAATGACACTTTGCTACAATGTAAAGTAGCGAGTGTACAGCTTGTATAACAGTGTAAATTTTCTGTCCCCTCAAAATAACTCAACACACAGCCATTAATGTCTAAACCGCTGGCAACAAAAGTGAGTACACCTCTAAGTGAAAATGTTCAAATTGGGCCCAATTAACCATTTTCCCTCCCCGGTGTCATGTGATTCGTTAGTGTTACAAGGTCTCAGGTGTGAATGGGGAGCAGTTATGTTAAATTTGGTGTTATCGCTCTCACTTTCTCATACTGGTCACTGGAAGTTCAACATGGCACCTCATTGCAAATAACTGAGGGTTTGAAGAAAAGAATTGTTGCTCTACATAAAGTTGGCCTAGGCTATAAAAAGATTGCCAGGACCCTGAAACTGAGCTGCAGCATGGTGGCCAGAACCATACAGCGGTTTAACAGGACAGGCTCCACTCAGAACAGGCCTCGCCATGGTCGACCAAAGAAGTTGAGTGCATGTGCTCAGCATCATATCCAGAGGGTGTCTTTGGGAAATAGACGTATGAGTGCTGCCAGCATTGCTGCAGAGGTTGAAGGGGTGGGGTCAGCCTGTCAGTGCTCAGACCATACGCCGCACACTGAATCAAAATTGGTCTGCATGGCTGTCATCCCAGAAGGAAGCCTCTTCTAAAGATGATGCACAAGAAAGCCCGCTAACAGTTTGCTGAAGACAAGCAGACTAAGGACATGGATTACTGGAACCATGTCCTGTGGTCGGATGAGACCAAGATAAACTTATTTTGTTCAGATGGTGTCAAGCGTGTGTGGTGGCAACCAGGTAAGGAGTACAAAGACAAGTGTGTCTTGCCTACAGTCAAGCATGGTGGTAGGAGTGTCATGGTCTGGGGCTGCATGAGTGCTAACGGCACTGGGGTGCTACAATTACCTGAGGGAACCATGAATGTCAACATGTACTGTGACAAACTGAAGCAGAGCATGATCCCCTTCCCTTCAGAAAAAGGGCCACAAGGCAGTATTCCAACATAATAACGACCCCAAACACACCTCACATATGACCACTACCTTGCTAAAGAAACTGAGGGTAAATGTGATGGACTGGCCAACCATGTCTCCAGACCTAAATCATATTGAGCATCTGTGGGGCATCCTCAAATAGAAGGTGGAGGAGTGGAAGGTATCCAACATCCACCAGCTCCGTGTTGTCATCATGGAGGAGTGGAAGGGGACTCCAGTGGCAACCGGTGACGCTCTGGTGAACTCCATGCCCAAGAGGGGTAAGGCAGTGCTGGATAAATAATGGTGGCCACACAAAATATTGACACTTTGGGCCCAGTTTAGACAGACATTTTCACTTAGGGGTGTACTCGCTTGTTGCCAGCGGTTTAGACATTAATGGCTGTGTGTTGACTTATTTTGAGGGGACAGCAAATTTACACTGTTATACAAGCTGTACACTCACTGCTTTACATTGTAGCAAAGTGTCATTTATTCAGTGTTGGCACATGAAAAGATATAATAAAATATTTACAAAGATATGAGGGGTGTACTCACTTTTGTGAGATACTGTATGTTCACATTTAAATGCATTAATTTATGGCAAAAATTTATTATTTATAATATTTGGGTTTTCAGCCACTGTGCAGTAACTCACTGCCATTCAGTGCGCTGCAGAAAATAAAAAATGCTGCATTTTTCCATACTGCACACAACATCAGCATAGTGGTGTGAACGAGACACATAGAAAACAAATGTGCCCTAGCAGTGACTCTAAGGGAACCAGTGCTGAAAAATGCAGGTCACTGCACTTCAGAGTCAACAAGCCTTAATTAATGAGGTCAGCAGCTCATCTTAAATTGCTACTTTTGTGTATTTTTATTAAGAGCCAGCAGCTACAGTATGTGTAGCTGCTGACTTAAATTTTTTTTCTAGGGTGAAGATCTTCTTAAAGAGGTTGTAAACACCCCCCCCCCCCCCCAAAAAAAATAAAAAAAATAAAATACACAACCCTGTAACATAAAAGGCAGATTGAGCTAGTATGCATACCTACCTTAGAACAAAGCCCCCGCAGCGGTGCTTATATATCGACTGACATTTTCCCTGGAGTTACTCCCGGGTTCGCGGGCTCCGGCGCTGGAATTGCCCAGAACTGCGTTGACGCCACTCCCGCACATGTGCGCGGGTGCCGCAGTTAAGGGCACAGGGCTCGGAAGGATTGGTACACGCCAAGGAGATATTTACACTATCTATAGATAAGCCTTTATTATAGGCTTACCTATAGGTAAATTTTTGCAGAGGAAATTTACTTCCTCTTTAAACTGTTGCAGCTGACTCTCCTCTGAGTCATTCAGCAGTGTACATATGGATCAAAGTCTGAATATAATACAAAGCAATAAACCAGCTACCTAAAACTTTATAGTAGCAGACTCACACTCTTCAGAAGCTGGTTGCAGAAGGATAAAGTGAAATATTTATATTTTAAGTGATAGTAAAGGCTTGTGCATTTTTTTTTTTTTTTTTTAAATAACAAACATGTTATACTTACCTGCTCTGTGTAGTGGTTTTGCACAGAGCAGCCCCCAATCCTCCTCTTCTCGATCCACTGCCCGTGCTCCTGGCTATTCCCTCTTGCTGAGTGACCCCATAGCAAGCCTATTGGGGCACTCATGTGTGCTTGCTCCTGAGCTGCCTCTGTGTGTCCATAAAACACAGAGCATGGCTCGGCCCTGCCTGCCTCTTCCTCCACACTGGCTGTGATCGACAGCAGTGGGAGCCAAAAGCCAATAAACTCGAGCACCAAAAATGTTATATATTGCAACCAGCTTTTCATTTATTAGATATGGTGGTTGGATTAGCTTTGTTTTTTCGTTTTTAAGACTTTCTTTCCTTTAATTTACCATGTAATTCTGCCAGTAACGCACGTCCTGTTCTAGGGTGACAATACTCATCCATTCTTTATCTATGGAGGACAGGAAATACAGTAGGGCTACACCTCCTCCTCTCCTCAGCTCTATAACAGGGAGGAGTTCTGTAGTTCAAAGAAAGATTGGAACAATGCTAACAGAGTCCAAGCATAGGCAGAGAGCCAAGAAAGTTATCAGCTCATTAGGTATCTGGCAGGATCAACAGATTTTTATTTTTTTGCAATTATATAATAGATACTGTATGACAAAATATTTTTCGATGGTATATTTAACAGAACAAAAGAAGAACAGTTCGTTATGGTTTCAAACTATACTTACAATTTCCAGTTCCTGGTCAAAATCTTCACTTTCAACATGCTTAATTAATGGTTTCAGCTTTTCCTTTAGTCGTTTACCATCCTTGGCAGGAAGGATAAACCTCAATCTCATTTGAGCACGTTCAATCTGTATGGTTTCTTTGAGCTGTTTTATGACTTCCAAAGCCTGAAAAACAATGCACATATATTGTAACATTGACAGTCTACATGCTACACTTTCAGATTTTTTTGTTGTTTCGTAATTTTTTTTAAACTCCTGAACAAATGCAAACTTATGTATTTTATGCTTAGACGTAACAGGTGCAATACAGAGCTTCATGTAAAGATAACAGCACCACAAAGGCTAAAGTGTATAAGTGACTCCCCATATGAAGATATACAGAGGCCTCTATAAAGCCAAATAAAGTAGTATACAGTTCAACCCACAGGTGAACAAACCTGTATCACAAAACATGTGGTTTCCTCAAACAGACATATTCTGGTCCCTAACAAATAAAAGGGCAAAAGGAAAAGGAAGGGGGGGGGGGGGGTGGGAGGTTTACAAAACAAGATAGAAAAAGCAACAATAGAGGAAATAGGAACACTAAAGCTCCTACGCCTATGTGCTTAACAGATCCATGTCAAAGTTTGATGGAAGGAAGTGCATGGTTTAGGGATACCATGTTGCTATATGTTTATCCATTTGGTAAGGTTATGTACCATGTCCTTAGTGACTCTAGTTTGCCCGGCAGCAGTGAGGATGAAGACCAGGGATCCTCAGACTACGGCCCTCCAGCTGTTGCAGTACTATGAGGCATTGTAAAACTCTGACATTCACCGACATGACTAGGAACGATGGGAATTGTAGTTCCTGAACAACTGGAGGGCCATAGTTTGAAGACCCCTGACGTAGACCATTAAATAGAAGAGTAGGTTTAAAAAGGCGTGTACTTGGGGCGGGGGAGATCCCAGCCCCAAACAACTTGGTCAATATACACAACATTTTTGCTCTGAATTACTTAACCACAGGACATGTCTGTCAAACTTTGTAGAAAGTTCCCCACTGTCTGCAATCCTGCATGTATGCAATGGGCGATCCTAACAGGTACCATATACCACTGTATAAGACCTTGTAATTGGTCTCAGTTGCCAGTACATTAAGCGAGCCGACTTTGGCATTGGCCCACATATCGGATCAATTCTGGTCAGATATACCCATGCCTATGTCCAAAGTCCACTGTTGTGTATAGGCAGGTAGCTGTGAGTGGTGTCAGTAGATCTGTATAGATTGGGAAGATCAGGCTCAGGGCTTGGGGATCACTACAGGATCTCTGTTTTAAAGGAGGTAGGAATATTTCACATGACCCGACATAAAATATTTGAAAGTTTCACGTCTTTCTGCAACAGTGGGAAATGTTAACCACCATTCACCATGATTAACTTATGCAATTGTGTGGCTTCTCGCATAACCCAGACCTGGAGTGCCTAACTAGATCCCAGACCTGAACAGTGTCCTTCACAATGAAGGATAGTAAAACAAGGTCTGTTCATAGGGTTGAGTTGTGTGAGATTTTGTATGCAAAAAAGAATGGGTGTCAGGACTTGACAGCTCTCTGCTTCATAGGACAACCTTATTTTGTCTTCTTTCTATTGAACCCTTTGCTCCTCCTATCAACTTCCTGATTTAATCCATGCATCTGCCTTTCCGGTTTGCCAGATTATTCTGCTCTCTCCAGTCGGTATCATGCTCCTTGCATACCTGCTGCTGTCCTTATTTTCACTACCACTTCTTACTGACCCTTGGCTTGTTAATCAACTACCCTTCAGTCTGATCAAAATTCAATTACTTCCGATTACAGACCTTTGGCTTGTTTACTGACTACGCCTTTGCTTTATATCTACATGCTATATTTGCTACTGGAGTCCGGCTTGCTCACTTCCTGGTGGGGCGATCCTTAGGCTTGCAACCTGGTACTAACATGCAGCAAAACACATCTCCATCGTCAGGAGCTCTGGTGAATACCAGTTAGTGGTTAGACCCTCATGATCTGCTAGGGGGATCTGGCCTCTATTGTAACAGAATAACTTTCTGAGCATAGAATCATACAGTGTGAAACACAGTAGTTATTGTGGTGGTAGTGGGGAATAAGTTATTGATGCAACCTAAAAGGCATAATTCTGCAGAGGCTGCTGGAGGAAGTGGGCCAAGGCAGGCCGACAGAAAAAGACCAAAAAGACCAGCAATTCCTCATCATGCAGCACAATCCAATGGGGTTAAATATATTTTGGCTTGGCTCTGGAGGCATCATGGGCAGTTTCAGCGATGTAGTATTGTATAGAGCTGGTCGAGTGTATATTATAAAACAGTGGATGAATCTAAACTGGATCAGTCTATTTGCTGTACTGATGAAATCACTGAGCCAGCAGCTAGAAATTTCATCCCACATGTCCAGTGATAGGATAGAAGTGTAGGAAGTACTAAAAAGGTTAAAATGACAGCTGTTTGTAGCAGATTGTAGATATCTGTTACAACTTTCTGTTAAGTGAAAATGTAGAGTAGGTTGTCAAGTGGATCTTCCAGAAAGGATACTTAAAGTGGAACTTTAGTCAGAAAATGAAGTCCTGCTAGAGAACTTCAGGCTGGCCCTTTTTGCTGGTATAGCTATGTAGGACATTAAAAATAATTGTCTATACGGTTTAAAATCCAGTAATACACTGTTCCACCCTGCTCTGCACATGCTTAGTTGCTCTCCCATTTTAGGCATTTTTAGGCCAAACTGTTGACAGCCTTAAAGCAGAATTAAACCCTCCTATTCTATACGGCCAAGGAAGCTGCTTCAGTTTGATCTGCAACTGCCATTATGCTGCACATGTGATCAGTTATGACACCAGCCATTTGATGGTTTGACAGTTTGGTTGAGGACACAAGGAAATGTGACAGTAAGCAATCCCAACATTCCAGGAATGTAACTGTTTTTTGAAACTGTTAAATCAATGGGTTGAGTTCTGCTTTATGTTTTACTGCTGATCAGGGGCTCTGGGCTTCAGCAAAATGGCAGATCCAGGCAAGTAGAAACAGGAGGATTGCCAACTGTAACACTAGCTTGTGTCCTCAACCAAACTGTCGAATGGCTGGTGTCATACCTGATTACATACATAGCACCAAATAAAACAGTTGCAGAGCAAGTAGAAGCAGCTTTCTTGGCTGTAAAGGATAGGAGATTTTAATTCTGCTTTAAGGCTGTCAGCAGATCAGCCTCTACAAATTTGTCAGTGCCTAAAAATGGAGAGCAACTGAGCATGTGCAGAGTAGGGCAAGACCGTGTATTACTTAATTTTGAACAGTATAGGACACTTTTTTTTTCTTTAATGTCCTACATAACTATACCTGCAAAAGGGGCCAGCCTGAAGTGATCTAGCAGAACTTCATTTTCTGACTAAAATTACAATTTAAGTATCCTTTCTGGAAGATCCACTTGACACCTACTCTACATTTTCACTCAACAGAAAGTTGTATCGGATATCCACAATCTGCTACAAACAATTGTCATTTAAACTTTTGAGTACCTTAGAATGTATACTTCCTACACTTCTATCCCATTACTGGACATGTGGGATGAAATTACTAGCTGCTGGCTCAATGATGTCATCAGTGCAGCAAATAGACTGATCCAGTTTAGATTCATCCAAAACTATCTTAAACAGTAGACATTTTAAAAACATTTTTTTTATGTTTGGTTCAATATAAAGCATTTGAAAGCCCACAGACACACTACGGCAGTAAAGAGTCTGCTCATATTTAATCCCATAGGCTGCACACCAATAGATGTGAGGTAGGTCACAGTGCTCATAGTTCAGGACTAAACCACATTAGGAAATCTGAGTGTGGTATCATGATCAGTGCTACCACCCAGTTCAGACCTGATTCTATGTCAGGCTTGTACTAAAACATCTACCAGGGAGATTCTGTTACACATATGAGGAGAAATATAATAAAGAAGATAAGACATCAGCTCACATGACCTCATCAAAAGTGATCGGAAAAATAAATAAATAAATAAATAAATAAATAAATGTGCAGAATATCAGCACCTAATATCGGCTATCTGCCTAAAGGATTGTGGGAAAATCGGTATCGGCCCTGAAAAAACGATATCGGTAGATCCCTAGTACAAATAATAGCTATGTGTAGAAAGCTTGTTTCCTCCATAACGCCGGCCATACACAGAGTGAATTTCTTTCCTGCAACCACGTGTTGCAGGAAGGACATTTGCTAATTTCCCTCATCAACACAGACAGTGTTGATGCGGGAATCCCTCCTGCCAGGCCATTGTGTTCTCCTGGCGGAGGACGTGGAAAGCTGTCCCCCGCCAGAAGAAGACAGTGATTATTGCTATTGGCTACAGCAGCCGCTATCGCAGGTAAAAGCTGGCATGTTGGCTGTACCCAGGTTGTTTCATTGACTCGGTACATTTAGCCTGCCCATACATGGTTCGAATCTCGGCTGGTCCCTGCTGAACTGGCTGATATTCAAACCGTGTATAGCCTGCCTTAGTCAACTGAATGATAGTTGTAAATGCACATATATAAATAAAATGCAAATGAAAACCTGTACAACTTAATTCAGTGAAACCTGAAATCCTCTATATTGCTGTACTGATATCACATATTAATATTTTGTAAAAATTTTATGCCTAGGATTTCACTCAAACAATACATGATCTCCGCTATAAAGTATGTGCCACATTTGACCCACTTCAGTTTGCAGAGTTTTATAATGCCTAATGGTAATGACCTATCTGATGTAAGCCTACAAATAGGTTTCCTTTTCTCCAGTGTATAGAATGTTCATCATTAAACTGATAGTATTATATAAATCAACAGAACAATATCTGGCTCACAGGGCTGCCCCTCTCTTTCACTGTCTGAGGGCTGCTGTGCCTGGGTTCATAGGAATCTAATATAATGACATATCATTGTATTAATACAAGCTATATTTCAAAATGCATTTCATGTTTTTTTAAAGAATACATTACAAGATCAAATAATGCTTTGTTAGAGTTCTCCTTTATGTAACAATATTTCACTTACTTGTTGCTTTGTGCTCTTTGTGGCTTTCACTGAATAATGGACGTCTTTCATTGCTCTTTCAATGAGGTTCACAGTATATGGCCTTTTTGTCTCTGGATTAACACATTTTTCAGCCACAATGGTTGCAATATCCCGAAACATTTGCTCTAGTTGTGTACTCCGCTCTTTTTCAGATACTTGAAGCTCCCCCTTTGACAAAATCTGTAGAATAAAAGAAGATCAAAGTTAAAAAGTAAAAGGTTTGCTCAAATATACCGTACATAAAACATTTAACACAATCTCACCATTACAGTATATTTAAATAATCTATTTAAAGCAAAACTAAAAGGGTTAATACTCCCCTTCCCATCAGTCCCTCGCGTGCCAGTCCTCAGCCATCTTCATTGGCTGATGTGGGATGACATCACTCCTGTGCACATACAACAGTTCAGGACTGTAAGCAGAACTGCACATGCAGAGTTTACAGCGCTGGTGAGAACAGTGAGCCAGCAGGAAGGTAGGCGCATTTCACTAAGAGACATCATTTCTCTTCGGCAATAAAAGCCTGCCTGCTAACGTTTGATACCACGTAACCTCAGTTCTGTTTTAAGGGTTCATTTACATCACAATCTGTGTTCACTGTGTTTCTGGATTTATGTTTACGTGCATTTTTTGGAATACATTTTAAATTTAATTTTTATTCAATTCAATTTAATTTAATTTTCTTTATATACATATAGAATAGGTGTGCTACCAGATAGATAATTAAATGAGTGCTAAAATACAAAAATTAATATGATCAATCAACAAAAGGTTCAAAATGGATTAAATATAAAGTGCACCACCAACTGAATGCTTTGCCGCATATGGTGTAAAAACTGTTAGGCATATATTTATTAAAAACACGGACATGTACTCACATAACCGAAGCAAATCTTATGCGTAGAAACACAGATGCCTTGCCAGCAAGCCTCCTCAGCGAGCTTATGACGTCACAAGTTCAAGCCCCTCCTAACATGTTTTGCATCATAACACATCGTCAGGGGAATGGGAGAATTTATTTTCTTGACTAAGTTACGTTTATATGTACATTTGCGAGTGTTCGAGGTGCGTTCCAGTGTGAAAAGATGCAGCAAGCTGTATTTTTTTGAAATGCACATGAAAGCAATGCAATGATGTAAACTAGACTCTTAGAATGCATTCATACTACATTTATGCGTTTAGGTGTTTAAAAAAGGCACCTGACTGCATCTGGTGTAAACGAGCCCTAAAAGCAAGATTTACAGATCTACATTGCTTTGCTTAAACAGCAGTCCTATATATATCCAGCATTTTGCTGTAAACTGCTGTAACGTAAACATGCCCAATGCCTGTAATGAGTGATGCCACTACTGAACCCATATGAGGGGGTTATAACGGGGTAAAGGGCTACTGCTCTTTGCGCACTGGACGGGGAAAACCATGTCGACTTGGAAACCTAGAAGAGTGAAAAAAGACCATAGAGGCTCACATTGAGCCAGCCCCATTTTTTTAAAATTATTTACACTTTGTGTGTGATAATATATAATTTTTTTTTTTTACGTTTTTGGAGTATGTTTGTCCCAAGCATGTTTGAATCCAATTACTGTTGACTGACACACTACTTCCAAGCAACAACTACCCTTTCAGTATAATATTTTATAAGATTAGTTTTGAACTTTCCAAAGAAACATAGAAGAGTTATGACAGAAAAATGTGGTCCATCGACTCCTCCCATTTTATTTTCTGGTTACATTTATACAGGTTTTGTTATTTTTATTCCCGAATGCAAAGTATGTCACTGGAATAGGGGGTTGAGGTGAAATCTTCTGATTGATCCGATGTCTCATTTAACCTGGGGACAACTGTCAAATGTGGAATTTGCACTCATTTGGGAAAGATTTGCCCCCCTCTAAATGTACCTCCAAGACAGGGAGTGAGGAGAAACTTACCAATAGGCTGACAGAGTAATAAAAATCCTACAACTGATTTGCAACAGTGGTGCACTAAAATGAAAAATACGATTCTGAAACCGAAAATTCAGGCAACACTGTTAAAAAAAAAAAAAAAAAAAAAAAGTACCGTATTTTCCAGCGTATAAGACGACCCCCCTAATTTTCAAGTTAAAACATAGGTTTTGGGCTATACTCACTGTATAAGACTACCCCCCCTTCCGAAGCAAGGCAACACCATTGAAAAACATCAGATTTCTCATAAATCTCCAAGGTACCCTAGTACTGTAATACATGTAATCTCTCATAATATCTCCAAGGTACCCTAAGTATTACCAGTAGATGTAATCTCAAGACGCTGGCTGTGTGAGAATCCTGTACAGGTATACCGTATGTACCGTAGCGTCAGCTACATACAGTATACCACGCTGAGCCAATCACAGTGAGCGATGTATTATATTATTAAATGCAAAGCCTGCTCGGATTGGCAGAGTCAGAGAGGCGGGCTGATTGGCTCAGTGCGGTACACTGTATGTAGTCTAAGCTACGGTACATACGGTATACCGGTACAGGATTCCCACACAGCCAGGGTCTTGAGAGATTACATCTACCGGTAATACTTATACTTAGGTTACCTTGGAGATATTATACTCGGCGTATAAGACGACCCCCAATTTTGGGGGGATTTTTTTGAGGTTCAAAAGTAGTCTTATACGCAAGAAAATACAGTATATATTTTTTTGTTTAATAAATATGAATTTATTTTCAGACGTTTTTCCTTTTTCTTTTCACTTTCTTATTTTTTTTTCAAATAACGCCGTCGCCCGGAAATGACGAAAGCGAAAGTGCCCCGCTCTGTTGTCCAGTACTGGGGCTTCCGCCTTCACCAAGAAGGCTGTTGACTGGAAGTGCCGCGGGGCAATAGAAATGAGGCTGCCCGCTGCCATCTTGCTCCTCCAGCAGTGTGGATCAGCTGTTCTGTGATGAGGTTGTCGGCCTTAGGGGCAACTTGTGGTCAGCTGGAGCCCTTAAGATGCCGGTGACTGAACAGCTGGCTTGATTCCAGGTGCAGTGGTCTTTTGGGGAGAATGCCATCGACATTTAGTGCAGCTGTGGGGGGGGGGGGTGGGGGGATGGTTGCATACCCCTCAGTAGGGGTGAAAACCCCCCCGAGTTGCTGCCCCCGACCTGCACAACCTAAAGCCCGCTGAGGTGGATGGGAGGCTGGCCAGGGAATCCCCTGCAATTAGCACAGACTGGAGAAAAAATAATAAATGTCTGCAGCTCCTATGGATCTGGAGGAAACACAATCAAACTGGAGCACACAGGTGACATTTTATAATGGTGGTCTATTGGGTTTCCTGTTTCAGGTGGAAGGAGCCTATCTCTCAGATGCTGCCCTGGAAGAGAAAAATGCATTCCTTTAAATTCTACGTGTGTCTTCACACTGGTCCGTTGCAGTGTTAAAAATCCTATTTGCTGCATTTTTGGTCAGAAAAAAAACTCACCTCCCCTTTCAAAATGCATTGAAAACACAGCAAGAATGCATCAAAAACGTTTTTGAGTCACATGACCTATGAAGAACACACGACAAGTGCGGTAAAATCACATGAGTTATCGGCGGCCATTATCGGCAAAACTGATAACCCTATTTTCGGCTGATTATTTTTGTGGGCTGAAATTTTGGTGCATTTTTTTTTTTTTTGCTAGCGCTCCAGAGAGAATACCAGTCACCAATAGGCATTTGTAATATTCAGTGTAATAAAACACACCACAGTCCTAACTAGCAGAGATTACTTTTATATTTTTTATACGGGTTTTTTTTTTATTATTTGTATTCTCTCTCTGTCCCAGGATGTCTCTACAATTCTGCTAAATCTTCTGTCTGAATTAGGTGCTAACAAAAATCTTGTAACGATTTCATGAAAGAAAGGGAATTGGTTTTTGCCTTCTGGCAACCTGGACAGAGCGTTTAACTGCCCTAGGCTAAGACAGAAAACAGATCAGCCTCCATGGGAGCTGTACAGCCTGACCCTGGACTGGCATTTACTGTATACTTTGACAGGGAGAACATACTTCTACATATTATGTGACTAGATGCTTACATGGGCCTTCACTCCCAACAGATGAATAGAGAGATAATGGAAGGGTTTATGTGCTGCTGGGAAGGGGGAGGTTTTATTTTGACTTCTAATTTATTTGCACTATTTTCATTGAAGGGAGACTAGTGTTTCTGAGAAAACTATACATATTGCAAGGATTTTATTGCTGCATAGCTGCTTCTTCCCTAGGGATATTAAAGCGGAGTTCCGGCCACGAAAAACATTTTTCAATAAAAATACCCCGGGACAGTCAGGGATAGTACATTCCACAATGGCTAGCCTCTGAACTGTCCCGGGTCGCACTTACCTGCAAGAAGAAATACTTACCTTGAAAATTTCTTCTCCAGCGCTGCCATCTCAAATGTGGGCAGCTGAAGCCAGCCCGATCCTCTACTGCGTCCTCTTCCGTGTCCTCTTCTCCCAGAATGCGCCTGCACCGACCCCGCTCATTCACCTCCGGTGCAGCGCCGCATTCCTCCACAGCTTCTGGGCATGCCCAGAAGTTGTTTAGCAGGGATTGCGGCGAAGCACCGGAAGTGACGATTGGGGCCGGTGCCAGCGCATTGATTCCTGGGAGCGATGACGTTCAGCTCCCAGGAATCATCGCAAAGAGGAAGTGATGGCGCGGGCCGCGGCCCCCGAGGGAGGAAGTGGAAGGAAGGCGAGTACAGTAAAACCTTGGTTTGAGAGTAACTTGGTTTAAGAGCGCATTGCAAGACAAGCAAAATTTTCAAATAAATTTTGACTTGATATACAAGCAATGTCTTGATATACAAGTAGCCTCAAGTCACAGCGGAGTATAAAAGAGAAGAGAGGCGCCTCTAAGTGTAGCAATATGGTTACATTTAATGAAGGTTCAACATTTAGCAGGGGTAAAGCTGTCCACATAGGACCATCCTCCGCACCATCATCTACGTCATCCCTTCCATGCTGCCCCTCGCTTTCAGATCGCTTTACTGCAGGGTGGTCTTCCCGGTCAGGATTACAGACTAGCAGCCGGCGGTGCAGAAGATAGTCTATGTGGAAAGCTTTACCCCGGATGCCTGCATACTTAGATGTGCCTGTTTTATTCATCAACCATGAATTGCTAAATGTTGTACCTTCATTAAATGTAACCATATTGCTACCCTGGAGCTCCTTCTGGATTTTGCTTCCAATCCCCTTGTGGAAGCAGCTATTTGTGAATGGACATTTTATGGTTACACAACCTATCACAATGCTATAATCTTTTTATATGGACTATAAATTGAAGGATTTATGAATAAATGGTTGTGGAACGAATCATCTGAGTTTCCATTATTTCTTATGGGGAAATTTGCTTTGATATAAGAGTGCTTTGGATTACAAGCATGCTTCTGGAACGAATTATGCTCGCAATCCAAGGTTTTACTGTATATTTTTCTACAATAACAAGGTAAGTAAACAAAAAAAATAAAAAAATTGTAACTATCCATTTATTTTACAGGTGACCAAAAGAAAGCGGATGGCCCAAAATCGACTATGTCGATTTTGTGGCCGGAACTCCGCTTTAATGTATGGCTTTTGCCTGTGTCATTGCTGAACTTACTAGTACATGAGTAAACCTGCCTAAACTATAATCATATGACCATCCTCAATGTCATAGATGTAGCCCCCACACCCCTTTAGCTGTGCTGAACCCAAAGTATATTACTAAATATTTACTTCCTGTTGCAGAGAATGACTTTTGGGCAAAGCAGTGTGCCAATGATTTGAGAAAGGGGAATCAGATATCTTATACACATGGTACTGAGATCAATCTTTTTTTACAGAAGACAGGCCACAGTTTTGCAAAATGCTAGCTGCTTTCAAATTAAAAAGAAAAGATACATTTATTAGTGTAAAATAAAAAGCAAAAAAAGGGCTAGGGTAGCAACCAGTCAGTGTTCATTTTGGAGTCACATTTTTATTTAGGGTTATATAGTCTTTTGACTAGAGCTGCACCATTAATCGTTAAAAAAAAAAAAAAAAAAAAAATCACAATCTCGATTCAACCAGATCTTAAATTCCACCTACGATCTAAAAACTGCATTTCTTTGATTGATTGATTCTAAGGACTCATGTACACTACAACTTGTAAATGGCCATTTAGGAGCAGTTGGGCTTTTTTTCAGAAGCCCCTGAACCTACCTCCATGTTATCTTATCTGTCCATGTACACAGGGTCGTTTACAGTCATTTACAGGCAGTTGAGTTCAGTGTCGTTTTTTGGAAAGCAATTAATTGCGTTCGAACGCGTGTTTCCCGGCGTTTCAAATGCAAAAACGCGACCGTTCCCCCGCGTTTTCAGGAGGCCTTATATACATATGTGTGTGTATATATATATATATATATATATATATATATATATATATATATATATATATATATATATATATATATACACACACACACATACACACACACACACACACACACACACACACATATATATATGTACATACATACACGGTCATCCTGGCATGGCAGAGTCAGGTCACCCTAACATGGCAGAGTCAGGTCACTCTAAACACTGGTCACCCTGACATGGCAGAGTGGGGTCACCCTGGCATGGCAGAGTCAGGTCACCCAACTATGCAGATTTTGGGTTGGGGGTATACATACACGCGCGTGTGTGTGTATGTATATATATATATGACATATGCCGGTTTTCGGTAATTCGATATATCACGGTATTGCATACCCACGGTGTTGTTATTGTAGCATTTTTAAAATACCGTCTTTATCTGCTCCTGGGTCTGACTTTAGAATTGATACATTTCAGTGAGCTGGATGACTCAGTCCCTGTTCACACTGGGGCGACCTGTGAGGCGACCTGGTCGCCTCACAGGTCGCCTTCCATAGGGAAGCTGCGGACCCGTTCTAATAGGAGCGACACAAGTCGCTCCGACTTAGAAGAAGGGTCCGGAGCTTCTTTGGGGCGAACCGGAGCGACCGTCATAGACTTCAATGTTATGAAGTCCGTGCCGGCCGCTCCGAGGTCGCGGCACGCTGCTCGCACCGCGACCTCGGAGGTCGCCCCAGGAAGTCGGATCGTCCCAATGTGAACGGGGCCTTATTCACTCACTCAGCAGTTCACTCACTCAATAGAAACAGCTCTGGTAATATGATCCTAGAGTGAGAGACTTAGCTCCTCCCTGTAACCAATCAGACGTCTCCCAGCACATGCTTCCTTCCCGGGCTCAGAGAGACACAGTGCCTTCTACAAGCAAGTTTCTGCAAGTACTTTTACCATACACTGTCGATGGATAGATGGATAGATGGAGGGATAGATAGATGGAGGGATAGATAGATAGATAGATAGATAGATAGATAGATAGATAGAAATACATACACGGGCATAGCAGCCCACATTACATTATTATATAGTCATCAAGCAGTGTCTGGCCTACCTGCTGACTGGTCCTGGCGCTCAGCTCCGATCCGATGGCCTGGTCATTAAGGGGGCAAATCCGTGCGGTCCAGAAGTAGTTAAACCTGCAGGAGGACCACTGTTTTTAATTTATAAATTTTTTTAGGCCTGGTTCACATGTATGCGGGTTAGCGGTTCACATGTATGCGGGTTAGCGGTTCACATGTATGCGGGTTAGCGGCCCATATTTGCACAGGGATAGCAGCCCATTGATTTGAATGGGTTTGGGCTGCTATGCCTGCGTTTTCTGCTCAAAAAAGCCGCATGCAGAATTTAAAAAAATGCATTGGCCGTGAACCCCATCCTGCTTTTGCACCATGCGACTTACTTGCAGTTCCTGCACACGCAGACTGTGTTTTAAATGCTGGGCCCATGTATTTAAAAATGCAGAACCCTTCCCGATGCAGGAACTGCATGGTGCAAAAGCGGGTTGGATTTCAAGGCCACTGTTTTTTTTTTAAATGCTGCATGCTCCTTTTTTTCTGCGGAAAATGAGGGCATAACAGCCCATTCAAATCAATGGGCTGTTATGCCTGTGCAAATGTGAACCGCCAACCCGCATACATGTGAACCAGGCCTAAGGCAATAGTAAAGTAATTTATAAATAAAAACACAGGTCCTCCTGCAGGTTTAACCACTTCTGGACCGCAAGGATTTAGCCCCTAATGACCAGGCTATCAGATCGGAGCCAAGCGCCAGGACCAGTCATCACCAGGTAGCCCAGACACTGCTTGATGGCTTATTTTAGGCCTGGTTCACAGAGTCTGTACTGACTGACTACATAATTATGTGCAAAAGTGAACCAAAGTCCCTAAATTCAGCAATGAAATTGAAGTGAGGTAGAAATGTAATAATTTAAGTTTAATAATTGAATACCGTGATAATACCGTATACCGTGGCAAAACCCTAATCAATTAATCGCAGCATGGAAATCTGATACCGTCGCATGCCATATATATATATATACATACACATACACATACACACATACATATATATGTATATGTTCATTCAAATGAAAATGGCTGAAAAACATATTTCATGTTGCATTGTGGGTGTTTGGGAGGGTCTCCTGATGTGTTTTGCAAAAAATGCCTCTGAACGCAAATGCCGCTAAACGCGGCATGCAAACGCGACACAATGGGCATTTTTAAACGTCGTTCTGTAGCTGTCAAGTTCCAGCGTTCAAAGTACTTTTTCAAACGTCCCGTGTACATGTAGCCTTACAAAGCAGAGTTGTTCTCTGCTCACTCACAGCTGTAAAAAAAAAAAAAAAAAAAAAAAAAAGGAGTCTCCAGCAAATGTTTATCAACATTGCCAGGGCTGGGAGATAACTGTAGAAACAAAATGTTTTACAATGTATCATTTCATTCTTTTTTAAAGGATTGAACTTCCATCTGTATGTGAGGGAAGTTTAACCTCTTAAAGACTAAGCCTTTTTCTTAACTTGTTTACAGGTTAAAATCTGTATTTTTTGCTAGAAAATTACTTAGAACCCCAAACATACTATATATATATATATATATATATATATATATATATATATATATATATATACATACATACATACATACATACATACATACATACACACACACACACACACACACAATTTTCTAGCAAAAAATACAGACAAGTTAAGAAAAAGGCTTAGTCTTTAAGAGTCGGTTCACACTGAGGCGACACGACTCCTTACTACTTCAGGGGCGACTTCGGAGCGACTTGCATGGACTTCTCATAATGGAAGTCTATGCAAGTTGCTCCGAGGTCACCCCGAAGTAGTACAGGACCCTTTTTCTAAGTCGGAGCGACTTGTGTCGCTCCTATTAGAACAAGTCCTGTAGCGGTCAATGGACCGCGAGGGAGCGCGACTTGTCAGGCTGACAAGTCGCGCTAATGTGAATCGACTCTAGAGGTTAAACTTCCCTCACATACAGATGGAAGTTCAATCCTTTAAGTCCCCATTCACACTAGCGCGACTTGTCAGGCGACTTGGTCGCCTGGCAAGTGGCGGTGGGTCGCCTGCCATTGATTAGCACAGGACCCGTTCTAATAGGAGCGACACAAGTCGCTTCGACTTAGAAAAAGGGTCCTGTACTACTTTGGGGCGACCTGGAGGCGACTTGCATTGACTTCAATGATATGAAGTCCGCGACTTCACAGGTTGCCCCGGCAAGTCGTGTCGCCCCTGTGTGAATGGGCTCTAAAAAAGAATGAAATGATACATTGTAAAACATTTTGTTTCTACAGTTATCTCCCAGCCCTGGCAATGTTGATAAACATTTGCTGGAGACTCCTTTTTTTTTTTTTTTTTTTACAGCTGTGAGTGAGCAGAGAACAACTCTGCTTTGTAAGGCTACATGTACACGGGACGTTTGAAAAAGTACTTTGAACGCTGGAACTTGACAGCTACAGAACGACGTTTAAAAACGCCCATTGTGTCGCGTTTGCATGCCGCGTTTAGCGGCATTTGCGTTCAGAGGCGTTTTTTTTGCAAAACACATCAGGAGACCCTCCCAAACACCCACAATGCAACATGAAATATGTTTTTCAGCCATTTTCATTTGAATTTATATATATCACATACACACACACACAGTGGGTACGGAAAGTATTCAGACCCCCTTAAATTTTTCACTCTTTGTTATATTGCAGCCATTTGCTTAAATCATTTAAGTTCATTCTTCTTCCTCATGAATGTACACATAGCACCCCATACTGACAGAAAAACACAGAATTGTTGACATTGTTGCAGATTTATTAAAAAAGAAAAACTGAAATATCACATGGTCCTAAGTATTCAGACCCTTTGCTGTGACACTCATATTTAACTCAGGTGCTTTCCATTTCTTCTGATCATCCTTGAGATGGTTCTACACCTTCATTGGAGTCCAGCTGTGTTTGATTATACTGATTGGACTTGATTAGGAAAGCCACACACCTGTCTATACAAGACCTTCCAGATCACAATGCATGTCAGAGCAAATGAGAATCATGAGGTCAAAGGAACTGCCTGAAGAGCTCAGAGACAGAATTGTGGCAAGGCACAGATCTGGCTAAGGTTACAAAAAGATTTCTGCTGCACTTAAGGTTCCTAAGAGCACAGTGGCCTCCATAATCCTCAAATGGAAGACGTTTGGGACGACCAGAACCCTTCCTAGAGCTGGCCGTCCGGCCAAACTGAGCTATCGGGGGAGAAGAGCCTTGGTGAGAGAGGTAAAGAAGAACCCAAAGATGACTGTGGCTGAGCTCCAGAGATGCAGTCAGGAGATGGGAGAAAGTTGTAGAAAGTCAACCATCACTGCAGCCCTCCACCAGTCGGGGCTTTATGGCAGAGTGGCCCGACGGAAGCCTCTCCTCAGTGTAAGACACATGAAAGCCCGCATGGAGTTTGCTAAAAAACACCTGAAGGACTCCAAGATGGTGAGAAATAAGATTCTCTGGTCTGATGAGACCAAAATAGAACTTTTTGGCCTTAATTCTAAGCGGTATGTGTGGAGAAAACCAGGCACTGCTCATCACCTGTCCAATACAGTCCCAACAGTGAAGCATGGTGGTGGCAGCATCATGCTGTGGGGGTGTTTTTCAGCTGCAGGGACAGGACGACTGGTTGCAATCGAGGGAAAGATGAATGCGGCCAAGTACAGGGATATCCTGGACAAAAACCTTCTCCAGAGTGCTCTGGACCTCAGACTGGGCCGAAGGTTTACCTTCCAACAAGACAATGACCCTAAGCACACAGCTAAAATAACGAAGGAGTGGCTTCACAACAACTCCGTGACTGTTCTTGAATGGCCCAGCCAGAGCCCTGACTTAAACCCAATTGAGCATCTCTGGAGAGACCTAAAAATGGCTGTCCACCAACGTTTACCATCCAACCTGACAGAACTGGAGAGGATCTGCAAGGAGGAATGGCAGAGGATCCCCAAATCCAGGTGTGAAAGACTTGTTGCATCTTTCCCAAAAAGACTCCTGGCTGTATTAGATCAAAAGGGGGCTTCTACTAAATACTGAGCAAAGGGTCTGAATACTTAGGACCATGTGATATTTCAGTTTTTCTTTTTTAATAAATCTGCAACAATGTCAACAATTCTGTGTTTTTCTGTCAGTATGGGGTGCTATGTGTACATTCATGAGGAAGAAGAATGAACCTAAATGATTTTAGCAAATGGCTGCAATATAACAGAGTGAAAAATTTAAGGGGGTCTGAATACTTTCCGTACCCACTGTATATATTTAGCAAAGACCCTAGAGAAAAAAAAAAGTGGCGATTGTTGCAATATTTAATGTTACACTGAATTTGCACAGCAGTCTTTGAAACACATTTTTTGGGGGAAAAAAATACACTTTAATGAATTAAAAAAAACTAAACAGTACGGTTAGCCCAATTTTTTTGTATAATGTGAAATATAATGTTGCGCATAGAATCATGATCTTTATTCTAAGCAAAAAAAATTGTGATTCTCATTTTATCTAAAATCGTGCAGCTCTACTTTTGACTAAAATGCCATTTTAGTTTTAGTCATATTTTAGTTATCTGAATTGTTTTAGCTTTCGTCGTATTTTAGTGGACTAAAATCGAATGGGTTTAATTAAATTGTAATGCATTATTTAAACATTTCTCTAGAATTTCCAAGCTCATTATATACTTCTAGAGTAAAGATCTAATAACATTATTTATGGTATTAACCACTTGCTGACCACCTAACTTTGAAAATAGGTCATTACTTTAATGGTAAATACTGGAGTTATGACTGCATCTAGATGCCATAACCTCAGTATTTTCTTTTCCCTTGGGCACAACTCTTTCAGATAAAAAGGGATCCCTGCAGGGGATTCGCTGCAGGATCATTTTTAGAAGCAGTGGGAAAGCTGCCCCCCAGCAGCTTCCCAAGCTTACATTACTGATTGCTAAACCCGGGAACTGGCTTTGGCAGTGTCTTCCCATAGAGATAAGCGATGGCAAGATGGCCACCGCTCATCTCTACGTCATTGGAAGACAAGAGCAATGTTATGACGTCACTCTGTTTTTTGGGCCATGTAAACATTTTTTTTTTTTTTTTCTTAAAGCAAAAAATACAATTTTTCCATTTTTTGCTTTTAAGAATGGAGGAGAAATTTGGGGTCTTTAAAAAAAAAAAATATATATATATATATATATATATATATATATATAATTTATTATTATATTTTTTTTTTTTTTATTAAAAGTATCCCCATGTTCAGTAGTGAACGCATACGTAGGTCATGCCCACATATGTAAACAGTGTTTGCACCCCTGCGAACGCCTGAGCAAGAACAATAATACTAGCACTAGACCTCCTCAGTAACTCTAAACTGGTAACCTGTAGAAATATTTAAAGCGTCACCTATGGAGATTTTTTAGGTACCGTAGTTTGGCACCATTTGACGAGCGCACGCAATTTTAATGCATGAATGTTAGGTATCTATTTAGTTGGTCAACATCTTCTTTCATATTATACAAAAATAAATTGGAGTATATCTTAGTTTTTTTTTTTTTTTTTTTTTTAATTGTGTATCTTTTTTCCAAAAAAAATTGCATTTAAAAAAACTGAGACATAAAAAACTTGCAATGACCGCCATTTTATTCTCTAGAGCAGGGGTCTCAAACAGGAGGCTCTCCAGCTGCTGCAGAACTACAATTCCCATGAGGCATTGCAAGGCTGACAGTTACAAGCATGACTACCATAGGCAGAGGCAAGATGGGACTTGTAGTTCTGCAACAGCTGGAGAACTGCCAGTTTTAGACTCCTGCTCTTGAGTTTCTGCTAAAAATATAAATATTTTTGGGGGTCCTAAATTTCTAGCAAGAAATACAGATTTTTACTTGTAAACAACAAATGTTAGAAAAAGGCCGGGTCCTTAAAGTATAAGGCCCCTTTCACACAGGGGAGTCCGTCAGGCGGACTCAGTTTTTTTCAGCGGGGGAATCGATCCGCCTATTCCCCGCTGAGCAGGCAGATGGCAGCTGTGTCTCCGCGCTGTGTTTTTCATGTGGTAGTGCAGTGTTAATTTTGATTTAGTCATAGTCTTGGGACTAAAATGTCATTTTAGTTTTAGTCAACTAAAAAAGTGTTAGACTACTAAACTATTTTTGTAGATGAAATTATTACTGGTAGCAATTATATACAAAGCTTTTCCTTTAACTGGCATCATTTGATTACCTGCTTGCAGATCTCTGTCTGATCCTCTGTTCCAAATGATTTGACCAGATCCTCTTTCTTGGCCACCTGACCTTTGGACACATTCATGAATACAGAGTGCGTTTGTAAGACTTCATCTAGATCTTTCTCCCTATGATCAAAATGAAAAAAAAAAAAAAAAAAGTTACATATTATTTAAAGAATATAAAACACAATTATTTCTCTATGGCTGGTACAGTACTGCACATTTTAGCCAATGGCTGAGAAATAAATACAATGTAACCTGGATGTTTTTTCCAGTTTTTGTTTTACTCCTGAGCACATAATTAAAAATCTTCAAATCTTGTACGCGATGTAAAAACCCAGCTGATTTAGTGATGCCAAAACATTAACGTTTATTTCCACTTTTGTAGCCAAATTAGAACATCTACTTAAAATTTGCTAAATATTCTTATTCACATAGAATAACTTATAAAAATATTTAAAAACTGCTGTAACCATTTTACTTACGTAAAAATCTAACTGAGCTTTCCCTTCCTATGTAATGTTAAAGGCTAAGTTCACTTCCCCCCCTCCAGTTACCCCACCTGGCTCCGTCCACACAGCCACATCATTCATTCACAGATTCCAGTGAATAAATAAACTACAAGCACCCCCCTTCCACCACGGCAGAATGATTTGTAATTTTAATGGGCTGCGAGGGCTGATGAGCACTCTGCTGGTTCAAACAGAAAGCCCATACAGAGACACAGGGTGAAAGCTGGAAGACATGACTGCACCAGTAGTGCTTTCCAGGCTCCTGAAGAAAATAAATAAAATGCATATTTTTTTGCTTTTACTGTATCTTACCAAGCACTGGTTAAAGCTTGCAGGAGGAGTTTTCATTCTCCCCTGATTGTCCTGTGAGGCTGCAGGACCACTGACCCTCTGTCTGGACAGTGCTGATCACATGCACCTTCCTAAGAAAAAAAAAAACTCTCTGGCAATACACACCAAACTGAGCATGTGCAGAGTGCCCCTAAGGCTCTGTGCTATCAGATGGACTGGGGACTATGGAAGAAGGGGAGAATCAGAGCAGACAGGATCACACAGCCTTTTTACACAATGCGGAAGATTAACCCCTTAAGTTCCCCAGTTAGTAGCACAAGCATGAAGAAAGACAGAGGCACCTCTAAGTGTAGACTTTATTGTACATTTAATAGATAAAAATATGCACTCACATCTGCAAGCATAAGCTCATGTCAAAGAAAACCATTTGAAATAGTTCCGGTGTGGGTAGGTGATGAGAAATAGTCATCCAGTCCTGAGCAGCCATCCCCCTGGAGCATAACAAGCATGCTTTACTGAATACACACACTGATTTTACTGTTGTGCGTTTAGTAACACTTTAAGGAGGGGGCTAGAGAGTTATGTTTTCTATGATTAACTAGAAGTGCACCAAAGAGAAATTTTGGTATCGAAAATGACAATTTTTAATTTTTTTTTTATATATAATAGTATTATATTCGACTTTTTAATTTAATATCATGAATATGAATTTATTGTCAGCCATTATTGGCACCTTTAGCACAAGAAAAGCTCAAGAAACAAATGTATCCCTTTAAATTCTATGTATATCTTCACACTGGTCCTTTGTGCTTCCGTAGTGGTGTTAAAAATCCTGCTTGCAGGATTTTTGGTCAGTAAAAAAAAAAAAAAAAAAAACCCACACCGAAAAAGCACATTAAAAACAAAGCATCGATAAAGCACCCGTGTTACATTTTTGAGCCACATGATAAAATGGGCACAAGCTTGCGGTAAAATCACTTGGGTTTTCAGTGCCTTTATCAGCACATTTTTCTCTTATAAGTGGCGATTAAAAAAAAAAACCCCCCAAAGAAAGCTCTATTTGGGTACAGTGCTGCATGACCGCACAATTGTGTCAGAGCGAAAGCTGTAAATTGGCCTAGCAGGAAGGAGGTCCCCAGTATATAACCCCCGTCAGGTGTTTTTACCATATGTGTCCCACAGAAGAGATATCCTTTTACTTTCTGTCCCATAGTCTAAACAGGAAGTGAGAAGAAATCCCTGTTTGTCACCTGGAAGATTCCGTCTCTATTCCTGTTCTGGTGACCATTCAAAATTTGGGATTTTTCACTTTGGTTTAGTTTACACTTGCAGTTAGGGGTGGTAAAAATATACAGCTGAGCTGCTTATTATGATCCCCCCCATCTTAAACTGCAAACGCAATCTAAAGGTTTTAGTAGCTTTAACCACTTGCTGACTGCCTAACTGTAAATCTACGTCATTGACTTTAAATACTGGGGTTATAGCAGCAGCTAGCTGCCATAACCCCGGTATCTTTATTTTCAGTCAGGTGTCTGGCTTTCAGATAACAGTGGTCCCAATGGCGAATTCACCGCGAGATCACTTTTGTAGGTGAATTTACCACTGCTTTCCGGCCATCTCCAAGCTTGCCAGAGCCGTTGGTAAGCCCAGAGCCGATCTGATCCCTCTGATGCCTGGGCAGGAAGCCAAGCGAGGACAAAATAGCGCCCACTTAGCTCTACACCAGGGAACCTCAAACTACAGCCCTCCAGCGGTTGCGGAACTAGACATCCCATGAGGCATTGTAAAATTCTGACTTTCGCAGACATGACTAGGCATGATGGGAATTGTAGTTCCTGAACAACTAAAGTGCCATAGTTTGAAGACCCCTGCTCTACAACCTTGGGGGACCGGAGCAACGTCTGATGTCACTTCTACCACATGGGCTTAAAGGGTTTTTTTTCCCCTAAAGTCAAAATTACATTTTTTTTTGCTTTAAAATTCAATGAGATCTGGAGTCTTTTTGATCCCCAGATCTCGCAATAAAGAGGACCAGTCATGCGTGTTTGGGCTCTTTCACACGGCCGCTCCGTGTGAGAGCTCCGCTGCAGTCTTTTTTTTTTCCACGGAGCGGATGACATTTCTGTCATCCGCTCCGTGTGCCCGCATATCATCCCATCCGTTTGCGGATGATATGCGGACATAATGTAAGCCTATGGGGGTTTGCGGATGTCAGCGGATGACACCGCTGACATCCGATTTTCCTTCCTTTCCGTTTTTTGAACGGAGGAAAAATAGGGTTCTGTTCAGTTCCAAAAAACGGAACAGAACTGACAGGAAGAAAATCGGATGTCAGCGGATGGTATTCCGCTGACATCCGCAATGCCATAGACTTACATTATGTCCGCAAATCATCCGCGAAAAAAATAGGATGATTTGCGGACATACGGAGCGCCCGTGTCAAAGGGCCCTATCTATTACAATAGATGTTTACATTCCTTGTAAAGGAAATAAAGGTGCAAAAAAAAAAAATATATATATATTTTTTAAGAGGGACAGAGTAAAAATAAATACAATTAAAGCGCCCGTACCCTTCGGGGTATCGCCATGATCACTAGAGCGAGAGCAATAGTTCTTGTGCAAGACCTCCTCTGTAACTCTAAACTGGTAACCTGTAAAATTTTTAAAAGTGTTGTCTATGGAGATTTTTAAGTACCGTAGTTTGTCACCATTCCACCAGCGTGCGCAATTTAAAGCATGACATGTTAGGTATCTATTTATTTGGCCTAACATCTTTCATATTATATGAAATAATTGGGCCAACTTTACCATTTTGTTTTTTAATTAAAGTATTTTTTCCAAAAAAAAAAAAATTATGTTTGAAAGACCGCTGTGCAAATACAGCGAGACATAAAATATTGCAACAATCACCATTTTATTCTCTAGGTTCTGTGCAAAAAAAATAAAAATAAAATATATATATATATATATATATATATATAATGTTTTGGGGGTCTAAGTAATTTTCTAGCAAAAAAATACTGATACAACAAATGTCGGAAAAAGATGTGGTCTTAAAGCGAAATTCCAGCCTGTTAAAAAAAAAAAAAATCTAAAGTCAGCAGCTACAAATACTGCGTTTTCCTGAAAATAAGACCTACCCTGAAAATAAGACCTACCCTGAAAACAAGACCCATCTCAGTTTTCTAGGATGGCTGAAATATAAGCCCTAATTAAAGTCTTTGTAAAATCATGTAATCCAAGCTGTAAAAGGATTATATACTGTCCAGTGTGTGTCGTTATGTAACATGATTGTAGAAAATACCTTATTTACAGCATCGCTGGGTGCTCATGTGACCCGAAAGGAGCTCTCCTCCTGGCTGACATCAATGGCCCCTCCCTCTGCAGTGCTCGGAGCAGGGCTGACGTCAGCGGCCCCTCCCTCTGCACTGCTCAGAGCAGGGCTGACGTCAGCGGCCCCTCCCTCTGCACTGCTCAGAGCAGGGCTGACGTCAGCGGCCCCTCCCTCTGCACTGCTCAGAGCAGGGCTGACGTCAGCGGCCCCTCCCTCTGCACTGCTCAGAGCAGGGCTGACGTCAGCGGCCCCTCCCTCTGCACTGCTCAGAGCAGGGCTGACGTCAGCGGCCCCTCCCTCTGCACTGCTCAGAGCAGGGCTGACGTCAGCGGCCCCTCCCTCTGCACTGCTCAGAGCAGGGCTGACGTCAGCGGCCCCTCCCTCTGCACTGCTCAGAGCAGGGCTGACGTCAGCGGCCCCTCCCTCTGCACTGCTCAGAGCAGGGCTGACGTCAGCGGCCCCTCCCTCTGCACTGCTCAGAGCAGGGCTGACGTCAGCGGCCCCTCCCTCTGCACTGCTCAGAGCAGGGCTGACGTCAGCGGCCCCTCCCTCTGCACTGCTCAGAGCAGGGCTGACGTCAGCGGCCCCTCCCTCTGCACTGCTCGGAGCAGGGCTGACGTCAGCGGCCCCTCCCTCTGCACTGCTCGGAGCAGGGCTGACGTCAGCGGCCCCTCCCTCTGCACTGCTCGGAGCAGGGCTATTGGCATCTCCCTTGGAGTGGTAAAGAAGAGCTCTGGCGGGTCACGCGAGTGCCCAGTGATGCTGTAAACAAGGTATTTTCTACAATGTTACATAAAGACACACACTGGACATTATACAACTAATTTACAGAGTGGAATAAATTATTTTACAAGGACTTTAAATAGAATTTATTTTGGGGATTACAGAGATGCTGACTTCTGAGCTGACAGGGAGAGAGAGAAGACAGGGGACAAATAGGACATCCCCGAAAATAAGCCCCAATTTATATTTTGTAGCCAAAAGGACCCGGTCTTATTTTCGGGGAAACACGGTACTGTAACGGCTGACTTTTAAAATAAGGAAATTTACCTGTCCAGGGATCCTGCGATGCGCACCCCAAGCCAATCCAGCCGTCGGCTCCAAGTGCAGGCGCCGGCATTTTCACTAAGGGAAACAAGAAGTGAAGCCTTGCGGCTTCATAGCCTGTTTCCTACTGCACGAGTTGTGTTGCGCTTTCTAAACAGTCAAGCTGGTACTTGTGTCTCCCAGAAGGCGGGGCGGGGGCAAAGAGGGGCCGGAAATTTCGTAGATCACCACACAGCGATCTTACCTGCAAATGGGAGCACGTACCTGATTTTCACAGGTATTCGCTCCCCCCAAAAGGTGCCAAATGTGGCAGCTGAAGGGGGGGGGGGTTGCAAACAAGTGGAGCTCTGCATTAAAGTAGTAGTAAACTCCTGCCTGCATGCAGGTTTTTATAACAGAAGAGACCCTAGAGGCCTCTTCTGTCATAAATGCTCCCCCCTGCCTGTTAGCGGTTATGCGATCTAAGCCATACATGCGCAGCTCAGACTGCATTTATGGCTTGCTCTGCACGTGGCGAAGTGATTGTTGTGCACATGCGTGGGAGTGATGTCACCACAGCCGAGCCAATCAAGAGGACCGAATTTTCTAAAGATGGAAAGAGGGCCGGGATCACATGGAAGCTGTCTGGGATTGGGGGGGGGGGTCCAGCACTGGAGGGCTCTGTTTGTAGGTCTCTCATTATGATTTAAACCTGCAGGTAGGACGTTTTTTCCTACTTTCTCAAGGAGACTGTGCTTTAAGTTCTGGTTGGAGTTGTGCTCTGAGGTTTGTATTTTACATCTCCCCACTACTATCCACGCCCACAGGAAGGCGCAGGCTGAGCTGATTGGCTCCTCAGCACACTCCTATCTATTACTTCAATAGCCAATGAATACTTACGCCCCACTGCGCCAGCTCACAACCTTGTTCTTGTAGCAGGCTATCTCAAACCTCTTCCCTCCCTTCTTCATTCGCACGACCGCCACATTGGTCAGGCGAATCTGGTTGGTGGGAGTGAAGATAGACATGTCTCCTGCCGCCTCTCCTCCTCTACCTATGCCGAAAAATGTTCTGTATGCGCACTCTGCCTCTGCACGACACTCACGCCTTACTGCTTACAGAACGAGTGCGTAGCAGCAAAGTTCTGGCGGAAGTGAGCTGCCATTGGCCAGCAGTTAGTGCCATGTGACTGTGTCTGTCAATAAAGCTATTTCTGGGGGAGGAAAAAAATAAAAAAAAAGTACGGAAACAAATATGGCTGCCCCCAGTGCAGCGTGAGTGTGGCTATAGAGTTGTGTCGTTTGGTGTGGTGCGTACTCCTGGTCTGTTCGCTATGGAGTTGGAGATTGGAGCTTTGTTCTTAATGGCAGTAGGTCGTGTGACTGCTCATAGTGAGAAGGGTAAGTCATGTATCAAGGGACACTGACTACATTGGACATGTACTGGGCAGCTTGGCAAAGGATATCTTCTGTAGCTCAGGTTTAGGATGATGCCCAGTCATCTTGGGAGTTACACGAATCCTTCTAATTCTATTTTGTGTTCCTTTTATTGAAAGGCAGCCATAGGAAATGCTATGATATTATCGGCCTATGTGTGTGTGTGTTTTCTTCTATGTCCCATAGCTCAAGATTAAAGGGGCTGTTCATCCTTTAAGAGGAGTTCCAGCCTGTAATAAAATAATTAAAAGTCAGTTACAAATACTGTAGCTGCTGACTTTTTTAACTACTTCAATACCGGGCACTTAAACCCCCTTGCTTCCCAGACCAATTTTCAGCTTTTAGCTTTGTTGCATTTTGAATGACAATTGCGTGGTCATGCAACACTGTACCTACGCCAAATTTGTGTCATTTTTTTCCCCACAAATAGAGCTTTCCTTTGGTGGTATTTGATCACCACCAAGTTTTCTCTTTTTTGGTGCACAAATAAAAAAAAAAAAAAAAAAAAAAAAGACCAAAAAGTTTGAAAAAAAAAAAAAATTGTTTTTGTTTAGGTTATAAAATTTTGTAAATACGTTTTTTTCCTGCACTCATGAGGTGGCACTGATATGTGGTACTGATAGGCTGCACTGGTGGGCAGCACTGATAGATGGCATTGGTGGGCAGCACTGATAGGGAGGGCACCACTGGCAGGCTCTCTGAGCTCCGATTGCCATCCCTGGTGGTCATGGGTGGGCATCCCTGGTGCAGGGTTCGTACGGTCATTAAAAACCTGGAAAAGTTATGGAATTTTGAGATGACACTTTCCAGGCCTGGAAAGGTCATGGAAAAGTACGATTTTAGAAATGTTTTGGAAAAGTCATGGAAATCTGGGGAGGAGCGGGGGGGGGGGGGAGCGGCGGGGGGAGCGGATGCTTAAAACTTTATTATTGCAAATGTATAATTTTATTTTATGCTTGTGCACATTGATTTCCGGGTCCGAAGCAGCCGAGGAGTAGATCATGCACCAATCGCTGGCAGCGGGGAGGGCCGGGCCGCGGTTTGCCTGGATGTGACTGGCCAGCAGTAGCAAACCAATCACAGGCGGCGGAAGCGTCACTGGAGGGCGGGCCGCATGAACGTGATGATGACGCGGAAGGGTGCGGTAACCGTTTCAGTTACCGCACCCCCGCGTCATCACGTTCATGCGGCCGGCCCGCTCTCCAGTGACGCTCCGCTGCCTGTGATTGGTTTGCTGCTGCTGGCCAGTCACATCCAGGCAAACCGCGGCCCGGCCCTCCCCGCTGCCTGTCATTGGTGCACGATCATTTCCTCGGCTGCTGCTGGCCAGTGACCGACCGTAGGGCAAACTGCGAGCACCTACTGTACCAGTCCTACGGGAATGTTAAAAATAAATGTAAATAAATAATTAAGCATCCAATCCTTAGTCGCCTTAATTTCTGTGAGAACTCTTTTCTGCCTCATGGGACTGTTACTAACAGTTAGGTTCGGCCTAAGAATAGTAAGCGCCGCATTTTGTCCAGCTGCACCTTCATGACTCACTGCCACCTGAACAGCTTTATTTGGGCAAGCAGGAGCACCACTGTTCTTTCTCCCAAAAGTAAGTGCCGCATTTGTGCACCATCAGATCTGTGCCATCCATACCAGTCCGCCTGCACCTCATGACTGTCGCTTGGGCCTAAAAAGATTACTGTGCTGCATTTTGTGCATCTGACTATCTGTGCCATCCATACCAGTCCACCTGCACCTCTTTAACACGTATACGTATACATAGACATTTCATGAAACATTAGGTCATGAATATTTACGTGAAGTCAAGGAAAAGTCATGGAAAAGTCATGGAATTTCATTGGTGAAAATGTGTATGAACCCTGCTGGTGGCTTTAGTGGCACCCCCCCCCCCCAGGGCTGCACTGGTAATCAATGTTCTGATTACCAGAACAGACCCCCTGCTGTGATCATTGAGTAATTAGAAAAACTCACTGATTCCCCCCCCCCCCCCCCCCCCGGCTGCAGCACAGATCATCTTCTTCTCCTCATAGACAGGATCTGTGTGAGGAGAAGAGATCAAAGCCGTTGCAACGGCTGTATTTACATTACATGACGGCTGTGATTGGACACAGCTGTCATGTGATCAGGAGGGCCAATCAGAGGGCCCTCCTGCCGCAACTTGTTGCTCTGTGTCTGAGGGACACAGGCACAGCGAGATCGCGCCGCTGCACGTGCCTGCGGCGGCGCGATCTCGCTCCTTCTGAAGGATGTTCCGGGGAACGTCCGATCAGAAGGACGAGATTCCCACCCGGCCGTATATGTACAGTGGGAGGTGGTTAATATAAGGACATTTACCTGTCCAGGAAGCCTGTGATTTCAGCACCTGAAGGTGACTCAACCCATCGGCTTTGGGTGCAGGCGCTGGCATCCTTACTAAGGGAAACCAAAGTTTAGCCTTGTGGCTTACCAGCCATGCACCATGCACTCTGTACTTTCTGAATAGTCTTGCTGTCTTCTGGGACCTGTGTGTGTGTGTCTCCCAGAAGACAGCAGGGGGAAGGGCCAGAAATGACAGGTCGCCGTGGCAGTCTTACACAGAAGTGGGAACGGGTACCTGTTTTTGACCAGTATCTGCCCCTCACCCCCTAAAAGGTGCCATATGTGGCACGGGAGGGAGAAGAAACAGATGAGCAGAGCTTCCACTTTAAAGTGTTACAAAAACCTACAACAGTAAAATCAGTGTGTATATGCAGTAAATGCATGCATGCTTGATATACCCACTGTAGAACCTAAGGGGTTAATCCTCGGCATTGTGTTAAAAGGCTGATTGATCTGGTCTTCTCTGATCCTCCTTTTTACCCGCAGTCCCCAGTACATGCACCCTACACATGCTCAGTTTGGAGTGGATTGCTAGAGTTTTTTTTTTTTTTTTTTTTTTTCTTCTTCCTTGAGAGTGCATATGATCAGCACAGGGCAATTCGCACTGTCCACATAGTGTCAGGCTTTCTGCACCCTGATAGGACAGTCAGTGCAGAATGAAATCTCCTCCTTCAAGCTTTAACCAGACACTGATAGAAGTCACAAGACTGTTGTATACTGATGAGAAAAGGTATTTAGCAGTTTATATTTACTAGAACAATTGCGTTTCCATGTTCTACGTACTGTGGGAGACCAGATATGGTGAATGCAGGGTCCTGAGTTTAGTAACACTTTAAGTTTTTATACAGACTCAACACTTTTTAGTTTTAAGGCTCGTTCACACATGGGGCTCGAATAGCCCCTCCTCTCAAAAGTAATATACACAGTGGATCTATTTTTAGAGGGGTGGCTATATTACCTGCAGAGGGCTCTTGACAATCAGTATGTCACTCCTCAGCACCCTTTTTTTTTTTTTTTTTTTTTTTTTTAACCTTGAAAATGCAGCACTGCACACCACTGCGGGGCGGATGTGGCATAGTCCAGTCCTTTAAATAGGAGTCTTCCCCCCCCCCCCCTTCCCGAAAAAAAAACAAAGTGAAAAAAATGAAATGTCAGCAGCTACAAATACTGCTAGCTTTTTATATAACTTGTAGCAGACTGACAGCCAGGTGGGATGCTCCTCCCTCAGGGTGGACGTCCTATGACATAGTCTTGGTCACGCTGTTCGTTCGTGCCCCTGACGATTGGTTGTGAGCCCTGTCCCTTGGACACAGAGCATCACCGATCAGGGTTAAGGGCCAATGACATTGGCTCTTTACCATGTAATCAGCTGTGTCCAATCACAGCTGATCCCTGGTAAACAAATGGTTATCAGCATTTCCTTTCCTCAGCACTGTCAGTGTGTTGGGAGAGAAGAGGTTTACCTTAATGCATTAAGGTAAAAAAACTGTTTTGAATTTAGAATCCCTTAAATGTCCTCACACCTACAGACTGCTTTCCTACAATATATCACATTCTGTTTTTTCGGTTTAGGTATCCTGTGAAGAAAGTCAGCTGCTTTCTTTAGGCACTAGTGATGGCAGCGGGCCTCACCACTGCATTTTTGAGACGACGCACAGCGACAAATCTCATGAAAAGGCACTGCAACATTTTGCAGGACTACATTCACTTGGGATTTTTTACCTATATATTTGGATTTCTGCAGCTCCTCCAGTGGAATGGAGAGAGATTAGCAAACATCTTTATTCTGTTTCCCTTTCTGGTGAATGCAGCTATAAGCGACAAGCATTTTGTCACGGTGGGTTGATTTGCTAAAACTGGAGAGTGCAAAATCTGGTGCAGCTCTGAATAGAAACCAATCCGTTTCCAGATTTTTTTTGTCCAAGCTTAACTTGATTAAGTCAGGATAATAAATAACTTGCATCCCCTACTGACTACTGATCAGGGGAGCCTGATCAGTAGTTAGGCCTTTTACATGTGTCCATGTGTGATACATCTGGTCTAAGGGAGTGTCCCCACTGTATCCAATAGGGGAACCTGTTGGACAGTGAGGAAACCCAGCCAGTGACACAGGCTTTTATTACTATCCCAGTGGGTAGACACAACAGTGGTGCATCCTGGGACATGTTATAAAAGCCACGAGCACATGTGATGGGGTGTCTTTGGGCAGGAAGCCAGGCCCCAGGAGGAGGGTGATGGCAGTCTCTCCTCCTGTTGCTGAGGAAGGTGGTCGGCCTTGTGGACTGGAAGTGTGGTGCTGAACCAGGAGGTCCAGTGGATACTGACAAGGGAGTTGGAGGCAGAGCGACCCAGGAAAAAACAGTGTCCGTGAGTACTGGGAAGCTTGCCAGGGGTCTGCCCAGGACGAGGACCACACAGGAGGGTCACAGGGGACACAGGAAAAGGCATTATTAGCCAGGTATATTACATTATACAGTTACACAGCACAGGAACTGTGCTGTCTAGCATTCTTTAGGAACAGGGTATCAATTATTTCTTTGGGTTACAAAAGCTTTAATTGAACAGGCTGAAGTTAGAAGCAGATTGGCTACCATGCACCTCTGCACCAGATTTTGTACTCTCCAGTTTTAGTAAATCAACCTCTTTGGTTTCACCTCTAGCAGTTACTCCTTGCATGCTGTGACTGGTGAAGAAGCCCATCAAGCACAAAAAATATTTAAAGCCCCCACCCTCACTTGCATATGTAGATAAGTATGCTTGCCAGATGTGCCTACATATGAAAATATAAAACCATTTGATTTGAATACACCTGTTCACAACAAAATAGATTTCTGCTGTGTTTACTATAATAAAAATTCATTGATTACACAAAAATATAAAGTACAATCAAAGGTTAACTCCTACAGCTGTTTACAAAACTTCTGTGAAAAATGTAAAGTCCACACATCGTGTCCAAAAGGCTAACTCATGGTATGAAGCTTGTGCATTGAAATCAAAGATTTGGTGCTCCCAACTTTCCAGACCACCAAAAGTGCTAACCTCTTACCGGTAATAAACACCCATCAGCCACTTTATTAGGTCCACTTGTTTATTTGCTTGATAACACAAATTGCAAATCAGCCAATCACATGGTGGCATCTAGACATGGTGAAGACGACTTGCTAAAGTTCAAACCAAGCATCAGAATGGGGAAGAAAGGGGATTTAAGTGACTTTGAACGTGGCATGGTTGTTGGTGCAGGACGGGCTAGTCTGAGTATTTAAAAAAACAAAAAACAAACAAACTGCTGATCTGGGATTTTCCTGCACAACCTCTAAGGTTTACAGATAACTGTCTGGAAAAAAGAAAATATCCAGTGAGCGGCAGTTGGGTGAAGAAAAGTGCCTTGTTTGATGTCAGAAGAGAATTGACAGATTGGCTTGAGATGATAGGCAACAGTAACCCAAATAACCACTTGATACAGCCAAGGTATGCAGAATACCTTCTCTGAACGCACAACACATCTGTTTCTGTAGCCCATCTGCTTAAAGGTTAGAAGGCCACACTGGATGCCACTCCTGTCAGTTTAGAACAGGAAAATGAGTATGAAATTCCCACGGGCTCCTGAAATTGGTCAATCTAAGTTTGGAAACATATTTCCTGAGTCCTGATTCCAGCTGTGACATTCAGATGGTAGAGTGAGAATTTGGCATAAACAACATGAAAGTATGGATCCATCTTGCCTTGTATTATGGTTCAGGCTGGTGGTGTAATGTGTGGGTGATGCTTTTGTAGCAATTTTTAGGGGTGTGATGATGGGTCTGCCATCGTTACCGATTACCTCTCCAGCCCATGTGAACTGTGGCTCTGGGTGTGAGAACTGACACATTGACCACTCCGGCATCTTTGTTTCGTTGTTTGTTTTATTGTCGTTTTAAGGGATGGGAGAAGGGAATGAGTGGGATACTCCTTTGGCTTGACTATGTACAATTCTGGGACTTTTATAGCAAAAATGCCCATTAGCGCTGTCTTGACGCCAGCCAACGCTTACTGATGCTTTGAACACACTATCTCTGAAAGCTGTGCTGGAACTCCGACTTAAGTCTAGAAGATCCAGGACTGTGGAACATTGAACATCTGACACTGTAAAGTCACTGACTACTCTCTCCAGCCTTGCCCTGGCTTGAGGTAGCTTGCTGTGTACTCCTGTATGGCTGCAACTCTCAACTAATGCACTCACACTGTGCATTAACTCTTCAGGGCCCAAACTGCAGGCGTCTCCTTAACCACTTCAGGTTCCTCTGACTAGGTACCCCCTTTACAGCTAGCTGACTCCTGGATCCTAGAACCTTCTCCGGAGTGGTCCCCACCGACTAGGCAGGCCCCCAGGGGCAATCCTCAGTACTCGCTACCTGTGTAGGCTTTCCTGGGACTGGACCCCTCTCGCTCGCCGCAGGTTTTCGGCACACCGGATCCCCTCAGCTCAACTCGGCACTCTCTGGATTCTCTAGCAGCACCCATTTCCTCAGACAAGAGGAGAGGCAAACGTCCTCTCCCTCCTGGGACTCTGCTTCCCACCAAAGACTATGAGTCATGCCCTCCCTCAAACTTATACCCACTCCCAGAATCCTTTGCAGCAGAATCTGCCTTCTGGGTTTGTTACAAGCCTGAATGTATCCCTGATTGGTTTCCTCCACTGCCCTATGATAAGCCTCTCACAGAGCCACTGGGGAGACTCCCCTCTCAGCAGACGCACCTGGAAGCCATGACACCCTACCAAAAAGAAATCGTGGCCCTTCTGTTAGGCAGACAGGGCCCACTATACACTGACCTAGCACCTACCTGTAGTGTGCTACACTTACTTGGCACAATTTGGGCCCATTTGTACCAAATTAAGCATTGTTTAACCACTTTACGACCGCCCACCACAGATACTGTATACTGCGGCAGGCAGCCGTTCCTGGGCAAAGTGACGTAGGTATACTTCTCTCGCTTTCAGGAGTCTAGAATGTTAATTTGTTTTCAAAATTGTCGCTATTTTTTTGTTTATAGCGCAAAAAATAAAAATCGCGCAGGTGATCAAATACCACCAAAAGAAATCTCTGTTTGTGGGAAAAGGACATCAATTTTATTTGGGTACAGCGTCGCACGACCGCGCAATTGTCCAGTAAAGTAACAGTGCTGAATCGCAAAATAGGGCCTGGTCTTTAAGGGGGAAAATTCTTCAGGTCTTAAAGTGGTTAAACACCATAAGTATTGTTGCTGACCCATGTCCATCCCTTTATGACTACAGTGTACCTATCTTCTGATGGCTACTTCCAGCAGGATAATGCACCATGTCACAAAGCTCAAATCATCTCACCGCTGGTTTCTTGAACGTGACAATCAGTTCACTGTACTCCAGTGGCCTCCACAGTCACCACATCTCAATCCAATTCCCTTTGGGAGGTGGTGGAACAGGAGATTAGCATCATGGATGTGCAGCCGACAAATCTGCAGCAACTGCGTGATGCTATCATATTAATATAGACCAAAATCTCTGAGGAATGTTCCGAAGTCAGAAGGGGGTCCAACCTGGTACTAGCAAGGTGTACAAAAAAGTCTGTGTATGATCTCTGTGTTCTAGTGATCAAATGTGCTTGTGAAAAGGGGTAAACCCACCGGACACAGTTTCTATGTATTTCTCCTTCTCGAATACAGCCGATCTGCTAGAATACGCAGCTCCCCTCAGGTGTAATGGTAATTATTCCTGTATCCGGTTAATATTTCTCTATTCAAATACATAGTTCTGCACTTTCGCAGTACACCAAACAGATTTTATATTTTCTATACTACATATGCAAAATGGGCATATGCGCATATTGGGTGCGCATGCTCCGGTCTCCATGTAAAAAACCTGGACACACACACACACACACACACACACACACTTGTTCTTCTATATTAGTCATCTGCCCTAAAGCATTATTGTTACAAGACCTTAGGGTCTCCACTGCTGTCTCATACCTATCCAATATCTTGAGATATCCTCTCTAGCGGTTACAGTAAGACTTTGTCCTTTCTGCGGACCTACCATGGGCACCATTGCTGGAATTTCTATATAGAACTGTTTTTTTTTTTTTTTTATTAATTTGTAATGTGATTTTTTTTTTTTGTGATGAATAATTATTTCTCTGTTACTTTACATGTGCAGCATCCAGAAATATATCTCCCGAAGAAGCTTTTTTTTTTTTTTTTTTTTTTTTTTTTTTTTTTTTTTATAGGGGAAACTTGGAGGAAGAAAAAACTGGATTTTCTGCTTGAAATATATAGAAAAGCTTTCTTTTTATATATTGCTTTTAATATTTTGTATTAATAAAACTGAATCCTTTTTTTAAATACAGAACGCGTTTTGTTACGGTTGGCACCTTATAAACCGTTTTTTTTTTTTTTTTTTTTTTTATCCAATTTCTAAAATTTTAGTGTGGTGCAGTTGACTCCTAGACACTCGTCTTCATCTATTTAATACTTGTTATTCACACACACACATACACATATATATATATATATATATATATATATATATATATATAATATATATATATATATATTGTAAATTCATGTTCTTTTCTGTCCTTGAAGTTGTGATAAATAAATGCTTTTCTGCTTTTTCAGATGCATCTTCTGACCCTTGGGATTTTGTGCATACACATTTAATGCTTTTGTGGATGAACAGATTTTACATCTATTCATGTGCTGGGATTGGTATTACTCTCTGGATCTGCAGCCATTTTATTATGGGCAGAAAACGTCACCAGGTCAGTATGACAAACTTTCTGTGGACAAGGGCTGTATCTTCATCTGTCAGGGTCTCTTCGGACAGGTTTAAATTGTTATCCGCTGATCTCTGTTTAGGGTTATGTGTTTGTTCTCTGGATCACCACCCACACTGAGAGGGTTAGTAGTCTATTGCTTTTTATACATATGGTTTATAAATGCTTGCTTCCAGGTGGAGCACGAGGATGACCTCATCAGTGTACTTGTCACTTCATTGTCAAAGCAGCAGGATTGGTCCTAAAACAAGGTGTTTCGGTTACATGTAATTTTGATGATCAACTGCTTGGACGATACTTGACTGAGCTGCCTGGCAGGGGTTGTTGAATCAATATTTTTGCTGAACAAAATATGGATTTGCAGGTGCATCTCCTAAAATTTAGAATCTCACCAAAAAGTTAATTTTCAGTAATTCAATTTAAAAAGTGAAACTCCTATATTTTTATATAGATGCGTTACACACAGTGATATATTTTAAGCATTTTTTTCCTTTTTAGTTTTGATGATTATGGCTTAAAGTGAAATCCCAAAATTCAGTATCTCTGAAAATTATTGCATAAGGTAAAAAAAAATAAAAAATATTAATACAGATATGTTGGCTTCCTGAAAAGAACATGTTCAGTATGGTATGCACTCAATACTTAGTCGGGGCTCCTTTGCATGAATTACTGCATGAATGTGGCGTGGCATGGAGGCTATCAGCCTGTGGCACTGCTGAGGTATTATGGAAGCCCAGGCTTCCTAAAAGTGGCCTTCAGCTCGTCTGCCTTGTTGGGTCTGGTGTCCACCATCTTCCTCTTGACAATACCCCACAGATTGTCTATGGGGTTTTGGTCAGGAGTGTTTGCTGGCCAATCAAGCACAGGGATACTGTGATCATTAAACCAGGTTTTGGTACTTTTGGCAGTGTGGGTAGGTGCCACGTCCTGCTCCAAAAATGAAATCTGCATCTCCATAAAGCTAGTCAGCAAAGGAAGGCATGAAGTGCTCTAGAATTTACTAGTAGAGGGCTGCACTGACTTTGTGCTTGATAAAACACAGTGGACCAACACCAGCAGATGACATGACTCCCCAAATTATCACTGACTGTGGAAACTTCACACTGGCCCTCATGCAACTTGGATTTTGTGCACCTCCACTCTTCCTCCAGACTCTGGGACCTTGATTTCCAAATAAAATGCTAAAACTTTCCACAGTAATGATTTGGGGAGCCATGTCATCTGCTGGTGTTTGGTCCACTGTGTTTTATCAAGTCCAAAGTCAGCTCAGCCCTAATTTTAGAGTACTTCATCCTTTCCTCCACTGACCAGCTAAATGAAGATGCTGATTTCATTTTCCAACAGGTTTTGGCACCTGTCCACACTGCCAAAAGTACCATTACCTAGTTTAATGATCATGATATTGTGGCATCAGCTGAAAAGCCTTCTTATATGGCGGATGGTTAGTAAAAAAAAAAAACAAAACAAAATAGTAGACTGACACTCCCTGTAGTACTACAAGGACACAGAGTAGGGATAGACCGATATGGTTTTTTCAGGGCCGATACCGATATTCGTATCGGCCGATATGGACCGACCTTTTAAAGTTTTGAAAAATAATACAATTTATTACACAAATCCTAGCACTGAACATGTTCATTTTGTTTAATGGCTGGCTTGCTTGGCACCCTGTGGTGGGTGGCTGGCTGGTACAGGGCCCTGTGGGTGGTTGGCTGGCTGGTACTGTGCCTGACTGGCTCGCTGGTACTGTGCCTGGCTGACACCAGGCTGCTGTGGGTTCGTGTATGGCTATGATACACTCCCGCAAGACTAGTCCTGACTCTAGACGAGGCTGTCCAAGGCGAGGGAGGTGGCCTAAGAAAGCAGAGTGACCTCACGAAATATCGGTAATATCGGCTAGTTCCGGGGCCGATACCGATGTATCGGGAAAATTTGATATCGGCCCTCCGATAATTCACTTTGCTGATATTCGGTTGATCCCTAACACTGAGACAGTCAAGCTGCATATTTTAGACCCCCTCCCTCCTTCTTTTCCACTATCTTTCTCTCTGTTCTCCTGTAACTAATGAGAATACAGACAAGTGTGAAGCCAGGAATGTTAATTGCCATAGATGAAATGTTACATGGAACATCTGTAGGAGAATATGTATTGCTTTCCAAACTAGTTAGGGAAATATGTATAGTTGATGTAACTACTGTTTTCTCTGTCGCTCATTGACAGACGCAGTCCTTTGATTGATATCAAATTGGGTTATACTGCGTTCAACAGGAGTAGGACACTAGGCAGAAGAAAACATTCTGGCCACACCCTAGGGGCAGTCCCAGAGGGTATATCCTCTCACTTCCTGCTACAGGATGTCAGTTTTTTTCTGTCTAGTCAGGAGTAAGGACCTAAGTTCCTTGCTGGGATCTTTGGTCCTGGCAAGATTTTTTTAGATAAATCCTTATCAGTTAGCTTTTTTTTCTCCAGTTGTTCCTGTGAGATCTTCAAGCAAATTATGCCGGATCTGGGCAACGGGCTGGATGTTTAGGTCCAGTGGTCACCCCAGCCGGCCTACAAGCGCGTGCAGACTCCAGCTCAGAGCTGGATCAGCCGTGACACATTCAAACAATTATGCTGGAGCTGGGCGACGGGCTGGATGTTGAGATCCAGTGGTCACCCCAGCCGGCTTACGAACGCGTGCAGGCCCTAGCTCCGCGCTGGGTCGCCCTGCGACATAGTCCCACTGGACTGGGACTGGCCCTGCGAGTTAAACGCTCGCCAGGACGCCTATGACCAGTCGGAAACTGAGTCATGGCGTCCGTATTGGTCAACAGCCCCCCCACCTCGGTGGAGAGGGGTTCTGTTAGGAGTGGGTGCCCGCTGGTTCCGGTATGGTGAGTAGAATGTTCCCCCTCACAACCCCCCCCCCCCCCCCCCCCCGTCGGGTTTTGGGATGGATACGGGCCCCTCTGTGGATGGTCGGACCCTCTTGATCCTAGGGTTCCCCCTCTATCCTATGACATGTTTCACAAATCTCCCTCTTGATAGTGTGATTGGTGAATAAGAATACACTCCAGGAGGCTTGGTTTGGGAGCTGACTATCTAATAGTCACTGTAAAGAACTGGCACTGTAAGAAGAGGAAGCCATGACTGGGGTCAAGGATGGCTACAGGGGCTGGCGTTACTAGTAGTCATGTAAAGGGGTGATATAATACAAGCACCTTCCCAATGCATAGTGATGCAGCTTCAGGGACTACCGCCATCCTCCCGCAGGTCGCACGGCACAAGCCGCTGCTATCCTCCCGCAGGCCGCACTATTCAGGCCGCCGCCATCCTTCCGCAGGCCGCCGCCATTCTCCCACAGGCTGCATGAGATCCACAGGCCGCCTGCCGCAGGCCGCACGGATTTTGCAGGCCGCCACCATCCTCCCGCAGGCCACACGAGATCCGCAGGCCGCACGGATCCCGCAGGCCGCATGATTTAGCCGCCATCTTTCCACAGGCCGTCCGCTGGTTGCGCAGGCCGCCATTTTGGCGTAGCCTGTTGTCTCCTGCATGGGGGCGGCCAAGTTTGATATGCCCAGCTACCTCGGAGTAGCAGGGGGAGCGCCGGAAGGCGTGTAAAGGGGCGGAGCCGCCTCCTTTACCCGGGAAAACTATTCACAAGACTTCCTGGTCTGCAAAGGACAGCGCTGAGAGCAGTTTGGTAGACGCTTCTCTGCATCAGGTGGTGAGCCCTTGGGGTCTCTCTCTCGCGCTGTTGCGCTGGGGGATTACACATATAAAAAAAAAAAAAAAAAAAAAAATTTTTTTTGTTTGCTGGCAAGTGTCCTTGGGTTAGTTATGGACCCTGCCACACATGTATCCCCACCTGATCCCCCTCGAGGTGGCCGCAGGACCCTCCAGTTCCCCACTTACTATTGATGCATTGTCAGCGGTTTTGGAGTCTTTTGTATCCCGGGTGGAGGTGGCCTGTCAGGGACGGGGGGGGGGCAAAGAAGCGACCCCCGCCTACCCCTATTTCATCTGACACTTCAGATACAGATTCTGAGCCTGTCACTGCAGCTGCAGGTCCCTCATCTGGGGCTTGCGTCTCTGGTACGGTCTCCTCAGACAGTAAGGAGGACGTTTCTGCCTCCGCCATAGCGCAAGAAGAAACGTTGGTGGATGCACTAATTGTGTCTGTCCGGGAAACCTTAAGACTTGAGGTTACACCGGCAGAGGTAGCTGATACTGAAATTCCTTTTGGTACTAATAAACCTACCAAAATGGCGAGGGTGTTTCCCTTGCCCAAATGTTTTGGTAATATAATTAAAAGAGGAATGGGGTCGACCAAAGCGAACCCCTGGTATTTCCAAACGCATTACTAGGCGTTATCCGTTTGAGGAATCCCTCCTTTAAAAAATGGACAGTACCACCATTGGTGGATTCACCGATTTCCAGACTAAATAAAGCTACTGTTATCCCATTGGAGGACGCTCCGTCCTTTAGGGATCCGGTGGATCGTAAAGTTGAAGCCGTGTTCCGCTCCATCTTTTCCCTGATTGGGTCAGCTTTTAGGCCAGTGATTGCAATTGGTTTGGTTTCACAAACATTGACAGAATGGACCAAGTTGTTACGCCGGGACTTAGAAGGGAGAAGCATCCCCCCGGCAGTATCAGACCTGCTGGAGCAGATGATACAAGGACTACAGTTTGTCTGTGACGCCGCTCTGGACGCCACTCCATTGTTGGGGCGTGCATTGATTTCAGCAGTGGTCCTCAGGTGTGTGCTGTGGTTAAAGTGCTGGTCGGCGGATCAAGGTTCCAAAAAAGCTTTGGTTAATATCCCCTTTCAGGGGAATCACCTATTTGGGGCCACCTTGGATGAGATTATCAAGGATCTCACTGGGGGCAAGAGCATTTTTTTTGCCACAGAATACTAAGGGTAAAGGACCTCGTCAGACGGGGGGCCTTCCTTTTCCGTTCATAAAGTTTTTTTCGCTCCGCTGGGGCGGGCGATAAGGCAAAGCCCTCCAAAGCCCCTCCAGGAGGATTCAAGGGGCGCTGGTCGGGTAAACAAAAGTCCAGCTCTTCCAGAGCTGAAGATAAGACTACTAAAACCTGAAGGTGCGCCCCCACCCATAGCTGGGGTGGGGGGACGTCTTCACCAGTTTCCGGATCCATGGCTTCCAGAATCCCGGACAAATGGGTTCGCAAAGCATACGGTCGGGATACAAGATCGAGTTTCGATCACTTCCACCGGTGCGATTCTTCCCTTCCAATATCCGACTATCCCCGGATCGCTTAGAAGCTTTGCGGGGGGCAGTAACGGATTTAATGCAACAAGGAGTGGTGGTCCACGTTCCTTGGACAGAGCGTTTTCAGGGGTTCTATTCGAACCTATTCACAATACCCAGAAAAGAGGGCAAGGTGCGTCCAATTCTGGACTTAAGAGCACTCAATCTTTTTGTCAGGGTACAAAAATTCAAGATGGAGTCCATTCGCACAGTAGCGGCCTCCCTGCGTCAGGGGGATTTTCTGGCGTCCATAGACATTAAAGATGCCTATCTTCACATTCCCATTTACGCAGGACATCAGCATTTCCTGCGTAGAAGAGAACCATTATCAGTTTGCGGCATTACCCTTTGGTCTCGCCTCGGCTCCCCGGCTCTTCACAAAGGTGTTGGCCCCAGTTTTGGCGCTGTTGCGACAGCGAGGCATATCGATTCTAGGTTACCTAGACAATCTTCTGCTCCGTGCGGAATCTCCGCAGACTCTGTTGCTAAACTTGGAGATCACCATGATCTCTTTGCAAGAGTTCGAGTGGCTGGTGAACCTGCAGAAGTCCTCTCTGGTTCCCACCAGGAGGCTGGAATATCTGGGTCTAATTTTAGACGCATCCAGGGCAAAAGTGTTTCTCCCTGCGGAGAAACTCCGGAAGATTCAATCAACGATTCAGTTGTTACTATCCGTCAACTGGCCTTCCCTTCGGACTTGCATATGAGGGTCCTGGGTCTGATGGTGGCTTCTTTCGAGGCAGTACCATTTGCCCAGTCCCATACCCGAATCCTTCAAAAGGAGATTCTTCTCAAATGGAACCGGAATCCCGATTCCCTGGACAATCTGATCCGACTGAGTGAGCGGACCAGGGAGTCTCTGGTCTGGTGGCTTCGGTCTCCGATGCTCAGCCAGGGGAAGTCATTTCTCCCAATATACTGGACGATTGTCACCACGGATGCCAGTCTATCCGGGTGGGGAGGAATTCTCAGCAAATTATCTGTTCAGGGGCTTTGGTCCCTGGAAGAGTCCAGATTACCGATAAAGGTATTGGAACTGAGAGCGATCAGACTTTCTGATTCATTGGACCGAGCAGCTCTGGGGCAGCCCGGTTCGGATCCAGTCGGACAATGCCACAGCTGTGGCTTATGTCAATCATCAAGGGGGCACCAAGAGTGTCCTGGCGGCCATAGAAGTGGCCAGCATTCTTCGTTGGGCGGAACGGTTTGTTCCAGCTCTCTCCGCGGTATTCATTCCGGGGGTGGAAAATTGGCAGGCAGATTATCTCAGCCGTCAGATTCTGGATCAAGGGGAATGGTCTCTTCATCCAGAGGTATTTCACCAATTGTGCCTTCATTGGGGCACCCTGGATGTAGATCTGTTGGCATCTCAGCTCAACAGGAAGGTGCGGAGGTTTGTAGTTCGCTCCCGCGATCCTCTAATAGACACCGCAGACGCGCTGGTCGCCCCGTGGGGGCAGTATCAGCTACTATATGCCTTCCCTCCGCTCAGGTTGCTGCCGAAACTTCTTCTCAGGATAGAGGTGGAGGGAATTCCAGTCATCCTTGTGACTTCGGACTGGCCTCGTCGAGCCTGGTCGGGCTGGTCGCGGACGTCCCTTGGCGACTTCCTCTCAGGAAAGATCTGCTGTCTCAGGGACCGATCTTCCATGCTGTTTTACGTTCGCTGGCTTAACGGCCTGGCTGTTGAGACCCAGGTGCTGAAGGACAAGGGGTTGTCGGCTTCAGTTATTCCTACTCTGATTAAAGCGAGCAAAGCGATTTTCAGAAAGGTCTATCAACGCACATGGAAGTCTTACATTGCGTGGTGTGAATCCCTTGTGCTTCCTCCACGTTCCTACTCGGTGGCCATAAGATTGGCTTTTCTGCAAAAGGGAGTTGAGCAGAAACTGTCCTTGAGAACGATCAATGGTCAGGTTTTAGCGTTGGCAATCTTCTTTTAGAAGCCTTTGGCTACACATTCCTTGTTGCGGAATTTTATCCAGGGGGTGCGGCACCTGGCTCCGCCGGTGCGCGCGCTCTTACCGCCCTGGGATCTTAATTTAGATGTTGTCGGTTCTTCAGAAACCTCCCTTTGAAAATATTAGGGACATTCCCTTGCTATCCCAGAAGGTGGCCTTTTTGGTGGCAATCACTTCTGCACGCAGGGTGTCAGAACTGGCCACATTGTCCTGTCGTTCCCCATATCTGGTGGCACATAAGGATAAGGTGGTTCTTCGTCCGAATCCATCCTTCCTAAAGTGGTTTCAGAGTTTCATCTGAATGAGAATATTGTGTTACCTTCCCTGTGTTCTAAGCCTAGCCATCCTTGGGAGTTTGCCCGAACCACATCCAAGGAGTGTAATGCAATCAGGGTACACTTGACTACTACGAACTCGCTTCGTCAGACGGATTCACTTTTTGTGATCACGGATGGCCCTAGAAAAGGGTTGCCTGTTTCTGCCGCGACCATCTCTAGATGGATCAGACAGACGGTGGTATAGGCTTATTCTATTTAAGGGTCGGGATCCCCCGTTCCCTGTTAAGGCACACTCTACTCGGGCGCTTAGTGCTTCCTGGGCCTTCCGCCATTAGGCGTCAGTGGTTCAGGTTTTCAAGGCGACTACTTGGTCGTCGGTTCATACCTTTTACAAAATTGTATAAGGTTGATGTGCTGGCATCGGCGGATGCCTCTTTTTGGCCGCGAGGTTCCTGCAGGCCGCTGTTTGAGGAGACTGTTGGTCTACCTCGAGGGTTTGTTGGGTTTTTCACTTGGGTCTCGTCTTTTTGCTCGATGAGTCCTTGATGCTTCTGGTTGGCTCCGATTGGGCCTTCTGGATTTTGATTTCTGTTCCCACCCCTCATTTGTGGCACTGCTTTGGGACGTCCCAATTTGATATTAATCAAAGAGGACTGCGTCTGTCAATGAGCTTAAGAGAAAAGGATTTTACGGTAAGATTTTACAAAATTCCATTTTTTATATATGTGATTTACATGCTTATTTAGTCACTTGGCAAACGGGCATGAGCCGGGCTAAGTCATTTTCGCTAGCTAGAAAAAAAAAAAAAAAAGTTTGTTTTCCTGAATGTCTGCGTCTGAAGATTCCATCTTTGGTTTCCAAAAGACTGATTGATTGCTGCTACAGTTTTACTGTGCTTGTTTGGCCGGCAAACTAGCCTGACCTAACCCCCTTGAATCTGTGGGGTATTGTTAATAGGAAGATGGGAGATACCAGACCCAACAATGCAGAAGAGTTGAAAGCCGCCATCAAAGAAACCTGGTCTTCTATAACCTGTGACAGTGCCACAGGCTGATCGCCCCCATGCCAAGCGGCATTGATGCAGTAGATCATGCAAAATGGAGCCCCGACCAAGTATTGAGTGCATACTAATACTGTACATGGACATACTGTGCAATAAGCCAACATTTCTGTATTAAAAATCCAATTTTTTTTTTTTTTTTGTAATTGGTCTTATGTAATCAAATTTTCTCTATCGCTCATTGACAGACATAGTCCTCGGTGATACAGCACCTTCGGGTTATGTTGCCTCCACAGGTGCCTCGTTCTCTCTCTCGTTCTCTCTCTCGTTCTCTCTCTCGTTCTCTCTCTCGTTCTCTCTCTCGTTCTCTCTCTCGTTCTCTCTCTCGTTCTCTCTCTCGTTCTCTCTCTCGTTCTCTCTCTCGTTCTCTCTCTCGTTCTCTCTCTCGTTCTCTCTCTCGTTCTCTCTCTCGTTCTCTCTCTCGTTCTCTCTCTCGTTCTCTCTCTCGTTCTCTCTCTCGTTCTCTCTCTCGTTCTCTCTCTCGTTCTCTCTCTCGTTCTCTCTCTCGTTCTCTCTCTCGTTCTCTCTCTCGTTCTCTCTCTCGTTCTCTCTCTCGTTCTCTCTCTCGTTCTCTCTCTCGTTCTCTCTCTCGTTCTCTCTCTCGTTCTCTCTCTCGTTCTCTCTCTCGTTCTCTCTCTCGTTCTCTCTCTCGTTCTCTCTCTCGTTCTCTCTCTCGTTCTCTCTCTCGTTCTCTCTCTCGTTCTCTCTCTCGTTCTCTCTCTCGTTCTCTCTCTCGTTCTCTCTCTCGTTCTCTCTCTCGTTCTCTCTCTCGTTCTCTCTCTCGTTCTCTCTCTCGTTCTCTCTCTCGTTCTCTCTCTCGTTCTCTCTCTCGTTCTCTCTCTCGTTCTCTCTCTCGTTCTCTCTCTCGTTCTCTCTCTCGTTCTCTCTCTCGTTCTCTCTCTCGTTCTCTCTCTCGTTCTCTCTCTCGTTCTCTCTCTCGTTCTCTCTCTCGTTCTCTCTCTCGTTCTCTCTCTCGTTCTCTCTCTCGTTCTCTCTCTCGTTCTCTCTCTCGTTCTCTCTCTCGTTCTCTCTCTCGTTCTCTCTCTCGTTCTCTCTCTCGTTCTCTCTCTCGTTCTCTCTCTCGTTCTCTCTCTCGTTCTCTCTCTCGTTCTCTCTCTCGTTCTCTCTCTCGTTCTCTCTCTCGTTCTCTCTCTCGTTCTCTCTCTCGTTCTCTCTCTCGTTCTCTCTCTCGTTCTCTCTCTCGTTCTCTCTCTCGTTCTCTCTCTCGTTCTCTCTCTCGTTCTCTCTCTCGTTCTCTCTCTCGTTCTCTCTCTCGTTCTCTCTCTCGTTCTCTCTCTCGTTCTCTCTCTCGTTCTCTCTCTCGTTCTCTCTCTCGTTCTCTCTCTCGTTCTCTCTCTCGTTCTCTCTCTCGTTCTCTCTCTCGTTCTCTCTCTCGTTCTCTCTCTCGTTCTCTCTCTCGTTCTCTCTCTCGTTCTCTCTCTCGTTCTCTCTCTCGTTCTCTCTCTCGTTCTCTCTCTCGTTCTCTCTCTCGTTCTCTCTCTCGTTCTCTCTCTCTCTCTCGTAGCCTCGTGTCTCCAGCATGGGGGCGGCCATGTTTGAGGTGATCCAAACACCTCGTGGAGCTAGGGGAGGCGCCGGAAGGCGTGCAGAGGGGCGGAGCCGCCTCCTTTCTTCCTGGGCAGCCAGCCAAAAGACTTCCTGTTTGAGAAGACAGCGCTGTAAGCTGTTGCAGTTTAACTCTGAGCATCAAGTGGTGAGCCTGGGGGTCTCTCTCTCTCGCGATCGATAGGGATCCCTAGCAGGTAACACTAAGGGGCTTTTGTGGCGCTGGGGGTCTGAAAAAAAATTGTATTATCCGGCAAGTGACTGGAATAATCATGGACCCTGCCACACAAATTCCCCCACCTGTTTCCCTCGAGGGGGCCACGGGACCCGCCGGTGCACAGTGTGGAGGCATTTACAGCAATTTTGGAGTCTATGGTGGCTCGGGTGGAGGCGGCCTGTCAGGGACGAGGGTCAAGGAAGCGACCCCCCGCCTACCCCTATATTATCTGACACCTCTGACTCAGATTCAGAGATGGTCACTGCAGCTGCAGGTCCCTCTGCAAGGGCTGTTACCTCAGGTAAAGCTCCCTCAGACAGTGAGGAGGACGTTCCTTCTCCCGCTATAATTCAGGAAGAAGCATTGGTGGACGCACTAGTTGTGGCAGTGCGGGAAACCTTAAGACTTGAGGTTTTACCGGCAGAAGCAACTGAAACAGATTCCCTTTGGTACTAACAAGCCCATCAAAACGGTGAAAGTTTTTCCTGTACCCAAGTGTTTTGGTAATAAAATTAAAGGAGAATGGGAGCATTCTAAGCGTACCTTTACGATTTCCAAGCGTATTGCTAGACGCTATCCGTTTGAGGAATCCTTCATTAAGAAATGGACGGTACCACCAGTGGTGGATCCACCTATTTTCAGGCTGAATAAAGCCACGGTTATCCCAGTGGAGGACACTTCGTCCTTTAAGGATCCGGTGGATCGAAAGATGGAAGCAGAGTCCCGCACTATCTTCTGGGCGAGATTGGTACGCCAAAACCTTAGGGGAAAAGATATTCCCCAGGAAACATCTGATTTGATGGAACAGATTATACAAGGGCTACAGTTTATCTGTGACGCAGCCTTGGACACTACTCCCCTATTAGGGCATGCATCTATGTCAGCGGTAATCCTCAGACGTGTGCTGTGGTTAAAATGTTGGTCAGCTGACCTAGGTTCCAAAAAGACCTTGACGAATCTCCCCTTTCAGGGGAATCGTCTATTTGGGGCCACCCTAGATGAAATCATTAAGGATGCCACGGGGGGCAAGAGCACTTTTTTGCCACAGGCTGCTAAAGCTAAGGGACCTCGCAACAAGCGAGGACCTTTCTTTACCGCCCATAAAGGGTTCGTACGCCCGGCTGGAACAAGCGGGAAAGGCAAGACTCCTCCAGGAGGGTTCAAGAAGGGCTGGTCGGACAAACAGAGGACCGACTCAGCCAAACCCGAAGCAAAGGATTACACAGCCTGAAGGTGCGCCCCCACCCGGGTTGAGGGTGGGGGGACGTTTTCACCGGTATTCAGGACATTAGATCGAGCATCGACTACTACTACCGGTGCGATTCTTCCCTTCCACCATTTAAGTACTACAGGGAGCAGTAGTCACCGTTCCCTGAATAGATCTTTTCCTTTACCTTTTCCTAAGATTAGTCTCTATTCCCCACAGGAATCGGATCTGGTTGACCAGACAGACCAAGAAGCCTCTAGCCGGGTGACTTCGGTCCCTGAGGTTCAACCAGAAAAGATCACCCTTCCTGATAGGAATCAGGTATCTGATAAATGTGTGGGAACAGAAAACAACCAGACTTTCTCGGATGGTCGAGGCCAGATAGCTCTAGGGACGCCTGGTTCAGATCCAGTCAGCAACGGTGGTCCTAGAAATTCTAGGCTGGCCTCGCCAAGCCGGCCTGGCCGACTTGGACAGGCTAGTCGCAGACGTTCCATGGAAACTTCGTCTCAAGGAATGTCTGTGGTCTCAAGGACCAATTTACCATCGTGCTTTACAGTCGCTGGTTTTAATGGCCTGGCCATTGAGACCCAAGTACTGAAGGACAGAGGTTTGTCAGCTTCAGTCATTCCTACCCTTATTAAAGCAAGGAAAGCGACTTCCAGCAAGGTCTATTATCACACATGGAAGACTTATATTGCGTGGTGCGAATCTTTAGGATTTCCTCCACGTACCTATTCGGTGACTCGAATATTGGCTTTTTTGCAAAAAGGGGTTGAGCAGAAACTAGCCTTGAGCACCATCAAGGGTCAAGTTTCAGCATTAGCAATCTTCTTTCAGAAACCTTTAGCTACCAGGTCCTTGGTGCGGAATTTCATCCAGGGGGTGCGGCACCTGGCTCCACCAGTCCGCGCGCCCTTACCGCCCTGGGATCTTAATTTAGTTTTGTCGGTTCTACAGAAACCTCCCTTTGAAAAAATCAGGGAGATTCCCTTGCTTACTTTATCCCAGAAGGTGGCCTTCTTGGTGGCTATCACTTCTGCTCGCAGGGTGTCAGAACTGGCTGCATTATCATGCCAGTCCCCATACCTAGTGATTCATAGGGATAAGGTAGTACTTCATCCTAAGCCATCCTTTCTTCCTAAGGTGGTTTCAGATTTTCATCTGAATGAAGATATTGTACTACCTTCCTTGTGTCCTCAGCCCAATCATCATCGGGAACATGCGTTGCATTCCTTGGATGTGGTTCGGGCAATCAGAGTATACCTGAAAGCTACGGAATCATTCCGTAAGACGGATTCACCTTTTGTGATCACGGATGGCCCCAGAAAGGGTTTGCCTGCATCTGCCGCGACCATTGCCAGATGGATCAGACAGACGGTGGTACAGGCTTATTCTATTAAGGGTCGGAGTCCTCCGTTCCCTGTTAGGGCGCACTCCACTCGAGCGCTCAGTACTTCCTGGGCCTTTCGCCATCAGGCGTCAGTGGTCCAGGTATGTAAGGCGGCCACCTGGTCGTCGGTACATACCTTTACAAAATTCTATAAAATTGATGTGATGGCATCGGCGGATGCCTCATTTGGCCGCAAGGTTTTGCAGGCCGCAATTTGAGGAGACCGTTGGTCTACCTCGAGGGTTTTTTTCTGTTTGAAAAATTTCTTTTTGTTGAGTCTCATCATTAAGGATGAGCATTGTTAACTTCTATTTGGCACCGGTTGGGCCTTCTAGATTGGGATTTGATTTCCATTTTCCCACCCCTCATTTGTGATACTGCTCTGGGACGTCCCGAAGGTGCTGTATCACCGAGGACTACGTCTGTCAATGAGCGATAGAGAAAAATGGATTTTTGTAAAATCTTACCGTAAAATCCTTTTCTCTTAGCTCATTGACAGACGTAGTCCCCGCCCCTCTGTTTTTGAGTTGGGTTGGGTTAAAATCTCTAAAGACTGCTTTTGTGACATAACTGATTTGCTGAGGCAGAGAGAGAGAGGATATACCCTCTGGGACTGCCCCTAGGGTGTAGCCAGAGCATTTTAATTTCCTGTCTAGTCCTGCTCCTGTGGAGGCAACATAACCCGAAGGTGCTGTATCACCGAGGACTACGTCTGTCAATGAGCTAAGAGAAAAGGATTTTACGGTAAGATTTTACAAAAATCCATTTTTTGGAGATACTGGATTTCTGTGTTTTCACTAGCTGCAAGCCATAATCCTCAAAATTAAAAGAAAGAAATGCTTGAAATGTATCACTGTATGTAATACATCTATATAAAATATCAATTTCACTTTTTAAATTGTATTACTGAATACTGAAATTTTACTTTTTTGATATACTAATTTTATGAGATGCACCTGTGTATAAGGCTCGGTTCACACTTGTGCGATGCGGGAAAGCTGCGAATTTGCAGCCTGTTCCCACATCGCATCCGCACATCTGGCAGTTCACACAGCCATATGCGATACGCAGGGGGTGTCAATTAACGACACCCCCAGTTTGATCGCATATCGCAGTGCGATCTGACAGTTCGCACAGGATCGGATCGCAGAAGTGTGAACCACTGTGCTATCCGATCCCAAAGGCTCTGAAAAAAGGGTCCTGTGCGTGTTTGGTGCGAATTCAGCCATACAAAGTGTATGGCTGAATTTGCATCTGCACATGAGATCGCATGTAATGAAGGAGCAGTGCGCTCCGAATTACATGCGATCTCCGCAGCCGCAATAATGTGAACCGGCACTAATAAATATAAAACTATGTTGTAATGGTAAAAAAAAAAAAAAATGTTTTCGTTATTGTTGGGATCTGTTCACACTTGTGTTCTGCGGCAACGTGCATTGTATGTGTTAACCAATTTAAGACCAGGCCTATTTTTGACACTTGGTGTCTACAAGCTAAAATCATTTTTTTTTTTTGCTAGAAAACTACTAGCCTTATGTATATATTTTTTTTTTTTTTTTGTCTTCCAAACTTAATTGTTGTGGAAAAAAAATTCAAATTTTTGATTTAAAAAAAAAAGAAAACAGTAAAGTTAGCCCAATTTTTTTTTCCATAATGTGAATGATAATGCTATGCCAAGTAAATAGATACCCAACATGTCATGCTTCAAAATTGCACGTGCTCGCGGAATGGCGACAAACTTTGGAACTTTAAAATCCCCATAGGTGACACTTTAAAAATTTCTGTAGGTTACCAGCTTGGAGTTACAGAGAAGGTCTAGAGCTCAAATTATTGCTCTCGCTCTAAAGATACCTCACGTGTGGTTTAAACACTGTTTACATATGTGGTCGGGACTTCTGTATGCTTTTGCGCATGATCTAACTGGGACAGGGTGCTTTAATTTTTTTTTCCTATTTTATTTATTTATTTTTTTTTTTTAATTTTGATCATTTTTATGCTTATTACAAGGAATGTAAACATCTCTTGTAATAGAAATATAGGCATGGCAGGTCCTCTTTAACCGTTGAAAAAAAAAAAAAAAACGGCCCTTTAAATGGGTTGCTAGGCAACAATGTTTGACATCGCTCCGGTCCTCCAGGGCCATCTTGCACTCACTTGACTTCCTGTCCGAGGATCCGGGACTGGATAGTTTTCCCCGCTCCTGGCGATAAAGGCTGGGTGGGGGGGTGGGGGGTCGTTGCCTCTTCTGCCGCACCGTAAGGGTATCTGCCTCTAGGACCACCCTTACCTGAAAGCCGATCGCCTGCCGTTTTAAAAAAAATACTGGGGTTATGGCAGCTATCTGCTGCCATAACCCCAGTATTTAGCGTCAAAGGACCGACGTAAAACTGCGGCAGTCGCTAAGTGGTTAACGCATATGCTCAGAAACATGCTGCAGGGCAGCACCACACTTGGTACATTGAGCTACGAAAAAAAAAATGCCTACTTCAGGGCTCAACATTTTCTAAGTCCTGAGCTACTAGCCAGACCTTAAGAGTTACTCACCAGCAGTTGCCCCCACCAAACCTACCCTGCCTCTAATTCTTCCCCCTAAAAGTGCCCTCATAAATTATCTCAAGAAATTACACTGTTTAAATATTTTATGCAGAATTAAGTTACAAAAATAAATCTTAAGAACTTTAACAATATTACCAAAAAGCAGATTTCTTTGATCGGATTGTGATATATCAAATATAATTGGCTACTTTAGGCACTGTACACATAATTACTGCATTTTTAAGTAAATATGCGTCATGTACCGAGTGGGTGCGCTGTGTATTCCCAAGTTCTCCCTCAATAGAGACCTCACTCCCCTCCCCCGACCCCCCCCCCCCCCCCATTCCAGTACAGAGCTCTGTTTCTTACACATCCTCTGAAAGAGTGGGGCTGCTGCAAAAGAGCAGCTACAACTTACCCGCCCCTGCCAGCAGCCTGCGTTGTAAAGAGAGTTTCTGCAGTGGAGCTGGCAGGATTCTCTTCTCCTCCCGCTCCCCCCTCCTTGCAGGGCATATTTATGTAGCTGCACAGTGTGCACTTGGCCAGTGGCACGTGCCCCTCTCCCACATGTCTGAGCCGCCCTGACTGAACTTGCCCAATAAAGCCGTAACAATTGCCCTCAGCTTATTTCCACTCGCCTAATGCGAGCAGGTGAGTGGAAATTTTGATGGCTGGCCTACTTCCAGTTTTTGTATTGCCATGTGTTTTTAGTCTGTTCATTTTTATTGGGCTGATTAATGCAACGCAGTGCATGTCAACACATGCAACACACATTGTGGTATGAATAGTCACTTAATTTAAGTAGTAAAAGAAAAGGCTTAGTGGTCCATCGAGTCTACTCATTTATTTATTTTTTTTTTTTTTGTGTAACTATTTTTTGTCTTAGTATAGATCCATTTTGTCACAAGCATGTTTAAATCCACTTACTGTTGACTGACGCAGTACCTCTGCTGGATGGCTGTTCCAAACGGCAACTACCTTTTGATAAAATAATAGATTATTTCCTCCTGCTAGTGAAGTCATGTCCCTGTGTTCTTGATCTTTGCTTAATTTTTGAAAATCAAGCCCTCAACCCGATTTTACCCCCTTGATGTATTTTAAAGGTTTCAGTCACGTCCCCCCTTTCCCTTCTTTCCACCTGACTGTAAGTTCCTGAAGTCTCTCCTGAGACTGGACACTGTATTGTAAATGAGGTCTAACTAAAGATCTATATGGACTTCTTCCTATATTCTGTTCTTATCGCTTTTCCCACTTGCCTGGTTACACTGTGTTTGTTCATTTTGCAATAGTCTGGAGTACCCCCAAATCTTTTTTCCTCTATAGTGTATACACTGTATCCCCATGTTGTACTCTGTCAAGTAATTCTTTTTTTTCCTAGGTACGTTAATTTGCATTTAGAAACATTGGTCAAAGCAGCGCGAACTGCAGTTCAATTTTCCAACAATGCCAAATCACCACGCTTAAAGGACAAGTTCACTTTTTTAAAAAAAATAAATTTAATGCAATTTTTTTTTTTTTTTTTTTTTTTTTTTGCAGGAGCCTAGAAAGCATTGCACCAGCGATCGGCAGATCGCTGATGCCATGCATGTCTCCTGCACACTGTCTGTGTATCGGCTTACCCTTACATCCCTTTCCCTGACCGGAACACTCAAACTACCACAGTGCCGAGGTAGTTCATTGAGAACTGCAAGCTGACAGTCGCAAAAGAATGTTGGGGCATGTAGTTCAGACACACGGAGCTGTGTGTCTAAATGACACGGCCCACGCTGTATTCAAACTGTGGCAGCTAGTGTGGGTAATTTCTCCCCGTACGCTGCTGACACAGGGATTGGGGGGGGGGGGTGGTTGCAATGGGTGGCGGCTGCAGCACTGGCAACATGTCACATGTTCAACCCTAAAATCATGTGTAACCTGTTCCCAAAGGTGAACTTATCCTTTAATGTTAGAGACCCCTCCATGAATACTAACCTTATTGCACACCTTTGTATCAACAAAGACTCATGCATACCCAACAAACCCTTTATATCGCTTGCCTATAGAATGGAGTGGGACCTAATACAGAGCCTTTTGGTACACCACTAGTGACTACTCTGTTTTGAATAAGCCCCATTTACAACCACTATCTATCTATTCTTTAGCCAGCTACATAGCCACTGAAGGATCAAGTCCTAGCTTGTGCAACTTTATTAATTCATTATGTGAAACTGCATGAAATGCTTTGCTGAAATCAAAATATGCTATGTCCACAGCACCAAATTTCAATCAATTAGTCAAAATGTTCAATCAGATCAGTCTGACATGATCTGCCCTCAGTAAAGCCATGCTGCTTTGGGTTCCGCAAGTTGCGTATTTTACAGCACTTAACTTGACTACAACTGATGTTAAACTCCCTGGCCTGTAATTGCCATCTTCTACCTTGCTGCCCTTTTTGTGGGTAGGTACAATATTCGCGACCTGACAGTCATTGAGAACTTCTTCTAGAAGAGATTAATAAAAAAGATCTGTTAATGGTCAACAACTATACCTCAAAGTTCTCTTAGAACTCTGGGATGAATACCATCAGGGCCTATTGCTTTAACTGAGCCAGTTCCTCTGCTACCCCTGTCACCAGAAAACCTGAAAATAAACTCGTTACTAGAACAAAATGATCTCCCAACTTGTTTCACAAATAGTAGATTTTTTACTGAGCAGCTCAGCAGTACAGTACCTAGAACAGCCTACAGAGTCTAGTGTTAAAACCTCTCCGTATCAATTGCATACCAGGAAAGTCAAAATGTTAGAGCATAAGAGCCCTTTCACACTTGTGCGACCTAAAAGTCATGTGATGTTTGCTATGATTGTTGCAATATTTGAAACAATTTTGACTAAACTTGAAGCAATGTCTATGGACCTGAAAACACATCCAAGTCGGACCTAAGTAGTACAGAGACTACTTTAAAGTCGCACAGATATGAGCGGTACTTATTGAAAATCATTGAGTATGACTTGTCATGCGACTTTGCATTCCCAAGTGTGAAAGGGGCCCAATACATAATGCATTAAGGGGGAAATTGACATAGTAGTACCAACAAACAGAACAGTATCCATAAACACTCCAGTAACCTTGGTTCCACAACTATGGCATGGAGAACTTAGGACCACTTGGAAAGTCTACCTGAAGGATTCTTATCTTACAAAGTAGGGGTAGAAGAAGAGGTGTGGCTAATTGAGGAGGGAGCAGAGTAAAGCCAATACTACAGTAAGAGTGTCCGTCTATATGAGAAGGTGGAATAATGCAAGGAAAAGAGACGCAAATTCATCTCCGTGCTGAGGAGAAATATTACTGGAACCCCAAGAGTCTTATTTAAGCAGAATGAATCTTCTCAAACTTCTTAGGTTAGTTTCTACTGACATAAGTTTGTACATGGGCAAATCAGTATTGATAGCTGTATGCCAGGAAAACGCTCTAGGAAGGTTAGGAGACTTCCAATGCAGAAGAATTTCTCTGCACATAAAAAGTATTATAGTAAATGGGTTAATATATTTCCCCAATGTATATCGTCAAAAAATTTCCAAAGCAATACTTAGACATGAACCTTGTATACTACTTAACCCTCGTATTGGATCTCTATCAGAAACCGCCATTCAGTAGGGCTGGAGACAGTCAGGATCATACCATGTGAAGGATGCATGCCTCAGTCAACTGACGTGGGGATGGGGAACTCGTAAAGGGGTAGATAGTAGTCCCTATGCCTACTAAGATGTAGAAATGTATCTTTGGCCAAGTTCATATTAGTAGTTGTGTTAAATAGAATTAGTAGTACTGAGACCGTCATCCCAGTTTTGTCCTCCAGTTCTGGGAGGTCACTTTGCAATTTCTGATCTGTTCAAGTTATTTTAGAAGCATAGGCAAAGGGAAAGGTGGAGACAAAGGGATGATGAATGCTTCCCCCCCATCAGGCTGGAAGGGAGCAGTCTCCTAACTGGATCAGGGTCTAAACTAAGGTGTAGGAAATGTTATGCAAAATGCATGACGCAATTATTATCTAAATGAATATCCAAGACAGTAGCAGGTTTTGGGTGGGAAGGCCCATTAGCTGTCCACCAGATGCAATGTTTCAGGCACATCACCTTGCCTGAGACTCCCATGTCTGAGGATCTGGAATGCTTTCCAAATGAGGAAGGGTGGAATAAGCAGAGAGAAAGAAGGGGAGCGATGCTGCTCCTCTAGCTTTGCGCCAGATTGAAACCGTGATTGTCATCGGACATGTGAGGCCTGGGTGAGATTGAGGTCCTGACTAAATTATCAAGGGTTGCGTAGGAGCCAATAATGGGAGCTTCCAGGATCAAAGGTCGAGAGAACCATCAATGCACTGTTGCCAATTTTGCCACCGTGTAATTAATCTGAAAGTTTAGTAAGGACAGCCCACCCCTTGTCGGAGGTAGTTGTAATGTTGATGAGGCCAGATGAGGGGTCTTTCCTACCCATACAAAGGAAAGCTTGATTACTATTCAGTTTAGTAAACAAAAAGACTTTAAAGAGTGAAAGCTGAGTACAGTAAACCCCCCTCCATTGCGGGGGTTACGTTCCGGACCAAGCCGCGAAAAGTGAAAATCTGCGAAATAGAAAAACCCTATTAAAATGCATTGTAGGCATGTTTTTTTTTTTTTTTTTTTTTACGGTCACTGTACGTGTAAAAGCATTTTAAGGTCTTTAAACACACTTTTAAAACAATAGAAACTCATTTAAACACATAAAAGATACTGAGAGACAGAGCAAGAGCTGTGGAAAACACAAAAATATTTCATTTTTGATGATTTATATAGTAAAATAACATTAAAAAAAAAAAAAAAAAACTCCATATAACGGGACCGCAAAAACTGAAGCGCGATGGAGCGGGGGTTTACTGTATTACTATAAACTTGGGCAAGAAAACTATTTTAATGAATTTGACTCTACCAACCAGACTAAGTGTGAGAGACTTCCAGGAAGTGCATTTTTGGCAGAAGCGCAAGAGAAGGTAGATGAAGATTGTGAGTGGGATTCAGACCATCTCTTTTGTGCAGTGCCATATCAAAGACCTGCTAGCATCATGCTTAAACTAAAACCTTCAGCTTTGCACAAATTTTTTAACCAAACATTGCTATACAAAGTAGCTTTTTGCCTAACTAACAGGCCTATAGCTAAAATAAGCAACTGCCTTTGGAAGTGGAAGGTTTACTGTTGGGGATGGACCGGTAATGTGCCCAAATCCATCAATAAATATTATAATGCTCATTGACAGGATTTTGACAAACCCATCCGAAGGTAAGCCTCTTTTTCTTTGCTATGCATAAACTGTAAAAACAAACCTAAATAAATTATTTTTAACTGGCCAAGATGTTAAGTTATTTAAATATACAACTATAAAATCCCCCATTTGCATTACCATGGGTGGAAGATATGCTAATAGACTGCAGCGACAGTATGTGCATAGTTTGTGACTGTTTAGTTCTGCTCTCTTCTGGCAAATTACTTTCTTCCCTCCCCAGAGATCTGAATGTTGTCGCCCATAGACTGGCGCTTTATGATTATCTTCCAATTTTTTTTTTTCATTTGGCACTCATTTCTCTTGCTGGTTCCATGCCAGCCTGTCACTCAGCTGTCATGTTAAAATTCCTGTCTTTTGCTTTGCAGTTTGCTGATGGCTTGTTCTCCCTAAGTTTTTGTATGTGAATATGGAGTTATTTAAATATGTGGGTATAAATAATTACATAACTTTTGGAAACAAACATTGCTATACCCAAGCTGCCTGCTTTTTATTGAAATTGGCATTTCTTAAAAATGAATGTGAAAATTTTGGATATTTGCAGTTTTTTAAAGTATTACTAAACCCAGGACCCTGCGTTCACTATATTCGGTCTCCCACAGTACACATAACATGGAAATATAATTAATTTTAGTAAATCTAAACTGCTAAATATCTTTTTTTTAATAGCAGTACATGGCAGTCTTGTGAGTTCTATCAGTGTCCAGCCAAGCACTGGTTAAAGCTTGTAGGAGGAGTTTTCATTCGCCTCTGACTGTCCTATGAGGCTGCATGACCTCTGACCCTCTGCACTTTGTCTGGATTGTGCGAATCGCATGCATCCTCCCAAAAAACCCCAGAGTGCCTCCAGGGCTCCATTCTATCAGGAGATAGATTGGGGACAGTAAAAGAAGGGGAGGTGTGATGGTACTCGCCGTCACTGGGAGTGAAAGACAGATTCTTAATGGTTTGGATTGCTTTAAATGGGTTCTGTGTTTACACTTATGATAATTTGTATTGAACTTCAATGTCAGAGACAGGCTCTCACTATTGTCTGTGCACAATTTCCTATAGATGCACACAATTTCCATATTGGATTAGTTTAGAAAGATGTGTAAATTTTTTTTCTGTTTTTAAAAAAAATGAACCCCTTGGTGATGAGGCTTTGTTAGTACACGTTTGCTCAATGCCAGTGACTCTGAACCTCTTTAGCCAAAGTTGTATATGGCACACAGGGGTTTGCCTTGTGACCGATCCCCTTTACAGGAAGAACCAATCCCAACTGAACAGAAGTACTAAACCAGAAAGTGGAAGAGGAATTTTACCAACTAGCCTATATTTTAAAAATCTTTGTTTTTCAGAAAAAAACAAATGGTAAACCCTTTTTTTTGTGGTGTGGGTTTTTTTTATTTTTTTTTTTATTTCAAATTCCTTTTAGGTTTTATTTGTAACAATATAGTCTGTGACTTTTTTTTGTTGCCTCTAAGCAGCTCTGTTTAGAGATTTTAATTTTATTTATTTATTTATTTATTTTTTTTACAGGTGAAAACTTTGTCTCAGAATGGTTCTTTGCAAGGAGCAAATAAACTTCTAAAAAATGATACAGAAGAGATTCCAAAGAATAAAGAAGTCTTTGTTTCTGGGGTGAAAATTTTCTATGGATCACAGACTGGTACTGCTAAGGTGGGCTAGGCAAATAAAATGATGTGCTTTGCTTGTTTTTATTTTTCAACTTGTAAATGCAATAACCTAGATGGGCTCCTTCTTCCTTCTTTTTATTTATTTATTTATTTTTTATTATCCTTCCTCTGTGCCCCTATTAGGGAGATTCACTGTCTCGATTTTGAATTGTGTTCTAACTGTACCATCTCCCTTTATTTTGTAAAGCGCTGTGCAAACTGTTGGCGCTATATAAATCTTGTGTAATAACAATAATAGTACTCTATTGATGAATAGGAAAGAAAATCCCAAATTTCTCTTTCGTTCATTGACGGACACAGCTCCATATCATCTTTGATCCTTGGGTTATGCTGCTCTCCATAGGAGTAGGACTAGGTGGAAACAAAACTTGACTATGTGCCTAGGGCCGTCCTAGGGGGTATACTTCATGCTATAGGACTTAAATTTTTTTTTTCAGGAGTAAGGACCTGGTTCCCATCTGGTATCTGCGGTCCTGGCGGTTTTTTTTTTTCTTATAATATTTTCTGTTCCTGTAAGAACTACAATTAACTGCCGGACTGGGCGATGCACTGGATATCCTAGATCCTTACGGTTTTCCCAGTCTGGCCAGCGATCGGGACCCAACTATTAGCTCTGCGCTAGGTTGGCCGCGACATAGCCCCACTGGACGGGGGGGGCTGGCCGACAATTGACACAAGGACGCATAGCCCTGGTCACGATAATGGTCACAGCTAGAGTAGCAGCATACCTCTGGCCCCCAGCTCCCCCATTCTAAGATGGTGCGGTGGACTGTCAGTAGTGGTGCCCGCTCGGTTCCCATGTGTGGTGATTAGTGTGACTCTTTGGGTTCTGTGTCCTTCCCTCATGGTTCTCCCCCCCCCCCCTTACTAGTGGGGTCCCCCTGTACTGGTCGCCTTCACCTACCCCCTCTTTAATCCCCCCTCGGGGTGCACAGGCTCTTGTGTATGGGGTGTCATTGGGGGGGTTCTCACCGTTCCTTTTCGGTGTCAAGTCTGCTGGAGTTTCTACAACAAGGTGTAGGTAAACATTTGGCTCTGGGCACCATCAAGGGCCAGATTTCTGCCTTGCCAATTTTTTCCCAACGGCCGTTGGCTACAAATTCTTTCGGTCACACTTTCGTCCAGGGGGTTTGCCACTTGGCTCCTCTGGCAAGGTCTCTGGTACCTCCATGGCACTTCAATTTGGTATGGTCAGTTCGTCAATGACCGCTGTTTGAAAATTTTTGTGAACTTCCTCTGCTTACTCTGTCACAGAAGGTAGCTTTTTTTTTTTTTTTTTTTTTTTTTGTGGCTTTTACTTCTGCAAGCAGGGTGTCAGAACTGGCTGCGTTGTCCTGTCGGTCACCTTTACCTGGCTGTTCACAGGGACAAAGTGGTGGTCGTCTCGGGTTTCCACTTGAATGAAGTAGTTGTGTTGCCTTCCTTGTGCCCTAAGCTGGCACATCCTAAAGAAATTGCTTTGCATTCCCTGGCTGTGGTTCAGGCAGTCAGGGTCTACCTGGCAGCCACTTAAAAATCGGATTCTTTGTCCTAGGGGGATGGATCTTGTAAGGGGCAGGCCTCGTGTGCCTGATCCTTCTGGAAATGGTCGCAGCAGACGTTGGTGCAGGCCTATTCCATTAGGGATCAGGCTCCTCCTTTCCCCTGTTAAGGCGCATTCTACACAGACGCTTAGTGCCTTCCGGGCCTTCCGTCATCAGGCAGTTTGTAAGGTGGCCACATGGTTGTCTCTGCATACATTCACAAGGTTTTACAAGGTGGATGTACTCGCATCAGCGGATGCTGCGTTCGGCCGCAAAGTTTTGCAGGCTGCTATTGCAGAGGTTTCTGCCTCTTGAGGGTGTGTTCTTTCTGGTTGGTGAGCTCCCAGTTTTTCCTGGTTGAGCTCTTGGTTTACCTGGTTTATCGATGTTTAGCCCTTTTTGGGAATTGGGTGCATTGCTGTGTTTTTTTTTTTTTTTTTCCCCCACCCCTCATTTTGACACTGCTTTAGGATGTCTCAAGGGTCAAAGAAGATATGGAGCTGTGTCCGTCAATGAACGAAAGAACTGGATTTTTGTCTTGCCGTAAAATCCTTTTTCTCTGACGTTCAGTGAGACACGGCACCCACCCCTCCCACCCCTCTATTGAGTTGGTTTATGTATTCTTCTGACACTGCTTGTTACAAACTGAAGTCCTATAGCAGGAAGTGGGAAGTATACCCCCTAGGGCTGCCCTAGGGGCATAGTCAAGTTTTTTTATTTTGTTTACACCTAGTCCTACTCCTATGGAGATCAGCATAACCAAGGGTCAAAGAAGATATGATGCTGTGTCCGTCTATTGAACATAAGAGAAAAGGATTTTTACTGTAAGACAAAAATCCAGTTTTTAGGTTGGTGCCAAAAACAAGAATTATTCTGACTCCAGTTGTGATAGCGACTATTCCTTTGAGACCTTTTTATACCTGGCCTGACTACAGCAGACATTCACATTAGACCATCTTCTTCAAATGGTGGAAATGACCAATCATTTGAAATCCACAAATATCTTTATTGCATGCAGACTGCTGATGCAATATAAGATCCAGTAGATTTGTGTTAGAGGTGTTTTTGGCAGTCCAAAATGAGTATTGGCTTTCCCAGTCCCAATGTGTGCTTTGACGGGGAGGAAGAAGCAGCTCACACACAAGGAAAAGGAAATTGCATCCAATAGGGAAAGGAAAATTTAAATCAATAAATGGTTACAAGATGGCGGCATAACCAGCATAAGTTTAAAAAAAAAAAAAAAAAAAAAAAGCCATAAAATAGGAATGCTTTAAGAAATCAAAGTAGTACTAAATAGTTTATTTTTATTTTTTATCAATTAAATTGGAAAGCAAATGAACAGAAGAGAAATCCAAATCAAATCAATATTTAGTGTGACCACCCTTTTTTCCTTCAAAGTAGCATCAATTCTTCTACTCCTTGCGCACAGTTTTTTTTTTTGAAGGCACTCGGCAGGTAGGTTAATACAAACATGAATGTAGGTTGCTTTAAATCCTTATTCTGTACAGTGCATCCAAAAAGTAATTTTCAGCGCTTCACTTTTTTTGTTATGTTAATCTTATTCCAAAATGGATTCAAGTCATTGTTTTCCTCAAACCTCTACAAATACCCCATAATGACAACGTTAAAGAAGTTTGGTTGAAATCTTTGCAAATTTATTAACCACTTTCAGACCGGAGGATTTTCCCCCTTAATGGCCAGGCCCTATTTTGTAAATCGGGACTGTTACTTTAACGGATAATATGTGCGGTCGTGCGACGTTGTACCTAAATAAAATTGACGTCCTCCTCCCCCACAAATGGAGATTTATTTTGGTGGTATTTGAGCACCTGTGCGATATTATTTTTTTTATTATACTAGTAATGGCGGCGATCTGCTGTTACTGTAATGACGACACTGGCAGGGAAGGGGTAAAATTTGTTGTTGATCAAGGGGTTAAACGTAAGCCTAGGGGAGTGATTCTAACTGGGAGGGGGGGTTGGGCTTGTGAGATGAACACAGACATGCGACCCTATATAGCAGGATCACATGGTCTCTGTGATCATCCGAGGGAGAAGGACGGACAGCTGTTAACATCAGCCGACCGTCCTTCTGTCAGCAGGGATAGATCGAGAGTGTCAGGTGGCAATCGGAGCTGTCTGACACACGTGCCAGCTTACCCGCTGACGATCAGGTGCATCCTGTATCCACTGATAATCCTTGAGATTATTCAGACAGGAATAAGCGCAGACATTGTCGAAGAGTTCAGGCAAAGGACAACCGTGGTCAGATGGTTCGGGACAGCAAAAGAGTTTACTAGGAACAGGAAGCGGAAAGCTATAGGCCATAAGGCAAGGTCCCAGTGCAGCAGAGGTTTTTATATAGGCCATTTGGTGCCACTTGGTGTTGGGTGTGGACGGTGAACAGGAATTCTCTGTCCATAGGTTTGGCTAATGGGCTTTCTCTTGGCTAAAAACACTCTCCGTCTGCACACAACTATGCTTGGGCTTACTACTTCTTTCCTAACACCAAGGAATTGTCTGTGGACCTCAGAGACAGGAGTGTATCGATGCACAGGGGAAGGGTACAAAAACATTTCTGGATCATTGAAGGTCCCAATGAGCACAGTGGCTTCCATCATCAATTTAATGGAAGAAATTTGAAACCACCAGGACTCTTCCTAGAGTGGGCCACCCAACCAAACTAAGCAATCAGTGGAGAAGGGACATAGTCAGGGAGATGACCAAGAACCCAATGCTTACTCTGACAGAGCTCCAGCGTTTCTCTGTGGAAAGAGGAGAACCTTTCGGGAGCACAACCATCTCTGCAGCACTCCACCAATCAGGCATGTATTGTAGGGTGGCTAGACGGAAGCCACTCGGTAAAAGGCACATGACAGCCTGCCTGGAGTTTACCAAAAGGCACCTGAAGGACTCTGACCTTGAGAAACAAAATTCTCTGGTATAATGAAACAAAGATTGAACTCTTCGGTCTGCATGGAAATCGTCATGTCTGGAGGAAACCAGGCACTGCTCATCTAGCCAATACCATCCTAACAATGAAGCATGGTGGTGACAGCATCATGCTGTGGAGATGTTTTTCAGTAGCAGGAGCTGGGAGACGATGAATGCAGCAATGTACAGACATCCTTGATGAAAACCTGCTCCAGAGTGCTTTGGACCTCAGACTGGGGCGAAGGTTCATCTTCCAACAGGGTAACGACCCTAAGCACACAGCCAATATAACAAAGGACAACTCTGTGAATGGCCCAGACTTGAACCCGATTGAACATCTCTGGAGAGATCTGAAAATGGCTGTGCACCGACACTCCCTATCCAACCATTTGGAGCTTAAGAGGCCTTGCAAAGAAGAAACTGCCCAAAATTAGGTGTGCTATGCTTGACGCATCATACTCAAAGACTTTGAGGCTGTAATTGGTGCCAAATGTGCTTCAACAAAGTATTGAGTAAAGGCTGTAAGCACATGTGATTTTTGAGGAAAATAATGATTTTAATCCATTTTGGTATAAGGCTGTAACCTAAAATGTGGAAAAAATTAAGCGCTGTGAGTACTTTCCAGATGCACTGTAACCCCAGACAGACGGCATGATTCAGATCAGGGCTTTGTGGGAGCCAAACAATCACTTCCAGGACTCTTGACTCGTTTCACACTGCCATGACTTGTCAGCCTGACAAGTCGCGGTCCATTGACTGCTACAGGACCCGTTCTAATAGGAGCGACACAAGTCGCTTCGACTTAGAAAAAGGGTCCTGTACTACTTCGGGGCGACCTCGGAGCGACTTGCATGGACTTCAATTGTATGAAGTCCGTGCAAGTCGCACCGAAGTCGCAGTGCATGGGACTTCAGAAGTCGCCCCTGAAGTAGTACAGAGTCATGTCGCCATAGTGTGAACCGACTCTAAAAGTGAACCTAGTTTTTTCATCTCTTGGTAAACAATGTTACATTTGAAGGAAACCTCTTTCGAGAGGAAATTGTAAGATGTCTTGACTGTCTTCCTTCTGAAAATATGAGTATCATTTGTCTGGCTGGCTCACTGATCTTTAGGAGGAGTTAACCTGTAGAAGATGATGAGGTCCATGTATATGTAGATGAGGTTTAGGTCGCATGCAGATCACGGGTTCTGACTTTAATACCAAGTCACTGACGCAGAATCCAGTACGGAGCTAGTAAAGTCCTAAGATCTGCATAACTGATGTGAAAACTAGCATTTTCTGAAGGACCGAAATGGCATGCTACGCATTTCTTTAAAACAATAGGTTTCCTTAAATGCCATAAAATTTGTATTGTAAATTGGTTTGAGTCAAGATTTTAAGCAGTGCCTTTTGCATTTCCATTTATTTCTTTTAATGTTTTTTTAATAAAAATGTGAAAGCACAAAATAACCATAGAACATAATTTTGTGTTTAATTCAGGGATTTGCTCATGTTCTTGCTGAAGATATCGCGCCCTTGGGTTTGCCTGTTGAGATTATAAATATGAAAGACTATGATCCAGATGATAATTTGGTAGAGGAGGTGAGTGTTTTTAATATATAATGGCTCATTTTAATTCTGTCTTTCAGATGATCTCTAGTTTTTGTTGATCCTTTGTAAGGGCCTGTGTAGATGGAAAATGCACTGCATTTTCAGGGGCGCTCAGTTAGATTAGTTTCAGATACTTCTTCTGAGATCCCATGTGCACGCACACTAGCTTTGTAGTAAGTTGCAAGATGAGGGATGACCACAAGGAGTTGAGTGGTAAGAGACAATACTTAAACCTGTGGTAAAAAACTCATTACTACATAACTTACTGCTACAGGGATGAAGCTTTCAGCTGCAGGTCCCTGCAGCAGCACTCTGAAGTTGGGTCTGTTGACTCCTGTTTCTGGGCATGCTGGCATAGTTCTGTTTGCCTAGTTGTTGCCCACCCTTCTCATTTATTGCTTGGGGACTTTCCAGGGTCTGTAAATGCCTGGGTCTTGTACAGGGCACCCTCTATTCTATTCCTTGCTTACCCAGGACTGGCTGTTAAAAAAATTCAGGACTCATTGAGTGGTGCAGGTTTATAGGTGACCCATCCTCAAAAAGCTTTGTCAGTGTCCAATCACTATGAAAACTGAACCTGTCTTTTCTCCAAGGAGTGGAAATTTACAGGTACGTTATCCTGCTTCTTTTTCTTTTTTTCTTTTTTTCTTTCTTATATGTATTTATCTCAAGTCATTTGCATAATGTCTGCTATACTGTTTTATAATTTGGTTTTATAATTGTATAATTTATGCCTAACAGTATAAATTGAAGTGGTATAGGCTTACAAATTTAGATAAAATTGCTTGCTTGTAAATAAAACAAAAGGCTAAAAGACAGTATTCAGAGAGTGGTAATACATATGCAGAGAGGGTTTGAGTCGACGTGTGGGGAGCCTGTGTCTCAGTCCCAATATTGCATAGAAACAAACGAAATTGAGGGCCCAGGGGAGTTAATGAGATATGCAAGAATGGGTATAATCGCATACGTCTATTGTAAGACCTCTCTAAGGTACATAATATTACACACGATAAAGATGATCATCAACAATCAACTTTAAGCATTTCCATAATATAAATATGCAAGTCAATGTATCAATAGTCTGTGCTAGATGAGCCTCGACTCGTTTCGCAAAGACACAATTTGGCTTCATCAGGAGAAAGTACAGAAATCTAAAAGCAAAAATATCATAAGCATGAAGCAAAGACCCCAATACAAAAAAAAAAAAAAAAAAATGGGTGACAATATACCTTAAATTGTAGCAGTAGTCAACAAATACAGATCCTAAGGTCCACTTGACTGGACCCAACTGTATAGACATATCCATGTCCAGACTGTCAAAGAATGCGTTTAAGTGGAAGATCACTGAATTCCTCCCAAACGGGGGAAAAAAGGGAACAAATTTTGTGCTCTTCAGTCTCCCGGGGAGTTGGGGGGGGGGGGGGGGGGCAGGCAAGCGGAACACACAGGGAAGGAGACCCTCCAGGTGGCAAGGCCAAGAGATGACAAAAAAAGGCCTTATCTGATCTCCCCCTTGTAGGGGATTTGGAGCTTCCTTGGTTGACATAGTTGGGGGACTCACATGGAAGGAAGAGTACTCTTCTTCCACAGGTTGCCAAGGGCAAGGAGCCCCATCTTAGATGTGGGCCATTCTTTTCGGATCAGAGGTGTGTGTGTTTTTTTTTTTTTTTTTTTTTTTTCCGCGTCTCAAAACAAATGATCAAGCCACGAGCAGGCCCTTCCAGACATGTGGACAAGGCTGCCTTTGCATGAAGGGTCACCCTCACCAATATCTGGGGTGGGGGGGCATCTTCGCTGCTTTCCGGATCCATGGACCTCCATGGTATAGGACACATGGGTCTACAAAGTTATTTGGTCAGGCTATGAGATGAGTTCGGTCTTATCCTCCGAAAAGGTTCTTCCCTTCCAACAGGCACTTGTCCCCAGATCACTTACGGGTCTCTTTGGGGTAGTGCAAGACTTGTTTCTTCAAGGGGTGATTGATTGTTTCGATTTCGGAAACCTTTTCAGAGGTTTTTACTCAAACCTGTTTACAGTTCCCAGGAAGGAAGGCAAGGTACATTCAATTCTGGACCTCAAGGCTTCTGTTTGTTCAGTAGACGGTCATCCCTCCAAGCTTGCATGTGGGTTTTGGGCCTGATGGTGTCCACCCTCGAGGTGGTCTGTTAACACAGTGCCACACAAGATCTCTGCTAACTAGATTCTGGGGAAATGGGACAAGGATCCATGGTCTCTAGAGGTGGCTTTGTTCTCTTGCACTTCGACAGGGAAAATCCTTTCTCCCCCCCCCGTACAGGACGGTTGTCAACACGAATGCCAGTCTGTCCAGGTGGGGGAGGCATCCTCAGCACAGATGTGCTCAGGGGGTCTAGACTCTGGCAGAGTCCAGACTGACTAATGTTATGCAACTCTGTGATCAGCTTTTGTCTGGCTCATTGAAAAATTCGTTTTCAGAGGTTTTGGGTAAGAATTCATTTGGACAATGCTATGGTCGTGGTCTTGTCAATCACCAAACAAAGGGGCACAAGTTGTGTCCTGGTGGCTCAGTAAGTAGCCGGCATTCGAAGGTGGGCCCATGGATTCATTCTAGCCCCCTCATATTTCTGCCACGACTCCTGTGCAGGATCAAAGCAAAAGGGATTCCGTCCAGACTGACCTAGCCGGTCTTTGTATTCCTGTTTGCCTATGCTCCTTGGGGGCTTCCTCTCAGGGAGGATGGGCTGTCCCTGGACTGATCTTCCATCTTCCATTGCAGTCGCTGGCTTTGCAGCTTGGCTGTTGAACGCCAGGTGCTGAAGGAGGTTTATCTGAATTGGTGATTCCTTTGCTGTTGAAAGCTAGGAAATCTACTTCTAGGAAGATCTACTATCGTACGTGGAAGATGTACATTGCGTGGTGTGAGTCTCCTTGGGTTCATCCTCGCTCCTTCTCGGTGGATCGGATCTTAACCTTCCTTTAACGGGGGGTTGAACAGAAGTTGGCCTTGAGTACCGTCAAGGGCTAGGTATCGGCTTTGGTGGTCTCTTTCCAACGACCTTTGGCCTTACACTCCCTGGTGCGTACTCTTCTTCAGGGTTTCTGACATTTGGTTCCTTTAGTCCGGGCTCCGTTGCTGCCCCTGCTAAACATCCGAAGGAAATTGCCTTGTATGTCTTGGATGTAACTCGGGCAATTAGAATGGCAGCTGGCACCTGCGGAGTCTTTTATGAAGTCAGACTCTCTATTTGTGTACATGGGCGGACCTCACAAAGGGTTGTCTGCTTTTTCTGCGACCATTTCCAGATTAATCAGACAGCTGGTGGTTCAGGCCTTTTGCATTAGGTACACACTTTTACAAAACTTTTTTAGTACTGGTTCACACTACCGCGGCACGACTTCGGGGGCGACCTGTGAAGTCGTGTGCACTGCGACTTTGGCGCGACTTGCACAGACTTCATATAATGTCAATGCAAGTCGCCCCCGAAGTAGTACAGGAACTACTTTCTAAGTCGGAGCGACTTGAGTCGCTCCTATTAGAAAACGGTTCCCGTAGCACTGCATGGACCGCGACTTGTCAGGCTGACCAGTTGCCTGACAAGTCACGGTAGTGTGAATGGGCACTTGTAACGTGGATGTTTGTTGTGTGTGGTTTTTTTTTTTTTTTTGGCTGCAAGGTTTTGCTGGCTGCTGTTTTGAGGACCTGGTCCTATTTGAGGGTGTATTGTTTTTTTCAGGTGAGCTCCAGTTGTTTATGGTTGAGCTCCATGTTTCCTGGTTGGCTATGGTTAGCCTTGGTAATTTTTCTTCTGCTTTTTTCCCACCCTTCATGTTTTAACACTGCTTTGGGAGGTCTCTATGGTTAATAAGTATCAGAAGCTGTGTCTGTCAATGAACAAAAGCGAAAATGTGATTTTTGACTTAATATCCATTTCTCTGATATTCATTGACGGACACAGCACCCACCCCTCTGTGGAGTTGGCTTTCTTCTGACACTGCTTGTAACAAAACTTGAGTGCCTAATAGCGGAGTGTGGGTGTATACCCCCTGGGAATGCCCATAGTCGTCAAGCTTTTCCTGCCTAGCATCCTGCTCCAGTAGGGGGCAGTATAACCCAATTAAGAATCAGGAGCTGTGTCCGTCAATGAACATCAGAGAAGGAGAAATGGATTTTATGCTAAGTCAAGAATCTTTTTTTCCCCAGAAATTTGAGGAATGCTGTATGCAGGTAAGTTAAACGTTTGAAGTTCTATTTTTAAAGTGCTGATGCTGCCTAAATTTTTGGCCAAAGTATTTGGACTCCTCATATAACTGTATATTTGCAACTATTATATAATATATGCTCACTTTTTTTTAAAATTTTTTTTTTTCACGCATTCAGCATTTAATGCACATTACTTTGACACTTTAGACTGCATTTTTGATGAGATGGAACATGAAGTTCAGTGTCCTTTCAATCTGCTGACATGCTAAAATGTCATAAGCAGGATAACTTAGAAATGAAAAGCAAGTCGGCTATTGTCTTTCCCCTGCTGTCTGTTTCAGAACAAGTGACTGTCACTGAAGTTTTTAGGTATGTGGAGCAGAGTAATGATAACTGGGAGTAGTAATTGACATCTACTTATGAAAGCGTTTTAGCCACTTTGTTTTAGAAATGTATACCGTATATACTCTAGTATTAGCTGACCTGAATAGAAGCCGAGGCACCTAATTTTACAGAAAAAAAAATGGGAAAACTTATTGAGTTGAGTATAAGCCTAGGGTGGGAAATGCAGCAGCTACTGGACCCAACTAGACCACCATGAGACCCAAAACAGAGCTGCGTACATGGTACAGGAGATGCAGTGCTGCGAGCATGGTACAGGAGAAACATGTACGGGCTTTCCCAATTCGCAGTGCATGCGCACTGACCAGGGAAAAGGTAAGTGAGACTGTGACTCGAGTATAAACCGAGGGGCTTTTTCAGCATAAAAAAACAAGCTGAAAAAGTCGGCTTAAACTCTAGTATATACGGTAACTAAAATAAAAATACAATGCACTCATACCTCTTTTAAAAAGGCTTCTTATGGGCAGTGGTGGCTAATAGGGCTCATACATATTCTTAACAGGGCAAGTATTTCTGTACATAGCTGTTTTACTCCTTTTAATTCACTTCTCTGATGTTAAAACCAAATGCATCTTCACATCTACTAAAGGACACTCCCATCTTTTTGGATATCGAAACTTTATGGCAAAAGTAAGGCCAGGGCCATAGGTTTCAATTGATTAGTGTATACATGACAAAATTGGTGATTTTAGATAAAAATTTCCTGAGGAAAAAGAAAAAAAAAAACGTTGCATGTATAAATTGTAAATCTGCAGTAGACAAAAAACAACAAAATTAAACTGTGGATCAAGTGATAATTCAATGTTGCAGGAGTTAGACAATCGGTGGGTGGGTTCCTAACTTTTTCTTAAAATTATAAACCCTTAATGGATTGCCCAGTATATCCCAATACCCCCTTCTCCAGGCTGCTGAAATCTTCTTCATCATTTATCATCAAACATCACTATAATGTACCAATAGGACTTCAAAAAAATTATACAGTATCTAACAAAAGTGAGTACACCCCTCACATTTTTGTAAATATTTTATATCTTTATACGTGACAACACTGAAGAAATTAGACTTTGTAAAGTAGTGAGTGTACAGCTTGTAGAACAGTGTAAATTTGCTGTTCCTTCAAAATAACTCAACACACAGCCATTGTCTAAACTGCTGGCAACAAAAGGGAGTACACCCCCAAGTGAAAATGTCCAAATTGGGCCCAATTAGTCATTTTCCCTCCCCGGTGTTCTTTGACTCGTTAGTGTTACAAAGTCTCAGGTGTGATAAATTTGGTAAAAGAAAAGGAATTGGCAGCACTCCAGGTTGAGTCAAAATCCAGGTTTATTGACTGGACATCCAAATATGACAATCGTGACAAGGTAGACTCGTTTCACACACTGACTGTGTGCTTAATCATTACAAAGAAAAATGGATATAACATCTCAATATATACACACACAAAAATTCAATCATCAATTAAAAAACAGGTGATACAAATAAGGGGTAAACCATTTTCCTAATTACCGAGGACACTGATAGACCCATAAAACATCTATGTGAAACCAGTGAAAAATCAAATGTGAATGCTGTGACACAATTGTGTATGAAAAAATATATAAGTGCAAAAAAATCTGATAAAATCTAAATATGTATAAACTATATATGTGAAAATTAAATGTATTGTGATTGAAGATATGGATAAAATTACCATTGTTTAATATGTGTCAATTATAAAATGAGAATAAAAGCTCAAAAAAAATGCACAAAAAATATACAAAAATACAAGGAATAGTGAATATATATTGATATCTGTATAATCCGATTATGTAAATATAAAACTATGAAATAGTTTGTTATTAAATTTAAATGTTTTTTGTCAAATATATAAATCTATTCGTGCATATTAGTTGTATGGGTCAGAAGAAAATCGATCGTATGACATACACAGACCAAACGATATATGTACAATAAAAACAATTTTGAACAATATCGTTTTTAAAACAAAATAAACACATATGATCCTGTGTGTATATATGCATCAACCGGTCACCCATAAAAACAATTACAATCATATCGGGGTGACCGGAGAGAGATATATAGTTCGAGGAGATCAAGACTACATACATCAGATTATAACATTAGATACTGAACAAGATAGAGGATCCATACATGGTAAGATCTAATTGTAGAGAATCCATGATTGGAAGGATATATGGAGGGATAGGGGATCCATACATGGTAAGATCTAATTGTAAAGAATCCATAATTGGAAGGATAAGGGATCCACACATGGTAAGATCTGATTGTAGAGAATCCATAATTGGAAGGATATATGGAGGAATATAGGCCTGGAAGATGAACAACTACACAGAGTATATTTGATATTATGCAGGATGATGGCCAAACATTTAAGCTCATTATATAAATAGAATATAAAGTATATGTAATAATATAAACTCTGCAGTGTTGGCCATATCATGCTATAACTCTTAGGGACGGACGTCGAGATCTAGTCAGAGTTCAAAGGATCCGAGGGACAAAGCTAAATACACCAGACTACAACACTAGATATCGTGCAAGACAGGGGGTCCATACATGGTAAGATCCAACTGCGCAGAATCCGCACATAAAATGACATAAATATGGGAGATAATTAACTATGCAAATTATCGTTAATATTATGTAGGATGATGGCCCAACCTCTAAGCTCATTATATAAATAAAATGTAAAGTGAAAGTAATATAATATGAACTCTTTAGTGTTGGCCACGTCATGCTATGAACTCCCAGGAATGGATATCGAGATCCAGCCAGAATTCAAGGGATCTGAGGAACAAAGGATCAGTTACTCAAAAGATCCAGAGATCCTGGCCCCCAATTGTGAAAAAACATGCGGCTATGTATATGGGCAATTCCTGTTGTAATTGAATGTGGAAATGCAACAAGTTTGGAGGCAATTATGTATCTGGATTTGTTACCCGATGTCAACATCCAATCCCAAGCAATGTGTGAAATAAATCATATAGTATACAGTATATTTATTGTTGTATCGTATCAACACTATTAGCAGATTGACATGGGAACTGTAACAACACTGGAGATGAATTCTCCAATGTGTTACATTGGACGGACACTGGATATGGAGGATTCCAATCATAAATGGTTTAAATCCATTTTATGCGAAGGAGAAAAATACCCTCAATATTTGTGAATATCCATATGAACCATTTTCTATATAACATACCGGACACACATACGTAGTCTGCGAATAGGGCCAGAAATTATATATAATATCATGAAGATATATGTTTCCACAAGACCTAATGGATGTTGTATCTACAAATAAGGAAATTATGGTTTGGCCCGACCCATTGTGCCATGTGTGCAGATCCAAATGAATCATGTCAATGATCGCCGACATCTCCTGATGTATGAACAAAAGAGATTATAATGGTAAATCATCGGTTTATTGTACATAAGGATACAGAATACTGACTTCCTAGATATAGGTCGCTATGGATCATTATCTTTTGGATATGCACACATGTAGCTGATGTTTGGAGATGTAAGAAGGCACCTATTCATAAAAATGGGTTACATCCCATTCAAAGTTCATGCCTTGTGGCAACCTAGTTCGCAAGTGGAAGATCCAAAAGACCTCTCTCTTGCATAGAAGCCGAAATATGTCACCCCCCGTGGTGGTGTTTTAATTTTTTCAATAACTTGTATGTTCATAGCTGTGGTGTCTCCATTGTGGCACAAGTTAAAGTGTTTGGCTACATTCGTTTTTGATTTTTTATTGACTCTATATAGGTGTTCATTGAAGCGATCTCGTAGTCGCCTAATCGTTCTACCCACATATTGTACAAGGCAGATTTTACATGTTAACAAATATATGACATAGTTGGTTTTACAGTTAAAGAATTCACTTATGTTATATCGTTTGCCTGTACATGTGGAGACAAATTGGTCTCTCCTGAGTATGTGGCTACAACATGGGCATCCAGTACTGCCACATCTATAGTTCCCTTTAAAATGTAGCCAAGTAGGGGTTTTTTGAGTATTTCTACGAAAAAAACTAGGGGAGAGTGATTGGCCAAGGGTAGGGGCACGTCTTGGGACTACATTAATGCCTCCCTTAAGTAATTTTGCACAGGTTTCATCGGTACCTAACATAGGGAGGTGTCGATTAATAATGTCCCGAATTTCTCTAAATTCAGAACTGTATGGGGTAGAAAAGGTGTTTGGTTTGGTGCATGCTCCTGCTGTGTGATCTTTTTAACCCTATAAGATCTGATCTATTTTTGTTTTTCGCTATATTCCAAGCCCTATTGATCATCCACTTTGGGTAGCCTCTGTCTAAAAACCTATGAAAAAGGGAGGAGGCTTCTCTGTCAAAGTCGGCATCATTTTTACATATCCGTCTAACACGTATAAATTGTCCAACCGGAATGCCTTTTATCGTGTGGACCCCCTGTCTTGCACGATATCTAGTGTTGTAGTCTGGTGTATTTAGCTTTGTCCCTCGGATCCTTTGAACTCTGACTAGATCTCGACGTCCGTCCCTAAGTTATAGCATGATATGGCCAACACTGCAGAGTTTATATTATTACATATACTTTATATTCTATTTATATAATGAGCTTAAATGTTTGGCCATCATCCTGCATAATATCAAATATACTCTGTGTAGTTGTTCATCTTCCAGGCCTATATTCCTCCATATATCCTTCCAATTATGGATTCTCTACAATCAGATCTTACCATGTATGGATCCCCTATCCCTCCATATATCCTTCCAATCATGGATTCTCTACAATTAGATCTTACCATGTATGGATCCTCTATCTTGTTCAGTATCTGTTATAATCTGATGTATGTAGTCTTGATCTCCTCGAACTATATATCTCTCTCCGGTCACCCCGATATGATTGTAATTGTTTGTTTTTATGGGTGACCGGTTGATGCATATATACACAGGATCATATGTGTTTATTTTGTTTTAAAAAACGATATTGTTCAAAATTGTTTTTATTGTACATATATCGTTTGGTCTGTGTATGTCATACGATCGATTTTCTTCTGACCCATACAACTAATATGCACGAATAGATTTATATATTTGACAAAAAACATTTCTAAAATTTAATAACAAACTATTTCATAGTTTTATATTTACATAATCGGATTATACAGATATCAATATATATTCACTATTCCTTGCATTTTTGTATATTTTTTGTGCATTTTTTTTGAGCTTTTATTCTCATTTTATAATTGACACATATTATTAAACAATGGTAATTTTATCCATATCTTTAATCACAATACATTTAATTTTCACATATAGTTTATACATATTTAGATTTTATCAGATTTTTTTGCACTTATATATTTTTTCATACACAATTGTGTCACATAGATGTTTTATGGGTCTATCAGTGTCCTCGGTAATTAGGAAAATGGTTTACCCCTTATTTGTATCACCTGTTTTTTTAATTGATGATTGAATTTTTGTGTGTGTATATATTGAGATGTTATATCCATTTTTCTTTGTAATGATTAAGCACACAGTCAGTGTGTGAAACGCGTCTACCTTGTCACGATTGTCATATTTGGATGTCCAGTCAATAAACCTGGATTTTGACTCAACCTGGAGTGCTGCCAATTCCTTTTTTCTTTTATCAAGTTTTCACGGAGGCGAGCCGGGGCATGCACCTGTGTGAGTCATCAGGCAATTACACCACCTTGAGCAGTGACTCCGTGTTTGTTCAATTGATAAATTTGGTATCATCGCTCTCTTATGCCCCGTACACACGTGCAGATTATCTGCAGACTTTTGTCTGCAGACTTACCTTTTCTATGTAGTGCAAGGGCCTGCCGGATTGCATACAAATTGAAAGTGTTTAGGTTTGACCTCATATTGTATGGTTTTGGTAAGTCTGCAGACAAAAGTCTGCAGATAATCTGCACGTGTGTATGGGGCATTACTGGTCACTGGAAGTTCAACATGGCACCTCATGGCAAAGAACGGAGGATCTGAAGGGAAAAAAAAACAAATAAAAATATATAGATATGGACTTGATGTGTTGGGAAAGGAAAAAATGCCACATCGTTTTATGGAAAAGAAAATGATCAACCTACAGAGGGCTGAATTTAAAGATCCTTTCAAAATAAAGTGAAAATGATGCAGCAGGCTGGTCCATTTTGCTGAAATTTCATTCCAGCAACTCAAAATGGTATTCAGTAGTTTGTTTGGCCCCACGTGCTGGTATGAATGTCTGACAATGTTGGGGCATGCTTTTAAGTCGACTGATGGTGTCTTGGGCTATTTCCTCCCAGATCTGGACCAGGTCATCGCTGAGCTCCTGAACAGACTTTGGTGCAACCTGGCGGTGTCGGATGGACTGAAACCTAATGTCCCAGACGTGTTCTGTTGGATTTAGGTCAGGCAAGTGTAGGGGCCATTCAATGGTATAAATCCCTTATGAACTGGCTAGATACCCTTGCCACTTGAAGCCGGGCATTGCCATGCACCAGGAGGACCCAGGACCCACTGAACCAGAGTAGGGTACAACAATGGGTCCAAGGATTTTATCCCGATACCTAATGGCAGTCAGGGGGCCATTGTCACCTGTGGAGGTCTGTGCATCCCTCCATGGTTTCACCTCCCCAGATCTTCACTGGCCCACCACCAAAACCGGTCATGCTGAAAGATGTTACAGGCAGCATAATGTTCTCCATGGCTTTTCCAGACCCTTTCACGTCTGTCACATGTGCTCAGGATGAACTTGCTCTCATCTGTGAAAAGCACAGGGCGCAAGTGGCGCACCTGCCAATTCTGGTGTTCAATGGCAAATGCGAGTTTAGCTCCATGGTGCCAGGCAGTGAGAACAGGGCCTGCTAGAGGACGTCTGGTCCTCAGGCCACCCATGAAGTCTGTTTCTGATTGTTTGGTAAGAGACTTTCACACCAGTGGCCTGCTGGAGGTAATTTTGTAGGGCTCTGGCAGTGCTGCTCCTGTTCCTCATTGCACAAAGGAGTAGACACTGGTCCTGCCGATTTGGATAAGGACATTTTATGGCCCTGTCCAACTCTCCTAGAGTAACTGCCTGGCTCCTGGAATCTCCTCTATTCTCTTGAGAATGTGCTGAGAGACGCCGCAATTCTTATGGCAATGACCTGTATTAATGTGCCATCCTGGAGGACTTGGTCTGCCTGTGCAATATCTATAGGGCCCACTTATCCCCTCATATTACCAGTAGTGACACTGACCATAACTAAATGCTAAACTAGTGAAAAAAAACGTCAAGAGAAGTAGGAGAAAAAAATGGTCAATGGCCTCCACCTGTAAAACGATTCCTATTTTGGAGTTTGTCTAATTGTTGCCTATCTAGTGCACCTGTTAATCAGTTTCAGCTGCTTTGGTGTTAATTAAATTACCAACCCCCTCTGCTAATAAACTGACCAGATCAATATCACAAGAGTTTAATTGACTTGATGCTTTACTCTGATTTAAAAAGTGTTCCTTGAATTTTTTTGAGCACTTTGTATGTATAATGTGTGTGTGTGTGTGTGTGTGTGTGTGTGTGTGTGTGTGTGTGTGTGTGTGTGTGTTTTTATTTTTATTTTTTTTTACAGTTGACCACTTTTCAACTGCCCCGAGGCAAATTGATTAAGTTTTTTTTTTTTTTTTTTTTTTTTTGCTTTTTTAATTTTTTAAGAAGTTTCCCAAACTGCCAGCAGTGCTAGTAAATGTAATGGCAAATTGGCAGTAACATTGTTTATGGCCTAAGGTGACTTTGTCACTATAGAAGGCCTCTCCATCCGTGATTAAATATGGTAATTGTGGATGGTCTCTACTCCAGCAATCCTCCCCTTTCCATTTTTTTTTTTTCAGGTAATGGGCTTTAATGGTTTGTGACCTCCTGATATGTTCTTTTGGGCTTAAAACATCCAGGATTATGAATTGAAAAAATACAATATCTTTACATATGTGGTAATGTATAGCAACCATTCAGACTGCAGATTTATACAGTCTGCTCAGTTAAGTGATGTGTGAAATGGTTGTCCTTGATTACTGCTCTTTGCTCATGTGTTTTGTCCTTTTGCTTTTATTTAAAGGGGTTGTGAAGGTTTAAGGTTTCTTACCTTCATGCATTCTATCCATGAAGGTAAAAAACATTTATGCAGCGGCTCCCCCCCCAGCCTCCCCTAATCCTCACCTGAGCTCCCTGTCTATCCAGCAATGTGCAGAAGAGCTGAGATTCTCCCCAGTCTCGTCATTTCTCATTGACTGAGACAGCAGCGGGAGCCATTGGGCTCCTACTACTCTTAATCACAGCCAGTGAGCAGAAAGCGGGGTGGGGCCGAGCCACAGGTTTGTGTCGTAAGCGGCTTGCTATTGGGGGCTGCTTTGTACAAAATCACTGCACATAGTAGTTGAGTATAACCAGGGCTGGCCCAAGACATTGTGCTGCCTTGGTCCAAGAATGAAATGCTGCCCCCCCCCCCCAAAAAAAAAAAATTACGCCCAACAAAAGGCCCCCACATTCATTATTTTATATAAATATAACCTTTTAGAAAGAAAATATTACATATACTGTTCTTCCATGCCTCACCACTGGACCCGCCACCAAACACCCATTTGTTCTCAGTCCTCCTGTCACTCCGCTGTCTGCCGTGCCCACCACCTAGATCTAGCCTGCCCTGCTTGAGATGGAGTGCGCTGATGTCTGAGGTCATTGCGCCACGATTACATGAGACGTTCACCGGAGGAGACGCTCTGCCTCATATTTATCAGTTTGCAATACGGGCGACAGGAAAAGATGGGGAAATGCCGCCAGGAACGCGCCTCAAACTGACACAAGTGCTGGAAAAAATATCTTGCGATTCAATTTGCCGCCCTTCTCAAAGTGCTACCTGGGTCCAATAGACCCAGCGGGACCGATGCTAGGGCCAGCCCTGAGTTTTTTGACATGTTTGTTTAAAAAAAAAAAAAAAAAATGGTGTCACTGTAATCATGATAGTTTACCTGCCTTACATTGAAATTCATGTGCAGATTTACAGAATAAAAACAGCAGAGTTGGACCACAAACATAGTATTGGATAATTGGCTTGCATGCTGGCATGAGCAAGCATGCGTGATTGCAATCCTATACTTTTGTCCAGTGCTTATAGTGTGGTCCTAGTTTCCTGTGCTTGTTGAACATCCAAATAGTGTTAACTTTTTTGTCCCATGATCCCATAAGGTGTACACAAAATAACAAATAACCTGAAATAAGGGAAGAAATGTGACCAGCTCAGTATTAAAAAGATGCATACATGACCTTTTTTCAACTAAATTGGGGGGCGCCCCACAACTGAAACACTTACACCACCCTGGTGCAGGGTTTAAAGGGTTAAAACAGGTGGTGAGGATGCAATATAATGCCTCCTCACCTCCCGGACAAATGCCCTCTGAAGAGTGACTTAACGTGGATCTACACAATACAAGTGAAACTCTGCATTACCAGAGTTCTCGTCAAGGCGAGAAAAGGAGGAGGGTTTGGGTTATACCAATTTGGGTGGGACTTTACCGGTACCAAATAAGTAGAGAAAGAAAAGGGGGTTATAAAATGTTAAAGCTTTATTCAAAACATTAAAAAATTCATCTTGCGATAAGACTTTGATGAATATTGTAGTACATAGAAACATGTGAAACATACAAAGACCACATATATACATAGACAATGGAATCTATCACATAAATAGATATACATATACATATACATCTAAGACCATATAGCATCAATTGGCTGATAGTTGCTCAAAGTGAATATGCCATAGGTTCATCCACTCTGGCAGTATTCAACGCCCAACATGTTTCGCCGGAGGCTTCTTCAGGGGCATAGAGTACACTATAATAATGGTCAAGTTGCTGTATGAAACATAGGACAAAAAGAGTACTGTTAGAAAACATGTGTATTCACATATATATTGTGGTGCATGCCAGATACCGTGCGGGTCCCTAGGGAAATGGAAACCCTTCTACTGCTGAGAGAGCCCCAACCACCAGAGGGTCCACCAGGACAGTGCGCACATGCAGGGGCAACCGGGGTTGCAGAGACATGCTGGGGGGGGGGGACTGGAGCGGGTATTGGTATAAAAGGTAAAGATGTATAGTAGATAATATATGGTATTCAAAAAATGCATGCAACATGCAAATTAACCAAAAGGCAAAAAATACCTTAATGGGGGTTTAGTAAAGTAATATCTTCGTATATGATATATTCGAAATGTTCTAGCATATTTGGTAAAAGAGAACGTGGGGAGGGCAGCTGCGAATCGCCTGCTGAACAAGTAGCATTTCTGCAAGGAAATATATAAGAGTAGAATATGAAGCCATAGTCAATAATCAATAGTCGAGGCTATCAGATCCAGTTTGATTAGCATATGGATCATAAAGGCTGCTTTATATATTAATAACCAGGAGGGAGAAACAATAGAACCATAAAACCAAAAAAAAAGGGGGTATAGGAAGAAAAGTTGCATGTATATATACCTGCAGAGAGTTGTATGTTGCTACAGCTGGTCTAGCAATGTGACATGCCGTGTGCACAAGCAGGATAAAAGTGGCCAGCACCAAGCCTCCGAATGGTCCGGACCTCCAGACTGGAGGAAAGTAGGCTATAGGGAGATAAAGCAAGAGCAATAGTGCTCTGCGTTACACCTAGGCAACATGTACATTGCCAGAAATTGAAGGGTATGCAGCGGTACTCACCAATATGGGCTGTATGTCTCACATCCCCACGAACTGGCTCCATGAGTGGCGTCAGTTTAAATATCCGCTCCAACCCGACCGCGTACTTCCGGGGAAGTGACGTCGGCCGGGCCCGGTCTCAAACTGCGCATGCAGTTTGAGACCGTGACTCCACGGACCTATATTGGCATACTCCCCAGCCCACCTGCATATGTTCATACACAGGTGCAACCACAACGGCGATCAGAATCCAGTATTGGTCTGATCTTTAGATAATTAATTTATGCATACCTCTGTGTTGCTATATTTCCTTTCTAACAATTGTTTTTTTAGTGTATTAACTTATGTTTTTTGTTATTATGTTTATTATATTTAGATCTCTCCATGCATTATGTTTGTCCAATATCTAAGAATTACCAGCATATTTATGGTAGGGCTTATGCCTATGCCAATATATTGTTAGCTGTGCAATGGTGTATGTTTTTGGTATCGTGGAATGCATGCCGGTGCTGTGCCGGTCCTATGCTGCTGGGGTAGTTCCGGCCAACTGTGTGGGGGGGCGACACCTGGGGCGGATGTGCCATGGTTTGGGACTGAGGGGCGCCATCTGGTGGGGGACGGGTGTGCGGTCTCTTCACAGGAGAGCTGCGGATACCTTTTTGGTGTCACCGGCTCCCCTGCGGCTGTAGGAACTCGGGCATCCCCTGTTTCCAATTTTTAGCACTGCGCATGCGCCGCTACCTTGGCGCAGTTTGAGACCGGGCGTCACTTCCCCGGAAGTACGCGGTCGGGTTGGAGCAGATATTTAAACTGACGCCACTCATTATGGCGCCAGTTCGTGGGGATGTGAGACATACAGCCCATATTGGTGAGTACCGCTGCATACCCTTCAATTTCTGGCAATGTACATGTTGCCTAGGTGTAACGCAGAGCACTGTTGCTCTTGCTTTATCTCCCTATAGCCTACTTTCCTCCGGTCTGGAGGTCCGGACCATTTGGAGGCTTGGTGCTGGCCACTTTTATCCTGCTTGTGCACACGGCGTGTCACATTGCTAGACCAGCTGTAGCAACATACAACTCTCTGCAGGTATATATACATGCAACTTTTCTTCCTATACCCCCCTTTTTTTTTTTTTTTTTTTGGTTTTATGGTTCTATTGTTTCTCCCTCCTGGTTATTTAATATATAAAGCAGCCTTTATGATCCATATGCTAATCAAACTGGATCTGATAGCCTCGACTATCGATTGACTATGGCTTCATATTCTACTCTTATATATTGCCTTGCAGAAATGCTACTTGTTCAGCAGGCGATTCGCAGCTGCCCTCCCCACGTTCTCTTTTACCAAATATGCTAGAACATTTCGAATATATCATATACGAAGATATTACTTTACTAAACCCCCATTAAGGTATTTTTTGCCTTTTGGTTGATTTGCATGGTGCATGCATTTTTTGAATACCATATATTATCTACTATACATCTTTACCTTTTTATACCAATACCCGCGCACCCCCCCCCCCCCCGGCATGTCTCTGCGCCCCCGGTTGCCCCTGCATGTGCGCACTGTCCTGGTGGACCCTCTGGTGGTTGGGGCTCTCTCAGCAGTAGAAGGGTTTCCATTTCCCTAGGGACCCGCACGGTATCTGGCATGCACCACGATATATATGTGAATACACATGTTTTCTAACAGTACTCTTTTTGTCCTATGTTTCATACAGCAACTTGACCATTATTATAGTGTACTCTATGCCCCTGAAGAAGCCTCCGGCGAAACATGTTGGGCGTTGAATACTGCCAGAGTGGATGAACCTATGGCATATTCACTTTGAGCAACTATCAGCCAATTGATGCTATATGGTCTTAGATGTATATGTATATCTATTTATGTGATAGATTCCATTGTCTATGTATATATGTGGTCTTTGAATATTGTAGTACATAGAAACATGTGAAACATACAGTCTTATCACAAGATGATTTTTTTAATGTTTTGAATAAAGCTTTAACATTTTATAACCCCCTTTTTCTTTCTCTACTTATTTGGTACCGGTAAAGTCCCACCCTAATTGGTATAACCAAACCCTCCTCCCTTTTCTCGCCTTGACGAGAACTCTGGTAATGCAGAGTTTTACTTGTATCCATGTATAGGGATGTTGGTACCATAAATTTAAAGTCTTGTAATAAATCTACTTCAGACACACCTTAAACTCATTTGGTGGATCTACACAAGTGTAAACAAGGCCTTCCCTCCTGTTCCCACTATCTCATCTGCATGGCTGTTTTCTCACCTGTGCATGCCCTCCACTCCAGCCACCATGCCTGCACACCCCCCCCCCCCCTATCACTGAACCTACAAGCCTTTTAAACCCACCACCACCGTGCTGCTTGTCTCCTGTGCCCTTAAGCCTCTCCCCACCCTGCCTGTTTCTTCTACCCTTATCGCAACCGAGCAGCTCCCACCCCTGTGCCTGTACATGGATTTCTTTCCCCCTGTCCCCCACTTGCTTTTTATGACCACGCCTGCATGCGCCCCTTTTCTGGTACCCATCATGCCTAACTGCTATTCCACCCTCATTCTCACCACTGCACTTGACACCATCCCAACCTTGCCTGTACTAGAACGGACACATTTTTTTGCTAGTGGTAATGTGAAGATTTAGCTTTGATGCCTATGTCTAATTCGGAAATCACTGCTTTTAGCTACCGTACTATAATTTTGTGACGGAACAGTCGGTTTCCAACCCACCCCCTAAAGCAGCAATCGCTGCCTCTTAAGTGCGCCAACATGCCATAGAAAAAGAAAAGGATGGTGGTTGCTGAGAAGTACAGAAAATGTTGCAGTCAAACATAATTTTATTTATATTTTTTTTCCCCATGGTGCTTTGCCCTATTTTTAAAGGGCTTTTTCACCAGTCAATGAGTTTGGAAAACCTTTCCATTCCCTTAAGCTGGCCATACATGGTTCAGTTTCTCATTAACCCAACTAAACTGATTTCCCCCATCCACAAATGGGAACATCCTCCCTATTATATTTTGACAGTATCCGAATACACAGACCAACGCTACAGCTGCCGACCGAGCGACTTTTATCCGTCGGGGCGATTGAAGGGTGATTTACCAGAAGTTGATGGGTAGATCGACTTTTAATCAACTGCATTGGCCACGCATGGATCGCATTTCGTTCGGTCCCTGCTGAGCTGGCAGAATTTTGATCCATCTATAGCTTTTTTTTTTTTTTTTTTTTTTTTTTTTTTTAGAGTATTACTACATTTTAATAGTCATTGAGGGAACTACTCAATGTTTCCGTAGCCAGATTGTAGCCTTCCTTCTACCAGGACATGATTTTTAGATTTCTCAGTCCAGTCCCAGTTTTTGAAGGGGGGGGCTCTTCTTGTTGATTACTATGTAGGTTGTGAGTCTTCTCTGTTAAGACATTTATTCAATTTATTCATTTTATGTTCTACCCTTTTTCTGTTTGTTGGATCAGGCCAACAAGCTTTTCATGGTTATGGTCTATATACATAGTTGCATAGTTGCATAGTAGGTGAGGTTGCATAAAGACAATAGTCCATCCAGTTCAACCTGTGTAGGTGTGTGTGGCTGTAATCATCTCACATAGCCCTGAATGTTCTGATCCTGAGATGTACGTCTAAGAGTCTTTTGAAAGCCACCATACTACCCGCAGAAACCACCTCTTGTGGTAGAGAATTCCACAATCTTGTAGCCCTAACAGTAAAGCACCCCCCCACGTTGCCTGAGGTTAAAACACTTCTCCTCTAATCTCATTGTATGCACTCGAGTCCTCCTGCAATCCCTTCGACTGAACAGCTTTTTTTCTAAGCTGAGATCCCCATTGAGATATTTAAAAATTGCTATCATGTCCCCCCCCCCCCCCCCCCCAGGGAGAATAAATCAAGCGATTGCAGACGCTCTTCATAATTAAGGTCCTCCAATCCCCTAATCAGTTTAGTTGCCCTTCTCTGGACTCTCTCCAGCTCCAACACATCCCTCCTGAGGACTGGCGACCAGAACTGGACAGAATACTCCAGATGCGGTTGGACCAGAGTTTTATAAAGTGGACGGTTTATAATCTTATCTCTGGAATACACCCCTTTATGCATGCTAATATTCTGCTGGCTTTGGCAGCTGCCGCTTGACATTGCATGCTATTGCCTAGTCTATCATCAACCAAGACTCCCAGATCTTTCTCCATTTTTGATTCCCCCAAGGGTTCCCCTCCTAATGTGTATTGTGCTTTTGTTTCTAGTCCCCAAGTGCAAAACCTTACTTCTCCACATTAAACCTCATTTGCTAAGTTGTTGCCCACCCCGTTATTTTGTCCAGGTCATTCTGCAGGATATCTGCTTCATGCTATGGTGGTGTTTGTTTTTTTTGTCCCGTTCCCCCGCCCCCCCCCCCCCCCCCACGTGGGGCCCCCCAATGGGACATTCTTAATGCTGGCCCTTTTGGTCATTGTTTGTGGTTTCCTTCTCCTCAGTTAGATTGGTTTTGGATGTCCCAGTGGTAAAGACCTCCTGTTAGAGATGCACTAAAACTTTGGCGGCCAAAACCAATTGGCCGAAAAGGGTGTTATTGGCATCTTGCCGATAATGGCGCTGGAAACGCATTTTGATTTTGCCTTTTTTTTTTTTTTACCACAGTTATCTTGTGCTTATGGTGTGTTTTTCATAGGTTGTGTGACTCAAAAAACACTAGTGCATTATTAGTACATTTTTGCGTGCTTTTTCAATGCATTTCAACGGGGAGGTGCTTTTTTTTGTGCCCTTCTTTTCGCCTTTCCTTCCTCCTTTCTTCTGTATTTTTAAATACTACAACAGGAGTAGAAAAGACCATTGTGAAGACATACATAGAATTTAAAGGGAGATGACATTTTTCCTGCGCTTTTCCTATGCTAAAGGTGCCAATAATGGCTGACAAATTCATATTCATTTCAATTAGTGGCATTCATTTAAAAAATGGATTATAATTCAAAAATAAGTTTTTGGCTAAATGCATCCTGCATTTTTGGTGCTATTTTTCCATTCAGTGCTCCTCTACTTCCGGTGTCCCTCAATAGGACACAGGTCACTAGTTCTTCTGTAGGTTGCAGTAAAACTGAAAGGGGAAATTACGGTGAGTATCTCCATTTTTAGCACCTTTCTTTCTTCTTTTTTTTTTTTTTTATGCCTAGTTTGCTTGTTTTTACATTTTAGGTAATATCATTTGTAAAAAGTTGCATTTAGTAGGGTTGATTTTATAGTGACCAAGCCTCTAGAAATTGAGGACTCAATTTCAATGTTGATTACGATGTAGTATTTGGACTTAAAAGTTAAAACGTATAAATTTCATGATACTAGGGTTCACAATCTTATTAGCTGTTGATTTTTTTTTTTAATTGTAACATTGTGTGTTTTATTTTTTTTTAAATGTATTTATTTTTTTTTTTTTAATATTTGCAGACCACAAGCAGGAGTATCTGTGTTTTCCTGGTTGCAACTTATACTGATGGGCAGCCCACTGAGAGTGCCAAGTGGTTCTGCAAATGGCTGGAAGAAGCCTCCAATGACTTCCGCTTTGGAAAAACCTTCCTGAAAGGTTTGCGATATGCTGTATTTGGACTTGGGAACTCTGTATACATCAGCCACTACAATACTGTAATTATTTCTTTTTTTTTTTTTTTTTTTTTCCCCCTTTGTTTTCTTATTATATCTCACCCAGTTTAACATGTTGCTAGCTATACTGACAGAGCACTGAGGGTGCTTTTATGCTAATAGCTCCTGATGCAGTCTACAAGCATTCTGCTGCTTAGATTTCCTGACATTCGTAATGTTAAAACAATGGGTTTACACCACTTGTGTTTTTCCACTGGGCATGCATGCAGGTTGGCAAGTCTCATCCGATGGACAGCTCAACTTTATAAACTGGGCAGACTTCTGCCTATTGAATAATTGTGTTTTTATCAATTATAAATGGATCCTAAAATCATTCAGGAAAATGGCTTAATGCAGAGTTGCTATATTTTAGCCTTTAAGCACCTCTGGACTGGAAGGTTTGACCTTCTTAATGACCAGGCCTTTTTTTGCGATACGGCACTGCGTTATTTTAACTGACAATTGCACGATTTTTTTATTTTTTTTTTAATCTTTTTAGGCCAATATACATTCTGTTAAATATTTTTGGTAAACAAAAAAACATAAAGCGTATATTGGTTGGTTTGCACAAAAGTATTGCGTTTACAAATTAGGGGAAAGATTTATGTATGTATTTATTTTTGTTCAAGTAATGGCAGTTATTGGCGGGACTGTGACACTGTGGCAGACCCGACGCCTAACTTGACATTTTTTTACATTTTTATGGGGACCAGTGACATTACTACAGTAATCAGTGCTAAAAATATACAGTTACTGTACTAATGACTCTGGCAGGGAAGGGGTTACCAGGGGCAATCAAAAGGTTAAATGTGTCCCTAGGGGGTGCTTTCTAACTGGGGGGGGATAGACTTGCTGGATGAACACAGACCTGTGTTCCTAAATGGGAGCAACACAGGATTCCTGTGTTCATCACTGACAGAACAGTCTGCTGGACCCGCTGATTGGCTCCCCCTGTGGCCAATCGGCGTGTGCGCGCGCCTCCACTAGCTGTCATGCGAAACCACGTACAGGTATGTCATTTTCACGGGACAGAGCTTACCTGCTGCAGTATAAGTGCTGCGGCTGGTCGGCAAGTGGTTAAGATTCTTAATTTACTTTCTACAAAAATAGTTTGATCCAAAAGCACCACTTTGGGTGTTTGCAGACTTTCACACAATACAGCAGCTTTCCTTATAGTAACTTTTAAAACATTTTTTGGAACTCTGCCAGTTTGGTTTTATTTTCAAGGTCATCAAAAACTAAAAAAAAGTTATTTGAAGAAGAATACCAGGCAGATGTAAAACCGTAAGTTTGGGCTTATAGAAAACCAATGTCAAACTTTTACTTTGGAACGGTTCTTTTTATTATTTGATCTTTTATTAGATTTCTCTTATCCCTTGCACATTTGTTAAAATTTCACATCCTATAAGTCAGGCCATACGGTAACCAATTTTTTTTCCTTTCTTTCAATCACGGGCTTAAGGAAAGCAAATTGCGCAATTTCCCCCATCAATACGTTCAGTGTTGATGGTGGAATCCCTCTTGTGGAGCTATTGTATTCTGACAGCAGGAGGTTTCCAAGCCGTCCGAATACATTGATGACTGCTTGCGGCTATAGCTTCCTGTGTTCTGTTGAATAGTGCATCTTGTCAGATAATGCCTCAGACGGTCTTCACAAGCGAAGTACATAACGTCGCTCCAGCTGATCAATTGATCGGCTGGCGTGACGTCAACACTTCACATGTGCAGATTTTCGGAGGCATTATCCGCCGATCTGAAAAGCGCGGAGGGAGAATCTAATTGTCAGGCTCTGCCTTTTTCTCTGCACATGCTCGAGAATCGAGCAATGGAATCCGCTCTACAACACACCCAAATCCACCCAAAAATAGTATTCTGCCTGTGACTCCACTGAAGACATCGCTCAAGTCTCGTGCATGCGCAGAGAGAGTAAGGCAGAATCTGACAATTTGATTCTCCCTCCACTTTGCAGATTGTCGTATAATGCCTCTGCTCATGCGCAGTGTTGACTTAATTCCGGCTGATCAATAGAGATCAACTGGAGTGACGTTACGTACTGTGCATGTGCAGATCTTGTTGGCTGCATTATTCGACAGGATGCACTATTCGACAGAACACCGGCATTAATCCCATGAAAAAAAATCAACCAGCTGGTTAAATTGAAGTCAGTCCAAGGATTGACTTCAGTACATCCAGCCTGCCCATACCATGCATGGATTGAAATTTGTCCTGTTCAGCATTTCGATCTGTCAACGGCTGGCTTTAGTGGAAGTCTGCTCCATAGGCTGAATAAGTACACTCAAGTGCTTGTGTGACTCAAACTACAAACTGTCCTTCACAAGTGTTGTGTCCAAATGTCTAGGATAAAGTTCTAGGAATTTTAGAATTAAAGCGGACCATACGCTATAAAATTTTTCCTTTTTAGATTTACCAAAATCATATAATATGAGGTCAAACCTAAACACTTGCACAATTATATTGTTTTGAAAAATATAAAGGAAACTTGCTTAAAGCTGAGCTCCACCCAAAAGGTGAAGCTCGGCTTGTTTACCTCTGTTCTAACAGGTACCCGTCCCCACTTCCAGGGTGCCCTCGCCGCAGCAAGGTCCCCTGGGAAGTTTGGCCCGCCTCCTTTCCCGCCACTGGGCCATCAACAAAGCGACGCGTGCTTCACGTATGTGTAGCAGGGAACCTGTTGTGAAGCCGCACACCTTCACTGCTGGTTTCCCCTACAGTTAATGGTGGCGGCAGCACCGAGAGACGATTGAAAATTTGGCTGGGGTGCCGACCCTGCTAGATCCCTTGATAGGTAAGTGTTCTAATATTAAAGGTCAACAGCTACAGTATTTGTAGCTGTTGACTTTAATTTTTTTGGTGAGGGGGGCTGGTACTTCTCCTAAATGTGAGTTTAGAAAACAATGATAGACGCTCAAGTATATAGACTGGAATACAAATTGGTAGAATTTCAAGGTAAAATCTGCTAAATACACAATTGAAATAAATATAGCGTCATGGTTTTATCAAGTATTTGTGCTTTTGGCCAGCTATTCTTCTGAGACACAGAGGGGTGATATATAGGATGTACAATATCAGAAGCTAATTTGCTGAACTATGAAGTTAAATTGTTTAATCGGGAACTGTCGCTTTTCTGGCTGCACAGGTAAAAAAAAAAATTGTGTAAATGTAAAGGGCCATAGTCACCGAGCCTACTTTCCTATACCCACACTAAGCACGATTTATATATTTTAGCTGATACAGTAATTTTTTTTTTTTTTTCTTTTCTATCACAGGTTGGTAAAAATATTGATAAGTGGCTGTGGATGCTGAGTGCTACCCGCATAATGACTCGCACCGAGGGAGACTGCAATGTAGTGAACAGTAAACAAGGCAGTATGGAAGCAGACTTCGGAGCCTGGAAATTGAAATTCCTCCACAGGCTGCAGGCTTTGCTAAAAGGGGAAAAGAAAACCTGCAGCGGGAAATGTAAAAAGCGCAAATGTAAATCTAAGGGAGAGCATGGTGCTGCTACAGTGGATGGAGACCATAATAAACACAGCGACTCTGAACATGACGACTCTGAGGTAATTTAACAAAACCCAAAAAGAATCTTGCAAGTCTCTTCTGGAATAAGTAGCTTGTCTACTCATAAGCACTTTATTTTTTACTTTTTCTTTTTAACCTTTTCCCGTCTGGGCTATAGCCGAAAGATGGCTACAGCGCGCACCTTAATTGCTGGGAGGGCGTCCATGTACATCCTCCCGTGCATGAGCTGCCTGCGCGCTCCCTTAGTCTGAGACTCTGCTGATCGGAGTAAGGGGCCAGTCCCTTATGTGCCAATGACAGCTGATCATGTGATGTAAACAGCAGCCGATGATCATCTGTCAGCGTGAGGAGAAAAAAAAAGCTGATAGCTGCTGCTTTCAGAGACATCGGTCTCGAAGAGGAGAGGGGCATCTGTGCCGACCAGTGCCACCTACCAGTGCCCCATCATGAGTGCTGCCCATAAGTGTCACCAGTGCCTATCATTGCCACCCGTCAATGCCACCTATCATTGCCCATGAGTCTCTCCTATTTGTGCCCTTCAGCGCCACCTACCAGTGCCCATCAGTGCTGTCTATCAGGGCCCATCAGTGCTGCCTCGGCGCACATCAATGAAGGAGAAAAATTACCTGTTTGCAAAATTTTATTACCAACTATAAAAAAAAATTTCCCCCCAAAATGTTGTTTTTTTTAATGTTTAAGCAAAAAATACAAACTCCAGTAGTGATTAAATACCACCAAAAGAAAGCTCTATTTGTTTGAAAAAAAAAAAAAAGATAAAAATTTCATTTGGGTACAGCGTTGCATGACCGCAAATGTCATTCAAAGTGCGAAAGCGGGGAATTGGCCTGGGCAGGAAGGGGGTTTAAGTGTCCAGTAGGCAAGTGGTTAAAGGAGTTGTAAAGGCAGAAGGTTTTTTGTTGTATCTTAATGCATTCGTATTAAAAACCTTCTGTGTGCAGGAGCCTCCCAATCACCCCCTAATATTTACCTGAGCCCCATCTGTCCAGCAATGTCCATGAGTTCTTTGGCCGCGGCTGTCAGTCAGTCAATCAGGAGAGAGAGGGGACAGGGCCAAATGGCTGCCCCGTATTTAGACACACGGAGCTGCAGCTCAGCTCGGGTGCCCCCATAGCAAGCAGCTGGCTGTGGGGGCACTTGACTTAAGGGAGGGGCTAGGAGCAGCAAAGAGGGACCCGAGAAGAGGAGGTTCCAGGCTGCCCTGTGCAAAACCACTACACAGGACAGGTAAGTATAACATGCTTGTTTGGTTTTTTTGTGTTGAGACTTTACAATCGCTTTAGGACTAAGCCTATTTTGACAATTGTTGCTTACAATTTAAAATCAGTATTTTTTGCTAGAAAATTACTTAACTCCCAATTGCGCATACTCGTAACTGTCCCCTCCCACTCCTTGTGATAATGGCAGAGCAGCTCCTTAGCCACATCGGTTGTTAACACCAGCAAGCTGACCGCCGGCTCTAGAAAACAGTACTGGGTGATGCCTCTAGCTGCAGGCATCACCCTGGTACAACCAATTCTTTAAACTGAAATACAGGTACATCGGTTTTGTGGGAAGTGGTTAAACTGCAGCAAACCAGTGAATCAATTTGCATTCTCTTTGAAAAAGTCAGACCAGTTTATAGGAAATTTCTGGTTGGTTGCACTTAAAGTAGAACTAAAGGCAAAATTATTATTTTTTGTTTTGGAAAGAGTGGAGAGGGATTAGAACACCTGGCAGTTTTTTTTTTTTTTGTGGTCCGTTCCCCCGATAAAGAGATTTGTAAAGTCAGAAGGCTTTTCTTTATCCTTATGCATTGAAATAAGCCTTCTGTGTGCAGCAGCCCCCTCCGCTCCTCTAATACTTACCTGTAATAGTGTGAAGAACCTTCGCTATTTTTAGGCTTTGTCTGGGGGGCGGTGCGTTTTTTGATTTCGGGAGCCCCTTACTTGATTTATCCAAAGAGATCAAATGCCATATTGGAGTCTCCTCCAAAAATGATGGTGCCCTGTAAATAGGGCTTTAATGTTTGTCATGTATTCGAAAAATCCTGCTTGCTCTTTATTTGGGGTGCAATTGGAAATGTATACATTTGTATCCTTCGATGGTACCCACTACCAACCGGTAACGACCTTCCGGGTCCTTTAGTGTTTCGGAAGGGGAGACGTATAACATCTGATAAACTCCTCGCTGGGGCGTGATTCTTATAGGATACCTACAAGGAGGGATGCTTTAGTCTGTTCCTCTTGTGGGAATTACATTTAATCTGCCGTTGCTAATAACTCTTCATGGCCTTGCAGTACTGTTCTTCTGTGGCTTATGTTGTTGTTTCCCGACTTGCTCCTATTGCACTCCTCTTATGCATTTTATGCCTGTACCCGGTTGTTCTTAATAAATATATATTTGCAAAAAAAAAAGATGCATACCTGCATGTTCCCATTTTTTTTCAGCATTTCTTATGCTTCACAGTTGAGGAAGCACATTATCGATTTGTTGTGCTCCCTTTTTGTCTGACCTCTGCGCCAGGTATTCACTAAAGTGTTGGCCCCAGTTCTTACTAAGACAATGGGAGATTGCTGTGAATGAGCACCTGGACGACCTGCACATTTGAGTGGAGACTCATTCTGCACTGATGGACAACGTTGAGATAACATGCACTCCCTGCAGGAATTCAATCTTTTTTCCACGTCCTTTGGCTAACAATCTTTGATTTGTACCTTCATCGAAGAAACTTTCCATGTGGTGCCTCCTGTGTTCCCTGTTGCCACAGTGGGATTTGAATTTAGTTCCCCCAGAATCCTCCCTTTGAGGTTTTTGGAGAGATTCCCCTGTTTACGTTCATAAAAAGTTCTTGCAAGTCTCCCTATCTGGTTTTGCACATGAATAAGGTAGTTCTCCCATCGCTGCTTTTTCCTTTTATGCAGAGGTGATGTCAGATGTGTCATGTCCTTCCATCGTTATGTCGATGGCCATCACACCCTAGGTATGCGGTTCGGGCAGTGCATGTTTGTTTGTGTGCTACAGCCTCCTTTTGAAGGTGTGTGTGTGTGTGTGTTTGTTTTGTTTTTTTCTCTTTCTCAGATGGCCCAATAAAAGGCCTTGCTCTGCCATGGTTTCCTGTTGGCTTCAGCAGGCTTTTCCCTTTCCTGTTATGGCACACTCCACTAGGGCGATTAGTGCTTTTTCGGCATTCTGACATCAGGCATCTGTGTCTTGGGTTTGCCAGGTGACTGCTTTGTTTTCTGTGCATACTTTAACAAAATTTTAAAAGGTTTGCGATTTGTAGCTTCAAGTGCTTGTTTTGGTAGCAAGGGTTTGTAGGATGCTGTTTAAGGTTCCTTGTTGCTCCATAGGTGGTGGTTTGGGTGGTTGGTAGGTTTGCCTTGTTGCTCCAGATGTTTGGCTTGCCCACCCCTCATTGGGGCACTGCTTTGGGATGTCTCTATTGTCAAAGAATAGAAGAGCTGTGTCTGTCAGGAGTGTAAGAGAAAGCGGCATTCTTTGTACTCTCCACCAAATTCCTTTCTCCGAGTTCATAGATGGACACAGCACCTCTCCTCTAATTAAGGTTATTTTTTTTACACTGCTTTATGACTAACTGTCTTGCCTATAGCACAGAGGGGGTTTTATACCAGCTAGGGCTGTCCATAGACAGCAGTTATTTTCTGCCTAGTGTCCAACTCCTGTAGCTGGTGCTATAAGTGGGAGGGATTTTACGGCGAGTACAAAAGGTTCAGTTTTTAACTTTTAGAACCACTTTAAGAAGAGTATTTTATGCTCTTTTTTTTCATTTTTTTTTTTTTTTTTAAGGCCAGAAAGTGAATGAGCAGTATTTAGGGGGTTGGGATGGGGAAAGGGAATATTGAAGAGGCTCATATGGATGCATTGATCATGCTGTAAAGCTTAGCTGTCAGCAGGCAGGCGCTGTCACACTGCACCAGACGCCGCCTATAAAAGTTATTCTGCTGCAAATCTGCCTCTGGGACTATTTTTATTGAAAAGCTGGCCGTCTACTGTAAATATATTGGGACTATGGCATCTAGCTGCTGCCATAACCCCGGTATTAAATGTCAAAGTAAATTTACAATTAGGCAGTCGGCAAAAGCGGTAGTAAACTTGCCTAAGAAAAAAAAAAAACTAAATTTCGTGCAAGTTAAGGGCATAATATGCTAGTATATTATGGAAGACTTTCCTTAAACAAATCCCTCCAGTGGCGGAAACTAGGGCTGAACGATAGTCAATGTGATATCTACTATCCTGCTGCGGGCGGGGGCAATAGTCACATCGCTGAAGAATGCATAGGCATTAGGCAGGGAGAAGTCAGGACTCGGGATGACTCACAGTGGTTGTAGCAGAACAGAGCCTGACATCCGTCCCACACGTTCAGTCTACCTGCCTGCAGCTAGCCTAGTGCTCCAGCTGATGGTAATATGATCCTAGAGTGAGGAGCTCAGCTCCTCCCTGTAACCAATCAGCGGCTCCCAGCACACGGACACTGAAGAACTGGAAACAAGCTTGTATTGTAACAGTTCAGAGTGAAGAGTTGAGTCAGTTCACGGAGTAGTTCAGTACACCGTCGAACGTGTGGGACTGGACGGATGTCATGTCAGGCTGTGATCTTTACCTCCTGCCACCACTGTGAGTCCCGACTGTGCCTAATCCACACTGACTGTCACTTTCAATCCCTACAATAGCATTAACCCTGGCCTGCCCTGGCTGCGATTACAATCAGAAGAAGGCTGCAATTACAATCAGAAGAAGGCTGCGCTGCTGCAATACTTTCATGATTTCCTCTCAATATCGCAATATATATCGTTGAACAAAAAAATATCACAATGTACTTTTTTTTCCAATATCGTGCAGCCCTAGTGGGAAACTATCCGATCTGCTGTAGTGATGGACAGGAAGTCGAGTGAGGGCAAGATGGCCCCCACTCAAATGCCCTTGGAGCATTGGAGCAATGTTACTTCTCCCTAATGGTCTTAAAGGGCCCATTCTTTTTTTTTTTTTTTTCTTCTTCGCTTTTAAGTGTAAATGTGAGGTCTTTTTGACCCCCAGATCTCACAATAAAGAGGACCTGCTGTGCTTATTTCTATTAAAGGGATGTTTACATTCCTTGTAATGGGAATAAAAGTGATCAAAATAAATAGAGCCTGTTCACACTACTCCGACTCAGTCGCCCCATGAAGGAGCGACTTTAGCGCCCACTTTGAAGAGACGTGACTCTGTCTGTGGGGAATGCCTGGCTAATCTTTTTCTTCTTCCTGGAAAGTCTGATAAGTCGCTTGAAAATGGATAAGGATCCGACTTAGAGGCGACTCCAGTTGAAGTCTATGTGCACAAGTCAGATAGAGGACACCTTGAAGTATTACAGGAACCTTTTCTGAAGTCGGAGTGACTTCAATAGTGCATATTAAGACGGCTCACATTCATTTACATTGAATTTGTAATGACAAGAGACTTTGGGCGACTTGAGGGCACACAAGTCACGTCCTAAGTCGGAGTAGTGGGAATCGGCTCTTAAAGGGACAGTATAAAAATAAAGTAAAATAAATAAAAGCACCCCTGTCCCTCAGAGCTTGTGCACAGAAGTGCCCACGTATGTGAGGTATTGCCTTGATCGTTAGAGCGAGAGCAATAATTCTACCTCCTCTAACTCTACAGGTAATCTGTAAAATTTTTTAAAAGTGTCGCCTATGGAGAGAAGTACACAAGTTTGTCTTCATTCCACGAGCGTGCGCTATTTTAAAGCATGACATGTTTGGTATTAATTTACTTGGCATAACATAATCCTTATACAAAAAATTCGGGCTAGCTTTACTGTTTTTTCTTTTTTTTTTTTTTTTTTTGGAGAAAAAAAACTTAATAAAAAAAATAATAAAATGCGTTCGTAAGACCGCTGTGCAAATATAGTTTGACACAAAGTATTGCAACTATCTCCATTTTATTCTCTAGGGTCTCTGCTAAAAAAAATAATTTAATGTTTGGTGGTGTTTTCTAGCAAAAAATACTGATTTTAACTTGTAAACAACATACGTCAGAAATAGGCCTGTTCCTTAAGTAGTTAAATTTCTTACTTCTCTTCAGTAATCTTTCAACTTTGCAAACTATTGCACTTGGTTGCTCAGGAATAGGGTTGTACAGGTCTGCAAACCCGTTGCATAGTCTATGCTGAAAGAGAAGCAGCCTTTGTGAATAATTGCGTTGCTAATTAGCTTGATGTCCCTGATTGTTCTGATATTTATCACTTGAGTATGATACCCCATTCTTCATAGATGGCTTTTCACACAACTTTATTGGTCTGTTTCTTTAGCAGGAGGTGCTTTATGAAACCACCAGTGAGTCAGAATCTGAAGGGGAGAAAGAAGCTGGAGGCAGTGGTCTAATTGATGTAGAAGATCTGGGGAAAGTCATGAGCAACATGAAGAAATCAAAGGTAATGTTGCATATAGGTTTCCAAAAAATAAAGGCACAATTGGTTTAGTAAATTCCTTTTTTTTTTTTTTCTTTATTTATTTAAAGCGAAGTTCCACCCTAATTTTACACTTCACATCATGCATACATATATCCCTTTTTAAACCCGATTTGGCTATTTTTTATTTTTTTCTATGTTCCCTTACCTTATTTTTAATGAAGAATAACTTCACTTCCTCCTTATGCGGCTGCCGACGTAATTTCCTGCTTTGCATTGACTCCTGGGAGATGAGTGTCATCAATCCCAGGAGTCAATGCGCCTGCTCCGGTGTCCCTCGTCACTTTCAGTGCAGGCACGTCATTCTCTCCCTATGGATGGAGAACAGCTTATGCGCAGGAAGCTGTGGGATTATGCGCCTGCCCTCGAAGTGACGAGGGTATAGCATTCTGGGACTTGTGAAATCCAGGAAGAGGGACATTGCGGCTTCAGCTGCCCACACCGCGGATGGCTGCGCTGGACAAGAACTTCATAAGGTAAGTAATTCATGCTGCATGTATACTAAACAGGGGACAGTTTAGAGGATATAGTTGTTTAAATGCACTAGCCCTGACTATTCTAGGGGTATTTTTTGCTAAAAAAAAAAAAAAAAAAAGTGGCCAGAACTCCGCTTTAAGGCTGCATTTGTTTACCATTACTTCTGAAAATACTAGCTACTGGAATCTGTCTTCAAAGCTTTTTAAATCATTGGCACAGAACAAGCACACAAAGGCATAACCATGAAGACCGAACTCCTGATCTGCATACTTGTTCAAGGTCTGTGCTTCAGTGTAATTGTCCACCTTCACCTTTTACCTGATATTGTGATTCCTTATGTGTTTGCTACCATATGCACAGTTCACTCAATAACATGCATTGAATTAAAGGAGCTCAGTAATTTCAAATAGTCTGACAACAGGCAAAAGTGCTAATATCTTCTAATATTCAAAGTACAATGGATGTCCATACAATAATTAAAAGGATGATTTTTTTTTGTCTTGCCTTTAGGTCTTTTTGTATATAGTCACAACCTGAGTTTGCAATTACTAGTGTAACTGTTGGGTTAGAGTCGAAGTTCAGGCTAAAACTAAAATCTCTAAATCTACTTGCATCCAAAATACAAGAGTAATAACCTATCTAGCCCTATAAAGAAGAAATCTGTATACGCTGAGCTGTCTCCAGTGGTTTCTGTGTGTGGAAGTGTGCAGAAGAGGCAGCCGACAACGGAAGCCCCATAATGACTCAATGGGTGACCTCACTCCCCAGCTGTTGGCTGTCTTATGCACAGAGCTTCCGTCACTGGAGACCAGACCGGAGCGGCTTCAGAAAAGGTATGTATAGAGATTTTTGCTTTACAGGGCTACATAGGTTAGTCTTGGATTGTGGATGCAAGTAGATATGGAGATTTTAGTTTTAGGGTGAACTTCCACTTTTAAGGCTATCCATAATGTTCTGATTATAATGCCAAGGATATGAGACTTCTATCAATCTTTACTTGTATCTTGGTACTTTTTTTTTTTTTTCTATTAATTATAAATAAAGCTATCTATAGATATAAAATAAATGATTCCTCAATCAAAAAAAATAAAAAATTTGCCCTGTCTGGAATTTGTCTGTCTGGGCGTTCTTGTCCACCTAAGTTAACATATATGCTTAGGTAGTAGGAGCATGTTAACCATCAACCAATGTTTTATAGCTATAGTCCTTGATAAGTTTTGACAGACTATATTCTTGGGTACACTCTTAATACTGCAACTGGGTTAGATGTCATCAAATTCTTAGTCGGTTCAATGATAGAAACCTTTGCAGCTGTATATATAGGGATCCCATTTTAAAAACGTTAAAGCCAAGTTTACATGTTTGATAAGTGGGATTTCAAAAGTATGCACTGTCTGGTAATAGCCAGCTGTTGCTAGGATATCAGTAAAACTCTATTTTATTGACTGTTACTGATTTGGATACATTTGTGCCATTTACAAATGTGTTGGTGATTTCCTTTTCATTAAGAGAACTTTGCATAGTTTTTTTTTATTTGTCCACTAGATGTCAGTAGAAGTGGAGCTACCTTAGGTGAACAGTGATGTGCCTTACAATAAAGAAATTGACTGCATTGCTCATCGCCTATGAATGGACTAATGTAATACTGTCAAAAGCAAAACTTCTCTGAATAATTGCCTTCTTTAAACCACTCCATCATCTTTTGAAGCTCAGTTTAGTTTATTAGTTCCTCCTCACCCAATGGCTTTACTTTCTGCAGTTTTAGTTTCTTGATTTCTATTTTAGCAAATTATGATTCAGGGCCTGTTTATCAAATAGGTGAAGGCTTTAATATGCACACTGATTTCAATTTTATGTTTTGTCATCTGAGTTTTATGAATAATGACTTCCGCATATGTTTCCATTGCATGTGCATTTATAAATGTATTCATCACCTGAAATTAAAGTGGAATAACACCCTCCTATCCTTTACATCTAAGGAAGCTGTCAAGTTGGGGTCTGTTTGAGCTGCATCTGCTGTAGTGCTGTACATCTAATCAGCAGTGACGCCAGTCATTTGATGGCTTGTTTGAGAACAAACCTATGCACACTACTAAATGGAATAGGTTTAATTTATGGCATGCTGTGCATATAACTAATTTAGGAAATGGTTAAAATGGTTGTACACCACCGACATGCAATATGTACAAAGCATACCCCCCCCCCCCCAATAGTGTACACTTAGGCACATTAGTCACTTCTGACAAGCTTTCCTGACATCAAGAAAAAAAAAAAAAAAGTGACAGGAGTGAGGGCCATGCTTAGAAGATGTACAATGTGGCATGTGGATGGATTAATCTGCCCATAGTGAAAATGGCCACTGTGAGAGACTTAACCTGAGACTGGGGCTTTTGGAGGACTGTAGGATAGCCTCTTGCCCTACCTACTATGGGCTCTATTGTTTGGGAGGTGTGCCCGGGAATTTTTTTTTTTTTTTTGGAGTGGACTAGGATCATTGTACCATCCTCCCATTGTGTGCCTTCTAGGTGAAAATCCCAATTGTTAATGGAGTCCCCTTTTTTTGTTAGCTAGTATTGGTTGCTGAATGTTTGTGTTTATACTAGCTGTTAGGTGACTAGTGGTTAGCTTCCTGTTTTTTAGCTGTGTATTAGATGTACTACTATTACTGTTTACAGTTTGAATTTTTTAGGATAATGTGATAAAGCTCTCACCTGATTGTGTAGCATGTATTGTGTGAATTTTCAGGAAAGTCGGGTCCAGTTATCATCTAAGCTAGTGTTTAGTTCTTGGGTGCAGTGCTCAACTATAATACCTGGTTCCAGAGTGGAGGAAGCTGTATTTTGATGGAAGCACCCAGATGATCTGTCAGTCACACAAAGACAGGAACGGAGAGGAAAACAACAAAAGCGAATTGCAGGCTTTTTATTCTTTGTAAATTGTTTTGTGGATTGGCATGGCTAAATATTTCCTATGGTGCCTTTTTGGTGTTACTTTTTTTTTTTTTTTTTTTTTTTTTTTTTTTAACCAAGGGTCAAGTTATTCTTTAAAGTGGAAGTCCCAGCTAAACCTTTGTAATCTTAACCGCTTTGCATCCGGCCCATGTACCTAAACAGCCTAGACAGGAAAACAACCTAGACAGGAAAAGTACCAATTTATGGGTGGACGTACACATACGTCCCCTGTATCCACTGCTTGTGCGTGCTCTCTAGCAGTGCACAGTGGCGCATGCTGATAGCTTTGCCAGGCCACTGTGGGTGGCCCTGGTATTATAAGTTTATTGTAGCCAATCTGCCATCACATGGACTGTATTAAACAAGATGTTCTCTCCTGGCATCATTGTTTACTACTCTGTGATCGGTCACAGAGATAACATGGTGTAAGGCTATTCCCAGAAATCATGTGATAGCTGTGACCAATCTCTATCACAGTATTGCTCATTGGCTGCAGGAATGCAGCCAGTGAGAATTAAAAAATATTATTCTCTTTCGTTTGACAGACACAGCGCTCTATAAATCCTACCTACTTGGTTATATTTCCTCCTCCAGGAGTAGGACTAGGCAGAACAAAAAACGCCTGGCTACGCCCATGGGTCGTCCTCAGCTTGATATATAAATCCCCCCCCCCCCCCTCTGTTCTAGGTAATCAGTTTTTTAATCTGTCTAGTCAGGAGTAAGGAACTAGGCTCCCGGCTGGGATCTCTGGTCCTAGCAATTTTTTTTTTTTTTTTCTCCTTCCTTACATCTTTTGTTTTTTCACTCAAAAGATCTACAATCAACTGCCAGGCTGGATATTCTAGATCCAGTGGTCCCCCTCCCCAGCTATGGGCTAGGTCGGCTGCGACATAGCCTCACGGACAGAAGCTGGTCCGTGAGTTAAATCTTTCGCAGGGTCGCATATGACTGGGCTTGGGTCTGAGTTGCAATGGTTCCTTGGCTGACAGCTCCCCTACTTCGGTGGGGAGGATTCTGTCTGGAGCGTTACCCAAACCATGGAAGGGTTAAGTACAGTCCCCCCTTTTTGGCTTTTTTATTTCTGGGGTAGATGTGGGAAGCCTCTAGGGACGGTCAGACCTGCCTGCAGGTTCCCTCCCCCATCCTTAAAAATCCCTCAGTAAGCTGGGCTACCCCACTCCCTTCTCCCCCTGTCTTGACCTGGAGTCTGGTGGGGGTCCCAGGGCAGAGGATGCAGCAGAAACCCCTGTGGTCTCCCCTCCGCTATCCGCACTCTGTAAGGGTCCTGGGATAGTGTGTCCTGCCCTGGTAGTCTGGAGGGGTTCCGGTATAGGAGACACCTAGGTGCATAACCCCACTGTTTGTAGTGTGGGTATATTGCAGGGGGTCCTAGTGCAGAGTGCGCAGCGGGGTCTCCCCTAACGTGTGTCCTATTTTCGGGGGGGAGCCCTTGCAGAGGGTGCTGCATTGCAGAGTGCACAGAAAAGATCCTGACAGCATGCTGTAGCTGATGGCATCCATTTTCCCTTAGTCTGGCTGGTCTCCGGTTGGCGGCAATGTTTGTGTAGCCCGATGTCAAGGGGGCCATTTTCCCTTGGTCCTGGAAATGCTGGAGACGACCGAAGCCTCGTGGGGATGCTGAAGCTCCTCCTCTTCCTCCTCCGTTTTTCTCTTCCTGTGCCCCAGACATATGAACAGGGATGGTGTCCATGGTGATGCTGGGTCTGAATTCTCTGCGCTCCTCCGAACGGTAGGGTGGGGTCCCTGTTAGGGTGGGGCCCCTGTTATCTCTCTGCTGATGGGTACCGTAGGCTTTGGGGGGGGGGGATCCTTTAGTGGTGCCAAAAGATCATTTTTGTACTGCAAGGTCTTCCTTTCCTTTATGGAGCCTCAGGATCACATCTCCCCCACTGACCCCCTCATGGAGGTGGCAGGTCCCTCGGAACCCCACTGAGGGCAGTCATGAAGTCCTTAGTGTCCCGGGTGGAAGTGGCATGTGGGCAAAGACCCAGGAGGAAGCGCCCCCCCCTGCCTTTTCCTGCTCAATCGGTTTCATCTGATTCTGAGCCTGATGCCGCCGTGGACATGGCCCATCCAGGGGGGCTTAATTTTACACCCCTAGATCCATCCGATAGTGATGATGATTCCTCCATAGTCGCAGCAGTGAAAGACTGGTAGACTCACTCATCACTGCAGTGCGTGATACTTTTTATAAAATGGAGATTGCGGCTGATGTAGCCACTGACGTGGCTGTGTTTGGTATGCATAAGTCACCTCGCACTCCAAAGATGTTTCCTTATGTGCCTTATTTTGACGGGTTTACCTGTAAGGAATGGGAACAACCAAAATTACCCTTTTGGAGACACTTTTAAAAAAAAAAGTGGACTAGTCCACCAGTGGTGTACCCTCCGGTTTCCAGGTTGAACAAAGCTACCATGATCCCAGTCGAGGAATCCCTGTCCTTTAAGAACCCGGCTGTCAGGAAAGTGGAGGCTGTGGTATGTGGCATGTTTACTATGGCTGGTTCGACATTGCGGTCAGTCTTTCCCTCAGCCCTGGTGTCTCAGGCTCTAACTGAATGGGCCAAGCTTTTGCGCCAGGACCTGGGGGGTGAGCAGGTACCTGCTGCTTATGTTGATTTAACTGACCAGTTGGTCCATGGGCTGCAGTTTGTTTGTGATGCAGCTTTGGATACAGCTCCTGTGCTGTCCAAACTTTCTGTTTCAGTGGTGGTGATTAGGCGTGTACTGTGGCTTTAGAATTGGTCTGCAGACCAAGCCTCTAAGAAAATTCTCATTGATCTTCCCTTTCAAGGCGGTCGCCTGTTTGGGGCTACCCTGGATGACCCCATTAAGGTTATAACGGGGGGAGGAGAGTACATTCCTTCCACAATCAGGGAAGGAGCAAATGGGGGCCCGCCTTCTCAGCCCATAGAAAATATTGTGCTTCTGGGATGGAGAATCTGCCACTGGGACCACCCTTATCTGAAAGCCGACCGCCCGCCGTTTAAAAAATACAGTGTTTATGGCATCTATCTGCTGCCATAACCCCAGTATTTAGCTTTAAATGGCTGACGTATATAGTCTTTAGGCGGTCTGTAAGTGGTTGCATGTATATCGCAAAAATTGCACCCCAAAAACATTCGGCTACTCTTGAGTATGGCAACACCACACGTGTGAGACTTTTACATAGCCTGACCACATACAGAGGCCCAACATTCAAGTAGCACCGTCAGGCATTCTGAGAACAAAAAAAAACATCTAATTTCCTGACAACCTATCATTTTTGAAGGCCCTTCATATTTCTAACACATAGCATGTACATACCAAGAATTGCACTACAAAATACATTCTAGAAAGGAAAGTGTACGGGAATAGGATGATTGATTGTTGTTTACAATAAACTGCTTGGCATAGAGATTAGTTTGGTCCACGATGAATTGCAGAAAATTGTTGGGCAAAAATAAATGGAGAAAATCAATTAATGCGAAATTCTTGGTATTGGCCTGCACACCTGGCTGTGCGGTGAAAGGGGGAATACTTGCAGATCCTGAGTTGGAGGGCAGCCATCTTGTGTTGGCAAGAGCATCTGGGAGGTGGGTAGTGGCCCTGGCTCTTGGGGGATGTGACACTCCAGTGCTGGTAGTAGGGGGGATTTGAAATTGGGAGTGATGCCGCAGTGCTGGGCCTGGGCATTCGCTCCTGGGGTGTATCGCTGGTGGCAGTGCTGGTACTGGGCCTGGGCATAGGATCCTGGGGTGTATCCCTTGTGGCTGCCTGTTTTTCAGAGCGCCATGCCCTTTTAGGAAGGATCCATTCTTCCTCTGAGACCATCTCTGATCCGCTACGATTAGCGATTTCAAATTACGAATTGGATTCGGAAACTGATGAGAGCTCCCCGGTGCTCTTTTCAGTCATGGAGAGGACCTGAAGGGCCTCCTCGCTGCTGTACATCCTTTTTGACATGCTGGCTGTGATGGGCTGGGGGACGGTTGACTGCGGATGATCACTGATGGGTGGCAGGTGACTGATGGGTTGACAGATGACGATGACTGATGGGGTGACAGGTGACGGTGATTGATGGTTTGACAGGTGACGGGCGATGGTCACCGATGGCGGTACTGATGGCAGTCTCTGGTGACAGGTGCACTTTATGGGTGGCAATTTCTGGGCACTGATGAGGTGACTGTTGGGTGACAGGTGCAATTGGGTGGGGCTGAGGACTGTATGGGGACAGGTTCTTGTGCTTTTTTTCTTTTTTTTTTTTTTTGACAGGTACACAGATCAGTAACTCACGGTTTCTGGCTCTGTTCTCCGCACTGGAAATGGTTACTGCTCTGTATTTACATTTTTGAACGGCTGTGAATTAACTGGCTGTTCTGGACTGAACCATTAAGCATGGGTAGTGCTATGGAACATTTTACTCCTTGCTTTCAATAAAGATATTTTTTTTTTTTTTTTTTTTACTTTCATCTTGTTGTTCTTTAGTGACCATTACATTGCCACCCTGCTCTTCTAAACAAAACATGAAAATGTCAAGCGTATAATAAAGTGGGTGGTGACATTTACATTTCTGTGTATATGGTACATATAGAAAGAATTTTGTTTATGGATTCATCACATTTTAAAAAACGCCTTCTGAAGATTTCTTGCCATTAGAGGGCCAGTGAAACTCCTGAGGTCAGGCTATAGTGCCAGTTTTGTTGGAGCTCCTGAGGTCAGGCTATAGTGCCAGTTTTGTTGGAGCTTTCAAAGTGTCTGGATCTTTTTAAGAAGCAATTTGAGAACTATCTGAAGGAAAACTGCTGTGAGTGGTGGTTGTTTTTACCTCCTTTATCCAATACGGTTGGAGTATGTAAAAGTATCATTGAGATTGCTGAATGTGTATTGGCCGCCTTATGGAAACCAGTTTTTGTACTGCTGAACCATCTTGTCATGGTGGCCTGCCAAGGTAGCCACTATAATCATACCAAGACAACTGGTTCTCGTATCTTCAGATCCAGATTTTTTGATCATTCTGACTCCACTCCCTTTATTGATTTGAAAGATGGTAGAAATCCCAATTCCACTTGGACCTTTTTGAGTAGAATAACATTTATAAATTTCCATGATGGCAAGTCCTACATCTTGGCTGTCCTTTCTTGGAAAGGTGTTCACCATACCAGTGTAAGCCAGCAACAATGTTCTGATATCTGCCACACCAGTCCCCAGTTTCATCAGAGCCAGTGCAGCCATCAGCAATGTCCCTTATCCATGCTACATCATTATTGTTGCCTACTACCTACTGGTCTGACCACGTTTCTGCTTGCTGCCTGGACCAATCTTTCGCCTGTTTGCTAACCACATCCCTGCCTGCTGCCTGAACTGACTTCTCTGCATGTCCCACTGACAAAGATCCTTTGAGACAACTGCACTCCTGGAACCACAGGAACTCTTTAGTTCTAACTTTCTAGAGCATCCTGTATTTCCTGGATATAGTTCAAAAAGCTGTGGGGTGCGGGACTTTTAAGGTGCTTAGACACGAAATGACAAATGTTTTTTGTTACATATAAAAGATATATAAACATTTTTATTTTATCAAAATAAGTATAAAAACATTCAATACAACCAAATGTTCAGTGTATAGTAATGGTATTCACTGCGCTTTTGTTTCCAACCGGTTTTGCCATATCAGCTTCTTCAGGAAAACACGTGAAGAGTTTTACTAATGGACAAAAAAAAAATACAATGAAAATCATCATATACATAAATACAGTATATAACCATTACAGATACCCTAATTAAAAAGGCTGAGCTTAATTAATCATGCAGAGATTCCTAAATAATAACACCATTCCTGTGAAGTCCAGTAAACGAAGATCCGCTTAATAAAAGTGAGTCTGTCACCTGGGACCCCTCATACCATCTGAATTGAGGAAAAGCGGCCAGCAAACTAAAGGTTACACCTGTATTGACAGCATCATAGCAAAGAAGGCCCTAGGGTATTTATAACCTATTAACTCAGACCATCCTGCTTTAGTTACATATGCCAAAGTAACAGACAGAGAGCCAGCAAAATCCACTAGATGGCACTCAAAAGCACTGCTCATTTTAATGTGGTCACTCTAGTAACCTCTCAATGTGCAACAAGCCAACATCCAGGCATTGCTGATCCTTAGGCCACTTCAAGTCTATATGAACGAAAAAGGCAAAAGGTAATAAAGGAAGTAGCTTACTCCACGATGGAGTGCCACAGCGGTACATAACCCCCCCCCCACCCTCTTTCAGACAAGACCCATTCCTAGAAGTACCTACAGTTCCCGAGTGACAAGGTGAAAGTCCCTAGTGCTCAAGCAGACAAGCTGGGTATTAGTGGGCCTCTTTATACCCTCCCACCTCGCTGACGTCCATGCGAGATGCGGACGCAAAGCAGGGGATCGTGTATGCGCGGTGCGGTGCCCAGCCGTTGCATGGACAATCCCCTATCCAAAACCTCTCCCAAAAAGGTGCGGTATCACAAGGTGTCCGCACCTGCCTAGATGACAGAAGGGTGGATTGGGGAGGAGGAGATGTGACCGGTGGGGACATTTCTACAGGTTGGAACAACAGAGGGAAAAGGGGGCTCCGCTCCCAAAACACATCTGATGCCCTTGGAAGGGTGGCGCCCAGGTCACTACTATCGGAGCGCCGACTGGTCAAAACTGACCTCACTCCCCGAGCACCTCGGCGTCTTTATGAGGACCTATAGCCACACAGACCCTCCCCGCCAACAGATGGCCAGTCCCCTGTGACAGAAAATATTAAATATTCTGTATTGTTAAATGGGAACTCCGCATGAAAAATCTGCACCGCTTAATTACAGCTATATATCAAAAATATATAAAAATATTACCAAAACCACACAATTTGCATGTATTACAAAATTTACAGGAAGTAAATATAAACATGTTACATCAAAGTACCAAATTTCTGCAGGGATATTATAGATAGAGTAGACCATCTGTATCTAGAAAGATAACAAAGGGAAATGGTAAAAACGGACACATTTTTGAGCATAAGGGTTTATAGCTCATTCCTTCCTTTTTTAATCTGGGATATTTTGTGGCCTGTAAAGAATATATCCACTGGGTCTCCGTTTGTAGTAATCTCCGGTCTGTAGCCCTCCCACCATTCGTGTTTCTGGACATGTTCTAGTGCATAGAAGCCAATAAAATTTATGATAAAGTCCTACATGTCTACTGATGGATGTTTTCCATCTTTTTTTCCTAATCAGGGACACATGGTCTCTGATTCTTTTGAAGAAAGGGCGCTTGGTTTTTCCTATATAGAACACTTTACATTTACATTTCGTAATATAGACCACTACCAAACTGATCTTCGTGCTCTGTACTTTCACAGGTATGGAGCTATTATTTTGGTTAAGCTCAGCCTTTTTCTTTGGGTATCTGCAATTGTTATATACTGTATTCATGCATATGATTTTTGTTGGTCTATTGGTAAAACTCTTCACACATTTTCCTGAAGAAACTGATATGGCGAAACCGGTTGGAAACAAAAGCGCCGTGAATGATACCATTTGTATACACTAAACATTTTGGTTGTATAGAATGTTTTAATACTACTTTTGATAAAATGTTTGTTTTTCTATATTTTTATTTTTTTATTTGAAGACCACTTGCAGGCATAATAAACTGTAATATTCCAAATGGAACATATGCCAAGTCAGTGTATTACAACGTTGAGGACAATAGTCATAAGGTTGAGATCTACATCGGTCATAGAATAAGAGGTGTTCTACAATTCCTGTAATGGGAGGAAGTATTCAGGACTAGAAAGTACCTGTAGCTGTCCTTCCAGTTTCGCATTATGAATCGATGAAGAAAGAGGTAAAGAGAATAAGTAGTGGGAAGAGAGAAAGGTGAAAGTTTTTATATCTTTTATACGTAACAACAAGTTTTGTCATTTCGTGTCTGAGCACCCTAAAAGCCCCCCCCCCCCCCCCACACACACACCTATTTGAACTATAGACTATTTGGGATGTTGGTACTCATTTTTCTTTTACTTAGTCCTATCTACAAAAACCTATAGTATTTCCTGGATGGTGAACTTTGCATTTCTGGAGGAATGCATAAAGTGTGCCTAAAACAAACAAATGCCTTAATTTGCTGTATTTACAGATCTTTCCAAACTCCTATATACTCAAGCCTTAAAATGGTTGTAAAAGGTAGAAGTGTTTTTTTTTTTTTTTTTTTTTTTTTTTTTTTTTTAATGCATTTTGTGCATTAGGATATCTTGGAAGCTGTTAGATAATTTGATTTGTAGGTCTATGTTGAAATGGCATCCATCCCTGAATTGTTACAACACATGGAAGGCTATTCCCGGCTAGGGGCTGCCTCCAAGAAAGAACAGGGGAATGGGATGTTGGGGATGCTTAAGTATGGATCATATATTAATATAAAGTATAATAGTAGTGAAGCAAAGGATGTAGATAAAGGTCTTATTATATAAATTCACAAATACAAAGAATTCAAAACATGAAAAATGGCTTTCAAGAATAAAACGGCAACAAATGAAAAATCCTCAATATGCCTGATGTAGAATCACATACATGCATATGTAACAAGGAACTAAATGTAGGACCCCAGACCCCTACACGTTTTGACTTGAATTAGTCTTTCTCAGGGGGAGTAGTAGTCCACAGCTCCTTTTAACATATATATTTATAAATCCACATGTGGTCCTGAATTTAGATTATGTAAATGACATCAACCCATGGACAGACGGATCCCAGACCCAGGACCACAAAGGGCAGGGGTAACAGTGAACAGGAGGCGAACCTGCTTGAATTTAATTGTGCCCCTCCCAAAAAAAAGAGGGGAACTGTGTATATAGAGGCCAAAAAAATAAAAATACATTTTTTTATTTATATAAAACAAAGGGTCTCGCATAGAGGGGAAAAAGGTCTTATCAGCCCTTAACTTCCCAACTGTGACCAATAAAAAGGAATAAAAGGCCTGAGCAGAGTAAAGTTAAATTACCCCGTAACTGCTTCTCAGCTCCAACACACATGTCTCCCCACAAGGGAAGCAGTTACAGGGTAATTTACCCGTACTCTGCTCAGGCCTTTTATTCCTTTTCTGGGAATAGCCTTCCGTGTTTTGTTGCATTAGGATGAAAAGCCTTCTGTGTGCAGAAGCCCCCCTAATATTACCTGAGCCCATTTCTATCTAGTGATGTTGCAGGGTATCTCTACTGTTAGACTCTCTCTTCTGATTAGCTGACACGGCAGTGTGGAACCATTGGCTCCTGCTGCTTTCATATTCAGTGAGTCATTGAGAGAGAGAGAGGGCAGGGCCAAATTGCAGCTCCGTGTCTGAATGGACACAGGAAGCTGCAGCTTGGCTTGGGCACTGAACAGGAGAGAGGGGCCAGAAGTGCCGAAGAGGGACCCGAGAAGAAGAGGATCCTGGCCACTCCTGTGCAAAACCACTCCACAGAGCAGGTAAGTATAACATGTTTGTTATTTGTAACCCCAAAAAAACTAGACTTTACAATCGCTTTAATATACATTACTGTCCAGGTAATTTGTATTGCTTCTTTCTAGCTGGCTTCCTGCCAGTATTCGCTCTGACAGAGAACAACCCGGGGCTGATTTCACAGGTGCTGGATATTCTAGAAATTCTAATGATTGAATTGTCAAGTAGTAATTTTTTTTCCCACTCCCTAACTTCATGATATACCTATAGAATGATAATTTTACATATTCATTTTTGAAGCAGTCAGTTGCTTTATAAAATGCTGAAATTTGTTCTCCTCTGGGGGTATTGCAGTGTGGATGGCATTTGCATGTGCTGAAAGGCAATTTGAACTTAATGGGAACGTGTAAAGTAAGTTTTTTTTCCCTGAGTTTTGCTGTGTTTGTGTCTCTCCCAAGTGGAAAATTACACAGATCACAAAACAGTTTTTAAATGGAACTTGACATTTTGTGCAGACTTGTATTCCAAAGTGTCTGAGTTCTGTTTAAACTAAATTGTTTCTTATTGAAAGGAGAATAGTTTTGGGTACCCAAGTGTCAGGAAATGTGAACGATTAAAGCGGAGTTCCAGCCATTCTCTCACCTGTCCAACGGTCCAGCGATGCGGCCGCCCGAAGCCTCGATCCTCTCCCTCGGCGCCGGCATCACTGCTGTGGGCACCCGGCTGTGATAGTTTACGGCTTCACAGCCGGGTACCCACTGCGCATGCGCGAGTCGCGCTGCGCGTCGTGATTGGCCGGCAATCTTCTGGGACCTCTGACGTGTCCCAGAAGATTGCAGGGAGGGAGGGGGAGAGGAGAACTTCTGTTCAGGGCGCCGCGGCGCTCCGAGCGGAAGTGGGAGCGGGTACCTGTCAAAACTAGGTACCCGCTCCCCCTCAAAAAAATGACATGCCAAATGTGGCATGTCAGGGGGTCAGGACTCCCTAAAGCGGAAGTTCCACTTTTGGGTGGAACTCCGCTTTAAGTCAGCGATATCAGTCACTATGACACTGCCTCCAATATAAAATAAATAATGAAATATAATTACGCTGACTTAGTTAATAATTCCCTGAAATTTGTGCGCTATGTGGATCTTGGTCCTAAAGGGTAGCTCTACTTTTGTGGGGAAAAGGCAAATAAATAAAACGATAAATCATATACAAATGCAACACAAATCATATTGTAATTGAATGTTATTAAAAATGACCTTTCCTTTCAATCTGCAGCTGTTGTATTTTTCTAAAAATGCAATGCAATATGGCTACCTGGAGCTGTTCTGTGCACAATGTGTACTGACCACACCCCAGAAACATTTTCTGCTTGTGTGATTGGTTCACCAATTTTCCCAGAAGTCTTCTTAAGGTACAAGTCAGAGTTCTGGCATCCCCTGCAATAAAAATGTAATTTTTGGTGATATACTTCCAATAGGAACACGTCTAAAGCGAAGTAATAGCTGAATTGAATAATTTGCTTTTCAATTTTAAGTAGAACTATGTCCAATATATAGACTAAAGTAGCAGACAACTAGCCTGCAGTGACACCCCACCCCGGTTCTTCTGCAGCAGAATGAAGCTGTTGAGTTTTTGCTGTGGGCTGTTAATACAGCCTAAATTGTATTTAATCTCAAGGGGTTATGATCCCATGAGTAAATATCACATCCAACAAGCAAAAATCTATTACATAAAAAACGCAACAGAAGTCAGTTGCATTCAGGAATAAGTGATGGAATTTTCAATGTTATGAGCAAATTATACTATACTCAAGAAGTTATTGGTGCGGAGTTAGGATGAGGCTGACAATCCGGATCAAGCTGACGATGAAGATGAGAATTAGAACTATGACGGCTACAGTGTGGCCGCCTAGTTCTAGGATGCTGTCATATGACAGCGTCCCATGCTTATGCTTCTCGCGCCACCTGGGGTGTACATCAGGAAGTGTCTGTGATGGCAGGGTCCACAATGCCCAGCACATCACACAACGGGGTAAAGGGCCAATCACAGCCCTTTACCACGTGATCACTTGTCAACAGGCTGGGATCATGCCCGGTTCAGCTGCTGCAGTGTTTCTGTCCTTTCCTCACATGCTGTATCAGTGTGAGGAGAGAGAAACACTGCAGCAGTGTCATCTGGCATGCTCCCGAGTGCCATATCTTTGCCACTACATTGCTCAGCTTTGCCCTACAGTGCCACTACAATGCTCATCTGTGCCTTACATTTCCCATCAGTGAGTACTTATCAGTGCCCTACAGTGCAATACGCTGTATCAGTGTGAGAGAAAAACTGCAGCAGTGTGAGTGAGCTGGCATGTTCCCCAGTGCCTTACAGTGCTCATCAGTGCTATCAGTGAGTGCTTATCAGTGTCACTACAGTGCCCCATTAGTGCTTTTCGGTGCAACAACAGTGCTCGATAAGTGCTCATAAGTGCCAAATAGTGCACATTAGTGCCCATCAGTGAGTGCTCATTCCTGCCACCCTACCAGTGGATCCTCCTCCGGACCCGTCCAGTGGCATTTAAATGTTCAAAAAAAAAAGTTCACACATTTTCCAAAAACGTGGAAAAAAAAAATGACCTGTTCAAAAGACTCCCTATACCTTATAGAATATACGTTGGGGTGTTTGCTTTCTAAAATGGGGTCATTTTGTGGCATTTCCTTTGTCCTGGCGCTCAAGGGCCTTCAAAAGTGGAATAGTTAGGAATTTATGTGTAATTTTATGTCCCTAGAACACCTGATGATGATCCCTGAATGTTGGGCCTTTGTATGTGGCTAGGCTGTGTCTCACACGTGGTATCACTCTAGTCGGGAGGAGTAGCATAATGTGTTTTGGGGTGTAGATGCAAGTAAGCATATGCCATGTGCGAGAAATGACCTGTTAATGTGACGTGTGTGTGTGTGGGGGGGGGGGGGGGGGAGAGAATCTTCATTTTGCAAAGAATTGTGGTAAAAAAACTCACTGTGCTTCTTACTAAATACTTTGGAATGTCTACTTCCCAAAAAAAGTAATTTGGGAGGTATTTGATTTTTGTACTGTCCTGTATTGTTAGTGTCTCATGAAATTAAATAGGCAGTCAGTACATCAGGTGTGATCAATTTTTTAATGATTGACACCATAGCGTGTAGACTACATAACCTTCACAAAGACCAAAAAATAATCACTATTGGGTTATTTTCACCTAAGATGTGTAGCAGTATAACTGTTTTTTTGGACAAAATTTATGAAGAAAAAAGTACTAATTTGCTAAATTTTTATAACCAATTGCATTTTTCTTTTTTAACTTTTTCAGTCTTTTTTTTTTTTTTCAATTAGTGCAAAAATAAAAAAAACCCAGTAGTGATTGCATACCACCAAAACAATCTGTGTTTGTGTGCAAAAAGGGCAGACATTTGAGATGGGTGCAGTGTTGCATGATTGAGTAATTATCATTCAAAGTATGAGAGCACTGAAAGATAAAAATTAGCCTGGTCAGAAAGAGGGTGCAAGTGCTCAGTAGGCAAGTGGGTTAAGATGGTGGCGCAAGATGGATCAAGAAGGATGGATGGATTTGGATGAAGCCCAAGATGGAGTATGATGGAACTCTTTCACTCTCTGAATTTCCTTTTACTCCCAAAATCTTAGGGATCAGCCCAAAGGGTGTATTCTGGAATGTTTACGGACCGCTGATTGGGGAGTAATATTAGCGATTTACCTAATTATTTACATAGCCAATACAGCAAAAACATTAACTTGTGCACCAGATGGCACTCTGGGACTAGAAATCCCTATGTCAGTATTCTGGCATTAAATGGTAGATTTGAGGATATAATAATTTTTATCCTTGGATTATGTATATGTCAGTTTACTTAAAGGGTATAGAACTTTATTACTCAGGGGTATTTGTGGCATTATTTGTGATTTTAGGCTTTGGTTTATTCGCATCCTAAACATGAAAGTCTGGCTAAAGTGGTGTGATTTTTATCTAGCGATCCATATTAAAGCTGAGTTTTGGCCAAATTTTTTTTTTTTTTTTTTAACTAAAAATACCCCTAGAATAGTCATTGTTTGCATTTAAACAATGATATCCTCTAACCTAGCCCCTGTTTAGTGTACCTAAAAGGATGAATTACTTAACTTTGTGAAGTTCTTGTCCAGCGCAGCCATCTGCGGTGTGGGCAGCTGAAGCCGCAGTGTCCCTTTCCAGAGTCCCAGAATGCTATACCTCGTCCCTTTTGGGTGCCCTTCGCGTCATCACCACAGCTGGTTTAAGTCATTGCGCATGCCCAGAAGCTCTTCTCGTACCTGCACCTGAAGTGACGAGGGACACCGCTGCAGGCGCATTGACTCCTGGGATTGATGACACTCATCTCTCAGGAGTCCATGCAAAGCAGGAAATGTCGGCGGCCCGCGGCCACATAAGGAGGAAGTGAAGAGGAAGGGATGATATTTTTCATTAAAAATAAGGTAAGTGAACCAAAAAAAAAAAAAAAAATAGCCAATTGGATTTTCGAAAGGGATATAGGTAAGAATGATGTGTAAAAATTAGTGTAAAATTAGGGTGGAACTCTGCTTTAACATATTAAACTCCTTTAAAAAATTTAAGATGCATTTTGCACAATTTCACATCTTTCTTCTGAAAATATATACAGTGAACACTCATTTCTTATGATGATTATAATCAAAGATAAACGTGGTAATTTGGTATTCTTTACACAATTTGGTTCTTTTAGATAATATTGGATGTATACATAAATAAAACCTAAATATACGGTACATAAATTGAACAGGGTTTTAAAAGATGTAATTTTTAAACCTATTCGTGATATGTAAAATTGTTTTGCCTTCTATAAAAGCTTCCGGGAACATATTATTCAGTTTAACAGAAGGGCAATGACCAGATGTGTGAGTGTGCGGTGTTTTCCTGGCTTAGTCAAATATACTAAACTTGTTGGTATTTCTCATTGCCCAACATAGTGCAAGAACACAGGTCCCAGAAGATTGCCGCACCAATAGGAAAGCGCTGTGCACAGTGCGCGCCCAGCTGTGAAGCCACAAGCAGTCACAGCCGAGTGTTACTTGCATTGCCAGCACCGTGGAGAGGAGAGGGAGAGAAGCTAGGCTTCAGGCAGCCACATCGCTGGATCGTGGGATGGGTGAGTGTGTGTTTGCTAAACGTTGGCAGCTACAATTTTTGTAGCTGCTGACATTTAACCACTTTAGCTTCGGTAGGTTTTTTACCCCCTTAAAGAACAGGCCATTTTTTTTGTGATACGACACTGCGTTGCTTTAACTGACAATTGCGCTGTTGTGGGACGCTGTACCCAAATAAAGGTTGTCTCCCCCCCCCCCCCCCCCCCGCAGATAGAGCTTTCTTTTGGTGGTATTTGATCACCTCTGTTTTTTTTATTTTTTGCGCTATAAACAAAGACAGACAATTTTGTAAAAAAAAAAAAACTATTTTTTACTTTCTGCTATAAAACCTTACCAATAAAAAAATCTCAATTTTTTTCATCAATTCAGGACGATTTGTATCCTGCTACATATTTTTGGGAAAAAAATCCTGATAAGTGTATTTTAATTGGTTTGCGCAAAAGTTATAGTCTCTACAAACTATGGGATAGATTTATGGACTTTTTATTTTTTACTTGTAATGGTGGCAATCAGCGATTTTTGCGGGACTGCAACATTTCGGCAGACAAATCTGACACGAAGTGACTTTTTGGGGACCAGTGACACCAATACAGTGATTAGTGCAAAAAAAAATGCACTGTTAGTGTATAAATGACACTGGAAGGGAAGGGGTGAAGTGTGCTCCTAGGGAATGCTTTCGAACTGTGTGGGGGATGGATGTGCTCAAGGAAAAGGCATCTGTTGAGCTCTCCTGAAACACAAGATCTTTCTCTGTCTCTGTGACAGAACAGCCGTCTGCCTTGTTTACATAGGTAGACGACCGTTCTGGCATTCCCCTGTTTTTGGTTGAGCCTCTGTTGCCTGGTTGACTGCTGTTTAGCTTTGGGAATTTTGTGCTGTTTTTCCCACTGGTCAAGAATGACAGGAGCTGTGTCAATCAATGAATGAAAGAGAGAATGGGATTTTTGAATTACCATAAAATCAATTTCTCTGATGTTATTGATAGGCACAGCACCCACCCCTCTGTGGAGTTTAATTCTTCTGACACTGCTTGAACCAAAACTGAGTATCTATTGCAGAGAGGGAGTATACACCCTGGGACTGTCCATAGGTGTAGCCAGATTCTCTGTTAAGCCATATAGTTTTTTTTTTGTCCATGAAAAATTCCCAAATCCACTTCTCATCTGGAGGAGGAAAGACTTTGGGATCTAGACTGTCAAGGTCTGGAGGAGATATTGCGGTGCTGTATTCATTTGAGTACACTATTCCCTCCCGAACCATAATGGGAGAATTCGGGACCATTTGGTTAAGTCTGGTCTAATCTTAAATAAGAATGGAGGAAAGTTTGCCAAAAAATTTCACCTATGAAGTAAGTGAAATATACTGTATACCAAAGTATTTAAACGTGTCTGTGCCCTTTTAAATGGAAATTAGGCTTTACGATTTTGCAGAGTCGTCCGATCTACATTAAGAGCCTCCAACTTTTAGTGTCTTATTTTGAAATGTGATGAGGTACTATAACTAGAAGTCTTCGAAAAGGTTGGGCAAGGAGATTAGTAACTAGTTTAGGAAGAAGAGCCTGTTTGCATGTCCTGCAAGTTTATAATTCTCCTAGCTTAGTTCCAATTCCTCTAATATTGGAATTGGATCTAATTTTGTACAATAATTTCTCAAGGGTCAATTTAAAGATAGTGGATAGTGGACATCCCTGTCTGGTTCCATTCTGAAGGTTTAATGAATCGGATAACCTATGAATCATTTTTAGGTTTGCTGAGGAGTGGGAATATATGGCTTATCCATGTTAGGGACTTTTGTCAAAAGCTTATGTACTGCAATGCTGCTTTCATTAAAAGACCAGGCTACACGGTCGGGGCAGAGAACCGGGTTGGGACCACCTTATTATGCCCAATGGATAATGTTAAGGGCCTGGGTCAAAATTTCCTTTGCCTGTTTTTGGCACAAAACCCACTTGGGCTTGATTGGTGATTTTAAATGTGAAAGAGAGAAGTATAGTGGTTGTTATTTTAGTGCTAAGTTTTTAAGATCTAAGTTTTAGTAAGGAGATGGGTCTATAATTGGTGCATTGTGTGTTGTCTTTTCCTTTTTTTGATATCCATTATAGTAGCTCCGAGGGTATAAGTGGTATCAAGTAGTTTACAAATGGGGAGGCTAGAAAGTGAGCAAAGGTCTTATGCCAATGAGAACCCATCCTAGGGCTTTGTGAGATTTTAGAGGTCAGCCACTACATAACCAACAGTAATGGGAACCTTCGGAGGATTATAGTTTTGGTGGGAAGGGTAGGAGTCCTGATGTGGGGAGATTGGCTAATTTTAGTGAGCGAACTGGAGAGTAGTCAGAGAGAACTCAGAACTCCCCATGTGTACCCTTAGAATGTCTGGAGTAATCTATGGGGAAAAGAAATAATAGTCACGTTCAGGGTTATACAAGATGCACCATATGTTTACAAAGTGCTCCCTTTTTGTAGAAATTTATTTTTCAGATAGTCATAGAAAAGAGTAGGAAAGGTGGGGTGCCTTTCAGGAGACATCCAGCGATGGGTCCAACACCACAGTGAAGACGCCTCCTAAAATTGTCATACCTTCCGCACAGGACAGATCTCCAGGCAACATTCAAGAAAAGCTATCTGGTTGGAGTTTACAGTGTAGGGATTGATAGTCACCAGTTCCCCTTCAAATTTTCAAGCAACCCTGGCCATCAAACAGCTGATCCTTGAGCTGAACAGGAAAGTACAATACTCACCCCCCTGTATCTTGCTTCTGATGTTGTGCCATGATATGCTATTGGTTTTTTTAAGCTTTGGGTGCTTGTTTGAATATGTGTGTCCTGGATAAGGCAACATGGAATTTGAGTCTCCACAGGTCCCCTAAATCCCTGCAGCATTCTTCTGGTACTTTTAGTCCCACCACCTTCAAGGAAATCCTTTTGTCTGCTTGGTAACAGATTTAATAAAAAAAGTATTCTGTACAGAGGTCGGAACAAAAAGAAAGGTTAGATGGTCGGCTAAGTATAAGTCGGGACACTGTTAAAGTGAAAATCATAGCAGATAATTTATTGAATGTGGCGTGAAATTCACTAGTATACAAATGGGTACAATCAATGTGAACAAAACCTGTGTGTGTGTGTGTGTGTGTGTGTGTGTGTGTGTGTGTGTATATATATCTATCTCTAATCTCTAATCTCTATTAATTGACTTTAAAGGCATGTAACATGAGACAGATAGCAGCACCAACGTAAAACACAATCAAATTTTTTTGATAATACAGTAAAAACAATGCATCTTAAAATAAAGGACTGACCCAAACACCGAGGTCAGCCCAATAACACCTTATACATACAATATGGGAAATGCAGGTCACATGAATAGTGATGGAAAGCAAACCAGTTTACAAAGATGAAGCCAAGAGAGGGTGCATTTGTATCAAGGGTCGACGCGTTTGGCAGCATGCTTCCTCAAGACCTTGTAGATACTTGGGTACACGTTCGCTTAAAGTAAAAAAAAAAAAAATCTGTATTAATACTAAATAAACAATCATATATACTTTTAACAGTACTCATCATTGAAATGTCCACTGCTGGAATACCTTCTCTCTAAAAGCATTCAACAGAAAAAATTTGGCTTGGGGCGGACACAGGGGAACCAATAAACCAGAGGAATGGTAGAAATCTGTATATAAAAGTGAAATAAGTTAAATAGGTAAATCTTAGAATTTACAGAAGGTGCAAAAGAAAGGGGAGGGGGGATTTGTTTATATACGTATGTAAATATAATGTTCACCCTTGTTATATCTGTCAGGTGAGTATATGCTCCTAGCAGGTAAGGACCCTGAAAGACAGAATCCAGGAAAATTATATAGTGTATCAAAAAGCAACCGACTTTATACAAAGGCCACCTGAATAGTATTGAAACAAACAAAGAATTATGTATAAGGGGAATGGGACTATATTGTACCTACTGTAGAATACCCCACCGAGTACAAAATATCCACCATAAGCAGCAAACTGTCATAGGATGAATGCATCGAATTGCGGACTGCTAAGCAGCTAGCAAGCTTGTTTGTATATGGTATAGGTCAATCCAAAGACCAAGCTCAAAGGGAAGATGGGCGGAGGTGAGGAGGGAGGTTTTGGGAACCCCAGAAGGAACAAAGAAGGTAAGAAAAAGGATAAGACAGATATACCCAGAGTAGGGAAACTTTTAGGTGTCGATCAAGGAGAGACGGCCAATTGCTTTGTAACTTAGTGCTTCATTAAAGCCGGGCATTTCTGTGGCTTGTAAGTTATAAATCCAACGAGCCTCGCGTTGCAATATGATTTTTATCAAACTCACTCACCCCCCCCCCCCCCCTAGGGTTTTCCAAAATTCTCTCCAATGCTGCATATCTGACCACATTAGTATCATTTTTGTGACAAAGTCCCAAATGTCTACCTATTGGAGTAGAATAGATAGAAGGTTGTTCTTGCCATAGCCAATGTGATCTTTTATCCTCCACCAAAATTGGCATTTGGTCTTGCCTACATAAAATACTCTGCATTTGCAGAACATTATGTAGGCCATACCAATTGTCTGGCAGTTTACGTGATGGGGGATAGTGTGTATGTGGCCATTGGGTAAACAGAATGACGGATTTTCATTAAACCAAATTGCAAAATTAGCAGGAACCACATTTCCAAGTGGTTCTCACATTGGTGTCCTTGGATTCCCTGATACCCTGAAAATGGCTTTTAATTATTTGATCTTTAATGGATTTAGCACTCTTGAAGGTGATTTTCTGGAAATTTTTTTGATCTATTTCCTCAGTCTTGTTATTTGTCAGAAGGTACCAGTGCTGCTGGAGTATTTGTCTCATTTGTGTGTTATAAAGAGTGATGAGACGAACCGTCTCAACTGATCATTGTTTTGAACTCCCAAAGATAAGATATTCTCTTGCACGCAGGCAAGCCCTGTTATAGGCTTTACACAATGTGGTTCGTGTGTATCCTTTCTGGAGTAACCTATTACAAAGAGAATCCGATTCCCATTTAAAGTGCTCATCATTGGAGCAAATTAAACGTAATCTTAAATATTGAGAGTACGGTATTCTTCGTACAAGAGATTTCGGGTGGAAGCTGGTGGCATGCAGGACAGTGTTGCCAACTGTTGGTTTTGTATAAAGTGTGGTTTCTATCCTACCATCCTCTTCCATCAAAATCTGTATGTCCAAAAAAAGGCAAAGTCCTAGCATTACACTGAAAGGTAAACTTCAGGTTGAAATCATTGGCTCCCAGAGTGATCATGAATTGATTTAAATCCTCCTCTGACCCCGACCACAGCATGAAAACATCCTCTATGTATCGGAGCCAGAGGAGGATAGCTGGGCAAAATTCCTGGAATTTGTCATCAGAGAATACAGGACGTTCCCAGGTACAGGTTAGTGTACGACGGGGCACAACAGGTCCCCATCGCCACTCCCTGCACCTGGAGGTAGTGGGAACCATCAAAAGTATTTTGTGTAAGAATGTTCCAAAGCCTCCAAAATTAATGAGTTGTATTCCTGGCTCTCCCAAGGGCGTTCGTTTTAGAATTCTTTAATGCCCATTAGGCCTTTTGAATGCGGAATTCTACTATATAAGGCCTCTATATCTATAGCTAGCAATTTTGCACTGGGAGGAACTTGAACTCCTCCCAACCCCCCTTAAAAGATTGGGCGTGTCCTGAATATATGACATAAGTGCTTTCTCAAATACGAGTCAAAGCGGCTCATCAATTCCGTATGTGAACCTACCCCTGAGATGAGGTCTTCCTGGGGGTGTACTGATGTTCTTGTGAGTTTTAGGCAATGCGTATAGAGTGGGTATCTGAGGATTCTTTGCATAGACTGCTTCATATATCTTTGTCTCTGATCCCTCCCTGCTATGCAGGAATCAACAGCTGCAAAAAGTCCTTCTGAAACTTGATGACAAGACTCTGAGGAATTTGTTTACCATTTCCTGTTCTTGAGAATGGCCATACACGTATTGCTGGTTGGCCATGACAACAACATTCCCTCCCTTATCTGAAGGCTTTATGACAACGGTGTCATTTTTACTTAAAGCGGAGTTCCAGCCACAAAATCGATAAAATCGATTTTGGGCCATCCGCTTGCTAAGGGGAACCTGAAAGAGAAATGGATGGTGCAGATTTTTTTTTTTTTTTTTGGTCACTTGCCTTATTATAGAAGAAAATATACCCGCCTTCCTTCCACAACCTCCCTCTGCGGCCGCGGCCAGGAATCAATGCGCCTGCACTGACCCCGCTTGTCACTTCTGGTGCAGGTGCAGCATTCACTGCTGAACAGCTTCTAGGCATGCCCAGAAGCTGTGCAGGGATGCCGTGCTTGCACCAGAAGTGACGAGCGGGGCCGGTGCAGTGCATTGTGGGACTCCGACGTTACGGAAGAGGACACAGAGGGACGCTGCGGCTTCAGCTGCCCACACCTGGGATGGCACGCTGCAGAATAAATTTTCAAGGCAAGTATTTCTTCTTACAGGTAAGTGTGACCCAAGACAGTTCAGAGGCTATCCATTATGGAATGTACTAGCCCTGACTGTCCCGGGGGTATTTTTAGCTCAAATTGACCCCCCGAGGCCGGAACTCCGCTTTTAATGTTTGCAGAGCCTCTTTGCTCATATGTTAAATTTACCCTTCTTGCGTCCTTGGGTCTGTATATGTTCTATTTGTTTAGACACTTGGGTGATGAATGCTGATATGTCAGGATTAGTATGAAGAGATGGAAATTTGCCTGATTTTCTTTTTAGCTATCGGTGTCTTGTTCGACAAAACACCTGAAGAGCTGGGACAATGGGAAATTTCAGATAATGAAGGATTGTCATTGCCATACGCTTCATTTTCCTCTAAAAGGTCCATTAGATCCTTTAGAGCATGAAAATTGCGAATCTTTCCATTGTTCTCGGAGTGCGAAGTCTGAGTTTTTTTCTGTTGAATGCTTTTATAAAGAAGCCTATTCCAGCAGTGGACATTCAATGATACTGTTTAAAGTCTATACAATTGTGTTTATTTAGTATTAATATTGATTGTTTTACTTTTAAGATAACGTTTACCTATGACCTACTAGGTCTTGAGGAAGCAGGCTGCGAAACGCGTCGACCCTTGATACAAATGCACCCTCTTGGCTTAATCTTTTGTAAACTGGTTTTCTTTGTCACTATTCATGTGACCTGAATTTCCCATATTGTATGTATTATTGGGCTGTGTTTGGGTCAGTCCTTTATTTTAAGATGCATTGTTTTTACTGTATTAATAAAATGTGATTGTGTTTTACGTTGGTGCTGCTATCTCATGTTGCATGCCTTTAAAGTCCATTTCTACAGACATCTTTCACATCTGTTCCATTTTTTTCTGAAACTTTATCCTTTTGGGTGAAGGTGGTGGATCCATTCTGGGCACTTTCTTTTTTGGAGAAATCTGTTTTTTGGCTCCCACTGCTGTGTTCAAATCTTGTGACTAGGGAGCAGGGGGCAGGGCTCAGCCTCGCTCTCTGCATCTATGAACACAGACAGCAAAGCTCAGGATTGTGCCCGCAGGTGGGCCATTATAGGAAGTGGATTCCTTTGGTGTCACACTAACAAGAGGAGGGGCCAAGAGCGCTGTCAGTGGACATGAGTGGAAGTTTGGGGCCATTCTGTGCAGTTCTGTTTCACAGAGCAAGGTAAGTATAAGCCTGTTTTAAAAAAAAAATAAAAAAAGTTTTTGAGTTTACGATCACTTTATATAGCCTGCTTTGATTTAGGCCACAACCTTTCTACATGATAGTAGTGAGAAATCGGACTTCGACCCTCAAGTGTTTTTGCAATACTATGTCTGAAAAATTTGTTGGACAAATGTAATAAGCATTCCCCCAAATGTGACAAATGCTTACCATATTTTGCATAATACAGTGTTTTGATATGCTAATATGTACCATCTAATGACCCTAATGTTCTTTTCCTGATTTGAAGTGTTTCAGGGAAATATACTGCATTATGGCCATTAGAAAAAGAGTGGACAGTCATAGGAAATCATCATCAAGCAAAATCTAGTCAGAATTCTTCCCAGATTGGTGAATGGTAGACACAATTGTCCAATGATTCTTTTGTTTATACCTTGACCCCAAAGTGTCTTTTTTCTTGATTTTTTTTTTTTTTTTGCCCAGTGTTTTAGAGCTTTGTCATGTGGCATGCTACTTCTCCTTTTATTTTGGGTTACAAAGAAGGCAGAGGCTATATTTGGCTCAGCCGAGCTTACTATTTAATAAAATAAAATGCCATGGTGAGATTTTGCCCTCTTGGCAGTTGTATTTTGATGCCAATTGATTGACCTAAATGTAAAACTAACTGCCACAGGTGTTTGGTGATAAACTGGGCAGTGAGTAACCTTTCATTATTCCCCACAGCACTCTCTGCATGATTAGTAGTCAGAGTTTGCACTAGAACTTTGACATTATTTTCTTTACCTACTTTGAAGGGTTGATTTTGATTGTGTTTGACAGAGCTGGCATTAACAAAAAATCTCCTTTGGAAAAAGGTGTCTTGGTTTAAATAGAGACTTTATTTTTTCACCGTAAAGCAGATGCGTATTACTGTGCTGGAAACATTTGATTACTATCTCAGGCTGTGGTTCTAAGTGATGTTGGTAATGTCTCGTATTTATCAGATGAGAAAACATCAAAGCCTCTAGCATATGACATGTTCTTGCTGGTGTTACTTTTTGCACACAGGCCATTTACCTAGTCTCTTCGCCTGCATTAGAGGAAGGTGATAAGGACCGTAGGAGGGAAAAGGATATTATTTTTTATGAGACATCTTGGTAGAAATTATTTTAATTCTTTGACAGAAATCGGGCATGTAATTGGGTATTTCAGTCCCTCCCTACCTTCTGCTTTTACTAGTAAAATAATTAAATATCTGACAATTCGTGTTAAAATGTATGTCAACCGCAATAACAAGCTTTGATTATTTGCTATCTTTTAGACTGCTAGATATAGCAGTGATAGTGTTATATCATCTGTTGCAAAAAAGTTTTAGCCATTTTAAAACTTGGAGCTGTTCCGTATTTGTGTTCATTTTTTGATTTATCCCAAGGTGTCTAATTGGCCCTCCCAGGTCTGGTCTTGGACTACAGAATAATCACTCTATTTTGTGGAAAGGATAGTGGGAGGGAATGAGTAGTTTATCAAAAGAAAGCTATGTAGGGCAAACCATTTAGCCTTGACACTTAAAACAAGGGCACTCTTCTATCTTCAGGTTGCAGTGGACTCTACAAGCTAAAATCCTTTTTTTTTTTTTTTTTTTTAAAGAAGTTTTCAGCTTGTATCTGATCGTTGTTATTTCAGTCCTTGTGATCACAAAATTGGGGGAACCTCTGACTGGTTCCTGATATTTAGTGGGTACTGGAGCTGTCAGTGACAGTCCTAGATTAGCATGACCGCAAGGTGCATCCTGCAGTTGGACTGTGGCTGAGAAGTGGTTTTAAATTTAAAAGCAGTTGCAACTTTTTGTCTTTGAAGCTTATAACTGATGCTTTTTATTCACTTAACCGTGAATAAAGATACACTATTAGATATTTTTAAGGGGCCAGTTCTTAAGCGCTAAAGTGTATATTTTATCTTTTGCTGGGGGATATGTAAAATGCAGCAAAAGTTAGAAGCCCAAAAAATATATATTTTGGCTTTGACAGGCAAAGAATCTCCATAAAAGATCTCTCTCTGGGATTGCAGGAGATTTGTGGAATTGGTGTTGTAGATAAACCTGCCAAAGTTGTGACTCTGTAAAATCTACATAAAACAGAATATAATGATTTGCGAAGCTCAAACTCCGATTTTATTCGTAGTAGAAAAAGTACAATTTTAACCACTTGCTTACTGGGCTCACACTTTAAATTGGCTGACAGATGATCACGTGGTGAAAGGCCTGCTGTGTTTGGCCCTTTAACCTGCTCTGCGGTCAGCCATGTCCCATGAACTCAGCAATCACAGAGCGTGCCCCAAATGGGGGAGGACGTCCATGTATGCCCTACTGGCATTTCAAGCCTGTGCTATAGCAGTCTTTTGCATGGGCATAAATTGGTTAAAAAAATAAGATAATTTTGAGATTGGCAGCAACTAGTCTAAAAAGAGCCTTGCAAAGTAAGTGGTACTAACAAAGAGCTGTAAAAATGTATTGCAGCTAATTAGATTTATTGACAACAAGTACGTAACCTGACTGGATATGAAAAGTGAATCTTGGAGCGTAAAGAAGAATTTACAATGGTTGGAGGTTCACCGATCTGCGAAAATCGGTGTCTAAAAATTATCAAACAATTTCAGAATAATTTTCCTCAATAAGAAATTGTAAATATGTCATCTACAGTACATATTCTCAAATGATTCAGAGAATCTAGAGAAATCTCTCTGTGCAAAGTAAAGGCTAAAATGCAGTGTTGGATGCTAATCAATCTTCAGACCTTCAGACAGCACTGCATTAAAAATAAGCATGATGGACATCACTGTATGGTGTACAGAAACGGTTTTCTCCTGGGTCAAAGATCATTTAAAATGGTCTGTTGCAAACTGGAAAACTCTAATCCTATGAATCGAAAATTCAATATTCTTTTTTGCCAACCATGAACGCTGTGTCCTCTGGACTAAAGTGGTGGTTCCCTCCCAATTTGTTTTCAGTGCTCAGTTCAAAAGGCTGCTTCTCTGATGGCATGGAGTTGCATTAGTTTGTATGGAATGGACAGCTTGCACTTCTGGAAAGGCGCCATCATTGCTGAAAGATATATCCAGGTTTTAGAGCAGCATATGCCCCCATCCAGACTAAGCCTTTCAGGAAAGGGCTTGCATGTTTTAGCTTGACAATGCTATACCACATACTGCATCTGACAACAGCAAGGCTTCCTAGTAGAAGAGTCTGGGTGCTTAACTGGCCTGCCTGCAGTACAGACCTTTCACCAATTGAAAATATTTAGCACATCTTGAAATTAAAAAATTAGATGACGGACTGTTGACCAAGGACCTATATCGGGCAGGAATAAGGATGCTATGCCATGGTAAACCTGGCCCTGTCAACTTTTTGGAAGTGTGTGCCTGCCATCAATCAAAATTATTTTTTTTTTCTTTTTCTTGAAATGGTACATATTCTCAATCTTAAACATTTGATTTTGTTTCCTTTTTTCCCATTATGAATACAATTTGGGTTTCTGAGATTGGCAAATTATTGCGTTCTGTTTTTTATGGAGATTTTGCACACTGTCCCACGGTCACTGGAATTGGGGTTGTACTGCTTACTCGTGACTCCAATAAAAACATATGTAAAAAAAATTACATTTCTTAATCCATTTAGGCAAAAATGTATTGTTCATATTTTTGGTAAAATGCCAAGAAGCTTATATTGATTGGTTTGCTGAAAGTTATGGGATGTATGACATTTTTTTTATTTCTACTAGTAATGGTAGCGATCAGCGACTTATAGCATGACTGTTATATTGGGGCTGACAAAACGGACACCTGACACTTTTTTGACACTCCTTTTGAGGACAAGTGACCCTGATGCAGTGATTGGTGCTAAAAATATATGCACCGTCACTGTACTAATGACCCTGGCAGGGAGGGGTTAACATCAAGGGGTTAAATAAGTGGCCAAAATTGTTTTACTGTGTGAGTTGTTTTTACTAAGCAATGTGCTTTTTTTACTTGCTGCCTTGCAGCAAGAGAAATAAAAATACATTGCTGCTGTCAGAGCCCTGTTTGTTTACGCTGATTGGTCACCAAAACTGGACGATTGGCTCCAGAGATTACCGAAGAGAGCCCTGTGTAGGTAAAACGGGGCTCTCTTCGGCAATCTCTGGAGCCAATCGTCCGGTTTTGGTGACCAATCAGTGTCCCACTGATCAGTTCATGCTGCAGCCAATTGCAGCACAGCCCGGCATGTGGGCTAGGATCCAACGCAGGAGAGCCACCTTGCAGCCGTATATGTACTGTATACGGTCAGCAAGCGGTTATGAAAATGATCAAATGTGCATAAAAACAGCTCATAATTTACACAATCCTCATAAATCATGTGCAGAAAAAAGTATAAAATATGAAAACTATCCCAGACATCATCCAACTAGGTTGTAGGTAAATAAAACGTGGTAACTATCCCATATTTTATCCAATTAGGTTAGACCATCCAGTTAGTTTGTAAGTGTCTAGAAAAAAAAAAACACCACTACAGTTAGATGCTACAAGTAAAGGTATATCTCCCACAGTATCAGACATCTTCCATGCCATGCATTGCCACCAAAGCGTGTCACCCAGGTGCCTAGTTGAGTTTCTCCTCGCTTGTTGTGCTGGACCTCTTAAAATAATCAAGGTAGTCAAAAGGGGCTTTATTCACATAGAGAACGCTCAGCAGCACCTAGGCCACGTCTCCATATTCTACAGCTTTTGCATTAAAAGGCTCCTTTAAAACAACAATAAGGAATTTAGCTTGTTAAAGTAACTGAGCAATGTGCACATAACCTTTATTATTTGAGGGGGAAAAAAGATTTTCCTGTAGGCAAACTATTTGCTGGGCAGCTTAAAGTGGTAGTATACCGCTTTTTTTGACTTTTAACTACAGGTAAGCCTATAATAAGGCTTACCTGTAGGTACAATTAATATCTCCTAAACCTGCACGGTTTAGGAGACATTTGCCCTGCATTCAGCCGCTGACTAGTGCTGCGCATGCGCTCTGAAGGTCCGGCAGACCTTCAGAGTTCCTTGCCAGGAATTGCTGGAAAATTACTCCCGCGCTCATGTGCGGGAGTGACGTCATCGCGGCTCTGGCCACTCACAGCGCTTGAGCCGCGGAACCCGGAAGAGACGCCGTGGGATCATGTCCTCTCCCACAGCGGTGTCCGGGGGTCCGTGTCGGGGCTTCGTTCTGAGGTAAGTAATTTATAATGAGCTAGTATGCGATGCATACTAGCTCATTATGCCTTTTGTCTTGCAGGGTTTTTTTTTTTTTTTTGTCATTAGAGTTTACTACCGCTTTAATGAATTTTAGATTTACATTTTAAACGCATAGAAATGTGGCTACTCCTTTTATTAAAATCACTTTTTACCCATTTTAGAGAGAACAAAATGTTAATGGAGAAGCGGGAAATCTAGGAAAGTCTCGGCAGAGTTCTGAAACCAAAGGGAATGAGGAGCCAAGAGAAATGATTACTCCTGCTCTCCAGGAGGCTCTGACTAAACAAGGTAAGTTAGTGTTACTAAACCGACCACTGTAAAATCAGTGTGTATATGCAGTAAAGCATGCTTGTTATATTCACTGTGAAACCTAAGGGGTTAATCCTCTGCATTGTGTAAAAAGGTTGTTTGATCCAGTCTTCTCTGATCCTCCCCTCCTTCCAATGTTCCCTAATCATTTCCTGATAACAGAGTCTTTGGAGTCAGGCTGCACATGCTCCGTTGTGTGTATTGCTAGATAGGTTGTTTTTTTGTTTTTGTTTTTTGTTTTTTTTCTCTGGAGTTTTTTTTTTTTTTCCCCATGGGAGAGTGGCCCTATGCTGATCACATACAATCAGCACTGTCCAGACAGAGGGTCAGGGGTCTTGCGTTCTCATAGGACAGTCAGAAAACTCCTCCCAGAAGCTTTAACCAGTTCTTGGCTAGACAGTGATGGAAGTCCCAAGATTGCTAAATACTGTTGATGAGAAAAGGTATCTAGCAGTTTAGATTTACTAAAAATATTTGCATTTTCATATTCAGTGTACTGTGGGAGACCAGATATAATGAATGCAGGGGTTTAGTAATGTTTTAAGTGTTAGAACTGCATGAACTTAGGGCTCTTTCACATGGTCCGCCTCCGTACGATCCCCGCTGAGCCGGCGGATGACAGCTCCGTCTCCGCTTGCAGTGCGGAGAGGGAGGTGTCACAGCTCCCGCTGCTCTCTATGGGGGATCGGATGAGAGCGGACCGCCTGTCCGCTCTCATCCGATCCCCAGGGCGGATGGAAAATAGTTTCCATCTGTCCGGATTTCACGGATCGGATGCGGACGGCAGCGGGTGTCAGCGGAGGTGTCTCTGCTGACATCCGCTGCTCCATAGGGCTGAATGGGCATCCAATCAGATCCACCTAAAAAACTGACAGGCGGATCTGATCGCCTGTGTGAAAGAGCCCTTACTGTATGTGTGACTTGTGTGTCGTGCCAAGTATTATATAGAATAGCCTAATGATGTGAACACTGAAGAGAGCTGAGGTTTATACTTTCATATGCCCTGATTAGTCAGTGAAATACTGTACTTTTTTATTTATTTTTTTGTAGATTTCTTTACCTAAATCAAGCTTTCAAAATATTTAAAATCACACAAGTCAAAAGAGAATCTTAAAAACTGCCCTTTCCTTTTGACCATAGCTCTTCTGATTTTAATTTATGCCTCCAAACAGCCTCTTCTCTATCCTCTAAGCCCTTATTTAGAGTGGAACATGTTCCAGCTCCTGCCTCTGCTTCCCCCCCTCCCCTCCTGATCCCCCCCTTCTGTGAAAGCGAGTAGGGGATCTTCTCCCCACACCTGCTGTCAGAATTTAAAAACAGTGCGGTTGCCTGGGGCTCTGCCCACACCTTTGCATCATTCTTTGAGAGTTCTGTGTATGAATGAACTACAAGTTGATGGCAAGTTTGATTAACTTTGCAGTTGATGGCTTGTAGTTTTCAATTAACTGCGCTAGTGAGTGGCTCTTGTAGTCCATTGATTCCTCCTGCCATACAGTAACTGCCTGCCTGTATCAGAAGTATGGGCAGACAGTGTACTGCGAGTCTGCAGGATCCAGGCTTCGCACCTGTGATCTGCTGATCGTGAGTGCAATGCCTTACAGGCTGCAGAGTAAGAAAATTATAATAAATGCATATTTCTTTTAACCTGCAGTTACTATTATCATTTTTATTTTACCATTTTTTTTTTTTGTAAAGAGCGAGGTTAGTATTCAGGCATAGATTTGATGGTTTTTGAGCCTTTTTGCTCAAGCAACAAACCAATAAAAAAATTTGATTTTTTTCCAGTCGATTTAAAGGATGGAGATTATTTTATAGCACATCCCATTGGTGCAGACAATATCTGAAAAATCAAAATTTTTCATTGAAGCAAGGCTAAATCCAAATATACAGCCATAGCTGTATATAGCCAGCATTTACTGTATGTTGGGTCAAAATTTTTAAACCTAAACTAATGTGCATCTTTAAAGCTGATCACTGTACAATCTGTTTTGTATATCTTCAATCAACTATTTTAGTACAAGAGTCATGTTGATTTGGTACTGATTGAATAGATTACTTAGGTTTGTCCTCCTATTGCATAGTTGAGGTAACCATTACAGGGTTGTACAGTCATTGTAGGCAGTCATTATCCATAAAGAATGGTCCAGTGTTCTTATTTATTTTTTTTCAGTAGTAATGTATTATGTTATGTAGATGCAGTCCACACTGCTGATACGGGGTGTGCCAGGTGTCAGCAACACACATATTTATTTATTTTTTTGAGTTGTGTTTTTTTTTTTTTCAATGGAACACAGCATTCGATTATTGGTACTTTTTTTTTTTTTTTAGATCTGCAAAATGTCAATAACCCTATTTTCAGTGGCCAATTAATTGGTACATCTCTAGTGCATATAAGTAAACCTTAGTGAATACCTCATACCATAGTGGTGTTTAGTTCGCAAACCTAATGCGGTTACTAGTAGGTTTGTGTATGCATGTATTCTAGTTTAAAAAATTACAAGTAATATTGCGCTATGGATATACATTAACCCTCAATTCTAAATGCTGCTGGTCAAAATTACTAGTATTTTAAGTGACAAAAAAGAATACACAGCGCAAATTAGGGTATATCAAATAAAGTGATTGATGTTTCAAGTTATATATGTGTGGATAATAAATAAAAATAAAAATGTGCAAAAATGCAATAGAATATCACCTTAAAAAGAATTATAAAATAAAGTGCTTCAATAATGTAAATCGAGTACAAAAGCAGATTTGAGAGTGCATAAATTGCAATCTACAAATCAATAAAACTTGCAATAGTGCATATATATAATTCCTTGAATAAATAAAGTCCAATTCTTTAAGCAAGTAGCCAGTAAAAGTGCAATGTGCTTAGGTGCTTCTTAATGCAAATTGGTGACAATCTGCGCCAAAAAATAAGGTGCAATGGTGTAAGGGTCCACTCCACCTGGATACTTCCACTTACCAGACTGCTAGGACCCCTTAGCAATATTGCATATGGGTCAAACGCACTTAGTCCGGTGTGGAGTGGGATCTTTCTTGTAGGGCTGGTCTTTCAGACTCCAGTGATCAATCTTTCCTCGGTGGGCCAATATGAATGGGACCATAGGAAGAAAGACTCAGAATAGTGTAATCCCGTTTTTCATTATTTATTAAATAATACATAAAGTAACACTCACATTCAGAGAGTACTAAAAATGCCTTGAAATAAAGCGTTCTCCTAGAGTAGAGGAGACTTTCCGGACTGCCGGTGTCTGCACGGGCTGCGCTGGTCCCGCCTTGCGTTCCACCGTGACCGGAAGGGACGTGTGCTTCAAGCGTAAGCCGGAAATTGCGTTGACGCATTTCGCCCTCCTCCAGGGCGTTATCAAGACGTATCTCTGGCTACGATAATGCAGGTATTTTATATATCGCCTCCTTCAATCAACATGCAATTCATTTCCTGTTCCTGTTGGGTGTACTCAGTCACAACTACACCCAACAGGAAGCTACACGTAAACCATCTTGGAACATGGCAAATGTATATGTAAACCTAGACTAAACGGTATATTTAATGATAATACATTGTGGTCTGTTAAAATATATGCATAAATTACTAAGCAAAAGCCTGTCACTGACATATATGGCCAAATAAATATATAATTGTGTGGGTTGTTAAAGACATCAATTCTCGCCCACCTCGGGATTAGTTTTATGGTACATTAAATTTTAAAATAACCCCATATGGTAATCCTATACTTTTTTATCCAAAAAGGATTATATCATTAGCATAAATAATAATAAATGAAAAAAAATTAAACTTTTTTTTTATATAATGAAATAAATATATAAAAAAAATATAAAATCTTGGAGACTCCTTTAACCGAATTGGTGAAAATATGTCTCTCTATATGTGTATGTATGTGTATGTGTGTGTGTGTGTGTATATATATATATATATATATATATATATATATATGTATATGTGTGTGTGTGTGTGTGTGTGTGTGTGTGTGTGTGTGTGTGTGTGTGTATATATATATATATATATATATATATATATATATATATATATATATATATATTAGAATTATAAAGATTACTATTATTTTTTTTTAAATTAAATACTTTTAGATCAAGTAGGGGTTTTCTCATGTGGACGGTGTGTCTCATGTAGAACTTTTTGCCACAGAACCCGAAAAACTACACATTTTAGATTCACTAACTAAGGCACATCTTTTAAAATTGACAAATTCATTTCTTGTGAGACCACCCATATGACCTACCTATTGGCATGTCCATGTAAACCCCAGTACGTGGGCAGAACTACCAGAAAATTAGGAGTCTGCTTACGCGAGCACATAGCGAACATAAAAAAAGGGTTCAAAAATCATAGATTGTCTAATCATTTTAGACAAGCACACAATAGGGATCCAACAGGTCTCAAGTTTTGTGGCATTGATAGAATAATGCCTAACTGGAGAGGGGGCAATCTTGCCAGAGGGATATCCCAAAACGAAGGAAAATAGACTTACCTTTTTAAATACCATGCACCCCAAGGGGTTAAATGTAGATTTCTACCTCAATTGTTTTTTAGGCAACTGGTAATTTTCCTATTATGTATAATCTAATTCTAATTAATTTTAACAAATTTTTATCTTACTTCAAATTTAATATAATAATATATTTATACTATCCATATACAATTTTTAGATTTTTACTAGCCTAAAATAATTCCTCTAATAGTAATCTTTATATACATATATATTCACCAATTCTGATAAAGAAGTCTCCAAGAATTTATATTTTTTTATTTATACATTTGTTTCATTATATAAAAAAAATATTATTATTTTTTTTTCATTTATTATTATTATTATTATTATTATTATTATTATTATTTATGCTAATGATGATATAATCCTTTTCGGATAAAAAGTATAGGATTACCATATGGGGTTATTTTAAATTTAATTTACCATAAAACTAATCCCATGGGGGGCGAGGATTGATGTCTGTCTAATATCATCATACACATTTATCAATTTATTGATTTGGCCATATATCATATGGGGTTATTTTTAGTTTAATTTATTATATAACTAAATCCACGGTGGGCGAGGATTGATGTCTAACAACCCACACAATTATCTATTTATTTGGCCATATATGTCAGTTTGACAGGCATTTGCTTAGTAATTTATGCATATGTTTTAACAGACCACAATGTATTATCATTAAATATACCGTTTTAGTCTGTTTACATATATATTTTCCATGTTCCAAGATGGTTTACGTGTAGCTTCCTGTTGGGTGTAGTTGTGACCGAGTACACCCAACAGGAACAGGAAATGAATTGTATGTTGATTGGAGGAGGTATATAAAATACCTGCCTGGAGGAGGGCGAAACGCGTTGACACAATTTCCGGCTTACGCTTGAAGCACACGTTCCTTCCGGTCACGGTGGAACGCAAGTCAGGACCAGCGCAGCCCGTGCAGACACCGGCAGTCCGGAAGTCTCCTCTACTCTAGGAGATCGCTTTATTTCAAGGCATTTTTATTACTCTCTGAATGTGAGTGTTACTTTATGTATTATTTAATAAATTATGAAAAACGGGATTACACTATTCTGAGTCTTTATTCCTATGGTCCCATTCATATTGGCTAACCGAGGAAAGATTGATCACTGGAGTCTGAAAGACCAGCCCTACAAGAGAGATCCCACTCCACACCGGACTAAGTGCGTTTGACCCATATGCAATATTGCTAAGGGGTCCTGGCAGTCTGGTAAGTGGAAGTATCCATTGGGAGTTGACCCTCACACCATTGCACCTTATTTTTTGGCACGGATTGTCACCAATTTGCATTAAGAAGCACCTAAGCACATTGCACTTTCACTGGCTACTTGCTTAAAGAATTGGACTTTATTTATTCAATGAATTATATATGCACTATTGCAAGTTTTATTGATTTATCGATTGCAATTTATGCACTCTCAAATCTGCTTTTGGACTTTATTTACATTATTGAAGCACTTTATTTTATAATTCTTTTTAAGGTGATATTCTATTGCATTTTTGCACATTTTTATTTGTTATCCACACATATGCACAGTTGCATTATTTTATTTAATTTATTATCCACACATATATAACTTGAAACATCAATCACTTTGATATACCCTAATATGCGCTGTGTATTTATTTTTGTCACGTATTATAGTTTGACTTTTACCCTTTTCTTATACTGCATCTAGCTGATTTGAATAAAAGATTTAAACTGATTTTACTGTATTAAAGTCTACATACAATAGACTTTTTTGTGGGTTTATATAGGAGTTTCAGTATTCTAGTGTTTTAGCCTACTGTGATGATCACATTTTATCAACTTGTAATTTTCCCCATTAGATTTCATTTTATTTCTTTTGGCATTTTTTACAACAGAAAAACACCTGCTTATGTGATTTAAATGATATTATATCAATCACGTTCAACTAACACAGCTGCTCAGTTACTGAAGGGAATTGTAATGTACTTCTTGGAAAAAAAAAAAAAAAAAATTAGCTCAACTAATTAATTCACCCTCATGAACTTCTAATTCTATGTGGTTTGAAGGTGGTTCTTAAATTTAAGCAATGGCAATTTTTCAAAGAAATGTATAAATTGGGTGTTTACAATATAGTGATTTGTAAAACCCGCACAAGGCACATTAAAGTCAATAGAATACATTCCCTGGGCTAATGTTAGCCGAAATCCCCCTCCATTGTTGCCTCCCCCTCTGCCACTGTAATCCGGTGAGAAGGGGGTTATTAGAATGCATGAAAAGTGCCCGTCTGTCTGCGAATTCCACTCAGTTCTGCCATTTATTGAAACCACAACTACAGCTTTCATGAATGATAAATGATCTATGAATGGAGGACTGGTGGATGACTAAAAGGTCCGTCCCCTCCAGTGTAGGATGCAAACTAGCAGAACTTCCCCTTTTTTGGTGAAGTTTTGCTTTACTGTAAAAAAATAACTCCTCAGAGTATATCCTGTTTAAAGGCATAGATATACATGTGTAAAGTGACCATTTGACTTTAGTTGTTACGAAGCAGAGAATGTTTTGACATATCGCCTCCCACCTTCACAAACTCTCTCCCCTTCCATCTGATTGTAAGATTGGAGTGCAGCTTTCGTTATAGATCCTACAAAAGGCTTTAGCATCTCAAAGATTTCCCAGATCGCCAAGACCAAAGAGAAAAGCAATAGAAGAGACCACATGTCTGTTTTCTGGATGTCAGGTTTTTTTTAACGAAAATCTTTTAAAGCCTAGCTGTCCCGACCAAAGTTAGTGGTGTCTGTATGCATTGACTCACTTGAAAATTAGAAGTTGGTTTACGTTACTAGTTTACCTGCCAAAATTTGTGTAGGTTTTCTTTTTAAAGGGCATATAAGCCATGTATTTGCTTCAATGTTTTAAAAAAAACACCATGCTCCATGTTTTTATTATATTAAAAATGCTGTCCAATAACCTCAAATTTTAAACCAGGAATGATATGATTAGTTGTGATATAAATGCAAATATTTACACCATTAACCTTAAATACACACAATATTCCAATGCGCAAAAAAAAAAAAAAAAAAAAAAAATCCCAATATGAAAGTGATTGTCCCAAGAAAAAGTGAAGAAAAAAAGTGAAGATTATGTGACCACGTCCATTACGAAAAATAGTGGCAATGACGATATCCAAAAATAGACTCCACCAGGGAACAAGATGTAAACTTACCAGATAGTAATGACCTTCTTACTAACTACAGGTCATAGTAGGCATCAACATTGTTGTCCCTGCAGGAGTCCCCTTTTTTATATGCTCCACAGAAGGTTGGATTACACTGATCGCCTCCAGCAGTACGTGACTGGAATCCCCTTATTGAACCATCCATCCACATAACTCGTACAAGTAATAAAACCAGAGAGCTCCACATGGTGTAAACTGTCAAAGCCTTCATTATAATATTAAATTGCACTCAAATTTATAACTTCGCAATTGCGCTTAACTAAATTATCCAGCCTATAGGAAAATGGCTTCCAGAGGATATTCAATGACCTCAACCGTAGGCTCCAACCTATGCATTTCGTCACACCTTAAGTCTTCCGGGGCATGCCTTTTTTTGTTTTTTGGTTTTTATTGTAAGTTGACAAATGGACAGAAAAGTAAAAATGCATGTTTAAATACTTTTTACATTTTTAATCTTTTTATTTTAAACCCCATAAGCCACAGTGGGAGCTGCAGTCTTGATGGCTTAACTGCTGCTATGTGTCCCTCTGTGTGACACATTGTGGAAGCTGGTGGGTTTGTTTGTGAACAAACCTCATGTGATCATCATGATTGGCTGTCTTAGCAATCACATGATCGGTGATCATGCTGACTGGTTCCTAAAAGCTAGTAAGAAACCTATACTGTCCAGTTGCTGTCTCAGAACTAGGATCGTGCTCAGGAATTTGGTCCCAGATCTAAAATAGAGCACAGGTAAATGTAATCACTGTGCCTACATCATTAGTTTGTGGTCTAGAATTTTTCTGCATTTTTTATATTTCTTATGCTTCTACCTTTTTTGGTAAATTTTTTAACTTTTTTTTTTTTGTCTTCTATAGTATTTGTCTATCATGTCTTCAGTCTGCTAACTAGATAACTGCAGTAGAGTCAGAACATAGAATAAAACATTGATTACAATTAGGTGATCAACCAATACATTGTTTTTGTGATGCTAAAAACATAATGCCCCTTTGGGATACATCTCCTTTTGGGTCACAAAGTTGGTGACCCCTTTCACTGTCCATATCCATTTTCTTTATATTATAAATAAAAAAAGAGTACATTAAAGCGGAGCTCCACCCAAAAGGGGAAGTTTCGCTTCTTTGCTTCCCCCCCCCTCTTTCACTGCAGCATTTGGAATCTTTCAGGGAGAGGGTGGAGTGGATACCTGTTTTTTCTCGCCACAGTGAGGTCACCCACAGGTTCGGCCCTCCCTCCTCCTTCCCCAGCCGCTGGGCCATTCACAAAGCACAGTGAGGGAACTAGCTGTGAAGCCCCAAGGCTTCACTGTCAGTTTCCCTTACAAGAAATGGCAGTTTCAGCATCCCTGAGACGATTAAATCAGCTGGGGTGCCAATAGAGCTGCACAATTAATCTTAAAAAAATTTTGGTCTCGATTCCCCCCCCCCCCCCCCCCCCCTCACTATCTTCAAATGGCATGTCCTCGATTCTTACAGAGCTGTTCTCTGCTCAATCAAAGCTGTCAAAAAAAAACCCCTCTGGCAAATGTTTATCGACATTGTTAACGCTGCTAGATAACTTTAAACACAATGCTTTACAATGTATCATTTCGTTCTTTTAGATCAAAGGAATGAACTTCTGTCTGTAATGCTGACCATACACTATGCAAAAAATTGGCCGAAATTCGGTCATTTGTACAGTTCTTTATTTTTTCGGCCAGTTAATGGGCACAAATCTGTAATCAGTTGTGATATTTTTGAGCTGAAAAAACAAAGGACGAGTTTGGAAATATTCTGCCGAACGAATGAACCGAACGAATGATTGAAAGGTTAAGGTTTCTCGTCCAAACTGTTTGCACTAGGTGTATGTGAAAAAACTAACTGATTTATGTATGTCCATTGAACGATTTATCATTGAACGATTTATCAATCCTTTCATGATGGCACGATTGTTTGCTCTCATGGCCAAGTGTTCGTTTTTTCGAAAATGAGTTTGAACAATTTTTGTTGCTAAAAATTACTTGGAACCCAGAAACATAGGTCTTTCAAATGCAGTTTTTGGGGAAAAAATACACTTTAATGAATTAAAAAAAAAAAACTAAACAGTAAAGTTACCCCATTTTTTTTTTTTTTTTTTAATTTAAAAGATGTTGTGCCGAGAATCTTGATTCTCATTTTATCCAGAATCTTGCAGCTCTAGATGCCGACATTGCGAGATTCCTGGACAGGTAAGTGTCCTGATATTAAAAGTCAGCAGCTACAGTATTTGTAGCTGCTGACTTTTTAGTCGGGGGGGGGGGGGGGGGGGCTGGAACTGCGCTTTTGAGATTTAAAATCTCTCTTGCCCAAATCGATTTCTGTATAGTATATTTATTTAGAGTTTTTAACTTTCAATATATCCTTTCATTTTATAATGAATACATTTATATATAGTATGTGGTCTTGTAGGCTATGCTGTAGAAAAACTCTTCCTGTGCTTTATTCTCCTGTTTGCTCTAACAACATTTTTAACCTATTGTTAAAAGCTAAAGGAATTTGCGCCTTTCTGTTCAGTTTTGGAAAATGTGTGCGAACATATTTACAAGCAAGTAAAGATAAAAGTTCTGGTTGAATTGAATGCAAATACATCCCAGTGTCTCCAATCTACCCGACGCGTTTCTGCTCAAACCTTTAATCAGGGGTATTACAGATGGAGATGTGTGTGTTCAACATTTGATCAATAAAAAACATACATTGTAACAAAGGTCTCACATTTAATATACCTGTAATACTATCTCAATCTGAGAAACCACCTACCATCATAGATTATTAAGGCAGTGAAAGGCCATGCCAGTCATGAAAAAGGAAGTGTATTTATTTTTTTCTCTACCAAACTGGGAGCATCGGGTAAAGGCACCACCACCACCACAGGGCCCTAATCCACTTTTTACTTTAAGAAGTAATTAACTTGCTCTCGGTTCACACTAATGCATGTATAGCAGTAAATGTTTGGTGCACCTTTTTTCCAAAGCAGCCCACAGGGAAGTCGCATTGTCATTTTTACCATGTGATTTCAACCACTTGTTTGCGGGTGCAAGAACCGCAACAAAATAGGGTCAAAATGACCGTGCAACTTCCCTGCGGGCCATGTTTTTGAAAAAGGTGCATGCACCAAACATTTATTTATTGCTTTACCCACATAGATGTGAACAGAGCCTTAGGGAGTATCTTACCCAGGATGCCTAAAATTGTACTTGTATCTTAGTACAGACTTCTGGGAAAAATCAGTGAGCCAATCACATTAGGAGAAAATATAAAATGTCTGGGAAAGTTCTGTATACCTACTGTGTACAGAATGCCTCCAGGTTGCCACGTTGCATTGAATTTTATGAAAACATGAGTCTGTAGATTGAAAAGGAACTGTTTGAGTTTTTTTTCTCTTTAGTTCATTGACGGACACAGCTGTCATCTTCATGACTGTAGGGTTATACTGCCCCCTACAGGAGTATGACACTAGGCAGAGAAAAAAGCTTGAGCACGCCTATGGGGCAGTACCTGGGGGTATACTGCCAATTCCTGCTATAGGTATTCAGTTTTTTTTTTTCTGCCTAGTCACGAGTAAGGACCTAGTTCCTTGCTGGGATTTCTGGTCCTGGCAATTTTTCCTTTTTTTAAATATAATTTTTTTTCCCCTCCTTTTTTATTAATTTGTTCCTGTGCGAATCTACAATCAAGTGCTGGGCTGGGCGACAAACTGGATAATCTAGATCCTTAGGTTCCCCCCATTGTAAGGGGACTGGCCTGCGAGTTAAACTTCTTGCAAGAGCAGTGGCTATGGCCTGAGTCGCAGCATTTCCTCCTGGCCGACAGCACCCACATTATGATGTGGCCCTCATCTGCCCACAACTCCCCCTCCCTCTCCCTCGGGGCAAACATATCTTTTTAGGTTATATGGGGTGCTGCACTGGCTATGAGGGTGGGGGGGGGGGAGCGTGCTGCTGGCTACTGAACGGTCGCTCCTCGGGTGGGGATGGGCCTGGTTGGGGGCGCCTGCCAGGGCCCTCCTTCCTCTTGGGATCTCTTTTTTTTTTTTTCTGGCCCTGGGAGCCATGCGGCACCACCATTTTCTTGTGTGCTACAGATCGGTGGCCATGTTTGGGTAGCCTCAGCGGCCATTTTCCTATGGCTTCCCATTGCGAATTGCAGCCATGTTTTGGAGTCAGATGGGCGGTGATACAGCGGTAGGAAGCCCTTCCTTGGCCTCTAGTGGGGATGCAGGGATATTCCTCTTCCTGATCGCCACATGGTGTGCAGACCGATGGTGGTGAGTGCCTTGTGCGGTTTTCTCTCCCTCTTTCTTCTATTGCAGCGGAAATATTGTGCTGGGCCTTGTTGTGCCCACAGCGTGGTGGGGTGTCCCTTGCAGTGTATTTACACTTTTTTTTTTTTTTTTGTGCGGGTTCCCCTCCCCATTCATGAGGTCCCTGAAGCAGGTTTCATCACCTGATCCCCTCTCAGAGGCTCTCGGGCCATCCGGGGCCCCACAACTGACTGGTCCTGGAGTCCTTGGTGTCCAAAGTGGACTTGGTCCTGGGCAAACGGGCTAGGAAAAAGCATCTCCCGCTTCCTCTGTCTCATCAGATTGAGTCTGATTCGGCCGCCATGGATGCAAGTTACCCTTAGGGGTCTGCGTCCACACACCCTGCCTGCCCAGATAGTGAGGATGATTCCTCTGTTCCTCTAGCCGCACATGAAAAAGGTGCTGGTGGATGCACTGATTGTATCGGTGCGGGAAACCTTACATATGGAAGATGCGATCAATGCAGCATCAGAGGTGAGGGGGTCACCTTTTGGCACCCACAGGTCCTCCTGTGGTGTTCCTTTTTCTCGCCTTTTTTAAAGATATTGTCTCTTTTGGATCCTCAAAACGCATATTTGCAATCTTTAAGCGTTTTGCACTGCACGGTACTCTTACGCCTCTTTGGATGCCGCTCCCTTGTTTTCTAGACTGTCTGTCTCAGCAGTGGTCCTGCGGCGCATTATCTGGCTGAAATGCTGGTCTGCGGACCAGGCTTCTAAGAAGGCTTTGTCCGATCTTCCATTCGTGGGGGATCGCCTGTTTGGAGCTTCCTTGGATGACCTCATCAAAGGCCTCACGGGGGGAAAGAATACTCTTCTTCCTCAGGCTTCCAAGGGTAAGGAGCCCCATCGCAGACGGTGACCTTCCTTTTCTGCTCACAAGCGGCTTTTGTTCCTCAGGGTCTCAAGACAATCTAAACCATTCAGGGCCTTCACTGGAGGTTCCAAGAAGTCTTGGTTGGGCAAACCGAGAGCAGGTTCTGCCAGACTTGCGGATAAAAATTCCTCCGCATGAAGGGGCACCTTCACAGGAATTGGGGGTGGGGGGATGTCTTCTCTGTTTTCCGGATCAGTGGACCTTCCTAATCCAGGACAAGTGGGCCCACAAAGTCATTTGATCTGGCTACAAGATCGAGTTTCGATCATATCCCCCAGAAAGGTTCTTCCCTAACCTGCACTTAACCACTTATATCGCTTAAAGACTCTCTATGGGGCAGTGCAAGACTTGTTACTTACAGGGGTGATTGATCGTTTATGGTTCCCAGGAAGAAGGGTAAGGTGCGTCCAATTCTGGACTTCAAGGCGCTAAACTGCTTTGTGCGGGTACAAAAGTTCCAAATGGAATCCATTTTCACGGTGGTGGCATCCCTACATCAGGTGGATTTTCTTGCCTCTATCGACCCCCAAGGACGCCTACCTTCACATCCCCATATGTGTCGCCCATCAGCACTTCATCCTCTTTGCCGTAGACGAGGCGCATTATAAATTTGGCGATACCCTTTGGTCGCGCTTCTGCTCCTCGGGTCTTCACAAAAGTGTTGTCCCCGGTTCCAGCATTACTGCGTCAGCGTGGGATTGCGTTACTGGGGTACCTAGACTCTGCTCGCAAAAGCAGGTTGTCCGACTGCGCTGTTGGCCAACTTGGAGATTACTTTTCAAATACAGAGGGAGTTTGGTTGGATTTTGAATCTTCAGAAGTCTGCTCTGGTCCCGTCCACGACCCTTGACTATCTGGGTCTGACTCTGGACTCTAAGGCCAGAATGTTCCTTGCTCTGGAAAAACTTCACAAGTTGCAAGGGCAATTCGGCTTCTGCTGTCCAGCAGACAGTCATCCCTGCAGGCTTGCATGCGGGTGCTGGGCCTGATGGTGTCTACCTTCGAGGCGGGTCAGTTTGCACCGTTCCACGCGAGATCTCTACAAAAGGAGATTCTGGTGAAGTGGAACAAGGATCCTCAGTCTCTGGACGATCTAATCCTGTTGAGCCGTAACACGACGGCGGTCCCTGGTTTGGTGGCTTCATTCTCCGGCACTTCTTTTGGGAAAATAATTTCTTCTCCTGTACTGGACGGTTGTTACCACGGATGCCAGCCTATCCAGGTGGGGAGGCGTCCTCGGCGCACCGTGTGCTCAGGGGCTCTGGACTCTAAAAGATCAATGTACTGGAGCTCTGAGCAATCAGACTTTGGATCATTGGATAAGTCGTCTCCCAGGGATGTCCGGTACAGATCCAATCGAACAATGCCATGGCCGTGGCCTATGTCAATCAACTAGGGGGCACAAGAAGTGTTCTGGCCGCTCGGGAAGTAGCCGACATTTTAAGGTGGGCAGAACTGTTCGTTCCAGCCCTCTCTGCTGTGCACATTCCAGGAGTGGAAAATTGGCAGGCGGACTATCTCAGTCAACAGGCAGTAGACCAAGGTGAAGGAACATCTCCAAGTGAAGTGACCAATGAGTTGTGTCTCTGGTGGCGGACTCCCGAGGTGGATCTGTTGGCTTCTCGCCTCAACAGAAAGAGGTTTGTGGCACGGTCTTGGGATCCTCTACCTGATGACGTTCAGCTGGACCCAAATGGGCAATGGCACACATGCCCAGGCACATTACTGTGTGCACAGGGAGAATTGTGCGTGTGCACGCATTGGTACCAAATGGGCTATTTAAACTGAGCAGTGACAGGAGCACATTGCTGAGTGGTCTTTCAGCTTGTTCCTCTATACCTGTGCCCTGACCTGCTTCTGGTTTACCTGTGCTGACCCGGCTTACCCTTGACTCTCCTTTGGATTCCTACCTGCCTACCTTTGACCCCGGCCTGTAATTGACCTTGCTCCTGTCTTATGCCCTTGTACCTCGCTGGCAGATTGTGTACTGACTTCAGCTTGTATCCTGACACTGCTTCTGTCTCGCGTTCCTGTACCCGCACTGCCCCACTGTTGACCACTCCTTGGCTTGTGTTTCGGCTTTGCTCCTGCCTTCTCATCCAGCATCACGGAGTTCCAGTTCCAGGTGCTCATCCGGTGATCCACGGCCATCAGTCTCCTGTCAAGGCACCACCTGCAATACCGGCCCTCGTGCCACTCTGTGCCCTACACCGCCTGTCGTCTCTACCAGGGGTGTTGGACAGGAGGTGCAACAGAAGCCCCCTCTACAGCTCAATCTCCACCTCCCAAGCTCCTGCCAAGACTCCTGCACTGGATCGAGACAGTCTCGCTGGTCTTGGTACGACTGGTCGCTGATGCTCCTTGGAGACTTCCTCTCAGGGAAGATCTGCTGTCCCAAGGACTGATCTTCCATCCTGCTTTAGTCACTGGCTTTGACGGCTTGGCTGTTGAAAGTCAGGTGCTGAAGGATAGATGGTTGTCTGAATCTGTGATTGCTATGCTTTTAAAAGCTAGAAAACCTATTTCCAGGAAGCTTTACTATTGTACTTGGAAGACATACATTGCATGGTGTGAATACTTAAGGGTTCCCCCTCACTCCTTTTCAGTGACTCAGATCTTGGCCTTCATCCAGCGAGGGGTTGAGGTGTGTCTGGCCTTGAGTACCATCAAAGGCCAGGTCTCGGCCGTGGTGAGTTTTTTTTTTTTTTTCAGCGTCTGTTGGCTACACACTCTTGGCGTGTACTTTTCTCCAGGTAGTGAGACACGTGGGTAGTTCCCCGGTGCAGTCTCCATTACTATTTGTCCTCCTGGATGGACCTCTCAAGGGGCTGGCTTTTTCTGCTGCGAACATTTCCAGATGGATCCAACAGACTGGCTCATGCTTATTCTATAAGGGTCAGGTTCCTCCTTTCCCTGTCAGGGCGCACTCTACTCGGGCGCTTAGGGCCTCCTGGACCTTCCGTCATCAGGCGTCAGTGGTGCAGGTTTGCAAGGCGGCCACCTGGTCATCTGTGCACACATAAACAAAGTTTTATAAACTGGTTGTGCTGGCATCTGCGAATGCTTGTTTTGGCCACAGAGTTTTGCAGGCTGCTATTTACAGGACTTGTCCTATTTGAGGTTGTTTTTTTTTTTTTTTTTCCCCCAGATGAGCTCCAGTTGTGTTCTCGTTGAGCTCCAAGTTACCTGGTTGGATATGTTTAGCCTTCGGGAAGTTGGTTTTCTGCTGTTTCCACCCCTCATGTTTGACAATGCTTTGGGATGTCCCTACGGTCATGAAGATGTAGAGCTGTGTCCGTCAATGAATGAAAGAGAAAATGTTTTTTTTGGCTTACCGTAAAATCCAGTTCTCTGATGTTCATTTACGGACACAGCACCCACCCCTCTTTGGAGTTGAGTATTTTTCTTCTGACACCGCTTGTTGCAAAACTAAATACCTATAGCAGGAAGTCAAGTATACCCCCAGGGTCTGCCCCATAGGCGTGCTCTAGTGTTTTATTCTCTGCCTAGTGTCCTACTCCTGTAGGGGGCAGTATACGGTCAAGAAGTTGAACTGTGCAGAGATCTCTCTTCCTGTCCCATAAGCAAACAGGAAGTGAGAGGAAATCCCTGCAAATTAGAAAAATTCCTTTGACTCTCTGCTCAACTGAGCTAGTGTACCCATTGGAAGAAATCACCCCCCCCTTATTACTTTTTAGGCGAAAACAGCAAAAATTTGGGATTTTTTTTTCTTTCATTTTCAGCGATAATGGTAAACGGGACTAATAGGGAGGGCAAACCTTACTAACGGGGGCACAGACCACAATAAAAAGTCACAGGTGTTCTCTAATCTAATTTATCTCTACTCCTATCCAAAATTAGAGTGTTTTTGCCTTTAGTTCTACTTCAATGCTGGACATAGACGTATAGATTTTTGGACGAGAATGTTCGTATGAAAATTCTTTGAACATTCGATGAATGAACAAAGGTCATTCGAAAATGGTCTTTGGCTTTTAACCTTCAATTGTAAACCAAATGTAATTTCTGAGCGATAACCACATACACTGCCTGGAAATTCATTGATCGAGAAGTTTTCCTTCCTACCTCTTCAAATTTTCAGTCAAAAATGGACATCGATTTGACCCCACTAACAATTAGAAAATGAAACAAATTTTCTTAACGAAAATTTCTGAACGAAAATCTATACGTGTGTGGCCAGCAGAAGTCTTTTTCTTTACCAAAACATTTTTGGATGAAATGCAAACACCCACATTTTAACTGATTTAAAATGTACCTCAACTATACTGTAATTGAAGATTAACCAAAATCATGTAAAATGGACCTCTCATTTCACTATATTTTAATATACTGTTAAGGAGAAAAGTTTTCAAATCCATTTGGCATCACAGTTTATTTAGAAACCCATTCAGCATCCTGACTTGTTTGTGATAATGGTTGTCAATTTTTAGAACACGCTGGTAATTTTAATGAGTTGCAGAGATCAGATTTTGAAGTTGGATACTGCTTGCCAGTCGTTTAATTGTTGACGCCATTGCAAGCTCATTACTTCCACTCATTGAATCAACACATCGATCAATGCTCAGAGTTAGATACTTCTCCAAACAAGTACAACCATTCAGGCATCACAGAAGCATTTATTCATAGAACCAAGGTCATAAATGATTTGAGTAAAGAATACATTTAGGAATAGTAAATGGACAAATGTCTGAAGGTCAAGTGTTCTTAACTGACGTTTAGCCTTTCCAATCATTCGTTCCATACTAATTAAATATTGTTAAAATGTTCTCTGCATTTTGAGTATCCTAGGTTTATTTTGGTGGTGTTGAGTATCATAAGTCATTCCAGAGATGCATTCAAATTTTGCATTTCGTCTCTTATTAAATCTATAGTGCCTTGCGAAGTTTTCGACCCGCTTGATCTTTGCGACCTTTTGCTACATTTCAGGCTTCAAACATAAAGATATAAAACTGTAATTTTTTGTGAAGAATCAACAAGTGGGACACAATCATGAAGTGGAACAAAATTTATTGGATATTTCAAACTTTGTTAACAAAAAACTGAAAAATTGGGCGTGCAAAATTATCCAGCCCCTTTACTTTCAGTGCAGCAAACTCTCTCCAGAAGTTCATTGAGGATTACTGAATGATCCAATGTTGACCTAAATGACTAATGATGATAAATAGAATCCACCTGTGTGTAATCAAGTCTCCGTATAAATGCACCTGCACTGTGATAGTCTCAGGTCCGTTTAAAGCGCAGAGAGCATCATGAAGAACAAAGAACACACCAGGCAGGTCTGAGATACTCTTGTGGAGAAGTTTAAAGCCGGATTTGGATACAAAAGGATTTCCCAAGCTTTAAACATCCCAAAGGAGCACTGTGCAAGCGATAATATTGAAATGGAAGGAGTATCAGACCACTGCAAATCTACGAAGACCTGGCCGTCCCTCTAAACTTTCAGCTCGTACAAGGAGAAGACTGATCAGAGATGCAGCCAAGAGGCCCATGATCACTCTGGATGAACTGCAGAGATCTACAGCTGAGGTGGGAGACTCTGTCCATAGGACAACAATCAGTCGTATACTGCAAAAATCCAGCCTTTATGGAAGAGTGGCAAGAAGAAAGCCATTTCTTAAAGATATCCATAAAAGTGTTGTTTAAAGTTTGCCACAAGCCACCTGGGAGACACACCAAACATGTGGAAGGTGCTCTGGTCAGATGAAACCAAAATCAAACTTTTTGGCAACAATGCAAAACGTTATGTTTGGTGTAAAAGCAACACAGCTCATCACCCTGAACACACCATCCCCACTGTCAAACATGGTGGTGGCAGCATCATGGTTTGGGCCTGCTTTTCTTCAGCGGGGACAGGGAAGATGGATTGAGCCAAATATAGGACCATTCTGGAAGAAAACCTCATGGAGTCTGCAAAAGACCTGAGACTGGGACGGAGATTTGTCTTCCAACAAGACAATGATCCAAAACATAAAGCAAAATCTACAATGGAATGGTTCACAAATAAACATATCCAGGTGTTAGAATGGCCAAGTCAAAGTCCAGACCTGAATCCAATTGAGAATCTGTGGAAAGAACTGAAAACTGCTGTTCACAAACGCTCTCCATCCAACCTCCCTGAGCTCGCGCTGTTTTGCAAGGAGGAATGGGCAAAAACTTCAGTCTCTCGATGTGCAAAACTCAGACATACCCCAAGCGGTTTACAGCTGTAATCGCAGCAAAGGTGGCGCTACAAAGTACTAACTTTAAGGGGGCTGGATAATTTTGCACTCCCAATTTTTGTTTTTTCAAAATTTTTTCAGTTTTTTATTTGTAAGTTTGAAATATCCAATAAATTTCGTTCCACTTCATGATTGTGTCCCACTTGTTTGTTCACAAAAAATTACAGTTTTATATCTTTAGGTTTTGAAGCCTGAATTGTGGCAAAGTTCGTAAAGGCGCTGTATATGATTGTCCGTTATCTTTATTTTATCAATGTCTGATAAGCTGAACCCAGCTTTAGTTGAGGTTTTTTTTTATGTTCTTTTTTTTTTTAATACTACTGCTATAACTGCTTACAAAATTACCTAGAGTTGGTATTCAGTTTGTCTCAACGTGTTTTTAAAACTACAAGTCTATCTAGGACTAACATCCACTGACCTGCATTTTCACTGCAGAGCAAACCGTGTGGGGTGTTGGGAGGATTTGGGGACTTTGACAATAAAAGTAAATGCTGAGAGGCATTTAAGTGTACAAACTTTGCGCTTGCCTATTGGAGCATTTTTTTCCAACTCTTAATTTCTCAACATAGCTGAAGATTTTGTTTTTTTTAAATAATGTCCATATTATTGAAGTTTACTTAAAGGCTATGATGTAATGTTTGAAATCTGCCTGCTATGGGATGTAGAACGGAAGTGTATTCTTCATTATGCACATTTAAAACAATCAAGAGCGTTCTGGTTAAAATATAATAGGTTTAACAGCAAAATTTGTTTGGTTTCTTTTGTAATAAACTTTCTCTAGAAAGTAGGAAAACTAATTCTTGTATTTGATCTCTTTTTAGCGTAGCTTTGTGGTGTTGCAGTATCCAGTGTCCTTTGTGTACTTTGGATGCGAAAAAATTGATCGTGAAACTCATTATTTTATACTCACGTTAATCAAAGATAACATACAACCACTATCTAATGAAGTGTGCAGTTTGCTTCTAATTTACATCTTACTAGCCATTATTTCACTGTATGAACAGTTTTCCAATTAAAGCTTCTTTGCAATCGGTTGGTTTATACATTTTTCACATTTTTGGGTTACAATAAATAAAATTAAACGGGCTTTAAGTAGATCTATAGGCAAAACTTTTTTTTTTTTTTCTTCTGCTATTTGTCCTTTTGCAGGGATTTACCTATCACTTCCTGTCCCATAGCCAAAACAAAGTGAGAGGAAAACCCTGCAAATTAAGGAATTCCCTGGTGTCACCATTGGAAGACTTTTACTGTGACTTTTCTGGGGAAACCCAAAATTGTGTGGGGGGGGGGGGGGGGATTCATGGAGCATTCTGATCAATGTCAGTTTGTTTTTATCTTTTGTTACCGGAACTCCATTGTCTGCATTGCAAGACTTCCTGTTTGGGTGACTGTCCAAAATGTTCGTTTTTTTTTTTCACTTTAATTTTCAGTGATAATTGTAAACCGGACAAATGGGATGAATCTTCCTGATGAGGGTGCAGACAGCAATAAAAATCTTGGCATGAACCTGCTCCACTGTATGCAGATGGAAAATGGGGGGGGGGTTTGCCTTTTGTTTTAAGCAAATATATGTGACCTTTTGATGCAATACTAATGTATATTTTTAGTATTTTTAAAATATAGGTGCGAGCTAAAGTTAACATATAACTAAAGGCAAAACCTGTTTTTTAGTTTAGTATACAGGGAAGAGGGATTAGAACACCTGGCAAGTTTTTGTTGCGGTCTGTGCGTGCACCCATTAGGGAGATTCACCCTCTATTTGTCATCTTTACCGTTATTACTAAACGTAAAAGAAAAATCCAAGTTTTGGATTATCCACAGAACAGTAATAGAGGGGGTATATCTTGCAATGGGGTCACTAGTTCTGGTGACCCTGCTGACAACCAGGGATTCCCTCACTTTGGAGGCATTTCCTCTCACTTTGTATTTTGCCTATGGGACAGGAAGTGAAGGGACATCTCCTAAATTGCACAGTTGGAAAGAAAAAAACCTCACAGGGGCTATAACTCTCCCTTACGCTATCAAAAATGAAAAGGAAAATCAGTTTCTCTTGCGTTCATTGACACCACAGCTCCTGACTCTTCTTAACCATTGTTATACTGCCCCCTGCAGGAGTAGGACACTAGGCAGGAAAAAGCTTGGCTACGCCTATGGGCAGTCCCAGGGGATATACACCCACTTATTAGCTATAGGTTCTCCATTTTTTTTTTCCCTGCTAAGTCAGGAGTAAGGACCTACTTCCTTGTTGGGATCTCTGGTCCTGGCGATTTTTTTTTTTTTTTTTTTTTTTTTTTTGTTCCTGTCAGAATCTACAATCATTTGCCAGACTGGGTGACTGACTGGATAATCTAGATCCAGAGGGTCCCCCCAGTCTGGCCAGCAAGAGCATGCAGACTGCAGCCCTGCACTAGGTTGGCCACGACATAGCTCCACTGGACAGGGGCTGGCCTGCGAGTTAAAATGTCTCGTGAGGACGCATATGACCTAGCCTCAGCCTGAGTTGCAGTGTTTCTCCTGGCCGACAGCACCCACATTATGATGGAGCTGTGCCCACCCTGTTCCTGATATGGTAGGTAGCTGCCCCCCCCCTCTACTTGAGGGTTTTGGGGTGGACATGGGCCCCTCCCTGGGACAGTGGGACACCTGGTTCCTCTCCTTCTCCCCCCCAGCCCCTCTAAAATTTCAGTGGTAACTGTGGGTATTTTGGGCCCCCCGGGGGACATTATGAGCTGGCTGTTGCCACATGCTCTTAAGGGAGGGCTGGTTGGAGTTACTGCTTTACCGGGTTTTCCTGGTGCGCACCCTGGGCATTGGTGACTAGGACAGGGATGTCCTCTGGGCTCCCTGCTGCGGTTGTTGGGCTGGGAGAGTGGATAGTTTAGCATGCGCGGAACGAGCCTTACGCAGCCGGATACCGTCAAATTTAGACCGCGGCGTTGCAACCTACTAGTCGGAAACTACGTGAGGTGGCCCCTGTGAGGATGGCTGAAGCCACTGCCTCCTGTTTGGGCATCTGCCCTCCCCTTTGCTGCCCCTGGGGGGTCAGCTCTATTGGGGCTCACGACCAAGCGCCTAGACGTCCAAAAAAATTTAGGCCGCGGCTTGCAGCCTGCTAGGCCATGTGGTCAGCTTGGCACTGTGGGGGCGCTTCATTTTTAAATGACAGCCTTTCCATTGTGTGGGGCACCTGCCCCTTTTAACGCTGTGAGACCATCAGGGTACCCTGCCTGCATGTCCGGGTCCGCGTCTATGGAGGGCTCGGAGGGCGACCCCCTTGTTGTTCCCCCCCCCCCCCCCCCAGGGTCCAGTAGGTGGTCCATTCGGGGGCCCTTGGTCGGTGTCCCCTTTGTGGGATTGCAGTTGCCGGCCTCCCATGATTGTTTTCTGGGTGAGCTTAGTATAGAGCTGCAAGAAAAAGTACGTGAACCCTTTGGAATGATATGGATTTCTGCACAAATTGGTCATAAAATGTGATCTGATCATCATCATCTAAGTCCCAACAATAGACAATCAGTCTGCTTAAACTAATAGCACACAAAGAATGAAATGTTGCCATGTTTTTATTGAACACACCATGTAAACATTCACAGTGCAGGTGGAAAAAGTAAGTGCACCCTTGAATTTAACTGGTTGAATCTCCTTTGGCAGCAATAACTTAACCAAATGTTTCCTGTAGTTGCAGATCAGACGTGCACAACAGTCAGGAGTAATTCCTGACCCTTCCTCCTTTACAGAACTGTTTCAGTTCAGCATTATTCTTGGGATGTCTGGTGGGAATCGCTTTCTTGAGGTCATGCCACAGCATCTCAATCGGGTTGAGGTCAGGACTCTGACTGGACCACTTAAGAAGGTGTATTTTCTTCTGTTTAAGCCATTGTGTTTTACTTCTGTGCTTTGGGTCATTGTCCTGTTGCAATCCATCTTCTGTTGAGCTTCAGCTGGTAGACAGATGGCCTTAAGTTCTCCTGCAAAATGTCTTGATAAACTTGGGAATTCAGTTTTCCTTTGATGATAGCAATCCGTCCAGGCCCTGACGCAGCAAAGCAGCCCCAAACCATGATGCCCCCACCACCATACTTCACAGTTGGGATGAGGGTTTGATGTTGGTGTGCTACGCCTCTTTTTCGCCACACATAGTGTTTTCTTTCTTCGAAACAACTCAACTTTGGTTTCATCTGTCCACAGAATATTTTGCCAGTACTGCTGTGGAACATCCAGGTGCTCTTGTGCAAACTGTAAATGTGCAGCAATGTTTTGTTTGGACGTCAGTGGCTTCCTCTGTGGTATCCACCCATAAAATCCATTCTTGTTTAGTGTTTTACATATTGTAGATTCGCTAACAGTTATGTTGGCATTTGCCAGTGACTTTTGAAAGTCTTTAGCTGACACTCTAGGATTCTTCTTCACCTCATTGAGCAGTCTGTGCTGTGCTCCTGCAGTCATCTTTACAGGATGGCCACTCTTAAAGAAAGTTCTGCACTGCTGCTACTCTCCCTATTTATAGACAATTTGTCTTACCGTGGACTGATGAACAGCAAGGCTTTTGTAGATGCTTTTATAACCCTTTCCAGCTTCATGCAAGTCAACAATTCGTAATCGTAGGTCTTCTGAGAGCTCGTTTGTGTGAGGCATCATTCACATCAGGCAATGCTTCTTGTGAAAAGCAAATCCAGAACTGGTGTGTGTTTTTTATAGGGCAGGGCAGCTGTGACCAACACCTCCAATCTCATCTCATTGATTGGACTCCAGTTGGCTGACATCTCACTCCAATTAGCTCTTGGAGATGTCATTAGTCTAGCGGTTCACATACTTTTTCCACCTGCACTATGAATGTTGACATGGGGTGTTCAATAAAAACATGGCAACATTTCATTCTTTGTGTTATTAGTTTAAGCAGACTGTAATTGTCTATTGTGACTTAGATGATGATCAGATCACATTTTATGACCAATTGTGCAGAAATCCATATCATTCCAAAGGGTTCACATACTTTTTCTTGCAGCTGTATAGCGACCCTACTGGGTCTGCATCCACACACCTTGAGTACTCAGGTAGTGAGGATGATTCCTCTGCTCCTCTAGCCACGCATGAAAAGGCGGTTTGGGTCAGTGCGTGACACTTTAAACATGGAGGTTGCGACTGATGCTGTGTCGGAGGCGCTGGTTCCTTTTGGCAACCACTGGCCCGCCTAAACGGTGACTGTTCCCTTTCCCACTTTGACAACATTGTCACAAAGCAGTGGGGTTGTCCAAAATGTAGTGATTCCTAAGCGCTTTTTGCTTGCTGTGTCCTTATGGGGATTGCGTTAAAGGTGAACGGTCCCACCTGTAGTGGGCTCGTCTTTTTCCTTAGTTAAAGCTATCTTCATTCTGGTTGGGGAGTCCCCGGCCTTTAAATATACAGCTGATAGGTGGGCGAAGGCTCTGGCCCGCCATATTAGGATGGTATTTACCATTGCCCTGGCGTCGCAAGCTATGACCGAGTGGGCTATACTTTTACCCTGGGACCTGGAGGGGAAACTACTTCCCCCCTGTCCTTGTGGAGCTGGCGGATCAGTTGGTTCAGGGGCTATAGTTTATCTGTGATGCCTCTTGGATGCGGCTCCTTTGTTTTCTAGGCTGTCTGTATCCGCAGTGGTCCTTCAACGTATTATCTGGCTGAAATACTGGTCTGCGGACCAGACTTCTAAGAAGGCCTTATCTGATTTCACCCTTGTAGGGGATTGGCTGTTTGGAGCTTCCTTGGAAGACATAGTTAGGGGCTCACAGGGGGGGGGGAAGAGTACTTCTTTTTTTTTTTTTTTCCCGCAGGCTACCAAGGGCAAGGAGCCCCATCGTAGACGTGGGCCATTCTCCCTTGCTCAGAAGAGATTTTTTCATTCCTGAGGGTCTCAAGACAAGGGATCACAAGTCGGGGCCTCCACCAAAGGTTCCAAGAGGACCTAGTCTGGCAAGCCACAAGCTGGCTCTTCCAGACCTGCGGACAAAGCTGCCTTTGCATGAAGGGTTGCCCTCACCCGTTCCTGGGGTGGGGGGACATCTTCTCTTGTTTCCGGATCCATGGACCTCCCTAGTATAGGACATGTGGGTCCACACAGTTTTTTTTGTCAGGCTACAAGATCGAGTTCTCTTCAAAATTGCACTTTTCCCAAGAGCACTTACTGGTCTCTTTTGGGGTAGTGCAAGACTTGTTCCTTCAAAAAGTTATGGTTCCAATTTCCGTTTTATGGGGTTTTTACACAAACCTCTTTACAGTTCCCAGGAAGGAAGGCAAGGTACGTCCAATTCTGGACCTCACTTTTGCGAGTACAGAAGTTCCGCGTGTTGCCGTCCGTTACATCAGGGGGATTTCTTCTTGCTTCTATCGTCATCAAGGATGCCTACTCGCACATTCTAATGCCTACTCGCCCATTCTAATATTTGCTGGTCACTAACGCTTCCTCTGCTTTACCACAGGCGAGGACCATTATCAGTTTGTTGCGTGGGCCTTTGGTCTCGCCTCTGCTCCTCGGGTCAGCACAGATGCGCTCAGGGGGTCTGGACTCTGGCAGACTGCCCATTTAATGTTCTGGAACTCCGAGCGATCAGCCTTTGGCTTATTGGACAATTCGTCTTCAGGGGTGTCTGGTACGAATTAATTTGGACAATGCCATGGCCCTGGTCTGTCAATCACCAAGGGGGCAGAAGTAGTGTCCTGGCAGCTCAGTAAGTAGCCAGCATTCTAAGTTGGGCTGACCGATTTTCGTTCCAGCCCTCTCAAATTTCTGCCACCACTCCTGTGCAGGATCAAAGCAGAAGGCATTCCATCCATACTGACCTCGCCCGTCTTGGTACGCTGGTCGGGTACGGCTAGCCTCCAACCTTCCATTCTGCTTTACAGTCGCTGGCTTTGATGGCTTGGCTGTTAAACGCCAGGTGCTGAAGGATGGAGGTTTGTCTGAGTCTGGGATTCCTACACTGTTGACAGCTAGGAAATTTACTTCTAGATGGATCTACCATCATACCTGGAAGATGTACATTGCGTGGTGTTTCTTTGGGTTCATCCTCGCTCCTTTTCGGTGGATCAGATCTTAAAGTAAGGTTAACGGGGGATTGAACAGAAATTGGCCTCGAGTACCATCAAGGGCCAGGTATCGGCTTTGGCAGTCATTTTTCAACGACCTTTGGCCTCACACACTCCCTGACGCGTGCCTTTTTTTCAGGGTGTTCAACATTTGGTTCCTTTAGTGCGGGCTCCGTGCTGCTTTCAGCTCTACAGAAGCCTATATTTGAAAATATTCGGGAGGTTTCCCTGCTTGCGCTGCCCTGGAAGGTGGCCTTTTCTTGTGGTTATCAACTCTGCGTGCAGGGTGTCAGAACTGGCGGCATTATCCTGATGTTCCCCTTATTGGTGACTCACAACGATAAGGTGGTGCTTCACCCCTGTCCGTCATTCCTTCTTAAGGTGGTCTCTGACTGTCATTTGAAGGAAGACCTTGTGTTTCCTTCCCTGTGTCCCAGGCTATACATCTGAAGGAAATAGGGTAATTCAGGCCTATTGCATTAGGGCTCAGGCTCCTCCTTTCCCTGTCAAGGAGCACTTTACTAGCGCGCTTTAGTAGGGCTGTGCATCTTCACTGGTCTCACAATTCGATTACATACATAGTTACATAGTAGTTGAGGTTGAATAAAGACGATAGTCCATGCAATTCAACCTGTGTAGGTGTGAATATTTCTCGTACCCCTGAATGTTTTTATCCTTGAGATGTATGTCCAAAAGTCTTTTAAAAGTAGACATACTTCCCTTACTGTAAAGAACCCCCTGCGTAGCCTGAGGTTAAAACGATTCTCTTAGGATTTATCATGTGAACGATTTCTATTTGATTCCACAATGCATCACGGTGCATCATGATTACTGCCCATGCCCAGCCCACTGCCAAATGGTTTTCAAAACTTAAAAAAAAAAAAAAAAAAAGCAGTAAACAATTTTAAAGAATAATTTTTTTATTTTCATCTGCTCTTAAAGGACACTTCCCTTGACCCTGGCCGTGGCCTGCATGCATATAGGAAAGTCTGAAATGAACATAGCCGAGACAGACAACACCACTAGTTACAAGTAACCGTAAAATGGTATGGCATCAAACTGTAGTAGTGCAGTTTACTTATTCATGAAAGAAAATATTAATACAAATATCTAAACCTTTTAAAGTACAACTAAAGGCAAAACTTTTTATTTTTGATTTTGAGTAGAATGGAGGAGATGTATTAGAACATCTGTCAGTGTTTATTCCTGTTTATGTCTGCGCTGGAGAGATTAACCCTATTTGTCCTGTGTTTTTACCATTCTCATTGAAAGTAAAAAGAAAAACCCCCAAATGTTATGTTTATTGGGATTTCCTCTCCCTTTCAGTTTGGGACAGAAAGTGAAGCTAGATTTCCACAATGGGACAAACCTGGCAAAAATTAAACCTTACAGGTGTAATAATTAAACTTCCCTTGCTCTATCCAAAATGAAAAACAAGTTTTGCCTATAGTTCTACTTTAAAGCCAAGATAGAGGTCAGCCAGCCAAGCTAATATTCTTGTCAAAATGGTCATCATAAATTCCCACAAAACAAGATATAAATCCTTTGTGAATATGCGTTGCAATAAATTCCAGGTGTGCCATAACCTGTCCTCTACAAAACAGAGAACTTCCTGACTAGTAGCAAACATCAAGGTGAACCTGGAACACAGTGCTGCAGAACTTCCAGGTTTACTGATTGCCACTGCCAGTCAACTCAAGTGAGTTGGCTGCTAGTGGGGAGTTATAGAAGCTCTCGAGTTGTCACTTAGTCATTCAACTGAAAACGTTGCCTGCAGTCTACCACGATTACACCTAACTGAAGCCAAGCCACCATTAGAGGAAGGAAAACCCTTGACAGAGTAAATCGTCAGTTGAAGCTTAAACCTTGAGTAAATCTTTATGGGATCACAAATATACACACAACACACTTGATTGTCTGAATCAGAATCATGAGACGGGTTCGCACTGGAACAACTCAAGGCACATGAAGTTAGGTCAGTTTTGTGTGTATTTGTGATCCAATAAAGATTTTACTCAAGGTTTCCATGTATGATTTATTCTTTCAAGGATGTTCCTTCCTGTACCATGGCTGGCTTGCCTTTAGTTATCCAGATACACTTTTACCTTTTCATTATTTGTTTGGTTGAGGGAACCCCTACAAACACTTAGTGTGAACATTCAGAATGGACCATTTTTGAAACAAGCCATTCTCCATCTCCAGTACCAGAAAAGCTGTAAAAAAATATAAAATGTTCCAGGTTCACTGTGATGATTGTTTGCCCCTGCCACTCAGCTAAACAGTGTGTTGAGTTGATGCTAGAGCTGTGTTATAAGCTCTTGTCACGACACTGTCACATTACAGAAAACATTACCTGCACTCTACCACGTCGATTAAACCTGTAACTGAAGCCAAGCCACCATTGGAGGAATGAAATCCTTGACAGAATAAATCGTCAACTGAAGCTTAACCTTGAGGAAATCCTTATGGGGTCACATTCACAAACTCACAAATATAGTAATATTACACATACAAGTAACATCCAATACCAAAAAATTGGTGTATTATTTGTGATCCAATAACAGATGAGATTTACTTGAGGTTTTAAGCTTCAATTTACGATTTTTTTCTCTCAATGATTTTTCTTCCTCTAATGGTGTCACCGTGGCTTGGTGTCAGTTGTCTAGAAGGAAATACGCTTAGTATTTATTTGGTTGAGGGTTAAATGAACCCCTAGACACTTAGTGTTAAACAATGGAATATGGACTATCTTCAAAAAATAAACCATCTCAGTGCTATAAAAACACTGGTTTGAATGGCAGTGGGCAGACCAGACGGCACTTCCGGGATGTGCCAAAAATCATTAACCCCCCCCAAACAAAATGAATTACTGCAATGCTTAGCATTTGGGAACATGTCTTTTTTCTGTAAGAACACTAGTTGATCCACATGCTCTGGTTTGAGGGTGCTTCTTTTTGCAGTTATCACATCTCCTGCAGTAGAGAGAACCTGCTCTGCAGATACACTTGTACCTGGGATACACAAGTATTGCTTTGAAAGCTGAGAGAACAGGGGAAATATGACCTTATGCTCACACCACCATTTCAAAGGGTCCTCAGTGAGAGGCAGAGGTGGGGCTTTACAATATTTTTCCATTTCCTCTTCTGCCTTGGCATAGGGGGGTCTTGGGTTCTATTGCACTTTCAGTTTCAGTAAAAGACTGTCCCAGCAAAGTCATGAGCAGCGATGTGGCGTTTTCTTTTGGGATGAGAATGGCTGTCCCCTATTTCTTCTTCCAGAGTTACTTTTCCCCTAGGCACTTCATCCACATTTGTCCTATTAGATGTAATCTGTGTTTGAACAAAAGATAATAGAAATGGATAAGAGCACACACTGAACTGCCTGAGTTTGATTCATTCTGATGGGGTGTGGAAACCGCACAGTTTTCACAGTAATCAATGCAGTTCCCGCACCCCATCAGTGAAGCAGGGCTTAAACAATGTAGCTGAGCTACTAGCCGTCAGGGAGGAAACATGATAAAATTCAAATCATCTCCAAAGATGCAGCCTCCTCAGAGGAGAGATTGGAGATATACAGAGGAGTGACTGAGTATAAATGGCAGTCCCTTACATAGTTGCATAGTAGTGGAGGTTGAATAAAGACAATAGTCCATCCAGTTCAACCTGTGTAGGTATGTGTGGACGTATTCATTTCCCATACCCCTGAATGTTTTGATCTTGGAGATGTATGGCCAAGAGTCTTTAAAAAGTAGCCATACTCCACGCAGTTACTACCATTTGTGGAAGCGAGTTCCACAATCTTGTCCTTACTGTAAAAAACCCTTTGGGTAGCCTGAGGTTAAATCGCTTCTCCTCTAATCACATTGAATGGCGAGGATCCAGTGCAGAGGCTGTATGAAGGATCTTCTTCTCGGCCTCAGTGCTGTACCTCCTTCAGGAGATCTGTTTTGATGGCATTCTTGATCTCGTGGGTTATGCGTGTGTCTCCCATGATGTGCTTCCTGCCTTGGAGCAGTTGTGCATTTAGAGGGGCAATGAGAGACACTGTTGGGTTGCGCTTTTCTGACATCAGCAAGGTTGCATGCTGCATTGGCTTTAACGCACTCACAGCGTCCTCTGCATTTGACACATCTATTTCATTGAGTGCAGAGATCAGACTCTCCTTTTCTGACTTCTGGAGACAGCAAGGTGGCACAGACTGCAGGTGGTTGTTCTAAGAACCAATCGACCATGTCATATGCGCTGTTCCATCTTGTTGGCACATAAGTTATTAGCTTATGATTCTTCAGGCCCAGACATTTCTGTTTCTCTAGTGCTGCGGTGAAGGAATGTGGATATTCGTTCCACTCTGCCGAGAAGCCAGGAGAGCGTGGCCCCTTTCAGGGCCCACTGACATGCAAGATTGAGTGTATGGGCGAAATATTTTACATGAGGAAATTTTACCAACTTGAGCTGTAACTATCATGTTTGCCGCATTGTCGGTCACAAGCACTACAGATTTATCGGACTGCTGCCATTCTGCCTCGACATGAGACAGTAGCTCTGCCAGATGAGCACCCGTGTGAGACTCCTAAATGGCTCTCATTTGCAACACGCGTGACCAGACCTGCCAGTCCTTACTAGCGTAACATTACTATTGTAACATAGGACTCCATCATGACTGAAGTCCATGAATCGTACATTATTGCGACTCGACTGGCTTGGTTCATTGACGCAATTACCTGAGCTTTTGGTTTCGCTTTTGGTTTCGTGGTAGAGTGCAGGTATAACATTTTCTATAAAGTGATTGCCTGACGGTATCTTATAACGTGACTCTAGTGTCAACAGGTAGCGAAACCTGGGGTTGTCCAAGAGGCCCCCACATTCTATAGGACGATGAAAGCAGTCAGAGGGGTGTGAGTGTGTACGGAGTGACAGCAAGAGCAGGACAGAGCAGTAGACACTGGGCAGATGAGCACACCAGGCTTTCTACTGTCTATAGTGCCACAGTGCCCTGTAGGGCTGCGGGCATGGTACAGAAGAACGCAGGGTGGAGGACATGGTACAGGAGAATGCATGGCTGTGGGCATGGTACAGGAGAATGCGGGGCTGCGGACATGGTGCATGAGGCTGCGGGCATGGTGCATGAGAATGCGGGGCTGCGGGCATGGTGCATGAGAATGCGGGGCTGCGGGCATGGTGCATGAGAATGCGAGGCTGCGGGCATGTACCATGCCCGCAGCACTGCATCTTCTGTAGTATGCCTGCAGCCTTAGGATTTATAAATGGCTGGGGAGGCGGAGCTGGAGTGCAGAATCCAGCCCCTGGAGGGGCAGAATCTGTGTGCTGGGGAGGCAAGAGGCGGAGTTCCGATCAGAGCAGAGTGCCTGGGGAAACCAACGTCGGCACAAGGTCTGCGGCCGGCCTGACATGCACACTGTGCATGCGCCGCCGCCGCTCGGTAAACTCCGTACATGTTCGGCTATTCCTGGAAATAGCCGAACGTTTACGGACTTTTCCAAGCGGCGGCGCATGCGCAGTGTGCATGTCAGGCTGGCCGGGAACCTTTTTTTTTTTTTTTTTTTTTTATAGCAATAGCCGAAGAGAAGAGGCGGCCGGGGGCCTAAGTGCCGCCTGGGTCCCATGGTCCCACCGGCCCATCAGAGTATCCGAGTACCTGTCACCAGCCCATCAGGTACTCTGATGACAGGTACTCTGATGGGCTAGTGACAGGTACTCTGTTACTCTGATGGGCTGGTGACAGGTACTCTCGTGGTGACAGGTACTCTCGTGGTGACAGGTACTCTCGTGGTGACAGGTACTCTCGTGGTGACAGGTACTCTCGTGGTGACAGGTACTACTCTCGTGGTGACAGGTACTCTCGTGGTGACAGGTACTCTCGTGGTGACAGGTACTCTCGTGGTGACAGGTACTCTCGTGGTGACAGGTACTCTGATGGTGTCAGGAACTCGGGTACTTTGAAGTACCTGTCACCAGAGTACCTCTCTGTATCCCATCAGAGTACTTGTCACCAGAGTACCGGAGTACCTATCTGCAGCCCATGCCTTCTAGATTGTGTTGGGGTGTTTGCTTTACAAAATGGGGTCATTTTGTGGGTAATTCCATTGTCCCGGTGCTCCAGGGCCTTCAAAAGTGTGATAGGTCGTTAGTAAATTATATGTGTAATTTTTGCTCCTAGAACACCTGACGGTGCTCCTTGCATGTTGGGCCTCTGTATGTGGCCAGGCTGTGTAATACCACATGTGGTATTGCCATACTCAGGAGGAGTAGCAGAATGTATTTTGGGGTGTAATTGCAAGTATGTATGTACTGTGTGTGAGGAATTACTTATCACAATTTTGTGTAAAAAAAAAAAAAAAAAATCATTTTCCCAAGAATTGTGGGAAAAAATTACAACTTCAAAAAACTCACCATGCCTCTTACTAAATACTCTGGAATGTCTACTTTCCAAAAAGGGGTTATTTGGGGGGTATTTGTACTGTCCTGATATTTCAGGGCCTCAGGAAATGATAGGCCATCGGTACGTCAGGTGTGATTGGGTGTGATCAATTTTCAATGATTGACACCATAGCTTGTAGACTCTAACTTTCACACAAACTAAATGACCACTAATTTGGGTTATTTTTTTACCAAAGATATGTAGTAGTATAAATTTTGACCTAAATTTGTGAAAAAAAAATGACTTAATTTGCAAAATTTTATAATGGAAACTAAAACATGTTTGTTCAAAATTTTCGCTCTTTTTTTCACTTATATCGCAAAAAATAAAACCAGTGGTGATTAAATACTACCAAAAGAAAGCTCTATTTGTGTGAAAAAAAAATAAAAATTTGATTTGGTACAGCATTGCATGGCTGAGTAATTTTATTTATTTATTTCAGGTACTTGTATAGCGCTGTCAATTTACGCAGCACTTTACATATACATTACACATTCACATCAGTCCCTGCCCTCAAGGAGTGTACAATCTAAGGTCCCTGACTCGCATTCATACATACATAGTAGGGCCAATTTTTTTTTTTTTTTAAATACAGGATCCAATTAACCTACCAGCATGTCTTTGTGTGGGAGGAAACCGGAGTACCCGGAGGAAACCCACCCAGGCACAGGGAGAACATGCAAACTCCAGGCAGGTAGTGTCAGGTTGGGATTCCAACCAGCGACCCTCTTGCTGCTAGGTGAAAGTGATAACCACTACACCCCTGTGCCGCATTCAAAGTGTGAGAGTGCTGAAAGCTGAAAATTGGTCTGGGCAGGAAGGGGGCGTAACTGCTCTGTATGGAAGTGGTTAAAACGCTAGGTGCATTTTTTTAAATCTCTCGCTCTTTTTCTCCTTCTGCCATTAACATACCACGTATGTGATGGAGACGGATGACATAAGTTGTCAAACTCTCAGTGCTAAAAAAAAAAAAGACTTGTAAACTAAGCCGCAACAAACGAGCAACAAGTTTCCTATAAAGTTAAAAAAATATTCTTATAAAGTTAAAAAAATATATTAATGTGTATGTCAGTCTTTTATGAATGCATTGCATTCATTCTGTAGGTGTTCGTGTAACGATACGATACCTTATCTGAATATCTGCTGTCTTTTTTTTTTTTTTTTTTTTTTTTAAGACCTGAAATGCATTCCTTAATGCACAAAATATAACAGAAAAACAGAGCCCCCATCACAGTTACTGCCAGACTGCAGTCAGCCACCCTTCCCTTCCCACCCAGAGATACAGAGACCCCTAGTTGTCACTCCCTTCTCAGACCCCATAACACAGCCATATCTCCAGTCTCCAACCTGTAAAAACAGTCTACAGACAGTGAGACAGCGACCTTATCCCCCTTTCTCACCGGTGCAGACTGAGCCAGAGACCCCCCCCTTTGCACAGCTGACTGAGCCAGAGACCCCCCCCCCCTTTGCACAGCTGACTGAGCCAGAGACCCCCCCCCTTTGCACAGCTGACTGAGCCAGAGACCCCCCCCCCTTTGCACAGCTGACTGAGCCAGAGACCCCCCCCCCTTTGCACAGCTGACTGAGCCAGAGACCCCCCCCCTTTGCACAGCTGACTGAGCCAGAGACCCCCCCTTTGCACAGCTGACTGAGCCAGAGACCCCCCCTTTGCACAGCTGACTGAGCCAGAGACCCCCCCTTTGCACAGCTGACTGAGCCAGAGACCCCCCCTTTGCACAGCTGACTGAGCCAGAGACCCCCCTCTTTGCACAGCTGACTGAGCCAGAGACCCCCCCCTTTGCACAGCTGACTGAGCCAGAGACCCCCCCCTTTGCACAGCTGACTGAGCCAGAGACCCCCCCCCCTTTGCACAGCTGACTGAGCCAGAGACCCCCCCCCCCTTTGCACAGCTGACTGAGCCAGAGACCCCCCCCCTTTGCACAGCTGACGGAGCCAGAGACCCCCCCCTTTGCACAGCTGACGGAGCCAGAGACCCCCCCCTTTGCACAGCTGACGGAGCCAGAGACCCCCCCCTTTGCACAGCTGACGGAGCCAGAGACCCCCCCCTTTGCACAGCTGACGGAGCCAGAGACCCCCCCCTTTGCACAGCTGACGGAGCCAGAGACCCCCCCTTTGCACAGCTGACGGAGCCAGAGACCCCCCCCTTTGCACAGCTGACGGAGCCAGAGACCCCCCCCTTTGCACAGCTGACGGAGCCAGAGACCCCCCCCTTTGCACAGCTGACGGAGCCAGAGACCCCCCCCTTTGCACAGCTGACGGAGCCAGAGACCCCCCCCCTTTGCACAGCTGACGGAGCCAGAGACCCCCCCCTTTGCACAGCTGACGGAGCCAGAGACCCCCCCCCTTTGCACAGCTGACGGAGCCAGAGACCCCCCCCTTTGCACAGCTGACGGAGCCAGAGACCCCCCCCTTTGCACAGCTGACGGAGCCAGAGACCCCCCCCTTTGCACAGCTGACGGAGCCAGAGACCCCCCCCTTTGCACAGCTGACGGAGCCAGAGACCCCCCCCTTTGCACAGCTGACGGAGCCAGAGACCCCCCCTTTGCACAGCTGACGGAGCCAGAGACCCCCCCCTTTGCACAGCTGACGGAGCCAGAGACCCCCCCCTTTGCACAGCTGACGGAGCCAGAGACCCCCCCCTTTGCACAGCTGACGGAGCCAGAGACCCCCCCCCTTTGCACAGCTGACGGAGCCAGAGACCCCCCCCTTTGCACAGCTGACGGAGCCAGAGACCCCCCCCTTTGCACAGCTGACCGAGCCAGAGACCCCCCCTTTGCACAGCTGACCGAGCCAGAGACCCCCCCTTTGCACAGCTGACCGAGCCAGAGACCCCCCCTTTGCACAGCTGACCGAGCCAGAGACCCCCCCCTTTGCACAGCTGACCGAGCCAGAGACCCCCCCCTTTGCACGGCAAACTGAGCCCGAGACCCCCCTCTTTCCACAGCTGACTGACCTAGAGACCCCCTCTTTCAACCTCTGACACAGAGACCCCCCATTTTCCACAGCTGACACAGAGACCCCCCCCCCTTTCACCGCAGAACGTAGTGTCTTTGGTCCCCATCACAGACCTACCCCACAGAGAAACAGAGACCCTGACCCATCATAGCCCCCATCCCCCCAGCAGAGACAGAGCCTCCCGTCACAGACCTTCCCCCAAGAGTGACCCATATCCCCATCCTACCAGAGACAGAGTCCCCTTCACTGAAAATATGTATACGCCCCAGAGATGGAGACCCCCATAATAGCCCATCCCACCAGAGAGTCCCACCCATCAGACATATAATACCCCCCCAATCAGAGACATCACCCCTCATTGAGAGAGGCCACTAAATGTGCTCAACTACTACTCTCATTATTTGTTATACTATTGACTTGGTGGTGGTAGTACGTACCTGCTGTGTGTGTGTTGTGCACTGCATAGTAGTACTGCACTGAGGAGGACACTGCTCTCTGGGCTCCAGTGGCTGGCTGACTGGTGGCTGGGACGACGACAGTGAAGTGGCGCTGGCTGACTGCGATGGGGACGCTTGTGGCTCCAGGTCCTGGCTGGCTGCAAGACGGCGGGGACACTCAGGGCTCCAGTGGCTTGGCTGGCTGCAAGGCTGCAGGCAGGATGCCAATACTACACGGCTGGGGATGTTTGCCGCTGCGCCTTGGGTCAAAGAGCGAAGAGGAAGGGGCGGAGCCTTTTTATTCAGCTCCTGCACCGATCACCACTGCTGTTGTTGTTTTTTTTTTTTTTTTTTTTCCTCCCAGGCGAGGGACGGCGCGGCCGGGTGACGTCATTTCCTAATCGATGCAGCCGTTCCCCTGAATCGATGCAGAATCACGAAGGGTCGCATCGTGATCGATTCGCTGAATAAATTCAGCAGGCCTAGCACTTAGTGTCTCCTGGGCTTTCCGTCATCAAGCGTCAGTGACGCAGGTTTGCAAGGCGTCCACCTGTGCACACTTTTACAAAATTTGTGGATGCATTGGCATCTGCGGTTGCTTCTTTTGGCCGCAAGGTTATGCTGACTGCTGTTTAGAGGGCCTGGTCCTCTGAGGGTGTATTGTTGTTTTCAGGTGAGCTCCATAGGTTTTTGAATGAGCTCCATGTTACCTGGTTGGCTATGGTTAGCCTTGGGAATTTTTTTCTGCTTTTTTTTTCCCCACCCCTCGTGTTTAACACAGCTTTGGGACGTCCCAATGGTTAGGAAGAATCAGGTGCTGTCTGCCAATGTACGAAAGCGAAAATGGGTATTTTGACCGTAAAATCAATTTCTCTGTTCATCGATGGGACACAGAACCCACCCCTCTGTGGAGTTAGCTTTCTTCTGACACTGCTTGTAACAAAACCGAGTGCCTATAGCTGAGTGTGGGTGTATACCCCCCGGGACTATCCATAGGCGTAGTCAAGCTTTCTCCTGCCTAGTGTCCTACTCTTGTAGGGGGCAGTATAACCCAATGGTTAGGATGAATCGGGAGCTGTGTCCGTCAATGAACATCAGAGAAATGGATTTTACGGTAAGTCAGGAATCCCACTTTTGCCTTTAGTCCTACTTTAGGCTTAGCTAGACATGCATACCTTTTTGGTTAAATCATTTTTTGCTGAAATTTGGAATTTGAAATCTTAGCCTTATTTATACTAAATAATTTTCCAGTAAAGCAACTTATCTCTGAGGCACGTTTTGCATTGCACTCCATTACCATGTGGCATCAGAAGGTAATGCTTTATATCCATTTTTTTGGTCCATTCCTGTGTGTGTATAGTAGGGATCGACTATCGGCAAGGCCGATGTATATCGAGGGCCGATATTGACTTTTGCCAATATATCTGTATCGCCCCCTGGAACTGGCCGATATTGCCAATATTCCATATATTGCTTATTTGAGGGTAAACTTATGTCACATAGCATCATTCCGTTTTGCAAATGTTATTAAATATGCCACTCACATATGTACAAATTAAAGATATAAGCAATGAATTGATGTCATGACATCGCTTCCGGGTACTGGCGCCAGATTAAAAAAAAAAAACAGCATTCAAAACGGCCTTTTAATTGCAGAGGAGGGATTTGGGGTCTTTTAGACCTGCAGATCCCTCCACAACAGTACCGTATTTTCCGGTGTGTAAGACGAATTTTTAACCCAGGAAAATCTTCTCACATGTCGGGGGTCGTCTTATACGCCCGGTATCGTCTTATAGGGCGGATGCTGGAGCCGAACTGGAGAATGTGTAGACTGAGCTCCCTGCACTGCTAGTTCCAGTGCTGGCTGCAGGGGGTGAATTGGGGGGAGTTTGTGCTGGTGACAAGTGCTGTGGTATCGGTAAATGTGTCTTCTCCTCTCCCGTGCGGCGACTCCTCCTTCCCCCGCCGCCGATTTCATACTTGCATAGCAGGTAGCAGAGCACGCAGCATTTCCGAGCAGAAGGCAGGAGCTGTCAAAGTTAAAAAGCCTGTGATTTGTTGTTGCTAGGGGCGGTCCTAGCAACCAATCTGCCTGTGGAAAGTTGAACAGCTCCTGCTTTATGCTCGGACATGCTGCATCCTCTATCTGCTGTGTAAGGTAAGGGAGGGGGCTGTAAAGGGGACTGTGAAAGGGAGTAATGTGCAAGTAAGGGGGGACAACTGTAGAAGAGACTGGGATACCAGGAGGGGGACTGTGGAGGGGATTGGGATACCAGGAGGGGGACTGTGGAGGGGATTGGGATACCAGGAGGGGGACTGGAGGGGATTGGGATACCAGGAGGGGGACTGTGGAGGGGATTGGGATACCAGGAGGGGGACTGTGGAGGGGATTGGGATACCAGAAGGGGGACTGTGGAGGGGATTGGGATACCAGGAGGGGGGTTGTGGAGCATTGCAGCTCCCATGGGTTTGTTTTATCCTTCCTTTCAGCTTTAGAGTGAATTTGGAAAAGTTTAATCCACTTTCACTGTTTTATGTTTACATGTTTACTCTATATTTTAACTTGAAAAGTTGGGGGGTCGTCTTATACGCCGGAAAATACGTTACCCGTCAAGTGGAATTTTTTTTTTTTTTAAATGTACGTAAATATCGGCCGATTACTGATATGCAATGGCCAAAATATCGGTATTGGCAACTAAAAACCGATATCGGTCGAACACTAGTTTGTAGCCCATTCAAATGGATTGGGTGCCTTAACAAAACACGTTAACGTCTCGGAGAATTACGAATGCAGCTCTATGGTTACAAACGTATTCCTATTGTAAATGTGTCTGTGAGAGGTGATTACTTTTAGTCCTTAAAGGTGTTGTAAAGTCTGAAGGTTTTTTTTATCTTAAAATGCTTTCTATGCATTAGGAATAAAAAGCCTTTTGTGTGCAGCAGTCCCCCTCAGCCCCCCTAATAATTACCTGAGCCTGAACTTCCTCCAGTGTTGTCCATGAGTCCCTAGGCCGTCTGAGACTTTCCCTCTTGATCGGCTGAAACGCCGCAGCGATGCTGTTGGCTGCTGTCAGTCAAACTCAGCCAGTCAGGAGATAGAGGGAGGCAGGCTGAACCATGTCAGAATGGACACACAACTGCAGCTTGGCTCGGGTGCCCCCATAGCAAACTGTTTGCTGTGGGGGCACTCGACAGAAGGGAGGGGCCAGGAGCAGCGTAGAGGGGCCCGAGAAGTAGAGGATCCGGGCTGCTTTATGCAAATCCACTGCACAGAGGAGGAGGTAAGTATAACATTTTTTTTTTTTTTTTTTGAGACTTTACAATTATTTAAGACTCTTACAAGCTAATGTTTGTATTACATTTGCGTAGATGCTTTTCTTTTTGAGTAATTCAAACAAGGGGAGAACATACAGATTTCATGCAGCTAAGGTGGCTAGTTAAAACTGAATTTTAGAAATAGTGCTGCAAATCAAGCATGCCACCTACCTAGCAACGTGGCTCCAAACTGCTGGGGATCGAGAATTTTTTTTTTTTTTTTTTAACTTTATGTGCAGGTTCCTCTGTTCTTGTTTTAGTATAGATCTTATTTTGGAATTCATATGTCTGTTTTTCTGCTACTATTCTCATGGTTATATCAACAGACCAAAGACCAGAGAACACAGAGCAACAGTTTGTCCCTTGATTACATATACCCTCGCATATCTCAGGAATATCTCCTGTTGGCCTTCTGTCTTTTTGTCACATGGCCAGTCAGGGCATAACTTAGAGTTGTAAAGGCAGAAGGTTTTTTTTTTTTATCTTAATGCATTAAGATAAAAAGCCTTCTGTGTAGCAGCCCCCCTTATTTGTCTGAGCCCCCTCTATCCAGCGATGTCAACAAGTCACTCGGCCATTCTGGACTCTGCCTCCTGATTAACTGAGACATAGCAGCGGTGCCATTGACTCACGCTGCTGTCAATCAAACTCAGCCATCAGGAGAGAGAGGGGGCAGGGCCGAATGGCAGCTCTGTGTCTGAAAGGACACACGGAGCTGCAGCGTGGATTGGGTGCCCCTATAGCAAGCTGCTTGCTGTAGTGGCACTTGATAGCAGGGAGAAGCCAGAAGCAGCAAAGAGGGACCAGAGAAGAGGATCTGGCCTGCCCTGTGCAAAAACAATGCACAGAGGAGGTAATGATAACATGCTTGTTTAAAAAAAAAAAAAAAAATTTTTACAATCACTTTAAAAAATAGTTAAAGCGGAGTTCCACCCATTTTTAATAGGTTGGATTACATAGATGTACAGTGGGTACGGAAAGTATTCAGACCCCCTTAAATTTTTCACTCTTTGTTATATTGCAGCCATTTGCTAAAATCATTTAGGTTCATTCTTCTTCCTCATGAATGTACACATAGCACCCCATACTGACAGAAAAACACAGAATTGTTGACATTGTTGCAGATTTATTAAAAAAGAAAAACTGAAATATCACATGGTCCTAAGTATTCAGACCCTTTGCTCAGTATTTAGTAGAAGCCCCCTTTTGATCTAATACAGCCAGGAGTCTTTTTGGGAAAGATGCAACAAGTCTTTCACACCTGGATTTGGGGATCCTCTGCCATTCCTCCTTGCAGATCCTCTCCAGTTCTGTCAGGTTGGATGGTAAACGTTGGTGGACAGCCATTTTTAGGTCTCTCCAGAGATGCTCAATTGGGTTTAAGTCAGGGCTCTGGCTGGGCCATTCAAGAACAGTCACGGAGTTGTTGTGAAGCCACTCCTTCGTTATTTTAGCTGTGTGCTTAGGGTCATTGTCTTGTTGGAAGGTAAACCTTCGGCCCAGTCTGAGGTCCAGAGCACTCTGGAGAAGGTTTTTGTCCAGGATATCCCTGTACTTGGCCGCATTCATCTTTCCCTTGATTGCAACCAGTCGTCCTGTCCCTGCAGCTGAAAAACACCCCCACAGCATGATGCTGCCACCACCATGCTTCACTGTTGGGACTGTATTGGACAGGTGATGAGCAGTGCCTGGTTTTCTCCACACATACCACTTAGAATTAAGGCCAAAAAGTTCTATTTTGGTCTCATCAGACCAGAGAATCTTATTTCTCACCATCTTGGAGTCCTTCAGGTGTTTTTTAGCAAACTCCATGCGGGCTTTCATGTGTCTTACACTGAGGAGAGGCTTCCGTCGGGCCACTCTGCCATAAAGCCCCGACTGGTGGAGGGCTGCAGTGATGGTTGACTTTCTACAACTTTCTCCCATCTCCTGACTGCATCTCTGGAGCTCAGCCACAGTGATCTTTGGGTTCTTCTTTACCTCTCTCACCAAGGCTCTTCTCCCCCGATAGCTCAGTTTGGCCGGACGGCCAGCTCTAGGAAGGGTTCTGGTCGTCCCAAACGTCTTCCATTTGAGGATTATGGAGGCCACTGTGCTCTTAGGAACCTTAAGTGCAGCAGAAATCTTTTTGTAACCTTGGCCAGATCTGTGCCTTGCCACAATTCTGTCTCTGGGCTCTTCAGGCAGTTCCTTTAACCTCATAATTCTCATTTGCTCTGACATGCATTGTGATCTGGAAGGTCTTATATAGACAGGTGTGTGGCTTTCCTAATCAAGTCCAATCAGTATAATCAAACACAGCTGGACTCAAATGAAGGTGTAGAACCATCTCAAGGATGATCAGAAGAAATGGAAAGCACCTGAGTTAAATATATGAGTGTCACAGCAAAGGGTCTGAATACTTAGGACCATGTGATATTTCAGTTTTTCTTTTTTAATAAATCTGCAACAATGTCAACAATTCTGTGTTTTTCTGTCAGTATGGGGTGCTATGTGTACATTCATGAGGAAGAAGAATGAACCTAAATGATTTTAGCAAATGGCTGCAATATAACAAAGAGTGAAAAATTTAAGGGGGTCTGAATACTTTCCGTACCCACTGTATGTAATCCCCTTTAAAACGGCTTTTACCAATGGAAACTTTTTTTTTTTTTTTGCTAGTAAATACCTTAATTTCTGCTTTATTCCTCCTCTCCTCACTTCCGGGTCCGATCGGCGATGACGTCATTCGGCGATTCGCAGTGTGTGTTGGGATGTATTCCATTCCAGAAATCTCGCAGTATTACCCAGGAGCTGAGCTGTACTGAGCCGTGCCTGCCCCGCCTCCTCTCAGTGAGCGAGGACTGAAAGCATTATATCCTTACTGAGCTCACTGAGAGGAGGTGGGGCAGAGCACGTCCTGAATACAATGCATACAGTACAACTCACTGAGAGGAGGCGGGGCAGAGAACGGCCTGAATACAATGCATGCAGTACAACTCACTGAGAGGAGGCGGGGTGGAGGCGGGGCAGAGAAGGGCCTGAATATAATGCATACAGTACAACTCACTGAGAGGAGGCGGGGCGGAGGCGGGGCAGGTCACGGCCTGAATACACACAGTACAGATCAGCTCCTGGGTAATACTGCGAGATTTCTGCAATGGAATACATCCCAGCACACACTGCGAATCGCCCAATGACGTAATCGCCGATCGGACCCGGAAGTGAGGAGAGGAGGAATAAAGCAGAAATTAAGGTATTTACTAGCAAAAAAAAAAGTTTCCATTGGTAAAAGTAGTTTTAAAGGGGATTACATAGATCTAAAGTTACAAAAATGGGTGGAACTCCACTTTAAGTGCTTGCCAACAGTTCTCAAATCACTTTGTTGCTGACCAAAAGGAGTAGGATTCTTTGATGCATTACAGCAATGCCTACATGGAAAATTCAGTATGAAGCTGTTCGGCTGTATTCCTGACATGCAGCTCAAAGTATAATTTTAGATTTTAATTGGGTGCATCTTGAAGCTAACTAGAACGTGGTGATGAGATTTACCATTGCTTTCAATGCAAGTGTATCAGCCAATACACAGCTAAAATGTACTAGTGAGTAAAACCAACTCATTACACTGTAAAGTTCATTATGAGAGAAACATGGCAGCTGTTTATTGCTGTCCTTTACTTTTGAAAATGCCAGTTTCCTGGCTGTTCTACTGACCCTCTCGCTTCAATACTTGTTTTGCTTTGTGTCTTTTAAGGTTCTTTGCAGTAAAAGCAAGGAAGCATAGAAACATCTGTAGTGCATTAATATGCTTTACTAAACAAAACAAAAAAAATGCTGTACATACAATTGTAAGAAAAATAATTCAAGATATACCACATGCATGCACTCACATGACCCGTCCTTAATAGCGAATGAGAATGAATAATCGTCGGTGCACAATAAGATTTTAGCGGCTTTACGTAATCCACTAATGCCCCGTACACACATTCTGATAATGGTACGATAAAACTCACTTTCGACCTGATTGCACGATAATCTGATCGTTACTACACAGCTTTGGACAGCCGATCACCACAGTTCATCCATCAAAATCGGAAGGGACTAATAGGAAAACTTCTGTCGTACAATAGCCCCGCGAATGACATCGTTTCATCAGTACACTATGCGTCCGCTAAAAATCCATCGACAAAGACCGCGCATGATCAGAAACACTAAAATGGCACGGAAAAAGCCTGGCTGCCATTGTTTTTTGTTTTGCACCATCTGATACGTAGCTAAGCAACCAGGAAACTTTTCCCGAATCGTAAGACAAAAATCATACGGTTTGTACGCATTGTTTAATTCGATGTTGGCATCATGCAACAAAATGCGAACGATAAGTCATCCGATTATCTGAACGTGTGTACGGGGCTTAAGACACAGGCTCTACTCTACTAGGGATTGCAGGAAGTTGGGCAATAGCGTCGTCCTCAGGTGTTTCTTTTGGCACAGACTTTCCTTGTCCTGGAATTATGGAGGTGTCCTGGAATTATGGAGGTGTCCTGGAATTATGGAGGTGTCCTATCAGCTTATGTTGCTGACCTTTTTATTTGGAAAGTTTGGATAGACAATCCCACATGGGTGCATCCTTTCTCACTACTTTCCCCAACCCAATCTCTAGATGACACTGCTGTATTATACATGCCATAGGACATATATTTCAAGGTCAAGTTATTGTTGATATTGGTTTCAGAATTCCTGTAACAATGGGAGCATGTAACTGTCAACTGATATTTGCCCAACATACAATAGTATCGATGGTCCCATTGTATTAGAGAACAGCTTGTGTAAATCATCCCAAAAGGATTTGTTTAAGACGTATCCACTCACACCCAAATAAACCTGATGTCTGCTTCTAAAACAAGTAGATTTTTTTCTTTTCCCATGCAAGTCAGAAAACGCAAAGATCGACTTATCCAATGTAACACAATACTTTGGGTCACTGGTCCGTAAGTAACAGCCTCTGACTTTTCTCAGACTTCTTAACCTCCCTGGCGGTATGATTCTGTCAGGAATTCTGTACCAAAAGCGGTACAATTCTTTTCATGGAAATTTGGCGTTATGTATTATAGGCCTACAATTCTTAGTAATTACTGACTTAAACCTGACCAAAACAAGACTCTAGTAGACATCCCAGATGTGATAAATTTGAAACACAAACGCATGAATTATAATCGAATCAATAATATAATTTTATTATATAATATATAATATATATAATAAAATTATATTATTGATTAGATTGTAATTCATGCGTTATATGTATGTATGTATATGTGTATATATGTATGGTGTGTGTGTGTGTGTGTGTGTGTGTGTGTGTATATATATATATATATATATATATATATATATATATATATATATATATATATATATAATGTGTATGTATATATGTGTGTGTATATGTGTGTGTATATATGTATATATATGTATATATATATATATATATATATATATATATATATATATATATATATATATATATAGTGTAATGTTTGTGTTTTGTGCAACTTTTTTTTTTTTTTTTTTTTTGAATTTCCCTCCCTAGTTCCGCTCCCATTGCTGCTGCAGGGAACGGAACTAGGAAGTGATCAGACCGACGGAGAGTGGCGGGGATCTCGGCTGGCGGTCTCAGCAATGAGAGATCATCGCTGGATCGTCAGGAGAAGGTAAGAGAACACCGCTGCGCTCTCTGGACATCCACCCCGAGCGTGACTCGGGGATACCGATCCTGGTATGAAAAATCCACCCAGAGTCACGCTCGGGGATACCGCCAGGGAGGTTAAACTACATTCTTCGTCTGAGTCAGTGACTTAGAGTATTAAAGCCAAAGGGTCAGCATTATTTACAGACAACTAGGACTTTTAAGGTCTAAAATGCAATTCCTATATTTTTTTTTGTATTTTTATCAGGACAAACTATTTAAAAAATATTTCAATAAGATCATATGTACAGTTAATATATTTAGCTGTTAGTCTCCCATGTGTAGATATCCAAAGCCCTGAGACTTCTGTTGGGCACATCAGTCTTGGATGTGATGTCAGCATCTCCAACAAACCTGGAGCTGTCACTCCCTTCATTCCTCTACCCGAACTGAACTAAAGCTAAAATTAAAAAGTTATGTAGTGAGTGGAGTGGTAGAGATGCTGGGAGGGCACCATGAGTAATTTCAAGATCGAAAGTGGAGAGGGCTATGAGGTGCATGGAAGGAGGGAACTGTACAAGGGAAAATGAGGCCTCCTTTGAACATGCTTGCTATAAGCACATGAACTGACTGGCTCCTTGTTCCTCCCATGCCCCAGTCCTGCTGTACAGGGATTGTAGGAGTCTGATATCAAGTCAATTTCAGGGACTTGCATTGCTTTCTTTCTTTAAAATATATATATATATATATATATATATATATATATATATATATATATATATATATATATATATATATATATATATATATATATATATATATATATATATATATATATATATATATATATATATATATATATTTATTTATTTATTATATAATATAATATAATTTTTTTTTTTATTTAATGATGTATTACTGATTACAAAGCTTCATTAATGTATGTCTTTTATATCTGCATAGATTTCAACTTTAATAATAAAATCTTCTAAGTAAACCGGATCGCTAAAAAATCCACGAGCTGTGCAGATTCGATTTGAAAAAGCAAAGATTAAAGTGCCAAGCTATTTGATTAACTTCACAAGCTAGCAATAACTGCTTAGAGAATTGTTAAATGATGGATTATAATTTTTTTCCTTATCTGCTTTCCACTTTCTAGGTTACAGACTAATCGGAAGTCATTCAGGTGTTAAGCTCTGCCGATGGACAAAGGTATTTTAAACACTTTTAAGAAAGTTTTGGTTGGCAAAATTTAAGGCAAGTTTCCTCTTTTGTTTTAGCTGAAAGGATACTTTATTGGTATGTTAAAACCTGATAAATATTAGTTTAACGTCCCTGTCCTCTGCATAAAGGCATACAGTGATAAGTGATTAAAAACAATGCATTCTAAAACTAACAATTACACCTCCACTTTAACCATGCTTTGACTGTTTGTCTACAGCTCAAGGGAAAAAGCTATTCCACAATCTATTCCGAGCCCCTATTTACATCTGCCTCCTGGGCGTGTGGAGAACCTAAAATGGCCAGGATTTGAAACCACTTATATTTGCAGCTCGTTTGCAAAGATGATTCAGATATCTTCCAAATCTGGGAAGGGGACAGAGTAATCCACTGGACCATTTTAACCGCTTCCATACAGAGCAGTTAGACCCCCTTCCTGCCCAGGCCAATTTTCAGCTTTCAGCACTCACACTTTGAATGACAATTGCTCAGTCATGCTACACTGTAACCAAACAAAACAAAATTGTTATCATTTTTTTCACACAAATAGAGCTTTCTTTTGGTGGTATTTGATCACAACTGGGGTTTTTTTTTTTTCGTGATATAAGCAAATAAAGAGCAAAAATTTTGCAAAAAAAAATCACTTTTTTTTGTTTAAAAAAATTATAAAATTTTGCAAAAAAATAATTTTTCTTCATACATTTGGGCCAAAATTTATACTGCTACATATCTCTGGTAAAATTAACCCAAATTAGTGTATATTATTTAGTCTGTGTGAAAGTTATTGAGTCTAGAAGCTATGGTACCAATTACTGAAAATTGATCACACCAGATGTACTGATGGCCTATCTCATTTCTTGAGGCCCAAAACGTTGTCAATTTATAAGCCATTTCTAACACATAGCATGGACACAGCAAAAATGACACCCCAAAATTCATTCTGCTACTCCTTCTGAGTATGGTGATACCACATGTGTGAGACTTTTACACAGCCTGGCCACAAAAAGACTCCACGTCCAAGTAGCACCATAAGGCGTTTTAGGGAGCATAAATACACATAAAACTTTCTTACTACCTATCACACTTTTCAAGGCCCTAGAGCACCAATACAATGGAAAAGTCCACAAAATGACCCCATTTTGGAAAGCAAACACTCCAACGTATATTCTATGAGGCATTATGGGTCCTTTGAACATGTCATTTTTTTCCACAAGTTTTTGGAAAATGTGGGAAAAAAATAAAACTTTTTTTTTTTTTTTTTTTTTTTTACACAAAGTTGTCAATTTATAGGATATTCCTAACACATAGCATTTACATAGCAAAAATGACACCCCAAAATACATTCTGCCACTCCTGAGTATGGCAATACCACATGTGTGAGACTTTTTTTCACCGCCTAGCCATATAGAGGGGCCCAACTTCCAAAGAGCATCATCATGCATCCTAGCCACTTGCCTAGGCCTATTTTTGACATTTGGTGTTTACAAGCTAAAATCAGTTGTTTTTGCAAGAAAACTACTTGGAACCCCAAAACATTATATATTTTTTTTTTAGCAGAGACCCTAGAGAATAAAATGGAGATTATTGCAATATTTTTTATCACACCGTATTTGCGCAGCGGTCTTCCAAACGCAATTTTTTTGGAAAAAAATCACTTTTTTGAATAAAAAAATAAGAAACCAGTAAAGTTAGCCCAATTGTTTTCCATAATGTGAAAGATAATGTTACGCCGAGTAAATAGATACCCAACATGTCATGCTTCAAAATTGCGCACGCTCAAAGAATGGTGACAAACTTTGGTACTTCAAAATCCCCATAGGCGACACATTAAAAAATATCTACAGGTTGCTATCTTAGAGTTACAGAGGAGGTCTAGGGCTCAAATTATTACCCTTGCTCTAACGATCGCGAGGATACCTCACATGTGTAGTTTGAACACTGTTTACATATGTGGGCGGGGTTTCCGTATGCGTTCGCTTCTGCGCGCGAGCTCACGGGGACAGGACGCTTTAATTTTTTTTTTACTATTTATTTTATTTATTATTTTTTATTTTTACACTGTTTTTTTAAAAAAAAATAAAATTGATCATTTTTATTTCTATTACAAGAAATTTAAACATTACTTGTAATAGAAAAAGGCATGACAGGACCTCTTTTTTGTGAGATCTGGGGTCAAAAAGTCCTCAGATCTCACAAGTACACTAAAAGATAGAAAAAATGAAAAAAAAAAAGGGACCTTTAAACTTTTGCCGTAGCTCCGGTCCTCCAAGACCATAGAGTCGAGTGAGGGCAAGCTTGCCCTCACTCGACATCCTGTCTGTGAGGATCCGGGACCGGATAGTTTTCCCCGCTGCCGGCGGGTCCGGTAAGCGGGGAAAAGGACCAGAATGCGGCGGGAGGGGGGGGGGCACCTCTTCCACCACCCTTATCGGAAAGCCAACCGTCCACCGTTTAAAAAAATACCAGGGTTATGGCAGCTATCTGCTGCCATAACACCAGTATTTAGGTTTAAACGGAGGACGTATATAAACCTTTTTGGACTTAGACATGGTGGCTGTATGAAGGGTGACAGGTACTCGGGTACTTTGCTGGGCAGGTGACAGGTACTCTGGTACTGATGAGCAAGTGGCAGGTACTCGAGTACTCCGATAGGCAGGTGACAGGTACTCGGGTACTCTTATGGGCAGGTGACAGGCAGGTGATAGGTACTGATGAGTAGTACTGATACTGATAGGTGATACTGTACTGATGGGTACTGATACTGATAGGTGATAGGTACTGATGGGTACTGATGAGTAGTGATGGGTACTGATGAGTAGGTGGCAAGTACTCAGGTACTTCAGGTGTGAGGTACTCTGATGAGCAGGTGGAAGGTACTCGGGTACTCTGATGGGTAAGTGACAGGTACTCGGGTACTCCGGTGACAGGTACTCAAAGTACCCGAGTACCTGTCATCAGAGTACCCGAGTACCTGTCATCAGAGTACCCGATGGGCTGGTGACAGGTACTCGGGTACTTTGATGGGCTAGTGACAGGTACTCGGGTACTTTGATGGGCTAGTGACAGGTACTCGGGTACTTTGATGGGCTAGTGACAGGTGCTCTTTATTGGGGGGGGGGGGGGGGGCAATCAGTGTGTTTGGGGTGCACTGTATTTGGTAACTAGCTGTTACCACAATCTCCTCCTCACACAGGATCAGTGTGTGAGGAGGAGAACACGGTGACAGCTAGTTACCGTGTTCTCTGTTGACATTTGTGACCGGCTGTGATTGGACACAGCCGGTCACGTGGTAAAGAGCCAATTTCATTGGCTCTTTACCTAGATCGGGGATGGGCTCTGTCCGAGGGACGAGCCTCGTCCCCGATCGGCGCGCTGCGCGCCCCCGGGGGGCGTGCATTGAGAAGGGAACGAGCGGCTTGCGCTGGAGCCGCTCATGTGATCGGCTGTGATTGACACAGCCGATCACGTGGTAAACAGCCAATTTCATTGGCTGTTTACCGTGATCGGGGTTGGGCTCAGTCCAAGGGGCGAGCCTCGCCCCCGGGGGCGCGCAGTAGCGGGGAGATCCGGGCGCCGTCATATGACGTCCTCCCGGATCGAGAAAGGATTCCTGCCGCCGTCATTTTACTATGGTGCGGTATGGAAGGGGTTAAATTTAATTTACTTCTGAGTGCAGTCCATTTTCCTTTTTGGTTTATCAAGTTTTGGATGGCGGATCCGACCTGCACCGGAATGCTTTGTCTCACCTGAGCGGCTTTCCTTCTCAGCTTTTTGCTTTGTGGTGTGGATGGGGAACACGGAAAACCATTGTTTTCGATTGCAGGTCACCGCACATAGGGCGAACCAGCTCAAAGTATTATTTTTCAACTTCCTTGTTAACAGTCCAAGTTGTATGGCATTGGGCATTGTTGTAGGGCAGTTAGAGGTTTTTCTAATGGGGCCTTGGAGTATTAAAAACGGGTAATTCAAACATTGTTTTACTGTCGTTAACCACCCACCAAAATAACAAGTTAAAGGCTGTACACATGATGTAGCCACTATACGTTGCTTGGTGGCCATGGCAAAAAAAATAAACCCTCTGTCTAAAAAGCACTATAGATAGCATAAATGCTTAAACTTTTCCTAATAGCCTGCCGAGTAGAGTGATGAGTTTATCCAATATGTCCCTTCATAAGCAGGCAGCAAGTTGTGAGTCTGTGTCTTCTTTTTTTTTTTTTTTTTTTTTGCTATTCTGTCATGCTGACAAATGTCATAATTGCTGAATACCGATCCCAGGCATGGGTATGAGAGTAAAGTAGTGTAAATTTTATATATATATATATATATATATATATATACACACACACTGCTCAAACAATTTAAAGGAACGCTTTGAAAACACATCAGATCTCAATGGGGAAAAATATCATGCTGGAGATCTACACTGATATGGACTGGTTAATGTGTTAGAAACAAAAGGATGCCACATAGTTTGATGGAAATAAAATTATCAACCTACAGTGGGCTGATCAGACACCCCAAAAATCAAAGTGAAAAAATTATTAGTCCATTTTGCTGAAATTTCATTGTAGCAACTCAAAATGGTACTCAGTAGTTTGTATGTCCTCCACATGTTTGTATGCATGCCTGACAACATAAGAGTATGCTACTAATGAGACAACAAATGGTGTCCTAGAGTATTTCCTCCTAGATCTGGACCAGGGCATCACTGAGCACCTGAACAGACTGAGGTGCAACCTGGTGGTATCGGATGACCCAAAACATGTGTTCTATTGAATTTAGGTCAGGCGAGGGGGGGGGGGGGCATTTAATGGCATCCATTCCTTCATCCTCCAGGAACTGGCTGCATACTCTCTCCACATGAGGCCGGGCATTGTTGTGCACTGGTGTAGGGTCTGACAATGTGTCCAACGGTTTTATCCCGATATTGAATGGCAGTCAGGGTGCCGTTTTCCAGCTTGTAGAGGTCTGTGCGTCTTTCCGTGGATATGCCTCCCCAGGCCATCAAGGACCCACCACCAAACCGGTCATGCTGAATGAGGTACAGGCAGCATAATGTTCTCCACTGCTTCTCCAGACCCTTTCATGTCACATGTGCTCAGGGTGAACCTTCTCTCATCTGTGAAAAGCCCAGGGTGCCAGTGATAGACCTGCCAATTCTGGTGTTCAATGGCAAATGCCAATCGAACTCCACAGTACAAGGCAGTGTGGGCACGGGGCCCACTAGAAGACGTCAAGCCCTCAGGTCATCCTCATGAAATCGGTATCTGATTGTTTGGTCGTAGACGTTCCCTCCAGTGGTCTGCTGGAGGTAATTTTGTAGGGCTCTGGCAGGCTATTACTGTTCCCCCTTGCACAAAGGAACAGATACCTGTCCTGCCGATGGGTTATGGACCTTCTACGGGCCTGTTCAGCTCTTTTAGAGTATTTGCCTGTCTCCTGGAATCTGCTCCATGCTCTTGAAACTGTGTTGGGAGACGCAGCAAACCTTCTGGCAGTGGCACATATTGATGTGCCATACTGGAGGATTTGGACTGCCTGTGCAACCTCTATAGGGGTTGCGCAGTGAACAAGCACGTGGAATTCTTGTGAAACGCCTCTACCATATCCATCCTGCTGTACCTTGTACCTTTTGCATGTACAATAAAGATCATCTTCACTGAATTTCCTGGTGGTGTGCGACCAATTTCTTTATGCTATTTCCGGTGGCGAGCTGAGGTCCAGCACTCTCCTTTGGATTATAGACACAGACTCACCTGAGCAGTGTTACTCTCTACACTTCAACCTCTATAGGGTCCAGGTATCGCCTAATGCTACCAGTAGTGATGCTGACCCTAGCCAAATGCAAAACTAATGAAACACCGTGAGAAAAGAGAAGTAGGGAAAAAAATGCCAGTGGCCTCCACCTGTAAAACTTTTCCTGTTTTGAAGGTTGTTTAATTGTTGCCCATCTAGTTTACCTGTTAATTTCATTAACACCAAAGCAGCTGAAACTGATTAACAACCCCTTCTGCTACCTAAATGACCAGATCAATATCTTAGGAGTTTAATTGATTTGATGCTATGCTGTGATTAAAAAGTGCTCCTTTAATTTTTTTTTTTTTGAGCTGTGTGTGTGCATATGTATGTGTATACTTCTTTTTTTTTTTTCCCCCCCATGAAATTATTTCTTGCATTGTATCTCTTAGCAGTGGGGTTATTTTATTCAAACTGTCCTGTATGTATATGCTTGCTTAGATTCACTCTCTATTAGGATGTTAGATTATGATAATAACAGTTAGTGGCAATTGCTATGAATATATATTAATTTATATTTTATTTTTTCTTGTATCCTTACATGCCCTCTTATCTTCCAACCAGTCCATGCTGAGAGGGCGAGGAGGATGTTACAAGCACACATTCTATGGCATCGAAAGTCACAGGTGTATGGAAACTACTCCCAGTCTTGCTTGTGCCAACAAATGTGTCTTCTGTTGGAGGTAAATGTTTTCATTTTTTTTAAGCCCAATATGCTTGTAATAATGCTTTATACAAATCAGAATTGCTGTAGTAAAGGTTTGCTTAAAATGTTGCTGCTTGGCTGGTTTCCACTGCATTTTGATTACCTATTACATATTGATTTTGCGAAGCTATGGCCCTATGAATAATGGAATGCAGGTTAGCATCCTCCGAGTCTGACAGTAGCTGCAGGGCATATTTTATATAACTAACCATGAAAGCTGCTCCTTATAATGCTTGTTGAAGCCCCAGGTTACTGGCTGTTCTGCAGTAACTCTCACAACTCATGATAATTCTAAGGGTGAGCCATAATGGAGATCTGATATGAAAACCAATAGTTCACTTGTGGGACACATTGATTAGTATACAGATGGCCGAGGCAATTTGAAGAATGTCTCATTGTTCTCTGATCTCATCATTCAACACAGTTTCATTGCCTTGTGCTGCATAACCAAAATGAAACCAGTTTTGTCAATTAAAAGTGTGGATACGGACTTAATACCTCAGTTTTAATAATGCGCTTTTTGTTTCAGGGTTGCAATAACACATTTGTTTTCAATAATTCCAGAGCAATTAAGATTTTCCATGAGGTAAAGCAAGCTGATCTGAAAAGAGATTTCATTTTCTCTTGTGTATCCAATAAAAGTGCACATGTACCGTATATTGCTAGCAAAACATTTAACTTTTTTTAAACAATCTGTCGGATTTGAAAACCTGCTAAGATTTCTTCTCCTCTTTTTTATGAGGCAAGAGATCTAAGTCGGCCATTCCGTATCTACTTAAAGGATACATTTTTTTACAGAGTTCCACTTTTGTTAGTAAATGGAGGGCTTTTTTGCCTAAACGATCCCAATGTGCCCATTTCTCACTTACCCAGTCTTCACCTCTTTGCAAAATTGCAAAAAAACATTCTGAGCACTCATGTGACCTTTATTACATCACAGAATGAGGCAGGGTTTACTTTTGTGGACTGCTTCTCCTTTAGTACTATACCACCTCTTTTTATTTCCACCCACTTTATCACTTCTTCCTGTAATGACTTCTGGACCGGAAGGATTTGCCCCCTTAATGACCAGGCCATTTTTTGCTGTTCGGCACTGCGTTATTTTAACTGACAACTGCGCGGTCGTGCGACGCTGTACCCAAATAAAATGTCCTTTCCCCCCCCCCCCCCCCCCCCCACAAACAGGGCTTTCTTTTTAGTGGTATTTGATCACCCCTGCGGTTTATTGATTATGCGCTATAAACAAAAAAAGAGCGACAATTTGGCAAAAAAACAAACAAACTGTATATTTCACTGTCTGTAATGGAACATTCCCAATAAAAAAAAAAAAAAAATTTAAAAATCAAACGTAGTAATCATTTTTGGCCAATTTGTATTTTGCCACATATTTTTGGTAAAAAAATCCCAATGGGTGTATTTTAATTAGTTTGCGCAAACGTTATCGCGTCTACAAACTAGGGGAAAGATTTATGTAATTTTTATTTATTTATTTTTTTACTAGTAATGGCGGCGATCTGCAATTTGTAGCGGGACTGTGACATTGCGGTGGACAGATCGGACCCGTAACTGACATTTTTGACACTTTTGAGGGGACCAGTGACGTTACTATAGTAGTCAGTTCTAAAAAATATGCACTATTACAGTAATAATGAAACTGGCAGGGAAGGGGTTAACACCAGGGGCAATCAAAGGGTTAAATGTGTACCTAGGGGCTGATTCTAACTGTGTGGGGGCCAGACTTGGTGGATGGAAACGGGGCGCCTGTGTTCCGAAATACAGGATCACAGGAGCCCTGTTTAAATCAGTGACAGATGAGCGGTGTGCCGTGTTTACAACTTCACACCATTTTCTGTCATACCCTGCAGCGATTGCCAGGTTCCCGGTGGCCCCCGGATCCCTTGCTTAGCTGCGGAGCTAGAGAGCAATCGCGCGCCCGAGACCCGCTCCTGCAAGCCGACGTACCAATACGACGGTTTGCGCAGGAGAGCTAGCCTGCCGCAGTATACCTGCGGCGGCTGGTCTTTAAAGAGGAAGTAAACCCTCCTCTGACACTTTTACCTATAGGTAAGCCTATGATAAGGCTTACCTATTGGTACTGTAAATATCTCCTAAACTTGCACCGTTTAGGAGATATTTACCTTACATGCAGCCAGTGACGTCACTGGCGCATGCGCTCTGAAGGAACGGCCACTGGTGCCGTTCCTTCAGAGCCCCGTGCCGTGACTGTCGGCTGCCGCGCGCGTGCGCGGGAGTGATGTCACCGCGGCTCCAGCCAATCAGATGGCCGGATGCCGCGATCCCGGAAGACGGGCGACTGGACATTTCGCCCGTCATACAGGTAAGCGGGCGGCACGGCGGGGGCTCGTTCTGAGGCAAGTATTGCATAATGAGCTAGTATGCGATGCATACTAGCTCATTATGGGTTTCTATTACAGGTAGCCAAAAAAAAAGTCGGACGGGTTTACAACCTCTAAGTGCTTGTACAGTGTATGGCCACCTTCATCTCCTTTTTTAGATCTGCCATCAACTATTTAGTGCAAGGGCCTGTCTGATTTTAAACAGAGTGATTGGATTGATAGTCCTCCTATTATATAGTTTTGGTAAATCTAAAGGAGATTTATACAGAGATTGCCCTGTTTACCTTTATCACCAAGAGTGGAAGAAAAAAAAGATCCTAAATTTTGGGTTGTCGCCAGAACACGTATAAAGGGGAAACCTTCCAATGGGTACACTAGTTCTGGTGATCCTGGGAACTACAAATAATTTCTTCACTGTGGAGGGATTTCCTCTTACTTCCTGTTTGGCTGTGGGACAGGAAGTGAAGGTAATTTTCCCCAATGGAACACAAATGGTAGGGAAAAAAAACAGACAAGGGCTATTACTGCTTTACCCTAACCAAAATGATGAAAAACGTTTTCTGTAGTACTGCTTTAAAAAGAGATGTTCCTTTTTGATCTCTCTTTCCCCCCCCCCCCCTCCTCTTTTGCTTTTTGTTTCTATTTTTTTTTTTTTTTTTTTTGGGAGCAGGTACCTAGTTTTGGCAGGTATACGCTCCCACTTCCACTCAAATTGCATAGTTGATCCAAGCAGAAGTTCGCCACAGGCCCCCGCCAGCAACCTCCTGGAAGCTGTGGGTCCATTTACAAAGCTGCAGCGTGACTCATGCTTGCACAGTGAGGAGCATCTGTGAAGGTGCAAGGAGTTGCAACCAGCATTTCACAGTAAACATGGCTGTGCTGGGGACCTGAAGAAAAGGCTAAGGTAAGGACTGCGCTTGATCCCTGTACAGGTGAGTTTCTTCTTCAAAGTCAGCAGCCACAGTATTTGTAGCTTTTGACTTTAATTTTTCAAACCGACTGAAAATGCTCTTTAACCCCTTCATGCCGACAGTACACAAATATGCTGCCCCACTGCACTGGGCTTTTTTCCGTGGGGCGGCATATTTGTGTACCTCCCTCTGTGTTGGGAGCGCGCCGCATGGTGTGCCTTCAGCACAGAGTCCGTGGTCTCACCGGGACCCCCTTCCAAGGATCGGGACCTTCCATAGCACTCCGGGACCCCCTTCCAAGGATCGAGACCTAGAACAAGCCAGTTCCAGGTCACCTGATTGCTGTTAAAGCCTCTGGTTGGCTGTCACAGTGATCAGTCACTGTGAAGCCCGCCCCATGTTTTCTGTCTCTTGAATGGATGAGAGAGATGCATTGTATTGCTCTGTCCTTGCAGAGTTAGAAAAAATAGTGTGCGAAGAAAAATAAAAGAATAAAAATGCCTAGATCAAGGTTTGAGTCAGGTCAGTGACAGGGTTAGTGTTTGGGTAAATGTCAGGGTCAGTATTTTCTGGACAGGATTTTTCATTTTTTTTTTTTTTTTTTTTTGTTAGTATCAGTGTCAGTTACTGTTAGTGTTAATGTGTTTTTAGGTAGGAGTTAAACAAAAAAAAAAGCAAAATGCGCACTATTGATTCTGGGCTGTATGTAATGTATGCAAATGTTGGGCCAGTTTTTCCTTTTTGATTAAAAAAAAAAATCCCATTACCATTTACAACCAAATGAAAGCCCGGTTTGCAATGAAAAAATGTAGTACATTTTTACTAACGCATGTCAAAATGACAAAATTGAACTTCTACATTTAGATTTGTTTTACCCTTAGGTGTGAGGGGGTTAAGTTTCACAGCTGGTGAATGTCAATAAGCAACAATTGTGCTTGATGTGCCATGCTGGGTCTTCTCCCCACCATCATAATGTTAGAACTGGGGGTATCCTTTTGGTGAGTAATGTCATAAAATCTGAATCCTACAGAAGTCCGCACCCTCATTTTTGAGATTCAAATAGGGATTGGATTCATTATAGGTAGAGTTAGGAGATATTTTAAAATGAATTGAAAACAAACTGTCCTATAAGAAAAGCTCTCAGTAACCTAGATCAGCTTATACTCTCACATACTTGGACAAAACATTACACATATACTGTTTTTTTTTGATTTTTTTTTTTTTTTTTTTTTGCAGCTGAGTGCAATACATTTTTCTTTCCACTAAGCACTCAAGTAATTATTTAGCAAGCTGCTTACTCATTAGGTTTAACAATTAGGAAGAACATTCTTATTATCTACAGCATACGCTGTCTAGTCAAGAAAGCCACAGGTCAACGATAACTACAGGGTTGGTTAAATATTTAATGGCATTGTTGAAAACTGAAAAACTATTAGTGGAAATGTTATTATCTAAAAGCAGGATTTGAATAAGGTTCCTGCAGCCCTTGCAAAAATGTGTGTATTAATAGTTACTATTCCTTACTGTAATATTTAAAGTGTTTGTGAAGCCTTTAAGTTGAAAAACCTTCTGTGCTGCAGCTCCCTCCACCCCAATCCCCCTTTCTTACCTGAGCCCAATCCAGCCGCTGTTGCTCTCCTCATTGGACAGATTGATAGCAGCAGGAGCCTTTGGCTCACAAGCTGTGACACAGAATTTTGAGCAAGGAATGTGTTCCTCTGATTGCACAGAGCAGGTAAGTATAGTTGTGTTTTTATTTAAAAAAAAAAAAAAAAAAAAAAAAAACCACAAGCATTTACAACCACTTTAACTGTTTTATTATTAATACACAGCTTTCTCATTTTATTTCAAGACAAGGCTTTTTAGCTGTTCTGTACAAACTGTGTGTGTGTGTGTGTGTGTGTGTGTGTGTGTGTGTGTGTGTGTATTAGATGAATATAGATATGTTTGTGTATGACACCAACTTTTGACTTAAATGGGTTTGTCTCATTGAAAAAAAAAATGTATAAAGCCCTTACCCCAAAAGTCACTGGCTTCAGCAGCATAGTGTCCATAGAGCAAACAAAAGTGCAAAGCCATACTCGCCCAGCCATGCAGGCATTGAACCTCCTTTTGCCCACCCTACACCCTCCTTCTCTTCTGTTTTCACATTCCTTATTCATTAATCCTGCATTGGCACTTTAATAAACATAAATAAAAGGGGGGGGGGGAGATGTATACCTACCATTCAAGTAATCTCTTCTGACTGGTACACATCCCCCCCTCCCGCTCCGGCCCAGGGGGGGGGGGGGGGTTTCACAAAAGAAGCCCAGACAAAGGACCTGGGAAATAGAATCTTCATTTTGATGCCATCTCTTGAGTTTGTGCCCAACCACAAACCTGAATTCCTCCAGTGCCTGAAACCATCGAGTCACTCTAGCATTTGCTATATTACAGAATAAGTGCATCCAGGCCAAAGGTGTGGGATATGCAATCAGCCTAAACCTACTTTCTTGTACTTTCTTTGTGTACGTTCTTGTAGACAGTAGCCACTCTCTCACCATGGTCCATGTCAAAAGTGTGATGTCCATGATAATGAATGCTTTGTGTTTTACCTTTTAAAGTACACCTCACATGAAAACCACAGTAGACCAATAATGTCATCCTGTATACAGAGATTTCTACCTGTTTGATTGGAACAAGTATAAAAAAAATCAGCATTGAAGTTAATCAGTACCTCAAAGTGTTTGTTAAAGGATGAGAATTTTACTCAGGCAGTTGACCACACTTTTTTTCCCCCTGAGACTGGTTTAATTTAAAATACTTGGTGAAATACAGTAAAGGTCACTGTTTAGGCATTTTCTGTTGATTGCACAATCTGTTTATGGGGTGGTTAAATGTCTCCCAGTTGTATGCCTGCATTCTCACCCGGTCAATGTACACCTCTGGTAGAGACTACCATGGTCCTGTCATGGTCCAGAGCAGTGATGTGCAACTAACTTTGAAGTGAGTTCAGACAAAGTGGCTGAAACAAGTTGCAGGGCATCAGATGCCAAAATAAATGAAAATAAGGTGACAGTATTTTATAGAAAAAGACTTGGCAGTTTTGTATGATAAAAAATAGCTTTGTAAATTTAATGTCATCCAGTTGGGGTTCAGATCCGCTGTAACTGTAGAGTTTAGGCTTAAAGTGTAAGTTAGGCTTTACAAAAAAAGGCACATTATGCTTTCCTATATGGGTATAGCAGCACAGTGAACCTACATACCAGCTTGAGGCTTCCTTTCTGTTTTGAATTATGTAGTTCTAACCACATTTAAAAGCATCTTCTTGAAATCCTGTACAGCCAGTGGTGGCTGCACCCAGAATTATTGAAGGGACATTGCAGCTGTTGAGACTAGCAACACGAGAAGAATAGAGGTCCTGTTCTTCTGGGGCACACGTGCAGTGTGTACTCCCTCCTGTTGCTGCTAGGCAACAGGAGAGATTACACACTGCACATGTGCAGCCGGTTGGAACTGAACACACTCTCCCATGGCACTAGGGGCGCTGGTAAACAGCTGCTCCATCCCTACAATAATTCAGGATGGAGCCATTGTAAAATTGTGGCTCAACTGCCTATTTTAGCAGCCCCTGGTTACAAGCGTGGAAGAGCCCTTAAGGTGTTACTAAACCCAGGACCCTGCATTCACTTCATCTGGTCTCCTACAGTACACAGAACATGGAAATGCAATAGTTTTAGTAAATATAAACTGCTAAATACCCTTTCTCATCAGCAGTTAGAACAGTCTTGTGGCTTCTATCTGTGTCCAGCAAAACACTGGTTAAATCTAGGAGGAGTTTTCATTGTCCCCTGATTACCATATGAGGCGACAGGACCCCTGACCCTCTATCTGGACAATGCTGATTGGCTCTGTGCTGACCACATGCACTCTCCCAAAGAAAAAAAAAAAAAAAAAAAACCTCTCTAGCAATACACATCAAACTGAGCATTTGCAGTTTGCCCCCAAGGCTCTGTTTGGGGACGGGTTTGGGGGACTGTAGAAGGGAAGAATCAGAGAAGACAGGATCAAACAGCCTTTTTACACAATGTGGAGGATTAACCCCTTAGGTTCCACAGTGAGTTTAACAAGCATGCTTTACTTCATATACAGACTGATTTTACGGTTGTGGGTTTAGTAACACTTTAAGTAACCTGGGAAAAAAGGCTCTTATTTACCCCTTATTAACCCTTAGTTTATCATAAGTCCTGTTTCCTCTTTCACCTTCACACTTCAATTATTATTTTCCTGAGTTTGTATTTATTTCTATTTTATTAACCAGTAATATTTAGGCTCCGTTCACATCTAGGCGTTTTGGGGCGTTTTTGGGGCGTTTTTCTGCTCTAGGATCAGCTCTCAAAACGCCCAACAAGACAAATCCTATTCATTTCAATGGCCCCTGTTCACATCTGAGCGTTTTGACGCTGTATACAAAACGCCCAACGCTCAAAAAAGTACATGAGCTTCTTTTTTTGCAGATTACAGGCGTTTTCCATTGATCTCTATTCAATCTAATAACGCCTGCACAAAAATCGCGGTTAAAATCGCGGTAAAATCGCGGTAAAAAACGCCGCAAAAATCGCGGTAAAATCGCGGTAAAAAACGCGCGAAAAACGCTACGCTCAGGTGTGAATGTAGCCTTAACCTATTCATTTTTATTTATTTTTTCGTAATTATGTCTACAAAAAAAAAAAAAAAATGCAACGCTTTGTACCAGAATGATAAAATTTATCTTGTTAATGTCATTTTAAACCTAGCAAAATATACCTTTTTATCAAAAGCAACACTATATTTTTTTCCCATGACAAGAAGATAACAAAAAATTCCTTGTTTGTCTTTAAACAATATATGTATTACTTAATTATCTTAGTGATTAAAAACCATCACCATTTGTGTATAGATAGGAGGAATATGAAATGTTGGTTTTACAAACGCTTTACAGCAGGATTAGACACAAAAACAAAAATGTATCAAATTGCAGCTTACTAATTCTTAGATTTGGTGGTTGCATTGGTTAAAATTTTTTGCTTTTTTCCCTTTTTTTTAACCTGGTCATCCTATCAGAAAGTAAGTCTATTGATTTTTCTATTTTTACCAGACCAGGCTGTCTACACAAAGTAGCACTGAGGACTAAAACAAACCACTGATGGGTGCTTACAATGGTCCCTTCCCATACTGACCATGCTGCTGGCCAAAGGTACCCCTGTTCTCCTTCATCCATGGTGGCGGTACTCTTAATACTGGTGATTTGTTACTGGCCTGATCACCAGGTGAAAACAGAGGTTTAAAAAAAAAATAAAAACTATTGCAGCCATCACCTCTGATTAGTAAGCTGCAATATAATGTTTTTGGTTAATACTGCTTTAAATGATGCTGGCCGTCAGACAGAGGATGTTTTAAAGTGTCACTAACAGCATTGTTTTTTTTCTTAAGTTTTGGATAGAGTGCAAAGGGATTAGAACTCTTTATCATTTTTTTTTAGCTGTCTGTGCCCCTGGGATATTCACCCTCTCAATTTGTCCTGATTACGGTTCTTATCAAAAGTGAAAGTAAAAGAAAATTCTAAATTTTGGATAGGCGTCAGTTTAGGAATAGAGGGGAAATCTTCCAATGGGAACACTAGTTCTGGTGACACCCTGGGATTTCCTCTTAGTTTCGGTTTTGGCTACGGGACATAAAGTGAAGGAAAGCCTTCACAGTGGGACATAATGGGAGTTTCCAAATGCCAGGAGTTGGAGGCAGGCATTCGGGTCATGTAACTGCTGTGATTTGCTTTCACAGTGGTCACTTGATTGGAAAAGCTCCTGATCGCAAGTATTTTCATCCATGTTTTTACTATGCACACGGCTGTACACTACCCTTTTTGAAGTACTGAATGAATATACATCTCCATGTCAAATACCCCTGAAGAAATGTGTTCAAACCAGAAATGCATCGGGTAGACTGAGGACAGCATAAATTACTGTATATTTATCAACAGTATGGTTGTACAGTGAATCATGTACTTTTAATGTCTTTGCACAATACTTCTTTTAAATGTAATTTCTTTTAACATTTATTAAATAAAATGTTTCTCTTTTATTCATCGACTGACACCGCGCTCTATAGATCTTAGATACTCTTTTTTATATTGCCTCCTCCAGGAGTAGGACTAGGCAGAACAAATAACACCTGGCTAGGCCCATGGGCTGTCCTCAGCTGGTATACAACCCCCCTCCCTGTCTGCTCTAGGTATTCAGTTTTAATCTGTCTAGTCAGGAGTAGGGACCTAGGCTCCAGGGTGGGATCTCTTGGTCCTAGCAATTTTTTCTCCTTCCTTGCATCTTGTTTTTTTTTTTTCCCTTGGCAGATCTACAATCAACTGCTGGGCTGGGGGATGGGCTGGATAATCTAGATCCAGTTGTCCTCCCAGTCCAGCCAGCCAGCACGTGCAGACTGCAGCTATGCACTAGGTCGGCCACAACATAGCCTCACGGATAGACGCTGGCCCACAAGTTAAACATCTCGCAGGGTCGCATACGCCTGGGCCTGAGTCGTAGCGGTCTCTTGGCTGTTACTTGCACCATGGAAGGGTAGATACAGTCCCCCCTCTCCTTTTGGCAATGGACGTGGGTAACCTCCAGGAACGGTTGGACCTGCCTGCAGGTTCCCTTCTCCCATCCTAAAGTTCCTCCCTTCCCCCCTTTCCGAACCTGGAGTCTGGTGTTGGGTCTCACCTCCTAACCTACTAACCCGCACTCCCAACTTCTTGTATAATTGAAAATAATAGTGAGTTTCCAATAGAAATGCTGGTAAGCCAAGCAAAGACTGACATTGAGCACACTAAATGATGTGTTGATCCACCTGCAGAGACACAGCTTGTAACAATCAGCACAGCACGGACCATTGATAAATGAAATGAGGTTGAATAGACTCATATAGGTGTGTGTATGGTCCGACCTGTAGCATTGGGGTGGTCTCCAATATTGGGTAGTCCTATCCCTTTTCTCAGCTTAGAGTCGATTTGACCATACACACAGCCACCTTACGTCTGCAATAACAGCACTACTCACAGTCTTCGGTCCGATCAGATGGTTATCTGCTGCACTGTGATCCAATGCTAGTTTTTTTGTGAAGATATATTGAAGAGAGTTGGTTCTCCTTGCAATGTCAAGCTGAGGGGTCATGTAATATGATGACAGTAATTGTATCCGCTCCCGCTGAAAGCTGGTCAGTCTCAAATAGTCCCAGCTGGTACATACATTGGGTATACCAAGGTATGATTCGTGCGGCAAGTTGGGAAGGACGGAGCTCTTCCCTGGAACATCCCTGTGTCTACATGTTTCGTTCCACCCACAGGAAAACATTGTGGTTTTAAGGTGGGGTGCTGGTCTGTCAGGGTACAAAGATATTTTATATATACTTTTTACATTGTGGATTTTCGTGCAGGCTCTGGTAGGAAGGAGGGGGTTCTGTGGGTAGTCGGAACGCCAGCTACCACGGGAGTGATTTCTTTTAGGTGTGGGATGCCACACAGGGCTATTTTTAGTTAGTTAGGGGTTTATTTTTAAGTGGAGTATGGGGGAGGGCTCTTTGAGGGATCTCTAGTATCTGATGCTGCTGTTATATTTGCCACATTGGCTAATAAATAAAACGTTTTAAGCGGTAACCATAGGGTGTGTTCATCATCTTTTCTGTTTCAAGCGGATTGATGTTTGCTGCTTGATTATACACCCCCCCCATGTCACTTTAGGGGCAGGTACTCTTCTTTTTTTTGGGGGGGGGGAAGGGGTAGACAGTGCAGAACTCCCAGATTATTTATTTTCTATTTTTTACTTTTTGTTTTGATAAATTGATGCAGCAGAGACCCCCGGGGTCTCCCCCATCATCTCCTCTGTAAGGGTCCTGGGATGGTGTGTGTGTGCTGCCCCATTAGTCTTGAGGAGTCCCAGTGTAGGATGCACCTTTGGTGCATGCCCTACCTGGTTGCAGTGTCCTATTGCCAAAGTAGCACAGCCTATAGCTAACATGTAACATTTGCTCTGCTTCATAATGCCCTACCTGGTTGCAGTGTGAGTGTAGTGCAGGGGGTCCCAGTGTAGAGTACGCAGCAGAGTCTCCTCCGGGGGGGGTTCCCTTGCAAAGGGCACAGGGAAGATTCTGTCAGCATGCTTTGTGTCTGTAGCTGCCGGCAGCCATGTTGGAGAAGTCTGATGATGTCATGGCTGGCATTTTTCCTCGGTTTTGCTGATCTCAGGCCAGGGGCCATTTTCGTGTAGCCCGATGTCACAGCGGCCATTTTACCTTAGTCGGGAAGATGCTGGAGATGACCAAAGCCTTATGGGGATGCTGAAGCTCTTCTTCCTCCTCCTTCCCCTCCTTCTGTGCCCAAGACATATAAAAAGGGATGGCGTCCATGGTGTTGCTGGGTCAGAATTGTCGGCATTCCTTTGGTCGGTAGAGTGAGTATTTGGGGGTCCCTGTTATCACTCTGCTGATAGGTACCCTGAGCCTTGAGGGGATCCCTTAGTGGTGCCAAAAGTTAATTTTTTTTTACTGCAAGGTCTTCCTTGCTTATGGAGCCTCAGGGTCACATCTTCCCCACTGACCCCCTCCATGGAGGTAGCAGGTCCCTCAGAACCCCAGCTTCCAATGTTTTTACACTGAGGGCAGTCCTTAGGGTCCCGGGTAGAAGTCCTGTGTGGGCACAGAGCCAGGAAGAAGAGTCCCCCGCTCAGTCTGTCTCCTCTGATTCTGAGCCTTCCCCAAATGTTGTGCTGTACGTTACCCTTTTGGGGAGTCACTTTTAAAAAAGTGGACTAGTTCACCAGTGGTGGACCCTCCTGTTTTCCAGGTTGAATAAGGCAACCATGATCCTAGTAAAGGAATCCCTGTCCTTCAAGGACCCGGCTGCCAGGAAAGCGGAGGCTATGGCATGCTGCATGTTTACTATGGCTGGTTCGGCATTGCGGCCAGTCTTTGCCTCAGCCCTGGTGTCTCGGACCCTAACTGAATGGGCCAAGCTTTTGTGCCAGGGTCTGGGGAGTGAGCAGGTCCTCGCTGCTTTTGTTGATTTAGCGGACCAGTTGGTGCATGGGCTGCAGTTTATTTGTGATGCAGCTTTGGATACAGCTCCTGTGCAGTCCAAAGTTTGTTTCAGCAGTGGTGATTAGGTGCGTTCTGTGGCTTAAGAATTTGCCTGCAGACCAAGCCTCTCATTAATCTGCCCTTTTAAGGCAATTGCCTGTTTGCGGCTACCCTGGATGACTTCATTGAAGGTATCACAGGGGAAGAGTACCTTCCTGCCATAATCACAGAAAGGGAAGGAACCTCGTCGCAGACAGGGGCCCTCCTTCTCAGCTCATAGAAAACTCTTTTGTGCTTCTGGGACTGAGAATATGGTGAATAGATTATTCAAATATTCCCCGGGAGGTTCCAAGCAACCCTGGTCTGGTAAGCTTAACGCAAACTTCTCCGGACCCGCAGCCAAGACCCCTTTAGCATGAAGGTCTGCTCTCACCCATTATTGGTTTGGGGGGGGGGGGGAGATCTTTGCTGGTGTCCGGCCACATGGACCTCTTTTGTGAGCATCAAGGAGGTCTGCAAAATGTTTCTTTTGGGGGTACCCAGAAAAGGGGGACAACATTTTGTTCTTTTCAGGCTTGTTTGAGTCTGGAGTCTCCTTGTGCGGATTTAATTCCTGCAAATTTTGAGGTGATGTCTGAACTACCGAAGGTTCCCCCTATCCCTGTCCAGGGAATTGATTTTACCTAGGTCTGATTCTAATTCTAAACAGGGTGGTCCTTCCTCTGGACAAACTTCAGGAACCACAGGCTATGAGTCACCGGCTGCTGTCACACAGCCAGTTCTCTCTCCCGATTTGTATTCAGGGTCTGGTGGTACCCACCTTCAAGATAGTTCTGTTGGCACAGACCTGCATGCAGATCCTTAAGCAGGTTCGGCTCCACAGGAGGATACCGGAGTTTGTGGTGAGGTTAGGGGTTCCTCTGGCAGATGCCACAGGCGTCCCAAGGGCCACAGTAAGACCAGTATCCTCTTTGGTTTAGGCTTCTTCTGCAGTTCCTGCGAGGAATCAAAAGTGAGGATCTTCCAATCATTCTGGTGGCTGAAAATGCCCCTTGGGGGCTTCTTCTCAGAGAAGATCAGTTGTCCTAAGGGCTTAACAACCATCCTGCTTTACAGTCGCTGGTTTAAATGGCTTTGCGATTGAAAGCCAGGTACTAAACGATAGAGGTTTGTCTGGATCAGTGATCCCGACTATGGAAAAGACCAGGAAGTCCTCTTTTTCTTGGTCTCAGTCGATTGGCACTCATCCTCGATCCGTTTCTGTGGCTTGGATCTTAGCCTTTCTCCAATGAGCGTTGAGCAGAAGTTGGCCTTGAGTACCATCAAGGGCCAGGTGTCTGCCTTGGCAATCTTCTTTCAACGAACCCTAGCAGAACCTGATGTGTCTATCGATGAACAAAAGAGAAAATGGGATTTCATTTCAATGGTTCAATGGAGACAGCGCCCACCCCTCTAAGGAGTTCTGATACTTCTAATTCTGCTTGGTACTAAACTGATTACCTAGAGCAGGGAGGGGGGTTAGATACCAGTAGAGGACGGCTCATGGACATTGACAGATTTTTTTGTTCTGCCTAGTCATACTCCTGAAAGAGACAATATAACCCAGTAGTTATGGTCTATGGAGCGCTGTATTCGTCAATGTACTCCAGAGATATGGATTTTACAGGAAGTACAAAAATGCCATTTTTATGAATGATTTTTGGTGATTTGGTTGCCTAAAAAGTCCTGTCTCCAAGTGGGGGATATTTTTGCTTTTTTTTAAAGTGTATGTATAGCCCAACTTTTTTCTTAAGACAGTGGTTACCAACCGCTGTCTTGTTCGAAATTGGATATGTTTACCTTCTCCATTTGTGCTGCTGAATTTTGTCAATACGACATAAAGTAATGGGAAGTCTAAAGTTTTAGAGTGGTCACCACAGTTGAAAGTATGGGGCAATCTTCCAGTGGGGACATCTGTTAAGGTGACCACTATCAAATGGTAATCCCCCCCCCCTCCAATTTTTGCAGCTGCAGGCATCATTCAGATATATATATATATTTTTTTTTAACTGGCGATTCCCTTCACTGTAAAAACAATCATAGCGGCTGTTCAGCCACTTGATCGTTCGTTCTTACTGGTAGCGGGAGGGGACATCACCCCTCGCCCTCCGGTGCGCCGAAGGAATCCGCCGGCGGCAGAAGTACACCATAGAGACTGCCGAGGACCAGATGGTCCCCCACAGCCTGACTCTCGGAGGCCTTGGCAGTTGCAATACTGCCGTGATCTCAGCTCTATAGCCGAGATGGTGTTGTGTTTTTTTTATTTTTATTTTAGGTTTTCCAGCCTGTAGGAGAGATCTGAGGTCTTATTGACCCCAGATCTCTCCATAAGGAGGTCCTTTCATGCACTAGTCCTATTGCAAGGGATGTTTACATTCCTTGTAATAGGAATAAAAGTGATCAAAATAGAAAAAAAATAAAGGGAAAGTGTAAAAAAAAAAAATAAACATAAAAAAAATGTAAAGTGCCCCTTTTTCCACGTGCTCGCACGCAGAAGCGAACGCATTCGTATGTTGCGGCCACATATGTGATCGGTGTTCAGTCCATACATGTGAGGTGTTGCTGCGAACGTTGGAGCAAGAGCAACCATTCTAGCCCAAGATCTCCTCTGTAACTGTCTAAACTGGTAACCTGTAAAAAATTTTAAAGTGTGGCCTATGGAGATTTTTAAGTACTGAAGTTTGGGATCATTCCACGAGTGTGCGCAATTTTAAGCATGACCTGTTGTATCTTATTTACTCAGCGTAACATCATCTTTCACATTATATGAAAATTGGGCTAACTTTAGTGTTTTTTTTTTTTTTTTTAATTCATAAACTTTTTTCCCAAAAAAAGTTTGAAAAATTTCTCCGCAAATACTGTGTGACCTAAAAAGTTGCAATGACTGCCATTTTATTCCCTAGGGTCTCTGCTAAAAAAAAAATAAAATATGTTTCGGGGTTCTGAGTAATTTTCTAGCAAAAAAATTATATTTTTACATGTAGGAGTGCAGTGCCAGAATGGCCCGGTATGGAAGTGTTTAAAAAAAAAAAAAAAAGGGTTTCTTTGAATCCATATAGGCATCTTTTGCTTGAAAATGTTTTTATTTTAACCCAGAAACTAACAAACATGTTTGTTTCTCAGACACCATACTAATCCAGTGGGAACTGAATGGAGGTGGAAAATGGACCAACCTGAGATGATAATAGAACAAGCCATTGAGAATCACCAAAATATGATTAAACAGTTTAAAGGTAGGTGGTCTTGCAGAATGTTTTAAGCAAGTCTATGCCCAGATGTTAACTTTTTTGATAGCCTTATATGCGATTTGCCTTTTTTTGGAGACATTGTTGCTCTAAACTCCCTTATGTGCCAGTTGTGACCAAAAGTTTAGGTATTTATTGCATAATCTTCTCAAAGACCAGACAGCCTGTAGAGAGAGCATAAAGCAGCCATTTCTCCAGGAAAAGTCAATATTTGCAATTTTTTTATTACGGTTTTATTCACCCCTGCAAAAATTTACTTTGGTTTAAGTAAAAGTCCTCTTTAAAACACTCCTTTTTATGCCACTTATTTTATTACTATTGTTTTTCACTCACTCTGCTTAATGGCTCAGAATGGCTCTTTTCATATATGTGATCAGATTTTTGACATACACAAACATTTTATTTTTTGTTTACTTTTTTGCCTTTTGAAAAGCAGAACATTCCACAGAAGGAAAGCCTATTTTGATGTCCTATTGCCAAAGTAGCACAGCCTATAGCTAACGTGTAACATTTGCTCTGCTTCATAATGGACAAGCATTAGAGCTGAAGTGGTTACATTTAAATAAGACTTTATATAAACATCATTGCAAAGTTTCAGTGGGTTAGATTAGACCATTTCTCATACATTACCTCCCTGAATCACAAACATTGATTAAATAGAATATCCCATTACAGTACTTTAAAGCTGTGTAAACATCAATACTAGATATGAATAAGAATGTATCTTATAGCACTGATTACATTGTTTGAAGCCTGAAAGTTGCTGTAAATGATGTGGAACACTGATTTATATGGCATGTATTTCAGTTCATTTATGCTTGAGAAATGACTTTTTTTTTTTTTTTTCCAGCTGTTTTTTTTTTTTTTTTTAATTGTAAAAGCCCCCCCCCCCCCCCACTGTAATGTCGATTTTGAGGTTGCTGGTTTTAATACCAAGATGAAGTTCAAAGTGTAGTTATCAGTTTGTGGGTTATGCTTCTCTATAGGTTTAGAGACTTCCACAAAAACAATTTCTTCTTTGTTTGGAACCTAATGTAAGATTAATTAAACACCTGTAGTCTCTTCCACATATTAATGTATTGATCAGTATCTGTGGAATAGTTGAATAACTAATGCAATTGATAACATGGCATTAATAAAAATTGGTACTCGTTTTTCGTATACATTTTAAACATTACCTATAGTTCTTCCACTAAAGATCTTTTGTGTGATCCGATCTGCTTTTCTGAGTAGTAATTGGGCTAACTCTAGACTACGGTAAAGGTATGTTGTGCTTTTTAGGAGGAAACAAGAAGAGGGACTGGGCTTACCAAATTTAGCTCTGTATGCTAGAGCAGCCATTTAACAATGGGTCCAGATCAAATCTGTGTTTAAATCCTATCCAGTTTATATCTTTGCCTTTTTGATATCTCTCTATCAGCACGACCTTCTTTCTCTTTTTTGTGTTGTGCTGCTTTTTTTGAAGACCTGGGACTACCTTATTAGATCGGTAGCATTTTTATCACATATAGATCCAGAGACCCCAATCTTGGGCAACCCAGGCTTCCCACCTGGAGTATCCAGACATGGCTTTCTTAAAAGGACCCCTTCTACTTCATTAAGTATAGATGCTCTTGCTATAGAGAATGTAAAACCATTTGGGACACTGGTAGAGGAGGATAATTATGGTATTCAGGGGAATTGGCTGCATATTTTTATTTATTTATTTTTATATTTATTAGATTTTATATTTTTGTTTTAGCTCAGTTTTGCAAGACCCTTCTAAAGAAGGGCCCATTTCATAGACAACTTACTCCTTTTGAGCAAGTATGTGGAAGAGTACAAGGGCCGACACGCTCTATTTTTATGATCTATGCAATTCTGCTATCACTTGTAATCCCGAATTTACCATTCTACGTAGCAGAATGAGAAAAGGTATTCCAGTGTACAATTCCCTGAAATTAGGTTAATAAGGCCTTTATTTTGACTCGTATGTCCATTGCAAGTAGGATACAAGAGTAGAATTTTAACTTGTCTAGATATTATCCAGTAAGATCTTTCCCCAACGATCTGATTTATGCTGCAGGTGCCAAAACCACCCAGGCACCTTGTTATAGCTATGGTGGTTATTAACAAAGATTGCAACTCTGTGAAGGAGTTTTTCTGTTCTACTAAATTTAGCGAGCTGTGTGAACTAAGAGCTTAATCAAGGGATTGAAGTGGACGAGAAGAGGTGGGGTTGTGACTGACTGTGTGGCGGAAATGTATGCCTAGATATATGCACATGGGAGCATTTTCTGTATACATAGGTGAGTGTAGCAGTGTGTGTGTGAGAGAGAGATATAAACATCTGTTTTTGTGGGGGGGGGGGGGGGTTTCCCTCTTCCTTTCTTTTGGAAGTGAATGCTTTGGAATGAAGGCAGCCAAATAGGTACTCTGGATAATGGAAATATGAAGTTGATGATTAAGGGCTGGCAAAGTTGTCAAAGGTTTTTGAAATATAGCTGCAGATGTGTGAAACCTAAATATGCTTTTTTTATAATGGTGAGAAGACCAAGTAAATATTTTAAGTAATATTTTTGTAAATTTATGTATGAAAATTAAATACAAATTTTAATCTGCAGGGAAAGAAAATTCCTCCTAATTTGCAGTTTTATTTTTGTATGCTAGGTAATTACTGCAGGACTTGGCAGTATGGAGAATAATGTTGAACTAGTGCTGACAGCAGATGCTTGTCAAGTTGATATTTGTTAGGAGGTACAACTAGTATTTTTGTGTTGTATAGTTTTTGACATAAAATGACTTTTTGCATGTTATTTAGGCTACATTTGCACAGGCGACTATGCCTGGTGCAAATGACAGTGACTGGAATCTTCTGGATGCACCCTGTGTGTGCAAAGAGCCACAGATAGCTGCAGCCGCTGACCTGTCATTGAAGCATACAGGGCTTGGTGGCCACAGCTAGCCACTGACTGGTGGCAAAGCTCAGGAATCAGCAGATCCCTCAAGTAGAGTATAGATGCAAGAAAACAAGTAAACACTAAAAAATATATAAATAAATAAAAAGTATTAGATGAACAGCAGGTGTGTTTGAAGTTAGACTAAAAAAAATGTTTACCCTTGTAAGATTATGTATTATTCACTCATCCCATATAGCAGTAGCTTTGTTGCCCAATGGTGTGGATAATTCACTACAAATCAAAGCAGAATTTGTGTCTTACTTTTCATTTAAAAAAAAAAAAAAAAATTTACTGTGTTGGAAGGAACATTCAAAAATGTAAATCGTGCCTAAGCAGTAGTCTGAAAAATGTACTATTTGGTTTTGAATTCCTCCTGTAGTATAGCGGTGCACTTCCTACTATCGAAGGGTGCCTAGACACTTCTGTGCCTACAGACTCACAGCTACATTTCATCTGAAAAGCATTCACAGCGCTTCACTTTTTCCTTGTTTTTGTTATGTTAAAGCCTTTTTCCAAAATGGATTAAATAAATTTTCCTAAAAACTCTACAAACACCCCGTAATTCAGTCTTTGCCATGACTCAAAATTCAGCTCGGGTGCATCCTGGTTTTCCACTGATCATTCTTGATATGTTTCTACAATTTGATTGGAGTCCACCTGTGGTAAATTCAGTTTATTGGACATGATTTGGAAAGGCACATGTCTTTATAAGGTCCCACAGTAACCGTGCATGTCAGAGCACAAACCAAGCCATGAAGTTCAAGGATTTGTCCGTAGAACTCTAAGACAGGATTGTATCAAGGCACAGATCTGGGGAATGGTACAGAAAAAATTCTGAAGCGTTTAAGATCCCAATGAGCACAGTGGCCTCCATCACCCGTAAATTGAAAACGTTTACAATCACCAGGACTCTTCCAAGAGCAGGTCACATTTCTCTGTGGGGAGAGGAGAACCTTCCAGAAGAGTAACCATCTCTGCAGCACTCCACCAATCAGGCCTGTATGGTAGAGTGGCCAGATGGAAGCCACTCCTCAATAAAAGGCACATGACCGCCCACCTGGAGTTTGCCGAAAGGCACCTGAAGGACTCTGACCATGAAAAACAAAATTCTCTGGTCTGATGAAACAGATTGAACTCTTGGGCCTGAATGGCAAGAGTCATGTCTGGAGGAAACCAGGCTCTGCTCATCAGCTGGCCAATACCATCTCTACAGTAAAGCATGGTGGTGGCAGCATCATGCTGTGGGGATGTTTTTCAGGGGCAGGAACTGGGAGACTAGTCAGGATTGAGGGAAAGATGAATGCAGAAATGTGCAGAGACACCCTTGATAAAAACCTGTTCTTAGAGTGCTGTGGACCTAAGCACACAGCCAAGATAACAAAAGAGTGGCTACGGAACAACTCTGTGAATGTCCTTGAGTGGCCCAGACCTAAACCCAATTTGAACATCTCTGGAGAGATTTGAAAATGGCCCAAAAATAGGCGTATCAAGCTTGTCGCAGCATACTCAAAAATACTTTAGGCTGTAATTGGGGATAAAGGTGTTTCACCAAAGTATTGGCAAAGGCTGTGAATACTTATGTATATATATGATTTTTTTTTTTTTTTTTCCTTTTTATAAATGTGCAAAGATTTCAAAACCAACTTCATGTTGTCATTATGGGGTATTGTTTGTAGAATTTTGTGGAAAATGAATTTAATCCAGTTTGGAAAAAGGCTGTGACATAAAATGGGGAAAAAGTCAAGCGCTGTGAATACTTTCCGGATGTACTGTATAAATCTGCAGTATGAAATTGAAAGATGGGCATACATGGGTCAGTTTTTTTTTTATGATTATTCAATCAGCCAGCAAGCTGAAAGAAAAAACTAAATGGATTCCTTTATCCACACAACAAGGTGGTTACAGGAATTCTCCCCGCTGTTAATGTATTTTGACGGTAGGACTTGTCCGCTGTCAGAATACTCTGATCAGTGCTGCAGCCGATTGGCTATTGCGCTGAAAAAACAACAAAAAAATTTTCAACAAGCCCTTTTGTGACAACTCGAACATTAGATCATTAGACGCTCGGCCGTTATCACAAGGAGCAGGAGTGGACATTTCCCCCCCCCCCCCTCCCCGTCCCCTCCTGCTGCCTTCCGCGGTTTTGCCTGGGTTTCCTGTCCCACTGGGAGTCTCGAGCGACCAGCTGTCATGTCCGCTGGCTGGTCAGAGTCCTAAGCCAAGTCGGATTTGGCTTTGATTGGGCTTCCGATGAAGTAACCCAGAAGCGACGTCACGTCGTCACTTTCATTTTACTCGGCTGCCAACGGCAACAATTAAAAAAATAAAAGGCCATATTCAAAAATGCAGATTTTGGCATTTTGGATACTTTTAAGTGCAAATGAGGGATTTGGGGTTTTAGACCCCAGATCACTCCATAAAGAATACCTGTCACTGCCTATTACTGTCACAAGGGATGTTTACATTCCTTGTGACAGCAATAAAAGTGATCAGATTTTTATTTTATTTTCTTAAAAAAAACAATGAAAAAATAAAATGGGGAAAAAAAAATTTAAATTAAAGCTGTCTACAAGATTTAGGAGTGTCTTTGGGGATGTTTGACCATTCTTCCAGAAGCGCATTTGTGAGGTCAGGTACTGATGTTGGGCAAGAAGGCCTGGCTTGCAGTCTCCACTCGAATTTATCCCATAGGTGTTCTATTGGGTTGAGGTCAGGACTCTGTGTAGGCCAGTCAAGTTCCTCCACTTCAAACTTTCTCATCCATGTCTTTATGGACCTTGCTTTGTACACTGGTCCAAATTTGATGAAGGAGGGAATAAGGTGTGTCATTGTTTTTCAGGGCCCCTTCGTTCCAGTGAAGGGAACTCTTAAGGCGTCAGCATACCAAGACATTTTTGTCAATTTCATGCTCCCAAATTTGTGGGAACAGTTTGGGGATGGCCCCTTCCTTTTCCAACATCACTGCGCACCAGTGCACAAAGCAAGGTCCATAAAGAAAAGGTTGCGCGCGTTTGGGGTGGAGGAATTTGACCGGCCTGCAGAGTCCTGACCTCAACCCAATAGAACACCTTTGGGGTGAATTAGAGTGGAGACTGCAAGCCAGGCCTTCACGTCCACATCAGTGCCTGACCTCAGGAAGGCGCTTCTGGAAAAATAGTCAAACATTCCCTTAGACACACTCTTAAAGCTTGTGGACAGCCTTCCCAGAAGAGTTGAAGCTGTTGTAGCTGCAAAGGGTGGGCCAACGCAATATTTAACGCTACGGACTAAGACTGGGATGCCATTAAAGTTCATGTGCATGTAAAGGCAGGAATACTTTTTGACTATATAGTGTATATAATCTATAGAAAAGTAATGATGTTGTCCATTGCCCCTTTACATTTTTGAATTTTAAAAGTTCTATTCATTTGTTGATGGATATTTTGTCTTTCCCTATAAAGGATCAGAAACTACTTGATCCCAAGAGTTGCACCCTTAGGGCCTATTCACAGTATTGCATTGTGTGACGTGTTCTCAGTGCCAATAATCCTGAATGGCATTCCAAAACTTCATAGATGGCCATTGCAGTCTGCTGCTAGAAATGGTGCATGCACCTTTTTTGGTACCTTAGCCAGCCCTTTCAAATTAATGGGCTGCCCTAATGGAACACAGGTTAACATGTGTCAATGCACTGCAGTGGTCTGATCCTTTATTGAAAGTTTCAACAACCAGTGCTCTATTAGAAAACAAAACATTTTTAGGAAAACTGGATGATAGGGCCCCTTTTTGTGCAGTTTTTTTATAGGAGTCTGTCCCAGGCTTATTTACAAAGTCCTAAATTAGTGTCAGGTCAAGCATTATTAAAAAACAGTTAATGCAAAGTAATTAACCTGTTACCCATTAGGCTACGTTCACATGTTGGCGTAGCGGATCGCGGGCAGAATCACCGCGATTCTGCCCGCCATTCGGAAAACATTGCAAATCGCGGGACGCCTGTGCGTTGCCGTTTGATTTGCAATGGCACCCCAAACGCTGTGCGATGTTGCCGCGATTTCCACCTGCTGAATCGCAGTAACATCGCGCAAACAAAATCGCGGGTCGCATGACGCCCAAAAAAGGTACAAGAGCTTCTTTGGGGTGTCATGCGACTCGCAATTTTGTTTGCGCAATGTTACTGCGATTCGGCAGGCGTACATCGCGTCAACATCGCACAGCGTTTGGGGTGCCATTGCAAATCAACGGCAACGCACAGGCGTCCCACGATTTGCAATTATTTCCGGATCGCAGGCAGAATCGCGGTGATTCTGCCCGCGATCCGCTACGCCAACATGTGAACGTAGCCTTAGTTTGTTTTCCAGGCTGTACTTCGGAAAGGATATTGGAAATGGCTCAATTCAGCATTGTTTACTGTACAGTTCAGTAATAACAAAATAACGGAGTATTGTACAGAGACATTTGCTTTCTTGTGCACAATAGATTTGTCTTTTGTTTGTCTTATTAGCCGTTTTTTATTAATGATGACTAAGACATGGTGATCTCAGGACTACCAAAACTTGAGACTGAATACCTGAGATTTTAAAATATATATTTTATTAGCTTTGTAGTTGATCAGTTTGAGATCAATCGGTTTGTGATATTGAGCTGAAGAACTAAATTTCACACACAGCTTGGTCCGCATGCATTCGATAAGTCCTAACATAGGAGTCTCATCGGAGCTTCTGATGACAGTACAAAGCCATGAATCTGCAGTACTCTGACTCCACATAGATAACGAATGTAACTGTTCTGGGATCTGCTTTTCTCTAGCTTGTAAAATAGGATTAACTGCTTCCTGTGGGGCTCTGCCGGCCCGTTAGAGGTATTAATAATTGTCAGGAAGACCCACATTAGTGTAACAGATGAGCAGGGATTTATTGACTGGATGCTCAGAGTTGGTTGCAGAGCACTATATCATTGATTGAACTTTGCTTGTAATTTTTCTTTAGCTTGTTCTTTATTCCCACTTCAATTCACACAATAATGCCGACATTGGAATGTGAGGGTATTGACTGAAATATAAGGTGATGGTCCTGCCTGTTGTATGCAGCATGTTAGCAGACTTCTTTTTCCTTACCAGAAAGTTCTTGATATTTTGTTATATAGGTGCAATTTGTGCTCATTTTTGAAAACCTGTACCAGTGTAGCAAATGACACTTATGACTTATGCCAGTATACAGTGTTTTGCTTTGACAGGTAAGGGTCACCTGATAATAAATGTGCATTGTGCCCAGAGTCAAAACCTGTGATTATCGGGCCCTTTTAAAATCCAGGGTTATTCTTGTAGGGGCAGACTTGGTGGGCAAACCAGTAAATTAATATGTTTGTTTCTCTGCTATGGCTAAATCCCATCAAAATGCTTCAGATGGATGCAATAATTAATGGGTCCAAGAGCTTATGCAACTTGTTAACCACACAATCTAACTTCCAGTGTAACAATATCCTGGGCAGGATGCTGCTATACGAACTTTTCATGTCTGCAACAACCTTCTCCCCACTTATGAAATTCAATCATGACAAGCACCTGCCTACATGATGGCTTCTTCAGCAAACATGAAAGGTTACATAAAATGCAGCCTTATTGTGTCTGGTTTTATATTTAGGTTAAGCTTTTAAAGATACCTACACATGTTGTTTTTTTTTTTTTTTTTTTCTTTTTGTTTTAAGCTTTTTTTTTTAGTTTATACCCATCAGGATACATCTCTATATGTAGAATTTTACCTATGGCTTTACTACAGGTGCAATAAAGGGTTAACAATAAGGGAAGCAAGAGTGTAAAAGCACATCAGTATAATTTTTTTTTTTTTTTACCTTGGGCAACTTCACTTTTAGGCTACCTCCCTCCATGTAAACCACATAACAAAATACTTGACTTTTAGGTTCTTCACTGTATGGCTCTGCTCAGCACTGCCAATCCTTTGCATGGAAAAAAGTTTTGGCTGGGTAAACCCCCCTACTGTCCAATTATGCCATTGCCTCATTCATTTATATGGCTGGTTCATATTCTTTGCTGATACAACCTTCTAGGAAAGTCTTGATGTATATGCACAACTGAGGCAGTACCCCACCAGGACTTTGACCGCAAAGGCTGTGCTGTGCAGTGCTGGACAGGTCCAAGGGACTCTGAAGCAGGCTTTGAAGTTAAGTATTTTGCTGTGTGGGTAATGCTTAAGGTTGAGGGGGGAAAGCTGTAAATGTCACAAAGCCTTCCCTGAAGTTTATAAAAAATGGAACACATCCATTGTCTTAGATTGTTTTGTATTAGTTTATTCAAAATTGTTCTGTGTCTTCCAGGGGTGCCTGGTGTAAAACCTGACCGATTTGAAGAAGGCATGGCTGTCAAACATTGTGCGCTTTCTTTAGTTGGAGAACCAATTATGTACCCTGAGATTAACCAGTTTCTCAGATTGCTTCATCAACAGAGCATATCCAGTTTTCTTGTTACCAATGCACAATTTCCAGAAGAAATAAGGTAAGTGGTACACAGTAGATATGCATGTTACCAGGTGATGTTCCTGGCATTCTCTTATAACTTGTTAAAAACATTGACCCCCTGGTAATTCATTTGATTTCCATGCTTTCCCGTGCTTGAACATGGTCTTGGCTTTTTCAAATGATAGATTGCATACATCTAGAGAGAATCGCCTAATAGTTTAACTATTTTATATACTAGATGTTGACTGTGAAAGCAGTCATTTTCCTCTTGGGAATAAAAAATGATCACTTATGATTCAAGATATTACGCGTTTGGTGAAGACCAGCAGAGCATAAAAAGCCTTCTAAAACCAAAAGGGAAGGAGGGGGGGGGGGGGGGAGTAAAAAAATGTACATACACACAAGTAGGGGAAATCACATTAACCATAGTCATTTGTGCCTACATATATACATCAGAAGGATCACTTTAACCACTTCACATTGAGGGGAACAACAATAGCAAGGGAGCAAGTATATCACTTGAATACTGATAGATCCTTATCCTTGTTCATCTCTTTGGAGGAGCATCTCTTTGGGGGAGAATGTATCCAATTTATAGATCTGGAAAAATTCTCCTTTAATGTTAGGTGATCCTGGTCACCACTTTGCTTAGGAGTATTACCCCTTCAATAACTGCAAAGCAAACTGAGAACAGTTTTGTCCTGATGACCAAAAATGTTTTGCCACAGTATTTTATGTAAAATCAGCTGCGTCTGTGTTCACTGAACTTCTCTGTTTTTCCCACATATTCTAATCCACGGTAACACTGAATGAGGTGAATGACATTCTGAGCAATAGAAAAAAGACCTGATAGGAATTCTCTTACCCATATGTGGGTGTGTGGGGTAATGTCTTTGCTCACCTACAAACATATAAGAGACCTATATATCTTTTTTCAATGTGTATATTTGTATATTTGAAGCACCAAATTGAAAAAAAAGAATGCTTTGTACTAGAAACCAAATTCTAGTTTCTTCTCAAAAAGGTACAAATCACAGAAAAAATGTTAACCCTGTTTTTGTTTTTATGTAGTGGTTAAAAATAATAAGTTACCTAAATGTTTGCTTCTTCTTTCTTTTTCCTTTTTCTTTTATCGTGTTGAATTTTTGTTTGTGGTGCTTAAATAATTAGCAGTAGGGGCTCTGGGATAATGACTTGGTTAAAGCGCTGAAGAGCACTGATTTAGGCTACGTTTACATCTAGACGTTGCTATTTTATAGGCATTTTACAGGCCTTTTTATTGGCGTTTTTTGCAGTTGTTTGGAAGCAGGCATTGACATCTAACAAAAACGCTTGTAATCTACCTAAAAAGAAGCTCATGTACTTTTTGGAGCGTCTGCCGTTTTGCTCAAGGCGTCGGAACGCTCAGATGTGAACAGGGGCCATTGAAATGACAAGAATTTGTCTTGTTGGGCTTTTTGGAGCTGATCCTAAGAGCTGGAAAAGCCCCAAAACGCCTACATGTAAACGTAGCCTTAATGAATGGCTTCAAAATTTTGCTGAGAAAACCCACTTTTTAGGATTACCAATACAAAACATCCTTAGTGATCTCTAGAAAGCAGTTACTCAAACACTGATGGAAACTCACACTTTAGTAGCCTTAAAATAGAAGCAAGTATCTCTAGGAATGGGATATTTGACTCAATTGAGTCGGCTGGACATCACAATACATAAAAAAAAAAAAAAAAATAGGTAGTCTTTTTGAAAGAGGTTTCTTTCTTATGTTTCCTTCTGTATTGTAAATCGTTCTTCCTTGTTCTGTCTACTTTCTTCTTTCCCAAGCGTATCCTGTCTATCCTCCATATCTGGTTGAAGAATGAATGTACACAGACAAATCCATAGATCCTGTAAATGCTTTATGAATTCTCTGTATACATTCATTATTCAAACCGATATCCTCCTCTTGCTGTTTGGATGCACTGGATACATGCTTTGTGTCTTAGGAATGAACCTTGAACATAACTGACATCTCAACTACATGCACTAATAATGCAGAGTTCTATTACTTTTATAATTCGCATCTAATTGTTGCAACAATACTTTAGTTAGATACCAGGTGTCATGACTTCATCCCTCTTCTCAGCTTAACAATTTACAAAATCTACAGCTGCAGCATCATGATAGACTATTTTTTGAACAGGCAATTTCTAGATGTAGGAGCAGACACGACATTGCTACATCACTCATCGGGGAGGAACCAGATGTCTCACAGCTCAAGGAGAAGCTGACTAGATTCTGACTTGACTGCATGTTTTTGCCTTGTCCACCATGGGCATTCAAGGTTTGGAAAATTGGCAGGTGGGATTCAGAAGTCATACTCTTCACCTGCAAGTTTTTCAGAACATCCACAGTTGGGAAATGCTTCTAGTTGGCTTCTAGATCTAGAACAAACAGGTCAACCCTTCTTAGATGCTTTCCTGAAAGACTTCTAGAAAATAAGTTACTAGGTATATAACTTTTTTTCTTTTTTTTTTTTTTTTATTTAAAATGGTACATTTTCTGCGTTTTTTAACATTTTGAAAGGTTTTCTGATTTCTATTGTGAATGAAATAGGAGTTTGAGATCTGCAAATTATTGTATTGGGCTTTTATGCAGTTTTTAGTGTCCCAACTTTTTTTGGAATTGAGGTTGTATAACTCAAGTAGTAGCTCCTTTTTGGTGTACAACAGAATAAATACATACCTCCCATTTGTGTTTTAATGGTATTAAATCCTGTTCTATGATAGCACAGATAAAGAATACATCTTATACTAGGTTCACAATTATGCAGATCCTGCATGCTTTATTTGCAGGGCACAGCAGCGCATTTATTTGAATGATATGCTGTACCTGTAAAATGCAGGAAAACTCCAACTTTTTTTTCAAAATGCGAGTTCAGCACCATGTGGTTATGCATACCCAAAAATGTTACCTGTTAGTAGGGTGCCATTAAGCTTTAATGGCACCTCTGTGCATCTACTAAAGAGTAGTGCATTTTTCCTGCTAGTCCGGAAACACGTGCTTTCCATTCCCAGACTAGGACTCTACAGTTAAGGAGCTCTGTGATTTTCCTTAAGTTCTGGGTAGCCACCATTTGAGGCAGTTACTTTTTGCTCAGTTTTGTTCTAGATCCATACAATCTGTTTTTGCAGAAAAAAATCTGTTTAGCCGCAAAACAAACCAACCCACCATACAACAAAGACTGGGTTGCCTCTGGCCTGGTGGCTCAGGAATGCAGCTTAAGGCAAACATGTTTCTCTTACGTCCTCCGACAGTCGCCGCCTCTTCATATTCGTCACATATGGGGGTATTAGACTTTGCTCCGAAGGAGTAGCTAGGCAACAGAATATGTTAACAATAAAGCTTTAACATATCCCACCCTCAAGGGGTGGTCCCCTCAGTCAATACCCTCCTACTTCCTGCAACCATATCCCAGTTTTAATGTCTAGCTTGTCAGGAGTGGCTGGCTCTCTCTGTGCTGGGACTTTTTGTCCCAGACTCTTTCTTCTTTTTAATATTTTATTTGAGTTTTTTCTCTACCTTTACTTAGCTGTTGTTTTTGTCAGCATTAGTTAGTTCTTCGGACGAAGAGGATCATGCGGACTGGGTCTCGGGCTGATCCCCCTGATCGCAGGTCGTGGGTCAGTGGCTTCCCAGTCTGCCATCGAGCGTTCAGCCAGGTAACGCTCCTGGCACGGTGAACGACCCATCCCTGTTCGGTGCAGGGATGTTTGGTGAGGTGGCTACCTCACCGGACGCTGTGCGGTTTCTTAACCGCCATTGTGTGCGTCTTGAATTGCGACTCTCCCTGCCTCATGTGCAGCGGCTTGTTCGCCTGTGCGGGTTCCCCACGCCATATGAGGTAAGTGTGTCTATGTGGGGACCTGTCTGTCTGGGGGGGGTCTCAGTCTGGGACTGTGTAACCTGCCTTTAAATCACACTGCTTGTCTCCCTATCTCTCGGCTGCATGCTGTGGGCTGCAAGGGGGGGGGGGAGCTGTATGACACTGTGTGTGTCAGGCTGGGCAGTGTGGGAAGCTGTGTGCTGTGGGGCATGTTTTTAATGGCATGTTGGGGCATATACAGCGATCGCTGCGGCGATCTAACGTGTATCCATATAATGGGATGAAATTGTGTGTGTTTTTATGCACTGTGGAGCGGCGGTTTCGGCGCCAAACGACGCCATTTTACCGGCGCCCGCTCCGGCCGCATGGTTTACATGCACGGCGGCCATTTTCTTGTAGCCTCCATAGGCTTACATAGAGCGCCCTGGCAGCATCACTTCCTTTTTCCTGGAACACCGGTCGAGGCAGCAGCAGCAGCGGGGTCTCCTCAGGTTTTATCCTTCTATTCCTGTTGTCCATTGCCTGTATTCAGTCTGTATATTCCCTGTGGGGGTCTCATTGTGCCTGAGTGTGTGCGGTGGGCTGCGCTTACCGCGCTTGCTGAAAGGGGGCAGTTAACCCTTGGTTGTCTGGCGTACAGGGGCAATGGATTCTCAGGAGGGCAAGTTTCCCACAGTATTGGTGGAAAGCCAGGGGACCGCTGTTTCCCCCCCAGGGGGGGATTTAGCCACTATTGTGGCTGGCCTTGCTGCCCAGGTGCAAATGCTGGTGGCTGCTCAATCTACTAAACGGCCCAGAGTTGCTCTGTCCTCCGATTCTGAGGGTGAAGGTGATGGGGCTGTTCTGGCAGGGACCCCCCTATCGGGGTCCCGCTCCTCTCTTGATCTAGTGGGGTCTGAGGTAGAGGCTGAGGTTGAGGGGGTTGATAATTCTCCCCCTGGCTCGCCTGAAGAGCTTGCAATCATGGATGAGTTGATTGCTTCCATTAAGCAGACGCTACGTTTGCAGGACGAAGTGTGTCCCCCCGCTGCCTTGGCGGCTTATGGGACGCAGAGAAAACGCAGGACGCCGCAGGTTTTTCCCTGCAATGCTGATTTTCAGCACGCTGTAAAGGATCAATGGCGCGATCTGCGCAAGCCTTTTGCGGTACCAAGTAAATTCAAGCTGCGTTATCCTTTCTCCCCTGCCACTGATGAACGGTGGTGTGTGCCTCCACCAGTGGATCATGCAATTGCGGTTTTGAACAAAGCCACTGCGATTCCTGCAGAGGGATCCCCTGTTTTCCGTGATGCCACGGATAGGAGACTGGAGTCTCTTGCCCGTCATACTTATTCTGTTACGGGTTCTATGCTTAAGGCTCTATTTGCTTCTCTCATGGCGGCCCAGGCGATCGCAAGTTGGACGCAGATGCTTAGGCGCGTCCTAGTGGCCGATTCGGCCTCGGCGGCGACCCTGGACATGGTGGATCAGATCCACCAGGGTGTCATGTATCTGTGTGATGCGGACCTGGACCTGATTCCGTTGGCTGCACGTGTGCACAGCGTGGCGGTGTTGTCTCGCCGCCTGGTTTGGTTGAAATGTTGGTCGGTGGACCAATCTTCACGTAAAACCTTAGCCAATCTGCCTTATGATGGGTCTCGCCTTTTTGGGGAGTCCCTGGATGTGTTGATTAAGGGGATCACCGGGGGTAAGAGCACTCTCTTGCCCCATTTCCCCAAGGCTAAGGGGGCTTCTGGGAAGAAGCATGCGAATTTTCGGCCCCCTCAGGGGTCCTTTCGTGCCTTTCGGCCGCACTACAAGGGCAAACCGTTCAAAGGCCAGGGCTCTCAGAAGAAACCCTGGTCTGGGAAACAGAAGTCCGGCCAATCCGGACCTGCGGCCCATAAGTTCGGCCTGAAGGGGCGCCCTCACCCAGTTTTGGGGTGGGGGGACGCTTGCTCGGTTTTCTTCAGCCCTGGTTGGCCCGTGTGCGGGACAGATGGGTTCTGGAAATCGTTCGATCTGGTTACAAGATCGAGTTTCTCTCTCGGCCAGAGAGCAGATTTTTTCCCTCAAATCTACAACTGTCTCCAGAGCGCCTGCGGGATCTGCACCTGGCGGTGCGGGACCTGAGGGCTCAGGGAGTGGTGGTTCCGGTGCCTCATCGGGACAGATTTCGGGGGTTTTATTCCAATCTGTTCACCGTGCCCAGAAAGGAGGGCAAGGTTCGTCCGATTCTGGACTTGAAAGCTCTGAACCGCTCTGTGCGGGTTCGCAAGTTCCGCATGGAATCCCTGCGCTCGGTGGTGGCTGCCCTGGTTCCGGGGGAATTCATGGCCTCCATCGATTTGAAGGATGCGTATCTTCACATCCCCATATTCGAGGGTCATCAGAGATACCTTCGATTTGCCATTGCGGAGGATCACTACCAGTTCGTGGCGTTGCCCTTTGGGCTCGCCTCGGCTCCGCGGGTCTTCACCAAGGTGCTTGCACCGGTTCTGGCATTATTGAGGGCCCAGGGCATTTCTGTCCTGGGGTATCTGGACGACATTCTAATTCGGTCTGCGACCAGTCAGGGTCTGGAGAAGGACCTGTCTGTCACGATGCAAACTCTGCAGGAGTTCGGTTGGACGATAAATGTTCCAAAGTCGACACTGAGTCCGTCGGTTCGTCTTCCCTATCTGGGAATGATACTGGACTCGGTGCAGGCGAAGGTCTTCCTGCCGGAAGACAAACTCAGGACTCTTCAGGAGGAAGTCAGGTCCCTCAGGGACGTTCCGAACTCGTCTCTGCGGACGTGTATGAGATGTCTGGGATTGATGGTCTCGGCTTTCGAGGCGATTCCTTTCGCGCAGTTTCACACGCGGGGTCTCCAGGCGGAGATCTTGTCCAAGTGGGACGGGCGACCTCAATCTCTGGATCTTCAGATCTCGTTGAGTCATCGCACCAGGGAAAACCTTCTGTGGTGGCTCCAGTCCCCGTTGGTGTCCGGGGGCAAGTCGTTTCGTCCGATCTCGTGGACGATAATCACCACGGATGCCAGCCTGTCGGGCTGGGGTGGTGTTCTGGGCGTTCTGTCCGCCCAGGGGACCTGGTCGGAGGGGGAGTCTTCCCTCCCGATCAACATTCTGGAATTGCGTGCGATAAGGCTCTGTCTTCATCGCTGGACGGACCGGCTGCAGGGCTGCCCGGTTCGGGTGCAGACGGACAATGCCACGGCGGTGGCCTACATCAACCACCAAGGGGTCACCAGGAGTGCCCGAGCGGCTCGAGAAGTGGCCGACATTCTGTCTTGGGCCGAGACTCCTGTCCCGGCGATAACGGCGGTTCACATTCCGGGGGTGGAGAACTGGCAGGCGGACTATCTGAGTCGCCAGACCCTGGATCAGGGGGAATGGTCTCTCCATCCGGCTGTCTTCCAGATGTTGTGCGCGAAGTGGGGTCTTCCAGATGTGGACCTGTTCGCGTCTCGCCTCAACTACAAGGTGAAGAGGTTCGTGGCAAGGACGCGCGACCCTCGGGCAGACGCGTCGGACGCGTTAGTGGCCCCGTGGCATCAGTACAGGCTGATGTACGCGTTTCCACCGATTCAGTTGCTGTCCAGGTTCCTTCGCAGGTTACACTCGGAACGCAGCACGGTGATTCTTGTGGCACCGGACTGGCCTCGCCGGTCCTGGTACGCAGACCTCGTGAATCTGGCGGTCGACGCCCCCTGGCGTCTGCCTCTTCGGGACGATCTACTGTCTCAAGGACCGATTTACCATCCTGCTTTACAGTCGCTGGCTTTGACGGCCTGGCTGTTGAGACCGAGGTCCTGAAGGAGAAGGGTCTCTCTCCAGAGGTTGTTCATACCTTGATCAACGCGAGGAAGTCTTCCTCGGGAAAGGTTTATTACCGTACTTGGAAGGCCTATTTTGCCTGGTGTGAGTCCAGGGGGTTTTCACCCCGCACGTACTCGGTTTCCCGTGTGCTGTCTTTCCTTCAGACGGGTGTCGATCAGCGTTTGGCGCTGGCTACGATAAAGGGTCAGGTGTCTGCGCTGGCCGTTCTGTTTCAACGTCCCGTGGCTTCCAACTCCTTGGTTGGCACTTTTATTCAGGGTGTGCGGCATCTGGTTCCTCCTAGGAGGGATCCTTTGCCCCCTTGGGACTTGAATCTAGTCCTATCTGTGTTACAACGTGCTCCTTTTGAACAGATCAGGGAGATCTCGTTGTCTATGTTGTCCAAAAAGGTCGCCTTTTTGGTGGCGATCACTTCGGCTCGCAGAGTGTCGGAACCGGTGGAGAGGGTATTGTGAAGAGAGGGTGCCTGTCGGTTCGGTATGGTGAGTAAACGTTCCCTTTTTTCTTTCCTCGTTATGAGGCAGTATGAATTATGGGCCCCTCCATACATGGTCAGTATATATCTGACACTAAAAGTCCCCCTTGTAAATACAGTATGTGTTTGTGGGAAGTGGACTTGGTTTGAGAGCTAACACTCTACCCAGCAGACTGTAGCATTACAGCAGACATAGGAGGTATAATCCTACCTTATTTGTAGTGTATCTCCTGTAGATCTATCAATCGCCACTCAGCAGAGATGCAGGTGGATGTGCTGGGAAAAACGATTTCGGCGGTCCGCCGCCATTTTGCCGTAGACCAGGTGCATGCATGTCCTCAGGTCACGCCGGCCGCCATGTTTTTGGAGTCTAATGTCTCCTGTATGGGGGCGGCCATGTTTCATGAGCCCAGCTACCTCGTGGAGAGCTGGGAACGCCGGAAGGCGTACACAGGGGGCGGAGCCACGTCCTTCTACCCGGGAAAAAGCAACAGCTCCTTCCAGTCTGTAAAGACAGACGCTGACTGCAGTTGGTTGGAAACTTCACTGCATCGGTTGGTGAGCCTTGGGGGTCCCTCTCTCTCTGTGGGATCGAGAAGTAGGTACTCTGAGGGGCGCTATTGCGCTAGGGGGAGACACATAAAAAAAAAAAAAAAAAAAAAAGAGGTATTTTTTATTTTAAAAAAAAAAAAAAGAGAAAAAGTTTTTTTGTGTTTTCTGGCAAAGGTGTCCTGAATTAACATGGACCCTGCCACTCATGTATCTCCTCCGGATCCCCTCGAGGGGTCTGCGGGATCCTCCAGCACCCCACTGACGATTAAATCATTGTCCGCTATTATGGAAACTTGTGTCCCGGGTGGAAGTGGCTTGTCAGGGACAGGGCGCAAGTAAGCGACCCCCGCCTAACCCCTTATTATCTGAAACCTCGGATTCAGACTCTGAGCCTATTTCTGCAGTTGCAGGTACTTCATCTGGTATTGGTGTCTCGGGTACTGTCTTTTCAGACAGTGAGGAGGATGTTTCGGCATCAGCCATAGCCAGAGAGGAAGCGTTGGTAAACGCACTCATGGTATCTGTTCAAGAAACCTTAAGATTACAGGGTATTCCGTCAGAAATAGCTGAAACTGAAATCCCTTTTGGGACTAAAAACGCATCAAGTGGCGAAGGTTTTTTCCATTGCCCAAATGTTTTGGCAATCCAATCAAAGAAGAATGGAGTCTGCCAAAACGCATTTCTACTATTTCTAAACGCATTAACAGGCGTTATCCGTTTGAGGAAACCCTCATTAAGAAATGGACAGAACCACCTGTGGTGGATTCACCAATTGCTAGATTGAATAAAGCCACGGTTATTCCTCTAGAAGACGCTCCGTCTTTTAAAGATCCAGTGGATCGCAAGATAGAAGCTATGTCTCGCACCATGTTTACCTTGATTGGATCAGCTTTCAGACCAATAATTGCTTTTGGTCTGGTTTCGCAGGCTGTAACTGTATGGACCAAGTGGTTACGCCGGGACCTAGAAGAGGTCCCTCAGGCGGTATCAGATTTGTTGGAACAGATGATACAGGGGTTACAGTTTGTGTGTGATGCGGCGTTAGACGCCACTTCATTATTGGCGCGAGCATCTGTCTCAGCGGTGGTTCTCAAGCGTACACTGTGGCTAAAAGGTTGGTTAGCCGACCAAGGTTCCAAAAAAGCATTGGCTAATTTCCCCTTTTTAGGAGAGCGTCTATTTGGAGCCAACTTAGATGAGATCATTAAGGATCTCACGGGTGGAAAGAGCACCTTTTTACCGCAAAATTTTAAAGGTAAAGGAACTCGTCAAAGACGAGGGCCGCCTTTTTCTGCTCACAAGAGGTTTTTTTCGTCCCGCGGGTGAAAAAATTAAGTCCTCCAAAGCTCCTGCAGGAGGCGTCAGGGGTCGTTGGTCGGGCAAGCAAAAGCCCGCCCCCTCTAGACCTGAAGATAAACCGTCCAAAGCCTGAAGGTGCGCCCCCACCGATTAATTGGGGTGGAGGGACGTCTTCGCCGGTTCCCGGATCCATGGCTTTCCAGAATCCCGGACAGATGGGTTTGCGAAGTCATAAGGTCAGGGTACAAGATCGAGTTTCGATCTCTCCCACCGGCGTGATTCTTCCCTTCCAATAGCCGACTATCCCCGGATCGTTTAGACGATCTGCGGAGAGCAGTCACAGATTTACTACAACAAGGAGTGGTAGTCCACGTTCCTTGGACAGAACCCTTTCAGGGGTTTTTATTCAAACCTATTTACAATACCCAGGAAAGAGGGCAAAGTGCGTCCAATTCTGGACTTAAGGGCACTCAATTCTTTTGTCTACATAAGAAGATTCAGAATGGAGTCCATTCGCACAGTAGCAGCCTTTCTGCATCCAGGGGATGTCCTAGCGTCCATAGACATCTAGGAAGCATATCTTCACATTCCCATTTTCGCAGGACATCAGCGGTTTCTACGTTTTTCCGTAGAAAAGAATCACTATCAGTTTGTGGCGTTACCTTTCTGTCTCGCCACGGCTCCGCGGGTCTTCACGAAGGTGTTGGCCCCAATGTTGGCACTTCCGCGCCAAAGAGGCATATCGATTCTAGGTTACCTAGACGATCTTCTGCTTCATGCAGAGTCTCCTCAGACCTTGCTACAAAACATAGAAATTACTATGATTTCTTTACAGGAATTCGGGTGGCTGGTAAACCAGCAAAAGTCATTTCTGGTTCCCACCCAGAGGCTCGAATATCTGGGTCTAATTCTAGACACAGTCAGGACAAGAGTTTTTCTTCCGGTAGGGAAACTCCGAAAGATTCAATCAGCAGTCCACCAACAGCTGGTCTTCCCTTCGGACTTGCATGAGGGGTCTGGGGTTGACGGTGGCTTCCTTCGAAGCAGTCCCATTTGCCCAGTCCCATACCCGAATTCTTCAGCAAGAGATTCCTCTCAGATGGAATCGGAATCCGGAATCCCTGGACAATCAGATCCGATTGAGCAAACAGACCAGAGAGTCTCTGGTCTGGTGGCTTCGGTCTCCGATGCTCAGCCAGGGAAAGTCATTTCTGCCAATATATTGGACGACAGTGACCACGGATGCCAGTCTATCCGGATGGGGAGGAATTCTCGGTCAGTTATCTGTCCAGGGACTTTGGTCCCCGGAAGAATCCAGGTTACCGATAAATGTATTGGAACTGAGAGCGATCAGACTTTGTCTGATTCACTGGACCGAGCAGCTCCAGGGCAGCCCGGTTCGGATCCAGTCGGACAACGCCACGGCCGTGGCTTATGTCAATCACCAGGGGGGCACCAAGAGTGTCCGAGCGGCCAAAGAAGTGGCTTGCATTCTTCGCTGGGCGGAACGATTTGTTCCAGCAATCTCTGCGGTGTTCATTCCGGGGGTGGAGAATTGGCAGGCAGATTATCTCAGCCGTCAGACTCTGGATCAGGGGGAATGGTCCCTCCATCCAGACGTTTTCCACCAGTTGTGCCTACGATGGGGCACCCCGGATATGGATCTGTTGGCATCTCGATTCAACAGGAAAGTTCAGAGATTCGTGGCTCGCTCCCGCGATCCTCTAGCAGAAACCGCAGACGCACTGATCGCCCCGTGGGGGCAATACCAGCTAATGTATGCCTTCCCTCCTCTTGGGTTACTGCCAAGACTTCTTCGCAAGATAGAGGAGGAAGGAATTCCAGTAATCCTGGCAGCTCCGGACTGGCCTCGTCGAGCTTGTTACGCCGACTTGGTCAGACTGATGGCGGACGTCCCGTGGAGACTTCCTCTCAGGGAGGATCTACTGTCTCAGGGACCGATCTTCCATCCTGCTTTACGATCGCTGGTTTTAAACGGCCTGGTTATTGAGACCCAGGTGCTGAAGGACAAGGGATTGTCAGCTTCAGTTATTCCTACTCTAGTTAAAACAAGGAAAGCGACTTCCAGAAAGATTATCATCGTACATGGAAGTCTTATATTGTGTGATGTGAATCCCTTGGGTTCCATCTACATCTTTATTCGGTAGTCCGAATATTGGCTTTCTGCAACAGGGAGTTGAGCAGAAGCTGGCCTTGAGTGTTATCAAGGGTCTGGTTTCAGCATTTGCTATCTTCTTTCAGAAGCTTTTGTCTACTCATTCCTTGGTGCGGAATTTCATCCAGGGGGTGCGACACCTGGCTCTGCCAGTGCACGCGCCGTTACCATCCTGGGATCTTAATTTGGTGCTGTCGGTTCTTCAGAACCTCCCTTTGAAAATATCAGGGAGATTCCCTTGCTTACTTTATCCCAGAAGGTGGTCTTCTTGGTGGCTATCACTTCTGCACGCAGGGTGTCGGAACTGGCTGCATTATCCTGTTGTTCCCCAGATCTGGTGGTTCATAGGGATAAGGTTGTTCTTCATCCGAATCCATCCTTCCTTCTAAGGTGGTTTCAAAGTTTCATTGAATAAGGACAGTGTATTGTCCTTCCTATGTCCTTAGCCCAATCATCCTCGAGAATTTGCATGGCATTCCCTGGATGTAGTTCGGGCGATCAGGATATACTTGAATACTACGGATTCAATTTGTAAGACGGATTCACTGTTTGTGATCACGGATGACCCTAAGAAGGGGTTGCCTGTTCTGCTGCGACCATCTTAGATGGATCAGACAGACGGTGGTATAGGCTTATTTTATCTAAGGGTCGGGATCCCCCGTTCCCTGTTAAGGCGCATTCTACTCGGGCGCTTAGAGTTTCCTGGATCTTCCGCCATCAGGCGTCAGTGGTTCAGGTTTTCAAGGCGACTGTTTTAGTAGTCGGTTCATACCTTTACAATATTGTATAAGGTTTATGTGATGGCATCGTCAGATGCCTCTTCTGGCCGCAAGGTTCCTGCAGGCCACTGTTTGAGGACACTGTTGGTCTACCTCGAGGATTTGTGGGGTAGGTCTCATCTGTTTTCTCGATGAGTCCTTTGATACTTCTGGTTGGCTCCGGTTGGGCCTTCTAGATTGGATTTTGATTCTGTCAATCCCACCCCTCATTTTGTGGCACTGCTTCTGGATGTCCCAGCTCTTGAGAATCAAGAAGACTACGTCTGTCAATGAGCGATAGAGAAAAATGGATTTTTGTAAGATCTTACCGTAAAATCCTTTTCTCTTAAGCTCATTGACAGACGTAGTACCCGCCCCTCTATCATTGAGTTGGGTTGGGTTAAATTCTCTGTTACTGCTTTAGAACAGAACTGATTCCCTGTAGCAGAGAGAGGGAGGATATACCCTCAGGGACTGCCCCTAAGGTGGAGCCAGAACGTTTTGTCTTTCTGCCTAGTCCTACTCCTGCGGAGACAACATAACCCAGCTCTTGAGAATCAAGAAGACTACGTCTGTCAATGAGCTTAAGAGAAAAGGATTTTACGGTAAGATCTTACAAAAATCCATTTATTCTGACCAGGACTTCCTTTTCCAGACTTTTTTGCAAATCACGTTCCATGTGTTGACAACTGGCATGCAGACTACCCCAACTTGAAGCGCTTGGACCTGGGAGAATGTTCCAATGCTTGATGTTTTTTCAGATTTTTCTCCGGATACAGGGATCCCCTGGCGGAAACAGTGGATGCTCTGGTTGCACTGCGGGATCAGTAAAACCTAATTTGTGCCTTTCCTCCTTTGAAACTTCTTTCTCGTCTGCTGTGCAGGATTGGCATGAGGGAAGGATTGGGATGAGAGAAATTCAATTCTTCTGTGGACCTTTTAGAGTTTTGTAGTTGCCCACCCCTCCGTTGCACCGCTTTTAAACATTCCAATTGTCTCTGAATCTCGTGTTCCTCCAATAAACAAGAAATAAAATAGTACTTTCTCTTTCGTTCATTGACAGACACCGCTTCTGGTATTTGTAACCATTTGGTTATACTGCCCTCTCCAGGAGTAGGACACCAGGCAGAAAATAATTCTGGCTACACCCATGGGCTGTCCCTGGGGGTATACTCCCCCCCCCCCCCTCTCTCTCTGCTATAACCACTGTTTTTTTTTTTTTTTTTTTTTTAATGCCTAGTCAGGAGTAAGGACCTAGTTCCTTGCTGGGATCTTTGGTCCTGGCAAAATCTTTTTCCTCCTGGATTTTTCCAGTGAGACCTACAATCAACTGCTAGACTGGGCAACGGTCTGGATAATCTAGATCCAGTGGTCACCCCATTCTGGCCAGCGAGCACACGCAGACCTCAGCTCCACGCTAGGTCAGTCGCGACATAGTCCCACTGGATGAGGGCTTGCCCTCTGAGTTAAATATCTCGCTAGGTCGCATACGACCTGGCTTCAGCCTGAGTCGCAGCATTCCTCCGGGCCAACAGCCCCCGATTTCGATGGAGAGGAGGATCTGCCTAGTTCCTGGTATGGTAAGTAGTTTTCCCCCCTCTTCCCCTGGAGGGTTTTGGGGTGGATGGGGGCCCCTCTATGGGGAGATCAGACCCCTGGGTTCTCCTTCCTGGCACCCCCCTCCACTATTGTGGGGTCTGTATGAGTGGTCTGGACACCCCCTAGGGTGGGGACCAGGCACCATGCTGGCGATGGGGTGCACAATTGGACGGTCAGCTGTGTGGGGGGTTCGTACCTGGTGGGGGCTCCTGCAAGGGTCCCTCATCCTACCTTTTGCCTGTCCTCTGGCTAGGGGTACCTCCTGGGTCCAAGAGCCTTCTGGTGCCACCATTTTCTTGTAGTTTATAGGCTACAATGCACGGCGCCCATTTTGTGGGGGTTTGCCATTCAAAACAGTGGAGCCCAAGGGCGGTGTTTTCGGCAGTGGGAGCCCCTCCTCATTCCCTAGTGCTAAATCCTTGATATTTTTCACTTCCTGATCGCATTCTGGCAGGGCAGAGTCTCCTGGTAACTAGCGGTGCCTGGTTCTGCGGGTGGTGAGTCTGGTGGGGTCCTCTCCCTCTCTGCTGAGGGTCGATTAGTGCTTGTTGCTGGTGACCGGGTGGTGCTGCCAGCATGGTGGGGGGTGTCCCTTAGCAGTGTTTTTACACTTATTCTGTGGGTCTCCCTGGTGGCTAATGGAGTCTTTGGAGTACATCTCCATTCCTGATCTCCTCTCTGAGGCTGCGGTGCGCTGCGGGTCCCAACCATCCATCCATGCACTGACGGCAGTCCTGAAGTCCCTTGTGTCCTAAGTGGAGGTGGTTTTCGAACGACGGGCTAGCAAAAAGTGCCTCCTCCTTCCCCTGTTTCCTCGGTCTCATCAGATCCTGAATTCTGATTTTCCTGGTTCCGATTGCGGAACATTTTTCAGGGGTTTTTACTCAACTGGTTTACAGTTCCCAGGAAGGAGGGCAAGGTTTGTCCAATCCTGGACCTCAAGGCATTGAACTGCTTTGTGCGGGTGCAGAAGTTTATGATGGAGTCCATTCGCACAGTGGTGGCTAACCTGCATCAGTGGGATATGCTTGCCTCCATAGACATCAAAGATGCCTACCTTCACATTCCAATATGTGTCGGTCACCATCGCTTCCCCTACTTTGCAGTGGGAGAGGAACATTATCAGTTTGGGGCACTACCATTTGATCTCTTCTCCGCTTCCCGGGTCTTCACTACAGTGTTGGCCCTGGTACTGGCATTGTTACTGGGGGTTTGTGGTACTGGGCATTTATACAATCTCCTTCTGCGAGCAGAGTCTTCTGCTGCGCTGGCGGAAAACCTGGAGATCACCATAAGAACTCTAAAGGAATTCAGCTGGATTCTGATTCTTCCGAAGTCAGCCTAGGCCCCTTCTACGAAACTAGACTATCTGGGGCCTCTCTGTGGACTCGGCCTTAGACAGAGTATTTCTTCCTCCGGATAAACTTCAGACACTGCAGGTTGCAGTTCATCTCCTGCTGACCAGCAGATGATTGTCCTTCCGGACTTGTATGCGAGTCCTGGGCCTGATAGTGTCAACCTTCGAGGCTGTCCGGTTTGCGCAAATCTATGCGGGGTCCCTGCAATGGGAGATTCTCATCACGTGGGTCAAGAATCCACTGTCTCTGGACAACCAAATTCAGCTGAGCCCGGATGGGAGTCCCTGACTGGTGGCTTCGTTAACTGGTGCTCCAGCAGGGAAAAATCCTTCCTACCCTTGTTGGACAATGGTCACCACAGATGCCAGCCTGTCCGGGTGGGGAGGCGCCCTCGGCAGAAGTTCTGCTCAGGGGGTCTGGACCCAGGAAGTATCCAGACTGCCGCTGAATGTCCTTATTTACGCGGGATCAGGCTGTTCCTGGCACATTGGATGGATCATGTACAAGTGTGCGTTGGGTGGGCAGAGCGTTTTTAGTTCCAGCCTCCCTGCCATTCATTTTCCCGGAGTAGAACATTGTCAGGAGGATTTCCTCAGTCGGCAGGCGGGAATGGTCTCTTCACCCGGAAGTGTTTCCTCAGTTGTGTCCCCGGTGTGAATGTGTTGGCGTTTTTACTCAACAGTAAAGTGCATAGGTTCGTGGCTGGGTTACAGGATCCTCTGGCGGATGCCACAGACATGCTGGTGTCCCCTTGGGGTCAGTATCGTCTGATTTATGCCTTCCCTCCTCTCAAGCTTCTGCCAAGACTTCTACGCAGGAGTGAGGCAGAAGGGATTTCAGTCACTTTAGTGGCCCCGGACTGGCCCTGCTGGGCCTGGTACGCTGACCTAATGTGGCTGGTTGCTGATGTTTCCTCGGCGGTTTCCTTTCAGGGAAGACCTGCTGTTCCAAGGGCTAATTTTCCAGCCTGCTTTACGGTCCCTGGCTTTGACAGCTTGGCTATTGAAAGCTAGGGGATGAAGGATAGGGGATTGTCTGAATCGGTGATTCCTAGGTTGTTAAAAGCTAGGGCATCTACTTCTTGTAAGATCTACCATCGTACATGGAAGACCTACATTGCTTGGGGTTCCCCCTCGCTCTTTTTCGGTGGCTCGAATCTTGTCCTTCAACAGGGGTTGAACAGAAGTTGGCCTAGAGTACTATCAAGGGCCAGGTGTCAGCCTTGGCTACATCTCTGGTGTGTACCTCTCTTCAGGGTGTTCGGCACTTGGTCCCAAGGGTGTGGTCTCCTTTGCTGTCTTGGGACCTCAATTTCGTACTTTCGGTTCTTCAGAAGTCTTTTTGAGAATCTTTGGGAGTGTCTCCTGCTTACATTGTCCCAGACTGTGGCCTTTTTGGTGGCTATCACCTCTGTGCACAGGGCTTCTGACTTGGCGGCGTTATCCTGTCATTCACCTTATCTGTTCACAGGGATAAGATGGGGCTTCGCTCCTGTCCATCATTCCTTCCTAAGGTGGTCTCTGATTTTCATTTGAATATAGACATTGTGTTGTCTTCCATGTGTCCCAGGCCTAAACATCTGAAGGAAATTGCCTTGCATGCCTTGGATGTGGTCCAAGCAATTAGGGTGTACCTGGCTGCTACAAAGTCTTTCTGGAAGTCAGACTCAATTTGTGCTCATGGATGGACCTCAAAGGGTTGTCGGCTTCCTCTGCGACCATTTCCAAATGGATCAGACAGCCGGTGGTTTAAGCCTATTCCATCAGTGGTCAGGTTTCTCTTTTCTCGGTCAAGGCGCACTCTACTAGGGCGCTTAGGGCCTTGTGGGCCTTCAGTCTTCAGGTGTCAGTGATGCAGGTTTGCAAGGCAGCCACCTGGTCGACGGTGCACACTTTTACAAAGTTTTATAAAGTGGATGTGTTGGCATCTGCTGGTGTTACTTTTGGCCACAAGGTTTTGCAGGCTGCTGTTTAAAGGACCTGATCTTTGAGGGTGTATTTTTTTCAGGTGGGCTCCGGTTGTTTGGTTGAGCCCCTGTTGCCTGGTTGGCTAATGTTTAGCCTTAGAAAAATTTTGGTTGTTCCCACCCCTCATGTTGAACACTTCTTTAGGAAGTCATGGTTATGAATACCAGGAGCTATGTCCATCAGTGAATGAAAGAGAAAATGAGTTTTTTTTACTTACAGTAAAATCCATTTCTCTGATGTTCATTGACGGACACAGCACCCACCCCTCTGTGGAGTTATAATTCTCCTGACACTGCTTGTAACCAAACGGAGTGGCTATAGCAGAGAGAGGGCGTATACCCCCTGGGACTGCCCATGGGTGTAGCAAGAATTTTTTTTTTGCCTAGTGTCCTACTCCTGTACAGGACAATATAACCCAATCGCTATGAATACCCAGAGCTGTGTCCATCAATGAACATCAGAGAAATGAATACGATAAGTAAAAAATCCCCCCCCCCCCCTTTTTTTTTTTTTTTTCAAAATGTTTTTTTAAGCGCAAAAAATAAACACTGCAGAGGGTTTGGGTACAGCGATGTATGACCACAATTATCAGTTAAAGTAACGCAGTGACATATCGCATAAAATGGCCTGATCAGGGAAGGGGGTTAAATCTCAAACTATCGAGGGGGGGGGGAACTTTTGCCCTTAGAGTGGGAAAGGATGTTACCGGAAAGTTATATTTTGTGACTTAATATATCTTCGATATGGTTTGGGTTGGGTTAGGAGTTCTTTGACCAAAAGTGAAAGCTTGAACACCATGAAAATGTAGTGGTCAGTAGTAAAAGTCTAAGCTAATACACAGCATTTTATTGTACAGAAAAACTGAAAAAATTATTACATGAAGGAATATAGAGTATAATACTCAAAACCTTAATATACAAACAGCAAGACAGAGAATGCATAGGAGAAGCATGTATACATAGAAGTGCTAGATGTCCTGATATTTACCAGTGGTGTAATAATGGGGGCCCCCCCTGTAGGGGTTGGACCTTCTCCCTCTCTCCCAAGAATTAAACTAATATAGACCTCTCTCTCCTAGGCTTGCATTGGGCCATCCCAATTCGTGGAACAATCTTATCCCTCTCCTAAATCTGGGCGTATCTTATCCAGGATTGGACAATTTCCCCATCCCCTAGATTTAGTATAACTCAGCCCCTCACTAGCACCTCCTTCATTAGGGGAAAATTAATTATGCCAGGTCATAGCCTACTCTTGAACTTTTGTCCATTCCTGAACAAATGGTTATATTCTCTGCTTCTCTAAAGAGTGTGTCTTAGATATAGTGGATATAGTGTTAGTTAATAAAGGGTGTTCAAAAGGCCTGGTGTAGGTAATTACTTTGGCCCTGTATAGTCTGTGACAAGGAACTTTTTTTAGGTGTTGTCCTTTATCACATAAAGGTTTACAGCTGGTAACTAGCAGAGCATCTCCTGTGGCGCACACACACGTTTAGCCCATACTAACATTCCTGCACTTCAAAAGATACTGGTAAATTAATTACGTTCTCAAACTAAGGCCTGAAAATCTTTCCCATAGATGTGTACATATAACTATATTAACCCTTTAAAAAAAAAATTCATTTCAGACAACTAATCCTTGTTGTTTAAAAAAATATATACAAATATTTACAAATAGGCCAAGTTCCACAAGGCTGAAAAGGACACATAAAGGGGTATCTATCCCAAACGGGTAATGGGAAATCCACAGTTGGATCATATGGGGTAAAAAACAGGACTATACGATACCCAATGTATAAAGAGTAAAACCAGACAAGAAAATATTTACAGTTTAATATTTACATTTTTAATATTTACAGTTGCTTATGGGAATTACACATAAACCCCTCATAAGGCAACATGGATTAGAACACTTGTCAGTTTTTATTGCGGTCTGTGCCCATGTAGATTCCCCCCCTCATTTGTGATGTATAACATTATCAAAAGTAAAAGAAAACCCTACATTTTGTTTTGACAGAACGGTAATAGCAGGGAAATCTTCCATTTGGTTCACTTGTTCTGGTGACACACATTGAGATTTGCTTTCACTTCCGGTTCTGGCTATGGGGTGCAAAGCGAAGGGAAATCCCCCCCCTGGAACACTTATGGCAAAAAAAACTGACAGAAGTTGTCTCGTGCTCTTTTCAAAATGAATGTCCAGCCAAGTGTTTGCTAATGGGGCTGCATTAGAGACTCGTGCCCTGCTTACAATACTTTACCAGAGAGGAAGTGAACATCAACACAGACAGAAATCAGAAATTTGTTGGTAGATTTGGTGAAGACCAGAACGCCTGTCAGATTTTTTATAATGTCCCTGTTGAAGATTTAACCTCATTTCCTGTCTAATAAAACTGACATAACTTTAAACATTTTTTACACACAAAACTGTTGGAAACATTAATTTTTTTTTTTTTTAAATGTATAAACTATGCACAAATACATCTTTTTACTATCTCCCCTTATAATGTTTCTTGGTAGATGTGAACTTGTGAACTAAAAACAACTCGTAACATTTTAGATTGTAAGCTCTAATGACCAGACCAGACCCCTTTTTCGAAGACAGTTTGAGGTATTTAGTATGTGGCATACAGATTTCTATGAAGTAGTAATTTTTGTCAATATTTTCCAAAATGAAGAAAATTGTTTTTTTACCACTTTGTTTTACTTACGGTCACTTCTACTTTAAATATTTCTGGAGCTTTCAGCTTGCTTACCAGACACTGAAACAGAATGTCACTCTAGTTCACTGTCAAATAGTGGAGTCGTCATTTTAGCTAAGATGTGTGAATTAAACTTCAAACAACCTCAATTCCAAAAAAGTTCAGACGTGTTGTAACCTTTACATAAAACAGAATGCTATGATTGGCAAATCTCATAAATCCATATTTTATTTGTAATAGAAAAATTATCAAATGTTTAAACAGAAAATGTATAATTTTGGGGAAAATAGGGTCATTTTGAAATTGATGCCAGCAATCGTTCTCAAAGTTGTGACAGGGCAACAAAAACTGAGAAAGTGGTAATAACGAGGAAGAGCTGGAAGAAAATTTTGGAACTCTTTGTTAATTGACAACATGTCACTAACATGATTGGCTATAAAAAGGGTATCTTAGTGTCAGTGTCAGAAGTATAGATGGGCAGGGGTTCACCGGTCTTTGAAAGACTGCGTCTAAAAATGGTCAAACCATTTCAGAATTTTCCTCAGTGTAAAATAGCAGAACATAGGATCAAAAGATTCTAAAAATCTAGAGACATCTTTGCTCAAGGGTCTAAGGCGAAACACAATATTGTATGCCCGTTCTCTTCAGACCCTCAGACAGCACTGCATTGAAAACGGGCATGATTCATCACCACATGGGCTCAGAAGTACTTCCAAAAATCACGGTCTGTGAACAGAGTTCCTACTGGCATCCAAAAATGCAAGATAAAGCTCCATCATTCAAAGAAGCCAGATCTAAAAAACGCTGCGGTCTTCTCTAAGCCAAACCTTAATTAAAATGGTCTGTTGCAAAGTGGAAAACTGTTCTGTACTCAGCAGAATCGAAATGTGACTTTTTTTTTTTTTTGCAACCATGGGCACCTCATCCTCCTGACTAAAGAGGAGATGGCCCTCATTTTAAAGCCAGCATTTCTGATGGTATGGAGGTGCATTAGTGCACATGGAATGGGCAGCTTGCACATTTATAAAGACACCATCAATACTGAAATATATATCTATATTTTAGAGCAGCGTATGCTCCATCTGTCACCATCCTTCTGACTAGATCCAGAAGAATGCCAAGTACCCCATATCTTGTAGAATAATGCTACAGCACAGTTCAGTAGCATCTGCTAATGCGATTTTAGGCTACCCTGCATTGCCCAGGATCTTGCTTTAAAGATAGTGAGGTCACCCTTGCCTAGGCGCTATGTAAGATTGTCGATGCCAGGATGTCAAATTTAGCAGTCTCTACATGCATCAATTAACTTCACAATATATATTTTTTCTTTACCAATTTGTATATCTAACTAATTTTTAAGCACAAAGTACACTGTTTAACACACTACTTCATATTCTGGAATGAACTAAGACCAATTTTTTTTTTTTTTTTTTATTATTTATATATTGTATCTAGTTACAGCAATTGTGATGGTACTACAGATGGCTACTACAGCCTGAAAGTGGCAGTGATCAACTGAAGACTTTTTTTTTTTTTTTTTCTTTTCATGCTATTCAGTGAAGCCTCCAACCTGCATTTGATCAATATATCATAGCGGTCACATGATTGGGAACCATGCTAATTGGTTCCCTATAGTCAGTGGAGAACAGAGTTGTCAGTAACTGCTGGGGTTGAGAGCTACCATTGCACATAGCTGGTGGTCCTAAAGTTGGAGAATGCAGGGGGCGATTAACACACAGATTTTTTTAGATTTTAGAGGGTCCCTTGCTTAAAAAGTAAACCTTTAGTGCAAAGTCTGCTTTAACCATTTCCTCTCTCAAAAATGTTCACCCCCCCTATGAACCAGAGCACTTTTTTTACATTTTTGCTATAGACGTAATTGTTCAGCAATAAATTTGTCATTACTAAACAGAAGAAGGTACTACATATATAGTTTTATTAAGGACAAACGGGGCTTTCTTTTCATGATAAAGATGCATTTTTTCAAACCTTAGACAACAAAACTAAACAAACACACACTCATTTATTTTTTTTTTTTTTTACGTTTTTTAAAAATAGTGTTACTGTACCTAAAGTGTGTGAATTTTATTCAGTAATTTGTCCTGTTGAAAATCACACTAAAATTATGATTTTAGTTATTTACAAATGAAATAGGTTTTTTTTGTGCTTTTTAAATGTAAAATGTGTAAATATTAACAAAAAAAGGGTAAATATTAATAGATAATAAAATAGAAACAAATAAAAAATCAGCAGGAAAATAATAGTGGATGAGACAAACTATTTAGTGTAGAGTAAACTAAGGGTTAATAAGGTGTTAAACAGAAAAACTTTTTATTAAAAGAAAAACTTTTTTTTGTCAGGTTGTTTTAACTATCATCATATGCAGATAAATGAACAGAAGGCTAGATGGAAATAATATTTTTACTTTCTATACGTGTTTAATCCTGGTCTGGAGCAATGTTTATAAACACTGATTCAGACTTTTTGACAGCTAGAGCTTCTGACTTCTTCTCTGTGTATATTGTAATGCCAGCAATACAATATACTCCAAGAAGAAGCTGGCACTCTGGGAGGGGGGGTTTCAGAAGCAGGGCAGAGAGACTGGATACGCTACACATGCCCTGTGTAAAACGATGACCTGATTTTTGACTTATTTCCGTTTTTGGATTGCTGTGGTGATCTTCCCCTCCGCAGCCTCTTGGGGGTGAGTCCTAGGAGACTGTGGGACAGTTCACAGGGAACAACCGGCTGTGAAGCCTTAAGGAGTCAGTCTGTTGCCCATAATTTGTAAAAGTCAGCAGCTACAAATATTGTACTGAGTGAAGATCCTCTTTAAGCAGGTAAGTTAGAAATACAACTTGGAAAGTCTGTGGAAATAACAACTTACATGATATGCATTTTGAAGTATGTCTGAAAATTGTAATCTGCATATCTGTTTATAAACTAGTGTGTCTATCAGTTATGACAAGTAAGTGTAATAAAATGAGAATAGCTAATAAAGTGAGCTATCCTTTGCCAGGTCACTGGTGCCAGTCACACAGCTGTATGTGAGTGTGGATGCAAGTACCAAAGACAGCCTAAAGAAAATTGATCGCCCACTGTTCAAGGATTTTTGGCAAAGGTTTCTTGACAGCTTGACGGCATTGGCAGAAAAGGTAAAATATGGGATTTTATTAACATGGTGTTACTTGACACTGATGTAAGTGTTTATGACAGTAAGGGTTTTCATTTTCTCCCCGTCTTGTGTATATAACTTCAGTTCTGCAGCTGTATTTTAAAGCAATTCCTAATTAATGGACAGACCTTAAAACAGGCCAGATGTTCAGAGCTCCGTGGCTAATCCTGCTGGTTTGAGATTTAACATCATGTGTTCTATTTAACTCATACTTTCAGTGTTAAAGAAAAAAATTGCTATCCCACTTTAGAGCAAAAAATGTCAAGATTTGCATTTGTCTATTTTCTATTTCTTTCATTTTTATAGCACTCTACTTGATAATTCTGGTCTTTAGTAGCTTACAAAACTACTGTAATTTATCTACATTACCAATCAAGGTGTAAACTAACAGCTGGTGTATTATGCGCTTTGACCTAGTTTTAGATGATCTTGTAATGCAGTGAATATAATGAGTGCTATCCAGAAAATATCTTGTGCTTTGACATCTGCCTAAAGCATTCTACAGCTAAAACTACTACTTTATCCTATTAAATTTAAAAAAAATTATTATAGCATTTGTGTTCAAACTACAAGTCTGTCTGGGACTTGCAGTTGATTCATTCACAGATCTCTGTGAATGAATCCATGAGGATATTTGGCAGCACACCATGGATCATCAAGTAGCTTTTTAATATTTTATTGAAGCATGATCACATCACAAAATAGGTAGTGCAACTTTTCGGAGGCACGCAGGACCCCTTCATCAGACATGTTTGTATCAGCACCCAAAACTTTTAGAACTTTATCCAGGGACGTATGTGATGGAAATATGGAGTACTACTCTGTGAATGAATGACACAGCTGTGAAGGTGGATAATTGTTGAGCACCACATATTTCAACAAACGTGAGAACTGTTTTACTTCTAGAGACCCCTACAAAATGGCACAGCCAGATCCTGAATGTCAGTCCTTTGTGCAGTATAGTAATGCAGCGTACTGTAGCACCTGTACACAGAGTCCCGTATAGACACGAGCATAAGTAGCTATATTGATGGCAAAAATATGGTCAAGGGATGTGTTAAGGAATGTAATAAAACTGACTTGGGGTCTTTTCACACAGTCTGCCTCCGTAGGCGGATCCGTGCTGCTCAGCAGGGGATCGTAAACGCAGATCCCCGCTGAGCAGGAAGGTGACATCTCCCTCTCCGCTCTGTGTGCGAGAGAGGGAGATGTCAGCGCCCCATGCATCTCTATGGGGGAATCGGATGAGAGCAAGTACGCCTGTCCGCTCTCATCAGATCCGATCCTCTGGATGGAAGGAAAATAGGGTTTCCATCCGTCCAGATTTCACGGACAGGATCGGATGCGGATGGCAGCGGGTGTCAGCGGACATGTCTCCACTGACATCCGCTGCCAAATAGGGATGCATGGGGGATCCGATCAGATCCGCCTAAAAAACTGACAGGCGGATTTGATCGGATCGCTCGGGTGAAAGGGGCCTTAAGCAGTAACAAAGCACATGAAAGCCTGATAAGAAGTACAAAGTAGCTTAACCTGTGCCACAAGTACCAATCAACAAAAAAACAGAAGACAGGACAAACTACAAAGTGACAAAAAATGGATTGCCAGCTGTAGCACCTGCCCTACCTTTGACAAGACAACAGCAAAAGCATTTTTTTGAGATCACTGTATTACTCCTCCTTTTTGGAAAATTTAAATGTTAAATGGAGAGCACGAAGGACTGCAGTAGAGCCAGCTCTGCCTCACCCACTCTTGTCTAAAGCTGGCCATACAATATAAATTCCAAACAGTCGCATTAATATTCGTATTAAAATTCTCAGTATTCTCGTTTGATGACTTGACAATTGTCAGTCAAAAATACTTAAAAAAAAAAAAAAAAAATGTCCCTTTTTTAAATTCCATTTTGGCATGAATGTACTTTCTTCATCCAAAACCACATTCTCTGTTAGAAATTTGTTCATTCAAGATACATTTTCCATCCTACTGCTTTAAATTTGCTCCCTGCTATGTTCCAAAACAAACCTGCATCAATTTGACCCTGTGATTACAAAATTGAATTTTCTTGAATTTAATACAATTCTGCATATGACCAGCTTTAGTGATAGAGATTACAGGAGCCGGATGCCAAGTCATATTTGGTTATTTTTGCTGGTAAAAAGTGTAAAAAAAAAAATGCATTTAAGTAATTTGAATGAATCCCTAACTCGATTAAAGCACGAGAATGCATCAGAGGTGCTACTTTGCTTAAACTGCCTGTACACTAACCTGCAAGAATGATTTAAACACTGGAAGGGGAATTTGCTGCTTTTAGGCTTTATAAGAAATAGTCTGGAGAATGTGCTTGCTTTCTTTGTTAAAGGAGTTCAAGTATTAAAGGCAATCTAAAAATCTACAGATAAAGTAGTGCATTTACCTGCAGCCTCAGTGGATTGACAGCATGTGGATAGTTTTTGCACGCCAGGTGCATTACCAGGATTTTACATTAAATGTCTATGGGAAATAAAGATCTGCTTTTAACGTTTTCATCCTAAACCTAAACAGTGCTTTTTTAGGGCTTCAAAAAGCGGTTTGAAGCTTGCTGAAAGCGTTACAAATGCTTTGGAAAAGTTTGTTGCACACACTGCTCCGAGCTGAACCCCCTTTGTGTACAAAGCCTTAAGCAAGTGACTGGTGATTTTATTAAATTAAAGTGGAGTTCCAACCTGTATTAAAAAAAAAAAAAGTCAGCAGCTACAAATCCTGTAGCTGTTGACTTATAATATAAGGACACTTGCCTATCCAGGGAGCCCGTGATGTTGGCACCCGTAGCTGAGTTGTCCATCAGCTTCGGGTGCAGGTGCTGGCATCCTTACTAAGTGAAACAGTAAGTGAAGCCTTGCAGCTTGTCTGTTTCCTGCTGCACATTCTGAATGGTCCCATTGTTTTCTGAGACCTCCGTGTGTCTCCCAGAAGACAGTGGGGAGGGGGGAGAAGGAAGAGGAGCCCAAATGACGTAGGTCGCAGTGGTGACCTGAAGTGGAAGTGGGTACCTGTTTTTGACCGGTATCCTTCCACCCCCGCAAAAGGTGCGAAATGTGGCATCAGAGGGGAGGAGGAAGCAGACAAGCAGGGCTTTCACTTTTTTGGGTGGAACTCCGCTTTAATTGTAGAGGTGTTACTTAACTGAGGAATTTACAGAAGTTTTAAGACTGCTGCTCTAGAAGAATGTGTTCTGGCAGCTTTTGACTAGTCACTTTTTTCCCCCCCAATTAAAGTTATTTTTATTTTTCCTTCAAAAATACTACTTTTAGATTGGACAAAATAGCAGCAGTCGACTTCATTTCTATATAATGTACATCTGTCATTGTTTCACTTCAAACTTTGGGTATATTTTAGAGTTGCAGTTTATCCCAGCTGTCAGTCTAATGTGAGGCTTTAAACTTTTTCTTAAGTAAAGCCAAATTATCGTGATAATTAAAGTTTATCTACTTTATTTTCATTGCTCTTACCATTATCTAAATGAGCAGAAAGTGAAGAAGTGGTCAATTGCTTGAGCAGGTGCATGGCTTATTATGAGATAATATGAACATAAGGAGGCCAATTTCCTCAGCACGGTATGGGCTGCAGTGTATCTGACATCTGCTACAAAATGCATCATTATTTGTGAGGCTGTCTGACACTGTCTAACTTTATTTTCACCTAGACATTGATTTAATGGCCTGAGAAGCTCATTTAGCAGTAGGTGGAGAAGAGCTGCTTGCCAAAAGAACAACAAAGATAAATACTGTTTAATGCTTTAAGTGTGCAGGTGACTGTTCTAAATGAAGTTAGTATTTTAATGGACTTTCTTCACCTGGGTACAAACCGTGTTCTCTAATAGTTTCTAGGCATATTTCAGAGAATGGAACAAACTCTTCACTGCAGTCGAATTGCGTGCAGTTAGAAAACAATATTTTGGGTAGTGTTACCCATTTCAACCTCAAGCAGATAAAAAAAATGTACCTTTATAGAAATATGAAGGCTGCCAACAAGTGCTAGTTGCCTGGGTATGTGGATTATGTATTGAAATCAGACATAGCCATGCAACTGGCACATTCCAGGAGGGGGCAAGGAGCAGCAGCTCTTGTATTTTCATTTGCCTTATTTGACATTTTAAAAAATCATTAAAACTGAGGGCAAAAGTGTTTTTTTTTTTTTTTTTTTTTATTAGAGTAGAAGGGGATTAGAACCCCTGTCAGACTTTTACTGACATCTGTACCCCTATTGGTGAGATTCCCACTATTTGTCCTGTTTACCATTTTCAAGTAATTAAATGAAATTACTAAGTTTTGGGTGGTAACCAGAACAGGAACGGAGGGGACATCTTTCAATGGGGACACCAGTTCTGGTGACAATCAAGGATTACTTCAATTTGAAGGAATTTCCTCCCATTTCCTGCTTTGACTGTGGTACAGGAAATTAAGAAAAAAAATTTCCAATGGGACACAGATGAGATTAGAACCCTCATTGTACTTTATCCAAGAGATTCTATCCAAGAGATCTTGTTTAGTTCTACTTGGTAATTGGTATTAGGTTCCTAAAATGTTTTTCTCTAGTACTCCAGATATCAGTCTGGAAGAGGGTGGGCCAGCACTCTGAGCCACTTGGAAAGATGATACACTGCAAAGATGTAAAACCTAACCCTGGGAGCTATAGGAGCCCAGGGATGACCTAATCCTACTCCGCTGCTCTGTATTGTAGAATTAGATGGTAGAGGACAGGGAGGTGAATGAAGGAGCTGAAACTGAAACAGCTGCTTTTCTTACCATTAATCAGATACGTGAAGTAATCTCAGGTTCTGGGTAAGAATGTTTCGACTTGTGCACCTAAAGGACATTTGCAGCTATAATTTTAGGTTCACTCATAGGATTATATCTCAAGTCAACAGTCATCTAGTTTTCAAATTTTAAAGAGGTCATGGGGCAAGGCACATATTTCTTCAGGAATATTTTAAACCTCATTATGTGGGATTTTGGAGGCAATCCAGTTAAATTTATATAAAAACGGGTATTTTATTCAAAGCATTTTTGTTAAAAACGAAGACCATTTGGATAAAGAAGCATGCGGTTTGTAGACATAGGAAGCAAAATAATACAGAAAATTTTTTTTTGTATACTGTACAAGGTCAGTTACAAAGGGGCATTCTCCAATTGGCTGCTGTATTGATCCATATAGGGTAACAGCATAGATGTTACCACAGAAAGGGAAATATCCAACGTGTTATAAAATATGTAACCGATTCTTCTTCAGGAATTTTTCTGCCACTTCTGCAATATATAATAATTTACATTAAAGTTTTGTGCTATAAAAATATATTCACCTACATTAAATAGACCTATAAAGTTTAAAAAAAAAACTTGCGTATTATATGACCCTTTGGTTTGAGTGCTTCCATAGGCTAAAATACCTACAAGCTGCGATTGCAACAAGGGTCGCTGGATATAGATAGAGATAGAGAATAGATTGTGTGTGGATCATCTGGTTTTCAGACTAAACCAGTCTACTGTGGCTCCGGTGGTGGAGTTCCTGGTATTTACAGAGCCCGTTGATATACGGATTGAGTCTCTGTCCCGCCATTTGTATGTGATAGCAGGCTCAATACTGAAACTAGTCTTTGTGATCACTCTGGTGTCACAGACAATAATGGAATGGGCGAAATTGCTGAAAAGCTACTTGGAAATGGAGCAGCTCTCATCAGGCCTCAGAGCTAAAGGGTCCAAGCCCTTCTGTATCTATGTGATGCGTCACTGGATGCGGCTCCTCTGGTAGCCAGAGTCTCTGCGGTGGGGGTTGCTATTAGACGCATGGTGTGGCTAAAATGCTGGTCTGCGGACCAGTCTTCCAAAAAGGCTTTCTGACCTTCCCTTTATGGGGGACAGGTTGTTTGGCTCCTCCCTGGATGAGTTGATCAAAGGCCTTACGGGTAGGAAGAGTACTCTTCTTCCCCAATCCACCAAGGGCAAGGCACCGCGTAATAGACAGAGGCCTTCATTTACTGCTCATAGATGGCCTTTTCGTACCTCCGGGTTGCAGGAGAAAGGAGCTAAGCTATTCAGGTCTTCTGGGGGTTCCAAGAAGATATAATCGGATAAGCCGAGAACAGGCCCATCCAGATCAGTAACGGACCTACGAGAGGCGGTGCAAGATCTGTCACAGGGAGTGATTGTACTGGTTCCCTCTTGGGAACGTTTTCAGGGGTTTTATTCAAACCTGTTCACTGTGCCAGGAAGAGTGGTAAAGTGTGTCCAATCCTGGATCTCAAAGCTCTGAACCGCTTTGTTCGGGTACAGAAGTTTCAAATGAAGTCTATTTGCACGGTGGTGGCGTCCCTACATCAGGGAGTCCTGTTGGCCTCTACCGATATGAAGGACGCATATCTACACATCCCTATCTACACTGGACACCAGCGTTTTTCTCACTTCGCTGTGGGAGAGGAGCACTTTGAATTTACCCTTTGGTCTCGCCTCTGCTCCCAGGGTCTTCACAAAAGTGTTGGCTACGATATTGGCACTTCTACGCCAGAGGTACCTGGACGATCTCCTGTTAAGAGCAAATTCTCATTCAGCTCTGTTGGGGGATTTGGTAATCGCTGTAAGGACTCTGCAACAGTTCGGCTGGACCATCAATTTTGCAAAATCAGCCCTGGTAACCTCCTCAAGACTGGCCTACACGGGTCTGACTCTGGATTCCGCTTCGGCAAAGGTTTTTCTTCCCCCTGGACAAGCTGCAGAAGTTGCAGGGGGCGATTCATTCGTTGTCCAGCAATCTGTCCTCTCTGCGGACTTGCATGAGATTCCTAGGCCTGATGGTGTCGACCTTCGATGTGGTCCCATTTGCTCAGTTCCACACCAGGTCATTAGAGGGAAATTCTGGACAAATGGAAAAAAGATCAGTCATTGGATTCTATGATTCGGTTGAGTCCGAACACAGACTGCTCTTCTTCTATGGTGGCTTTGCTCGTTGGCATTGCGCCAGGGCAAGTCTTTCCTTCCATTGTATTGGACCGTGGTCACCACAGACACCAGCCTGTCCGGCTGGGGAGGAGTGCTGTGTAAGCTGTGTGCCCAGGGTTCTTGGACAGTGGAAGAGTCCAGACTACTGATCAATGTTCTGGAACTCAGGGCAATAAAGCTTTGCCTTGGTCACTGATCCAGTCTGGGTTCAATCGGACAGTGCCACGGCCATGGCTTACATCACTCATCAGGTGCGCACCAAGAGTGTCCTAGTGGCCCGGGAGGTGGCCGAGATCTTGAAACGGGCAGAGGATTTTGTTCCGGCTCTTTCCACGGTACAGATCAGGTGTGGAAAACTGGCAGGCGGACTACTTGAGCCGTCAGGTGTTGGATTAGGGGGAATGGTCTCTACACGCAGGTGTTTCATCTCCTGTGTGCTCAGTGGGGGACATCCGATGTCGGCCTGTTGGCCTCTCGGCTCAACAAGAAGGTTCAAAGTTTTGTAGCTAGGTCACCGGATCCTCTAGCCGACGCTGTAGATATACTGGTGGCTCCTTGGGGTCGTTATCGGCTAATCTATGCGTTTCCACCTCTGAAACTCCTGCCGAGACTTCTGCGCAGAATAGAGCAGATAAGTCATTCTGGTGGCTTCAGACTGGCCTCTCACTGGAACGCAGATCTGGTAAGATTGGTCACCGATGCTCCTTGGAGACTTCCTCTCAGGGAAGATCTGCTGTCTCAAGGGCCGATCTTCCATCCTGCTTTACAGTCGGTGGCTTTAAAAGCGTGGCTGTTGAAAGCTGGGTGTTGGATAGGGCTCTTTCTGATTCAGTGACTCCTACACTGTTGATGGTCAGGAATTCTACTTCCAGGAAGATCTATCATCCTATGTATAAATCGTACATTTCATGGTGTGAATCCATGAAGGTGCATCCTCTCCTTTTTTCGGTTGCTATGATCTTTGCTTTCCTTCAAAGAGGTGTTGAACTGAAGTTGGCCTTGGCTACTAGTCAAGGCCAAGTGTCGGCCTTGACTGTGTGTTTTTTCAACGTCCTTTAGCCTCGCATGCCTTGTTTCGCACTTTTATCCAAGGGGTCTGTCATGTGGCCCCTCTGAGGCGATCCCCGTTACCTCCGTGGGATCTGAATTTGGTAATGTCTGTTCTTCAAAAACCTCCTTTTGAGAACATTATGGTGATTCATTTGCTCACCTTGTCTCAGAAGGTTGCCTTTTTTGTAGCCATTACTTCTGCTCGCAGAGTATCAGAGTTGGTGGCACTTTCCTGCCGTTCGTCTTATTTGGTGGTCCACAGAGATGGTGGTACTTTGACCTAGTCAGTCGTTTCTTCTGAAGGCGGTTTCGGATTTCCATATAAATGAAGACATTGTGCTGCCTTCTTTATGTCCTAAGCCCAAGCATCCTAGGGAAATTGATTTGCATTCTTTGGATGTGGTTTGGGCAATTGGAGTCTACCTGGCGGCTACTGAATCTTTCAGGAAATCAGATTCTCTTTTGTCCTAACGGAAGGACCTAGAAAGGAATTGGCTGCGTCTGCTGCAACCATTTCTAGGTGGATTGGGCAGACGGTGGTTCAGGTTTATTCACTAAAAGGTCAGGTTCCACCTATCCCTGTGAAGGTGCATTCTACTAGGGCGCTGAGTGCTTCTTGGGCTTTACGCCATCAGGCGTTAATGATACCAGTTTTCAAGGTGGCAGCTTGGTTGTCTGTGCACACGTTCACAAAATTTTATAAAGTAGATGGGATGGCATCCTCGGATACTTCTTTTGGCCGCAAGTTTTTGCAGGCTACTTTTTTGAAAGAGACTAGTCTTTTTGAGGGTGTTTGTCCAGATGAGCTCCTGTTCCTGGTTGAGCTCTATATTCTCTGGCTGGCTAAAGTTTTAACCTTGTTGGGAATTACGTTCTTTTTCTACGTTGTTTTCCCACCCCTCATGCAAATACTGCTTTGGGACGTCCCGATTGTCAAGAATTGTATGGAGCTGCGTCTGTCAAGGAACTTCAGAGAAAAGGATTTTACGGTAAGACAAAACCAGTTTTCTTAGGCCCATTTTACACAGGCCAGATCTGGTTTCGCTCAGCAGAGGATCTGTCTACTGATCCCCTGCTGAGCTGGTTGGAGCCCTGCTCAGCTGGGGGGGGCTGCCATATGACTGGTCCATTTCTGCTCCGCTTATGCAAAGTGGACACAGCCCGGTAGTCCACCTGATTCCCCTCCAATCTGATCAGGCCAGGTGAAGGGTAACTGATCCCTCTTCCCTTTTTTTGTTTTGTATTGATTGGAGGTAGGCGGGTGTAAATTGACACAAGTCCATTGACATTTGATTTGACATAGAATAGAATGGAGGGTCCGATCAGACGGCCTGTGTGAAAGGGGCCTAACTGTGTGTGCGTATTTATACTCTGTCAATAAATCAAATATTCTAGTAAAGGGACTCCGGGTGTGCTAACCCAATGGCCCACAGGTTAGGGGGTGCAATACTTGCCTTGCTCCAGGAATCCAGGTGCTACCAATCTACAATAGGTCACTGTTTAGCTTGGTCATTTGAAAGCCATTGCTTCTAATTTTTAGGGACTCGTTAAATTAATGACTAGATTAGTACCACCGGATTGGCATAAGGCCAATGTGGTGCCCAATATATAAAAAGGATCAAAGCCTTTACCAAGTAACTAACTATAGACCTTCTTACCGTTTTATAGTTGGAAAGATACTGGAGAGTTTAATAAAAGACCACATTGTTGAGTTCTTGCTGAAAAAAAAAATTTTACACGACAGAATGGATTCATAAAAGACAGAAGTTGTCAAACCGGATTTCTTTTTATGAGAAGGTAAGTAAAACCTTGGACAGAGGGGTGGCTGTGGATTTTGCAAAATCGTTTGACACCGTTCCCCACACACGGCTAATGTGCAAGGTAAAGTCTACAGGCTTGGAAAGATCAGTTTGTAAATGGACAGAAAACTGGCTAGAATTCAGAGATTATTGGTTAATGATTCTTATTCTGAATGGTCTAAGGTTATAATAAGAGAGGTATGGACTCCAGAGAGAGAGAGAGACCGTTTTGCCCCTGTACAAATCATGAATAAAACCTCACCTAGAATATACTGTTCAATTTTGGGCACCAGTTCTCAAAAAGGATATTGGGGAACTGGAGTAAGTGCAGAGAAGGGCAACCAAACTTATGAGAGGCATGGAGGAGCTCTGCTATGAGGAAAGATTAGATGGAACTGAATTAATTCTCTCTTGAGAAGAGGAGATTAAGATCAACATGTACAAATACGTAAGGGGTCCATATAGTGAGCTTGGTGTTGATTTATTCATTTTAACCACTTCCGAAACGTTGCTACTTTGATGTTAAATACTGGGGTTATGGCAGCAAATGGCATTTTTTTACTGGGCAGGTAGTCCTCTTTCACATAAAAGTGGCCCCAGTGGTGGATTCGCTGCAGGATCACTTTTATGGGTGGCGGGAGAGGGGCCCCCCTTCTGCAGCTTCCCGGTTGTTTTCCCCGCTTTCTGGGAGCCATCGGTAGCAGGGAAAACTATCCTGTCCTAGGCTGGAAGTCGAGTGAGGGCAAGCCGGCCCCCACTCGACTCTATGGCCTTGGAGGACCGGAGCAATGTCATGTCGTTCCCTCCCAACAGCCTTAAAGTGCCCATTTTTTTTCATGTTAAATTACTTTTTTTTTTTTTGCTTTAGTGTAGTTGTGCGATCTGAGGTCTTTTTGACCCCAGATCTTATGCTTTTTTCCTATTACAAGGGATGTTTACATTCCTTGTAATAGGAATAAAAGTGATCAAAAACCTTTTTTTTTTTTTTTTTTTCTTTTAAAGGGACAGTGTAAAAAAAAAAAGATAAAAGAAATGAGAAAAAAAAATTTAAAGCGCCCCGTCCCTCCGAGTGCACATGCAGAAGCGAATGCATACACAAGTCCCGCCTACATTTATAAATGGTGTTCAAACCACACCTGTGAGATATCGCCGTGATCGTGATTGAGAGCAATAATTCTAGACCTCTCTCCTCTGTATCTTTAAACTGGTAACCTGTAGAAATTTTTAAAGCGTCACCTTTGGAGATTTTTAAGTAGCAATGTTTGTCGCCATTCCACGAGCATGTGCAATTTTGAGGCTTGACATATTGGGAATCGATTTACTCGGCGTAACATTATCTTTCACATTATAGAAAAAAACTGGGCTAACTTTACGGTTTTCTTATTTTTCCCCACAAAATTGCATTTGTAAGACCGCTACATAAATACGGTGTGACAGTGTTGCAACAATCTCCATTTTATTCTCTAATTTTCTGCTAAAAACAAAAATATAATGTTTTGGGTGTTCAAAGTAATTTTCTAGCAAAAAATACAGATATTAACTTGTAAACAACAAGTGTCAGAAATAGGCCTGGTCCTTAAGTGGTTAAGGTCATCAGAGGGCAAGGCGTCACTCTTTACGTATAAAGGAAAAGATTTTATCTCCAAATACGGAAAGGTTTTTTCACAGTAAGAGCTGTGAAAACATGGAATAGATTCCTTCCAGAGGTGATTCTGGCCATCCTCCTAGACTGCTTTAACCACTTGCCGACTGCCGCACGTCTATTTACGTCGGCAGTCAGCCCCTCACAGGCAAAGCGACGTAGGGCTACGTCGCTAGCCTGTAAGGGTTTTGGGAGCGAGCGCACGCCACCGGATGTCCCAGACCAACCCCCCCCCCTGCGTGTGTGCCCGGTGGACCCGATGTCTGCCGGGCACTCGTGATCGTCCGTGACAGCGGGAGAAAGGCAGGCGGCTAGTGTAAACAAAGCCGCCTGTCAGTCTCCCCTGTGTAAGAATGGTGATCAAACGGTTCTACTATGTTTTTCCCTTTTTGTTAGTAAACACAATAACTTTTGCGCAAACCAATCAAAATATTTTTTTTTTTTTTTACCAAACATATGGTAAAAAAAAATTGGCCTAAAATGTTAAATTTTGTTTTTTACATTTTTTGTTTTGGGAATTTCATATAAAAAATGTGAAAAATGTTATTTTTGTAAAATTGACGCTCTTTTTTTTGTTTATAGCACATGATCAAAAAATCGCAACGGTGATCAAATACCACCAAAAGAAAGCTCTGTTTGTGGGAAAAAAAAAGGACGCCAAATTCGTTTAGGTACAGCGTCGCACGACCGCGCAATTGTCCGTTAAAGTCATGCAATGCAGAATCGCAAAATAGGCCCTGGTCAGGAAGGGGGTAAAATCTTCCGGGGCTTAAGTGGTTAAAAAACAAACAAACCTGAAAGGCTTTCCTAATTGTACGTAATATAACTTGATACTAACATTTTATAGGTAACGTTGATCCAGGCAATATCCGAGCTTTGCTGGGGTTTTTCACCTTCCTCTGGTTCAACTGTGGGTATAGGATTGTATATGTTTTTTTTTTTCTATTGGTTGAACTAGATGGACTTTTTTCCAACCGGACTAACTATGTAACTGTTTGCAAGATATTTACTTTTGCCATGACAGCTTAATTTGAATTTCACATAGCTTATTTTTTATTTCTTATAAAGACAGTGTGTCATAATGATTGTGGTTTGTTAAATCTACACAATACCTAAAAGATCTCCTCTTCCTGTATTCAGACACGTATATATTTCACAGTGCTGTGTTACAACACTTTGAGGAACGCAGGAAAGGTTTAAATATGACAGATTTAAGTAATGTAAACCATATACAAACCTTGTAATAGCTTTCTGTACTTACTTTGGTGTTCAGTCCTATTTATTTAAAATTTTAAAAGGCAGTTTCAAAATCAATCAAAAATCTAACAAATATTTTGCAACATATATGTGAAGTAAAAGACTCTTAAGAGCGAGAAAATTATATGATCGGTACCCATTTGCTATTATCTGCAGACTTGTGATAACCCAAATGACACAAACGAATCAAAAGTTGTATCTTTCAATTATCCAGACATTCAGAATTGAAGGCATATAAATGTGGTGGCTGGCCAGTTAGGTGTCAGATGCCATAACAAGGGTAAAATCATGTCCAAATTACCAGTGTTAATTTTGTCAACTAAAACGTTTTCATCAAAGTTTTCGTCAGCGGCATTTTTACAGTGACGAAGACAAAACGAATAGTACAGCTCATTTTCATCCACTGACAAAAACTATGACGAAAATCAAATCCGTTTTCGTTAACGAACTAAAAAGAGACTAAATTGTGAACTAACTTCTGGTTTTCATGGAGATCTGCCTGCTTCTGCTCCCAGCAAGCAAGCGAGTTGAGGTGACTGTGTGCACTGTCCATGACGACTGCCAGAGACCAGAGCAGCACTATGCATTACAGGCAGGCCTCCCGAGTCCCGACAAGATTGTCCCACTCCCGAGTCCCAACGCACGAGATGAGCGCCCATGTCCAGAACAGAGAGCAGACTGTAAGTGCTTAGTACTAGTGTACATTACAATTACAGCAGGCCTAAGGCTCTCCCCAGACCACTGTCCGTCCCGAGCACAGTGTGTGCATTATTACAGGTCTCCTCTGACCACTGACAGTGGCATCCAGGGCACTATACATTACAGGCCATCCCTCAGACCACCATCCAGGACTGTGCAGCATTACAGGTCTCCTCTGACCAGTGACCACCGGCATGGCAGTATCCAGCGTACTGTGCATTACAGGCCCTCCCTCAGACCTGAGGCCACCATGCAGCACACACGGCAGCATTACAGGCCTCCTCAGACCACCGTCCAGAGCACTGGGCAGAATAACAGGCCTCCTCAGGCCATCCTGAGTGGCTAGATGTGTATCTGTGAGTTTGTTTAAATCTTAATACCATAAATAACCTTTTTTTTTTTTTTTGTTTTTGTTTTTTGCTCCAGGAGTATGAGTTTAGAAATTCAATAGAAATGCCTAAATAATGCATTACAATTTAACTGAACATATTAGATTTCAGTTGATTAAAAATCTTTTATTCGACTAAAATGTATTGGAGTTTTTAGTCAATTAAAATACAATGACTAAATTGGGACTTAAACTAAAATGGCGTTTTAGTCCAAGACTATGACTAAAACTAAATCAAAATTCGATCAAATTTCTCACTGCAAATTAAAATTTCTTTCCTCCTTGGTGTCCAAGTGGCAGCTTCCTTTGGTGTGCACAAAATGCAGCTAGGACTGTGGGGTTGGATTGAAGGGGTACAGCAGTGCATCACTGCTGGGTCGTGGACTTCCCTGGTCAGTAGGCAGAGAGTAATGACTGATTTCCCCAGCTAAACTTCTTTTTTTCTTTTTTTTTTTTGATGGACTTTTTAGTATTTTACGAGAGAGACCTACAGTCCCACTGAGCATGTGCACATTTACGTTAAAGTAAAAGAGCCCTGATTTGCATCCTAGCAAGGACAAAATGCATATAATTGTTTTTGCATGTTATTCACTCTTTAATTGTACTTATTTCACAATTGTTATATTTGTCTTTGGTAAAATTTGTTTGTGAAGCATCTTATTCAAAGCCTAGTATATGTATATTTTCCCAGGGTCTTTATTTGCCAGTGATCAAGAAACCTAACTAACAGGCTTCACAAGTGAATATCTCTATGGTTTTCCATTGTCTTGTACCTGTATATGCAGGTTGATTTATTTCTTCTCAAAAGCAACCAACACGTCTGCAGTAGAAGGATTTATTATTTTAAATCTATATACCTTCATGACTACTGATGAAGTAGAGTCAGCGTCTGTCCCATGAAAGTATCACTGAATAACCACTTGACGACCGCCCGCCGCGGATTCGCTCCGGGAGGCAGCCGCTACTGGGCGAAACTATGTAGCTCTATGTCGCTCGCTCTCAGGAGGCTAGGGGGCGAGCGCGCGGATGCCCTTGCTCCTGCCCCCGCGATCTCCCCCCGCTGACAGAAGGATGGATGGCTGATGTAAACACAGCTGTCCGTCCTTCTCCTTGAGATGATCAGAGACTGTGATCCTGCTATATAGGATCGCATGTCTCTATGGTCATCTCACAAGCCCAACTCCCCCAAAGTTAGAATCATTCCCCTAGGGTCACATTTAACCCCTTGATCACCTATACGGTTAACACCTTCCCTGTCAGTGTCATTATTACAGTAACAGTGCATATTTTTAGCACTGATTACTGTAGTAATGTCACTGGTACCCCCAAAAGTGTCAAACATGTCAGGGGTCCGATCTGTCCGCCGCAATGTCGTAGTCCCGCAAAAAAAATTGCAGATTGCCGCCATTACAAGTAAAAAAAAAAAATAAATAAATAAAAATGACCTAAATCTTTCCCGTAGATGGTAGACGCAATAACTTTTGCGCAAACCAATCAAAATAGGCTTATTATTTTTCTTTTACCAACAATATGTAGCAGAAAACGAATTGGCCTAAAATGTTAAATTTTGATTTTTAATTATTTTTTTTTTTTTTTTTTTGGAATGATGTATAGCAGAATGTGAAAAATATTTTTTTTTTCAAAATTGTTGCCCTTTTTTTTTTTTTTTTGTGTATAGCGCAAAAAATAAAAATTGCACAGGTGATGAAATACCACCAAAAGAAAGCTCTATTTGTGGGGAAAAAAGGACTTCAATTTTATTTTGGTACAGCATTGGATGACCATGCAAGTGTCCATTAAAGTAACGCAGTGCTGAATCGCAAAATAGGGCCTGGTCATTAAGCTGGAAAATTTTCCGGTCCTTTTTAAAGTGGTTAATATAGTATTATTCGACATATTTCTCAAAGTTTCTCCTGAATGACTTGGGCAAATTTGAGAACATTAAAGTGAAATACCAGTTTTATTGAAAGGACAAAAACAATTCCTTATTGTAAAGCTTTATGCACTGAAAGTATTTTTTCTTTTTTCTGTATATATTGCAATAGAGCTACACCAGTGCATTGTAAATGTTAAGCAGTTAGGACATCCTTCACTATATTTACATGATCCTTAAAAAAACTCATGCAGCATGTTTTGTCTTAGTGCAGTCAACTTGAGGACTTGCTGGGGATGCCATTTTCAATGTGTTGGGCTAATAATTCAAAAAAAATTTAGAATAGCAGTGAGCCAATTCTACTGAAATTGTGGTTAAAAACCCAGCCCAAACATTTTTTGCTTAGCTGGAACTGAAATTTGAGCTTCAACTAAACAGCTATATAAGATTACGACGGGGTGCAGGAAAAGTGAAATTTATTTTAATTATTGAAGCTGTAGCTAATATTAGAGTTGTAACCTATGGTTTTCTACTATTTGTTACTAAATTTAAAAAGTTACTAGGAGAATTCAGTAAAGCATTTAATGATGCTCATGGTGTTTATGGTCTCTTTAAAAATTCCTGCAATTTATGAAAGCCTTGTAGCAGTTTCAGTAACAGTTTCGACATTTGCATCATTTTCAGATAGTTCTTATTTGTATCATTTTTACAGTGTGTTGATTTGATTGTGACAAATTCAAATAGAATTACTGCCGGCTTGTAGATAATGAGCCTGGAAATTATAGACTTAAAGTTTGCATCGGTTATGTGTTTGGCAACCAATTAAGTAAATTCAAACACAATACCAAAGTTAGATTGCAGGCACCCAGCTTCCTAGCAACCAATAACGAGGACCGAACACTGACAGTGGGCAGAGCTCGATGGGGATGTTTAGAGACTATTTCCTCATTGGGTCTTTCTCCTTGTGATTGGCAGTGGACAACAGTAGGCAGATTCCGTAGCTGTTCGGCTGAATAGCAGCTATAGAATAGCCCACTACTGTATGCCCCCAATAACATTGGTGGCTGACTTGTTGGGGAGCTATACTCAGTTATCAGGTTCCGCCCACCTAACAACTCTACTCCACAGCTGCTGTACCTGTTAAGTGAGCAGAGCCTGATGGCGAACAGACGATTTCCACATCAAGTCCACTTTCGGTGCCATTAACAGCAGATGGCAGTGAGCAACATTTATAGCCACAAATTACTAACAAGGTAGACCTTGTGGAGGAACCTGTCTGTTTCCCATCAAGCTCTACCCACCCCTTAAAAAAAACCCTTGACCATCTCCTGTCTGTGTGGCCAGCACAGTAGTTGAGCAGGGATTTGGGTGTTACTGAGGACAGTATGCCTGATCGGTGTTGTGTACGCTGGCCTCCATGTGGCTAATTTGTGGTCTAGATTCCAACAGGTACATGAATTTGTCCCACACCAGCATTTGTTGTGTGGAGGCCCATCAGAGGAGTGTGTCTGACAATGAAATCCAGGTAGTGTTTTTTAGTTTTAAAATCGAAGTTCACCTTTCTGAATTGGGATGAAAAATACATGAGAAAAGGCTTTCTTTTATTGTGAAAAATGAAATTTAGCCGAAGAAGGTGAACTTAGCCCTTAGTCCTAACTCTAGAACAACAGATTGCTTGATTATGCGATGTGCTGCAATTTTTATGCACATTTCACCGAAGGGCAACAGCGGGTGCCTGAGCATTTATTCATATTGTCTTTTAGATATTTAAAAATGGTATTCACACATTTATTTAAATATTAATGTGTGTTAAAGGCCAAGTTTACCTTTAGTAACTTATGTTACACCCATATTTAGGGTGAAACCTGTAACATGTTACGATGCAGCACCCCCCGTACCACCCTTGTGACAGCACAGCCATGCTGGCAGGTGGCCTTGAAGTTTTAGTGGACTGTGAGGGCGCTGGTGAGTACGCTCATAGACCATTCAGTCTTCCTGCAGCTCTGAAACGGACAGCCCATATAGTGGAAGACTGTGCCAGCGATATTTATATGCATTTGTTTTTTAAAGGTGAACTTGGCTTTTAAAGATCTGCTGTACTGATAGATGCACAGGTTTTAACACATGATGCCTGTCTTGAATTTTGATGTCAAAGTTTGTCATGGGTCCAGTGGATCTGGCAGGGTGCGTCAGTACTCCAAATTAGCAGATGGCCAGTACAAAAGGATCCTGGAAACAATGAAACTAAGCTATGTACTCAATGCTAATGCCAGGCAAATTGTTTTAGAAAAGTGACTGATCATAAGCCGAAATCCTCAGGTTTTTGAGGGAAAAAACGTGTATACATTTGTGAGATTTTTTCCTTCTATTTTTAATCAATGTATTTCTATGCAATTGATAGTTGCATTTTGAGTTAGCGTACAAAGATTATTTGCAGGCACACAAATATGGGGTATTTACACAGTTATACATTTTAGCTATAAAAGGTAAAGTTAATGCAAACTATAACTGTCTAACAATGTTTGCAAAACTGCCTTGTATCATAAGCAACTGCTATTTTTTTGCTTTTAGAAAATATTTTTAAATGTATTTATTTTTTCTTATCAATTGTTACTTCTTAGTGCTGCTAATTTCTGTAGCTTCTGCATGTCATTGCTCAGGAAGTATATATAGAATACCGCTCTCAAGTCTCAAAAGTACTAAATAGCTGCTAACACCACAAGTGTTAAAGATCATATGGTAAATGTGCAGGGCTAATAAAGTGACAAGAAGGCCATATGGTCCCCCTTTGATAGGGACCTTCATAGATTCTTTACTGGTGTAACAAAGTGACATCCGCAAACAAAATGCTAAATTAAATCACAAAAAATGTGCAAATCGCAAAAAAAAAAAAAATTGCATGAATTAAGTGTCGAGTGTAAAGGAGCAATCAAAAAATATAAACACCATATCATCATGTGCTCTTATCATACCGAAAATAATTATTATATAAACAATAATTAAAAAAGCGTGTGGGGAAAAAAAGTCCTAAAGTAGTGTTGCAGAAAAGTCTCTGTAAACAGAGAAAATAATCCGATGATGATGGCTGGCAATCCCAATATTCATAGGTCACTACTGTGTAGGATATCAATCACCTTTTAGAATTGGATCTGCTCACCAAAGCTCGTGGACCCAATTAGCCTATGCTGTTGGGTCAAACAGGCAGGGGTGAATATACATCAGTAGAGGGATATTTCCATGACCACCTTCCAAAGGACACACTTTAAGGTGACTTTAAGGGACCACCGACTCCACCATGAAGCACAGTCTTTTACTCTTATACTCTTATTGAGTCAAGTATTTTTTCATCTTGCTTACAGCAACATATAATGCCAATATTCAGGTCACTGACCTGCACTCTGCAATAGTGGTTGAGATATTGAAGTTTGTGGCGCGCTTCAGAAGTGAAAATACAAATGCCTTATAAACTGATGTGAATCTGTATATAATCCTTGAATAAAACTGTGTTCTTTTTTAGCTGAAAAATAGTTGGTCACTTAAAATTATACCGTGATTAAATATATTGCAAAATATAAATAAATAATTAAATAGTTCCAATATGCCTCTATATTGTGTTAATTATATATCAAAAAGTGCTGGGTGCTTGTGTTCCAATGAATAAAATAAATAAATATCCAATTGACTCAATATAAATATTTCTTCAAAATCAATCAAAAGTGCTCTGTGCTTTCTTCAATAAAAAATTAATACAGTGCTGTGTTTCATAATGTCCATATACATGAATCCAAACGATAAGGTGCAATTCTATTCAATATCTTCAAAAGTGCTCTCATGCAAAGGAAAAGTGTTGTGACTTTCTGCCTCCACCAGGTGTCACATCTAGGTGCTCTGGACTCTCACCTTAATAAGGTGTATATTGCGCCTATTATATACAACTTAGCCTCCGAATAGATAGTTGAGGGCTTTTTAATCGTTCCGATATCCTGTTATGACCACGGGTGTTTCCTGTCTTGTCCGTATCTGGGGGGTTATACGCTTTCTGGCGTCCTTAACTCCTTATCGTACCTCGGGCTCAGTAAGCACAAAGGGGCATCATGGTGTAGTATATCAAACCAGTTTATTGTTAAAAAAAAATGAGCTGCACTTACATTTAGCAGGTATTTTGTACGCAAAGATTGTGCAAATGCAGCGTTGGGAGCACTTCGCTCCGATCTCCAACGTCACTTCCGGTAGTCTGGCGGCTCCTCCTATGCGTTACGTCACGTCACGTCACGTGACTTCCTCAACTATCTATTCGGAGGCTAAGTTGTATATAATAGGCACAATATACACCTTATTAAGGTGAGAGTCCAGAGCACCTAGATGTGACACCTGGTGGAGGCAGAAAGTCACAACACTTTTCCTTTGCATGAGAGCACTTTTGAAGATATTGAATAGAATTGCACCTTATCGTTTGCATTCATGTATATGGACATTATGAAACACAGCACTGTACTGTATTAATTTTTAATTGAAGAAAGCACAGAGCACTTTTGATTGATTTTGAAGAAATATTTATATTGAGTCAATTGGATATTTATTTTTTTTATTCATTGGAACACAAGCACCCAGCACTTTTTGATATATAATTAACACAATATAGAGGCATATTGGAACTATTTAATTATTTATTTATATTTTGCAATATATTTAATCACGGTATAATTTTAAGTGACCAACTATTTTTCAGCTAAAAAAGAACACCGTTTTATTCAAGGATTATATACAGATTCACATCAGTTTATAAGGCATTTTTATTTTCACTTCTGAAGCGCGCCACAAACTTACAATATTTTTACCTGTATAAACTGGTTTCTGGTACCAGCACCGTGGGGCTGCAGTAAGAAGGAAAATATACACCACCTCAGCGCAGGAACCACTCATACATATTAAGTGGTTGAGATATGCCTCGTTGGGCTCAAATCCAAAAGCTTGAACCTGTATTGCAATATATGGCAACCAAGAATCCCAAATTTAAGACTTTGCTGGACATTTTTTTGATATTTAATTTAGCATTTTGTTTACTTGTGTAACAAAAGGACTGGTGTACATCCTCAAAGGATCGATGAGGGTCCCCATCAGTGGAGGTCCCCATATGTCCTTGTCACTTTATTAGCGCTGCACATTTACCATTGCTCAGGAAAGCCTTTCTGATGGTGATATCTGCGAATCATGTCTTTGCAGTGAGCATAGACACAAAAGCTTATTTTCTCTGCTGGAAGCACTCGTTTTTTAAACACGCAGCACAAGGCACAGTAAAGTGTCTCTCTGCATGGTGCAGCGCTGAAATACTTTGGAGGGTGTTGGATTAGTACATAAAGTGATAAGTCCTAGTTTACAAAATGCATTCAGAAGGAACTCTCCACATGACAAGGTAAACCTTAGACCTCATTGTAAATAAAAAGGGTCATAACACATTTTAATATAATAATTAAACGTACAGTTTGGACAAGATAAAGTGTCAACCCCACCTAAAGTGTTTGCATGGACATATCTGCATTAAAAGTGGACCTAAACCCATCAATTTAACGATTTCCCCAAACTGTTACATTTACGGCATGCAGTGATGAATTTACTGTCACATTTTCTTTTACTCTCAACTGAACTGTCAAGCTGTCATATGGCTGGTGTCCTAACCGATCACATGTTCAGGACCATGGCAACTGCAGATCAAACAGATGACGGCTTCCTTGGCTGTACAGGATAAGGGTTTAGTTGCGATTCAGGATGTCTTTTAATGCAACAAGGTCTAAAACAGAGTGCATTTATTCACTTTTAGTGGAGGTAGCGCTTTCTCTGTGCTCCATGATTTAATCACGATTTCAAAATGCATATTGACCTTGTTTTATTTGATAAATTCTATTGTTTCTGGTAACTGTTTTTTTTTTTTTTTTTTTTTTACTTGGTACAATATTTTTATTGAAATATAAAAAGAATACAATTGCAGCATTCCCAGTCAGGGGGTACCAACAGTAGGCTGAATACAAAACAGCGTGAACAAGCACACACATGGAATGCTTTTTCAAAGGCTAAACTGTCAATTAACAGTAGCCCTCCAACTATGGCTGGGGGTCAACACAGGATGGCCGAGCCTTGGGGCACAGGGGCTGGAGTGTGGAGAAATCCACAAAGATTTAGATAATAGAATCTTAGGCTGATCACTTAGTAAAGATAGGTAGGAGGGAAGGGTAGAAAAAAAAAAGGGGGGGGGGGGGTCCAAGGTGTTGGAGATCAACATCTTTGAAGCTTAGCCTATTAAATGCAGTTCACAAATGGGTCACTAGATGTCGCTAATGCTCAGTGATATGCTATGCATGTTCTATGATGTGGTGTAATTTCCTGCTGTACATTGTACTGTACTTGTTTGTTACCTTTTCCTGTATGTGTTTTTCTTACAATGAGAAGGTGAGATCCTTGCTATCTGTGGTTATGTTCCAGTAAGGAAGCCAGTTCCTGTTACTCCACAATGTCTGATCTGAATAGACTCCGCTGCACCCAGTGATTGCACTCTGCAACACAAGGAACAGGGGAGGAAGAGAGAGATAAAGGGAAGACCATGGAAGGAGAGGAAAGAGAGGTAGAAGGGGAAATTTCCTCCAGCCTGGGAGACAACTGGGGTCAATTGGAGGAGTCCAGGCTGGTCCGATGCAGAGTTGGGAGAGCCTAAGACCACCACCGAGCCCAGACCTTGAGAAATTTATTTTGAGAGGCATAGAGGATACTACTCCTCTTCTCGTTAATCATGAAAGTCGTCAGGATGCTCTTAACCTCTGAAACAAAACGGACGTTATTTTCCAGGCTCTGGCTATCGAGCGTTTAGCGGCTATAAATAGATAAGTGGCCAGCTTCTGCTAGTAGGAGAAATGACCAGCTTCTGCTAGGAGAAGAGGCCCGGGATCAGGCAGTGGAGCAGTGCTAATTTTGTGTCTTTATGAATAGAGATATGGAAGAGGGCAAACAGTCAAAAGATCCTTGACCAAAATCCTCCCAGACATGTTCGTCTTTGTTGGCACAACCCTGGAAACCTCTATCGTAGATTGGGTTTGATTTGGAGATGCGAGCTGGGACCCAATACCAGCAGAGCAGCACCTTTTAGGCTGCCTCTATTTTGTTTTTTTGTTTTTTGCCTGTATTGTACTAGAATACATGCCTGTTGACTTATTAAGGTGTATGCACATTCACACATAACTTAGGCAACCGTGCCCATACATTGTTTGTTTTTTGTTTTTTTTAGGAGATTTTACATAGAACTTTTTTCAGTTAGGTTAGCATCCAGTCTCACTCACTGTGTACTGCCTGGCAAAGAAGATAGGCAACAACTTTGGTGCTTTCCCCTTACAAAATTTTATGTCTAAGCTTCTCAAAGCTTTTTCTGTTTCACTTTCATATTTAAATAAATTGAGGTTAAAAAAAGGATATAAGGTATGACTGGCCTTGGACATAATGGTCAGCTTTTCAATGCATTTTGAACTTTTCATTTGATAGTAAATGAATGTGCGTTTTTCCTTGCTTATGCATTTAGTTTGCCACAAAGCTTCCATGTGCTTCTCTTTTCACTCATTAAACTAATCACAACTTTTTTTTCATAAATCTGCTTGTCAGCTTATGGGCATAATTACGAACATTCATAACCGTTTGGGTCATGCCAAAAAAGTCTGCAAAACCTAAATTAACAAAGCTAGTTTGCTTATTCTACCTCTGGATGGTATATGGTTTTATGTACAGGAAACACACTGTATTCTTTAGGAAATGTTATGCAGGTAACATTTTCATGGTCTGTTCTTTTATGAAGGTTGTTCAGTTGTCTCAAACAGACTTTTTGTTTACGTTTGTACGACACAGTTGTATGCACAGTATCGTAAATCTTTTGATGAACTTTAATTTTCCCTCTGGACCTGTCATAACACAGAAAGCTTTCTGCATTGGGAGGCAATTACATTTTTAAGACACAGGATGTGAACCTTGGAGCGTGAAAACCGGAATCGTTTTGGTGCAGCAATAAATTTTTGCACAATCCTTCTCCAATGTGTAGTAAAACTTGGCAGCCCAGCCATCTGTCTGTGCTTTGTAATTTCTTCGACGTTAGGATATATTGGTATTTATAGAAATAAATAAAACCCATTGCTTTAAAGAAGAATGCTAGCTTACAGAGTACTAATTTCAAATTAAAGCAGGACTACAGAAAAAAAACATTAAATGAATACCCCATTAAAGGATAAAAAAAACAAAACCAGCTTTCGCTGCAATATTTACTTTCAGTCCAAGGATCCCCCCACAGAACATTTTGCTGCCAGTAGATCTCCTTAGTCTGATGGGCAGCACCATTTAACCCACTTTTCTAAGCCCAGGTCATCCTGGACCCGTCCCAGCTTATTAATGGACAGTGAAAGTAGAAGAGGCACAGTGATGAGCTCATCTCTCTGCCACAGATTGGCTCCTTTTCCCTGCTTTTACTCTTAACTAGTCAGCACTGCTGTACAGAAACTGCAAGAGGCCTTTATTTATATTAGCGATGCAATAATAATTGCAGAGTTGCATTTATATATGTCGTCTTTATCTGCAGAGTGTTTAACTTTAAGCAAATGTGTCCTCAAAAACAATTTGAAATCTGCACATTTTGTTACTCCAAGCCATTGAGGGTTGTTTGAATGCATTTGTGCTACACTGGCTTGTATCTGGGTAGCTTGAAATGTTGCTACCTCTGGTCACCCCATATTACAACAGAAGTCACCCTGAGGAAGGGGAATAGTCCTAAAAATTGTCAGTATAGTTTAATTTTTTTCTGATATCAACCTCAGAGTACAAATCTTGGCTTGCATCCTGTAGATTGGATTTTTTTATGAATAGCGTATAATCTCGGTATGCTTTGTCGGGATTAAAAACGCCTATATTCATCTTGAAAAGTTGCATCATCCTGGCTGAGCTAGCTGATCAGAATGCCTGCAGACTGTTTCAATTTAATTTGTCATAAAGCCGAACCTCAGGTTTTCCTGTCACTTTAAAACATTTCTTGTGCGAGTTTGTTACTTACAGAACACTATCCACTGTAGAAGGTATAATGCACTGTGGCAGCTTGTTCTTGTCCTACAGCTTCTCAACCATTTAGGAACAGCCTTGCTTTTTTGATTAAAAAATTACAAGGCAGTCTCCCATTGGGGAAAATGAAGGGGTGAGACACATGTCACAAGCGTCACCTTGTCCAATTTCGAGGATAAAAGGCTTTTCCTGAATGAGATCTTAAGACTGACTATTTTTGAGTACAAAAGGGAAGTTGCTAGGACTCGGCCAGGAAGACAGCACAGCTTACTGTAAGCAGCACAAGTTGCTAAAGTGTATTACAGACCGGAGCGAAAATGTAGGGTTGGGCTTTTTCAAACTACAAGTCCATCTAAAACTACCCTTTCCACAGGATAAGACTGAGTGATTTTACTGCAGAATGAGCAGTGTTGTCACCCATTTTTGGAAAGTAGAACAATAATGGTTCTATTGGCAGTGTCCGCATGCAGAAAAAGTGTTCTATATGGGACCCAGAAAAATCGTTGTGTTGATGCTGAGGGTAAAATGTAGTAACAAAATAAAAAAACATGCCATCATACAGTGTAAGTGTGCAGAAAAGTTTTACTTTGGAGCCTAATCCTAACACTGCAGTGTAGTAACACGTTACGGGCATTGCAGTGCTGCCATGGATTTATGCATCTTCTCAGTATTTCTGCTTTACAGTGCACCAACGTGCAGTAATGCGCTACTGTGAATTGCAGTTTGATTCAATAGTGAACCCACTGCAGGATTGATTTTTGGTCCGATGTGGTACGTTTAAGCAGCCTATATTTAATCCTTAACCCTTTCACACCCTGGTGTCCCTCTGAAAAGTTCTGAATGCCCGGGGGTGGGAAGGATTAGAGATTATGTGGTCACATGTTTGAGAGCCGTTCCCACAGGTTAATGGTCATTAGTCTGGACTGAGAGCTGTCTTTAACAGCTCAGTTTCTGTGCTTGGAGAGTGTTCTCAGCACAGAAGCATTAGCTGCCCAGTGACATACATGTGGTGCATGAGAGGTAAAGCCCTCCCTTTTGCCGCTGCACGTATTTGTTATGTGGGTGGCAACAGGTTAAACAAAATGCAAGGAACCAACCTTGTGTGACTAGGCTTTTAAAGTTTTTACTTACTGAATTAGGTAAAAAATGAATTCTAGTGCTAAGTGCAAGCCACCATATGGTGTATCAAATGACTGTTCCTCTTGCCCCATGCAAAGTACTTTTAGAGCCTCTGGGGTGTACCTGGTCCTTTTAAAATGTTTGGGTTTTGAGAATCTACAAAGTAATGATATGCAAGCCTTGCTGAAAATGCAAGTCTGGCATTGCCCTGTGATAGAAAAGAGATGCCTACCCTGACTTTTTTTTTTTTTTTATTTGGGGGCGGGGCTCTGTCGGCACTCTTCATTAGCAAGATTGAAATCGAAAATATATATGCTAAGCAATTTTAATGAAACTTTTATGTGGCAGTGATACAGGTTTCCTTGAGCGTGTTTGTATTTAGTCAGGTGCAAATAGTACTGTATCATTTGAAGGATATGAAATGCCATTACTGAACTCTTTTAACAAGTAAAGTTGGTAAACTGTTTCGGACATCAAGTTAAGAAATTTTGCTTTGCTAGCAGTTCATATTGCTTTGCTAGCAGTTCATATCTATAAAGTATAGTTCATCTTGCGTGCTTACAGCACTCTTGCTGAAAGTCCTCCTACTCCAAAACCCAGAAATTTGCCATACTTTGATTTACTCTTCCGTTAGAGTGATGATTGCTTTAATGTTAATGTGTTTATTTTATTGTTCCCAATGTATGATGAACACTCCTAGTGCATCTTCAGGCATAGATTCACACGTGTGAGGAAAAAACGATTTCATGGATGTTAAGAACAGAATAAAATTGAGAAGAAATTGGATTTTTCTAAAAGCAATACGGCTGCTGATTACCAAGTACATAAAATAGGTTCTTGCATTAATTACATTGCCTAACTACGGCCTCTTCTTTTTTTTTTTTTTTTTTTTCTTCTGTACAACTGCTTCTGGTGCATATTTCAGGTGCCTGTTACTCAGCATGTACCTGTGAAACTTGGACATGTGACTCAAACGCACCAAAAATGCAATGCAGATGCATTTTTGCCACATTTTCTAACCCTTTCAATGGGGACCTGTGTTTTTGGTGTGGTTTTGAAAAGGTGCTGCAAACAAGACTTTTCAAAACGCACTGCACCCGCAGTGTTGGGAAGAAAAGAATAAGATTTAAAGGGAAACATTTTCCTGCAATATATTTAGCAAGGTAAAAACAAATTTAGTGGCCCTTAAAGCAGCATTAGACCCAAAAGTGGAAGTTCCTGTCTAAGTTCCTGTCATCACCCCCTACATGTGACATGTTTTTTGGAGGGGGGGAGTGGGTACCTAGTTTTGACAGATACTCAGCTCTCACTTTCACTGGTGGCCTAGGAAACTCAAGCAGAAGTTCTCCCCCCCCCCCCCCCCTCCAATCTTCTGGGACAAATCACAGGTCCCAGAAGATTGCCTGGCAATTGAGGTGTGACTCACGCATGTGCAGTGCTCACCCGGCTGTGAAGCCACAAGCTGTCACTGCAGGGTGCCCACACTTGTGATGCCTGGGAGAGGCGAGGGAGAGGACGGAGGGTTTTAGCGGCCGCATCGCTGGATGATTGGACAGGTGAGTGTGTTTATTAAAAGTCAGCAACTCCACTGTTTATAGCTGCTGACTTTTGATGAGCCCAAAAATGACTAGAACTCCACTTTTTAATATACTAAGTGAAAAGCAGGCACCATCAGTTGTTGGGACCAGCACCCCCTAGTGCCACGAGACGGAGTGGTTTCTTGTTCTTTTGGGCTGCACTTTCACAGTGTGGATTCTTTCCTGTCTTCATGAGCTCTTGATACGTGGCTGCGACAGGAGAGCGTACACACTGCGCATGTGTGCCCCAAATGAACAGGATGGTATTTCTTCCCTTGTTCTAAAACTTCTGTTCTGTTAGTGGGTTTAATGAGAAAGTGAAACTGAAGTAAAAAAAAAAGAGATAAAAAAAAAAAAATATAAACAGGCATCAGTTTTTCTGCTGAAATAAAACACCTTTACCTACCTGTATGCAAATTCCTTTTAGAATGCATGCTGAGCGGCACATGTGCCGATCAGCTTCCATTCCATTTGGATGCACTTCCTCTTTCTGTCGAAGAAACTAGGGAAAATAGACTGGTGGGCATTGGATCGTTGAAACAGAACTTATTACTGCTTTTACTTCAACTTAAAGGTTGAACTTCACGCTCTTAATCAGCAATGATTATTTTTAAACCTTATACTGCTAACAGTCATAATAGAGAGGAAAATGTATCCTATTTACTTGTTTTCAACCTTTTTTTTTTTTTTTTTTTTTTTTTTTTTTTTTTTTTTATATATTTCTTTAGTTACTTGTTTTAGGTCTAGGCAAATGATGTAATGCATCACATATGTCTTCAGGAGGGGAGTAGGGGTTTTCTCACCTAAGCACAGTCTCCTGAATTCATGCCTGAGCCAAGGGCAGATGGATTCCTAGGAGTAAATGTTAAGTTCTCTGCCCTTACTCAAGATGGCCACAGCCAGAAATGTTAGGGCAGGGGTGCCTAACCTTTTTGAATAGTGATGGCCATTTAAGCATTTGGTAACTGGTCGCGGGCCACAATGAGCATAGCTGGCAGGTGACAGGTCCGTGTCCACTCTGCATATGCAGAGACACAGCCTGCTCTACTCTATGGACCCTCCAATCCTATCCGCCCTGATAGAAGGGGACAGATCTCCCCCCCCCCCCCCCTTTTTTGGATTGAATTGGATTGCAAGTAACTCCTCCATAGAGGTGAGCAAAGGGTCTGCCTAAAAAACACAGGTGGACCTGATCAGACTGATCCTTGAAAGGGGCCTAAGGCTGTTTTACACTATTGCGCTGTGGTTTCCTGTGGGTTAGCTGAACTTTTCCATAGAACTCTGTTAAATCCTTCAGTTGTGGTGCATTTTCTGAAAGTGCACCAAACCCGTAGGTAATAACCAAAGTCTATGACTCAGTACAGGTAACCCACAGGTACAGTGCAGTTTGAAAGCAGCCCAGTGTAGCTAGTATACCAGTGTAGAGAACAGATATGCCCATTGCTGTTTTACTTTATAAATGGATCTCAATCTTTACTTCCTCATGATTTGTGCACATATCTCCCTCAGGGCAGGTATGGCTGGTGGCTGCTGCCCCTTAGGGCAGATATGGCTGGTGGCTGCTGCTGTCCCCCAGGGTGGGTGTGGCTGCTGCTGTTCCTCAGGGCGGGTATGGCAGGGGACTGCTGTTGTCCCCCAGGGAGGGTATCGCTGGCGGCTGCTTTTGCAGAAGGCAGAATGCATTTGGTATAACTCCACCTGTGACAGGATCTGTTGGCTCTGATCTCTACTGCAGCCGCATGATGTAAAGGGGCAGAAGAAATGGCTGTGAGGGGGTGATGTGAAGGAGCAGAGGAATTGCTGTGAGGGGGTGATGTGAAGGAGCAGAGGAATTGCTGTGAGGGGGTGATGTGAAGGAGCAGAGGAATTGCTGTGAGGGGGTGATGTGAAGGAGCAGAGGAAATGGCTGTGAGAGGGGAGGGGTGATGTGAAGGTGCAGAGGAAATGGCTGTAAGGGGGGGTGAGGTGAAGGGGCAGAAGAAATGGCTGTGAGGGGGGGGTGAGGTGAAGGGGCAGAGCAAGTGGCTGTGAGGGGGGTAATGTGAAGGAGCAGATTAAGTGCCTGTGAAGGGGCAAAGGAAATGGCTGTGTAGAGGAGGGTGGTGTAATGTAAAAGGGGAAAAGGACATGGTTGTTGGGATCAAGGAGGGGGGTTGGTGATGACTGTAACAAGTTAGGGTTCCAAATCACTGCAACACTACTTAGTGTCCCTGATGAACCCTACAACAGCTCTAGTGCCGCAGAGTACTGCCACACCAGTCATATTGTCCCTAATTACCTCCACACCAGTTCGTGTCCCTGCAGATTTTTAGATGCCTAATGTATGCCCCTAGATAGCCTGAAGGTGCTCCATGGATTTTGGGCTTCTTTATGTGGCTAGGCAGTGAAAGTCTCACACGTGGTATTGCAATACTCAGGCGGAGTAGCAGAATGTGTTTTGAGGTGTAATTCTAAAGGGCCATACACACTATAAGATTTTCTGAAGACTTTTTCCTATAGATTTACCTTTTCTATGTATTGCATGGGCCTGCCAGATTGCATACAAATTGAAAGTGTTTAGGTTTGACCTCATATTATATGGTTTTGGTAAATCTAAAGGAAAAAGTCTTCAGAAAATCTTAGTGTGTATGGCCCATTAGTTACTTATGCAGTGTGTTAAAAAAAAATATAAATAAATATATAATAATTTTTTTTTCCTGTATTTTCCAAACACATGGTAAAAAATGACATTTTCAAAAAAACTCACTATGCTTTTCAGAAAATACCTTGGGAGTGTTTCTACTGTCCTGGTGCTCCAGGGCCTCCAAAAATGTGATGGGTAGTCAGGAAATTTAGATGTATAATTTTTGCCCCTAGAATGCCTGAAGGGTACTGCTTGAAGTTGGCTTCTCTATGCTGCTAGGCTGTGAAAGTCTCATACATGTAGTATTTCTATACTCTGAAGGCGTAGCAGAATGTGTTTTGGGGTGTAATTGTAAATATGCCTATGCTGTGTGTGATAAATAACTAAAAATGGCAACTTGGACTTTCTACTTTCCAAAAAAGGTTGATTTGAGGGGTATGTGTGCTGTCCTAGCATTTTGGGGCCTCACGAAATGATAGGTAATCATTACATCTGGATTGATTTTCATATATATAGTATCTCACAAAAGTGAGTACACCTGACATTTTTGTAAATATTTCATTATGTATTTTCATGTGACAACACCGAAGAAATTACACTTTGCTACAATGTAAAGTAATGATGTACGACAGTGTAAATTTGCTGTTCCCTCAAAATAACTCCACACACAGCCATTAGTTGTCTAAATCGCTGGCAACAAAAGTGAGTACAGCCCTAAGTGAAAATGTCCAAATTGGGCCCAATAGCCATTTTCCCCTCACCGGTTTCATGTGACTCATTAGTGTTACAAGGTCTCAGTTGTGAATGGAGAGCAGGTGTCCTAAATTTGGTATTATCGCTCTCTCTCTTACTGGTCACTGAAAGTTCAACATGGCACCTCATGGCAAAGAACTCTCTGAGGATTTGAAAAAAAAGAATTGTTGCTCTACATAAAGATGGCCTAGGCTATAAGAAAGTTGCCAAGACCCTGAAACTCATCTGCAGCATGGTGGCCAAGACTATACAGCAGTTTAACATGACAGGTACCACTCGGAACAGGCCGTGCCATGGTCAACCAAAGAGGTTGAGTGCACGTGCTCAACGTCCTATCCAGAGGTTGCCCTTGGGGAATAGACGTATGAGTGCTGCCAGTGTCGCACACTGCATCAAATTGGTCTGCATGGCTGTCGTCCCAGAAGGAATCCTCTTCGAAAGATGATGCACATGAAAGCCCACAAACAGTTTGCTGAAGACAAGCAGACTAATGACATTGATTACTGGAACCATGCCCTGTGGTCTGATGAGACCAAGATAAACCCATTTGGTTAAGCTGGTCTCAAGCGTGTGTGGCGGCAACCTGGTGAGGAGTAGAAAGACAAGTGCGTCTTGCCTACAGTCAAGAATGGTGGTGGGAGTGACATGTTCTTGGACTGGGTGAGTGCTGTCGGCACTGGGGAGCTACAGTTCATTGAGGGAACCATAAATGCCAACATGTACTGTGACATACCGAAGCAGAGCATGATCCCCTCCTTTCGGAGACTGAGCCGCAGGCCAGTATTCCAACATAACGATCCCAAACCCACCTCCAAGACGAACAGTCTTGCTAAAGAAGCTGAGGGTAAAGGTGATGGACTGGCTAAGCATGTCTCCAGGCCTAAAGCCTATTGAGCATCTGTGGGGCATTCTCAAATGGACAGTGGAGGAGTTCCACTCCTCCATGACATCACAGAGCTGGTGGATGTTAGAGGACTCCAGTGGCAACCTGTGAAGTTCTGGTGAATTCCATGCCCAAGAGGGTTAAGGCAGTGCTGGAAAATAATGGTTGCCACACAGACTATTGACACTTTGGGTCCAATTTTGACATTTTCACTTAGGGGTGTACTCTTTTTATTGCCAGCGGTTTAGACGGTAATGGCTGTGTATCAAGTTATTTTTAGGGGACAGCAAATTTACACTGTTATACAAGCTGTACACTCACTACTTTGTACATTATAGCAAAGTGTAATTTCTTTAGTGTTGTCACATGAAAAGATATAATAAAATATTTACAAAAATGTAAGGGGTGTACTCACTTTAGTGAGATACTGTATTTTCATACAGACTAAATAAAATACACCAAAAGAAATGTAACCAAATACATTTTGGCCTAAATTTATGGGGAAAAAAGATAGTTATTTGCAACATTTTATAACCAGCTTTTTTCAGAATCTTCGATATTCTTTGTTTTATATAGAAAAAAAAATAAAGTGGTGATTAAATACCACCAAAAGTAAGATCGATCTTTCTGAAAAAAATGCTAAAACAGTATTGCTTGACTGAGCAATTGTCATTCAAAGTTTGACATCGCTGAAAGCTGAAAAGTGGCCTCGACTGAAAGGGAGTGAAAGTGTCTTGTCTTGAAATGGTTAAATACTTTAAAATCTTAACACAAATAGATGTCACAGAAACAAATGGTATAAGCATCTCCCCCACTTCCCCAGAGCACCATCAGTGATTTCCCTTCTATCTTTTTAAATGATTTAAACTTTAACCACTTTACCCCCAGCCCTATTTCGGACACTTTTTGTTCACAAGTTAAAACCAGTATTTTTTCCTAGAAAACTACTTAGAACCCCCAAACATTATATATATATATATATATATATATATATATATATATATATATATATTTTTTTTTTTAGCAAAGACTCTGGAGAATAAAATGTCGGTCATTGCAAACATTTTTGTCACGCGGTATTTGCGCAGCGGTCTTTAAAACGCCATTTTTTTGGAAAAAATTTGAAAAATCACATTTCACTGCATTTAAAAAATACTAAACAGTAAAGTTAGCCCATTTTTTTTGTATATTGTGAAAGATGATGTCACACCGAGTAAATAGATACCAAACATGTTACGGTTTAAAATTGCGCCCCCCCCGTGGGATGGCGACAAACTACGGTCAATAGAGATCTCAATCTGCGACGCTTTAAATTTATTTAACTGTTACCAGTTTAGAGTTAGAGTGTAGCTCTTTTTTTTTTAAATTATTGCCCACGCTCTGGCGATCGCGGCGATACCTCACATGTGTGGTTTGAACAGCGATTTCATTTGCGGCTCGACTTGTGTATACGTTTTTTTTGTGCGCGAGCTAACGGTGACGGGGGCGGCTAAATTTTTTTTTTTTTTTTTTTTCCTATTTATTTTTTCTTTTTTTTTAACTTTATTACAGGTTTTTTTTTAAAAAAAAAATCTGATCACTTTTATTGCTGTCACAAGCAATGTAAACATCCCTTGTGACACCAATATGTGTGACAGGTACACTTTATGGAGGGATCGAGGGTCTAAAAGACCCTAGACCTCTCCACTACACTTCCCTGTATGCAAAACGCCGAAAACGGCATTTTTGCATACAGCCGTTTTTCAAATCTGCCGCCTTTTGCAGCACAGTAACCCGGATGTGACGTCATGGACGCCGCCTCCGGGTTACGTCATTGGAGACCCGATCAATGCCGTTTCCGGCATTCATCGGGACTCCATCCAGCCAGCGGCGGCTGGTGGGACGGGAGCCCCGAGCAAAGCCGCGGGAGGGGGGGACGTCCCCTCCCGCCCCCCGGGTAACGATGGAGCGGCTCCCGAGCCGCATCGATCGTTACCGAAGGAAAGCTGACCGTCGGCTTCAAACAACGGTACCGGGATGATGCCTCTAGCTAGAGGCATCATCCCGGTATAACCACTCAAAGTCAGCCGACGTAGATCTACGTGGCTGGTCGTTAAGTGGTTAAAAGATAGAGGAGAAATCATTGACTGCTTTTGGGGAGGTTTTTATACGATACTAATTTAAATTGTATTATCCTTTCTTTAATTGTATGTTTTTTATAAACCTTTGATAGGTTTAAATAAAGAAATATATATATTTTCTCAGATGTATGGTTTTGCTCCGATTCCTCCATGCTAAAGGCAAAACTTTTAGTTTTAGATAGTGGATAAGGATTGGTACACCCATCCTTTTTTCTTTTTGTTCCCATTAGAGAGTATTTCTCTATTTGCCCTGGTGATTGTATTATTACAGAGTAAAAGACAATCCCACATTGTAAATGGTAATCGGAACAGGAATAGAGGGTAAACTAAAACTTGGAAAATTCGTTTTGGCAACTATCTGGGCTTTCCTTCACTTTGGATGGTTCTCCTCTCACTTCCTGTTGCAGCTATGGGACAGGAAGGTAAATCTCAATGGAACACAGATCTTGAGGATATACTGTAACCTTCCCTTACTCAATACACAATGGTAAAAAGAGTTTTGCCTTCAGTTCTACTTTAAACTCTTAACTAATAAAAAGAATTGTGAATTCGTTACCTGAAATTAGGTCTCGTGATCTGGCTGTCTTAATTTACATTTGAAAAAATACAGTATGGGGAAATAGTATTTAGTCTACATGCAACTGGCAGGAGATTTGCTCAAGAAAATACTCAAGATCTATGACACAGGGAAGCACTGTGCTGTCAATCTACATACTGTATGTGTGGAGAGGCAGAGCACTGCAAATGTTTCAGGATTCTACTTCCAGTGCATGCTAACCCATCGTGGCATTAAAGGTAGCAGTATTGCTGTTTTATTGCAGTGCCACAACAGCCCATCACAGTAGTTTTCCACATAGGAATAACATTTATATCTTTGTATATATTGACTGTGTTAGCTGAAGAACAATAATGTAAATGTTAGTAGGGATTGTTCCACATGAATAAAAAAAATTGCCTTGACTTCCTGTTTTAATCTGCTATATTTAGAAGTCTGAATGCTATTTTGCTGGCATTTATAAAAGGCTTTAAACATTGAGCATTACAAAATGCATGAATGCATTACTGTGTGGCATTTTTGAAAACCAAAATACAAAAGATCAATCTGTTTTAGGCACACAATGTACCCAGCTACTTATTAGATCTCGGCATTTCCTGCTGCTTTGATAATGGATATTTATGGCTTTATCTGGGCTGGAAGACTGTGAATCCTATTTTCCCATAATTATAAGACTTTGTGCATGGCATGTGGTTGCAGTATTTATAATGTGAATGCAGACAGCATTGCTAATATGCCTTTGCATTATATTGTCAAATTTTAGACCTCTCCACCTGGACTGATTTAACAAAGCTGCAGAGAGAACAGATTTATCTCACTTTTTATCTCGTCTGTTGCAGCTTCTTTTTTTTTTTTTTATTTCTTTCTTTTGTGTACGAAAACTATGTAAACTTTTAGGGTCTGTTCACAGCTATTCATTTTAACACTCATTTTAACACCGGTAATAAGTGTTTGCTATTTTATTTTGGTCCTAGTTGACCCTATTCAAGTTTTTTGCATCTTTTAATACACATTCACATTAGTGCACAACATTCAGGCACAGCACTCCTATTGATATGAATTGAATGCATGCCAATCTATGTCAAAGCACCAAACCAAAGAACGCAAAAAAAAAGCCTGCTTCCTCCACCCCACATTATGACTGCTGTTCCTCCTTGATTATACTTGAACTGATTGTATGCATTCACCTTGTAAAACAACCCATACAGTTTAAAATTGAAATGAAAGGTGAAACATTTGTGTGAGACGAGGCTAAATTCAGAACTTTTTCCACCTTTAAACTGTACAACTCAGTTGAACAACAAACTGAAATCTTTTAGGTGGGGGGGTAAACATGAAAATTAAAATGTGGTTACATAAGTGTGCACACCTGTGGCGGCCTGTCCATTAGGAGCGCAGCCCACCTATCCATGCATCCGGCCCCCTAATTTACATGCAGGGCACTGTATGCATGGATTCTGATAGGGGATTTTTTTTTTTTTTTTTTGAAGCGCATGATTAGAGCCAGAGGCTCTACTAGGCTTCAAAAAAGGTTGGGCTCAGGGTGCAGCGATCTTACTGGCCAGGAAGAGGGAGGAGACACACGGCTGGAGGAGAAGCACAGCGGCTCAACCATCCAACACTCCCCAGCTCAGGAGGAGGTAAGGAGGCAGGCCGGCCGTTCGGGGGGGGGGGGGTGTTGTGTCATTTTGCCTGCCGGCCGTCCTTCCAGGGTATGGGGGGGGGGGGGGGGTTATGGTGCGTTGGTTTTCCGCCCCCACAGAATTACTGAGCACCAGCCGGCACTGGTGCACACCCTCTTATAAAGGGATGTAGCTGTGTTCAGAATTAAGCAGTCACATTTAAACTCATGTTAAATTGGAGGTAGTACATACCTGCCATCATTTAAAGTTCCTCTGATTAACCCAAAATACAGTTCAGTTGTTCTAGTAGTTCTTTCCCGACATTTTCTTAGTCGCATCCTACAGCAAAAACCATGGTCCACAGAGGGCTTACAAAGCATCAGAGGGATCTCTTTGTTAAAAGGTATTAGTCAGGAGAAGGGTACAAAAGAATTTCCAAGGCATTAGAAATACCATGGAACACAGTGGATACAGTCATCAAGTGGAGAAAATATGGCACAACAGTGACATTACCAAGAACTGGACATCCCTCCAAAATTGATGAAGACTAGAAGAAAACTGGTCAGGGAGGCTGCCAAGAGGCCTACAGCAACATTAAAGGAGCTGCAGGAATATATGTCAAGTACTGGCTGTGTGGTATATGTGACCACAATCTCCCAAATTCTTCATATGTCTGGACTATGAGGTAGAGTGGCAAGGCAAAAGTTTTCTCTTACGAAGAAAAACATCCAAGCCCGGCGAAATTTTGCAAAAACACATCCCAAAAGAATGTGCACCATAACACCATGAACTTCTCTTATTTAGTCTGTTAAACAATTTTTAAAAATATAGGAAAGATGAATCACATCTATGGACAGGCAGGCTGCAATATATTATGGTTTTTCTTGGATTTAGATGAGTTTAAGCCTACCAAGGGCTAGTTGTACTGTTTTATACCCCTTAATGAAGCAATCTTCTGTCATGTTTAATGCCCACACCACCAGGGGCTAATTTTACTGCATTATACTCAATAAAGGGAAATCCTCTGTCACATTAGATACCAGCTTCCTGCTCTGCTACACAGGGAGCGCAAGAGGAGGATAACAAGTCAGATTCAGATACTTTATACTGCTTGTATTTTAACCCCTTCCCACCAATGTACCACAAATATGCGGCCTCAGCTTCAAGGGGTTGTACCAGGTTGATGCCTGCAGCTAGAGGCATCACCCCGGTACCATTTTTTTCTTCTAATGACAAGCAATGCGGCTAATCAGCTGCTTGGCTGTTATTACAAGCACGTGTCCCCCCCCTCCTGCCGTCTTTCGCGGCTCGCCCTGGTCTCCCTTCCTACCGGGAGGCCCGAATGACCACCTGGCTGGCCAAAAAAATAAATAAAAAATCTTCATTTTGCAAAGAATTGTGGGGCAAAATTACAACTTAAAAAAAACTGTCTCTTACTAAATACCTTGGAATGTCTACTTTACAAAAAAAAAAAACCCAAATGAGACCTTTTTGTACTTTCCTGGCTTGTTAGTGTCTCATGAAATGAGATATGCCGGCAGTACATCAGGTGTGATCAATATTCAATGATTGGCACCATAGCTTGTAGGCTCTAAAGCCTTCACAAAGACCAAATATATACTTATTTGGGTTATTTTTTCCAAAGATATGTAGCAGTAAAACTTTTGGCCAAAATTTAAGAAGAAAAATTACTAAAGTTGTTATTTTAAAACCAAAACAAAGAAAAATGCAATTTTTTTTATTTATTTTACATTTTCGGTCTTTTTACATTTATTGTGCAAAAAAAAAATACCACCAAAAGAAAATTCTGTGGTGTGAAAAAAAAGACAACCATTTCATATGGATACATTGTTGCATGACTGAGTAATTGTCATTCTAAATGTGATTGCACTGGTTAGGAAGGGGGTGTAAGTGCCCAGTGGGTAAGTGATTAACTTGTAAGCAACAAATGTCAGAAAAAGGCTTAGGCATGAAGGGGTTAAACAAATTTAAAGATGCAATCACAACTATATTATCTCTTGTCTTTTAGATCTTTCTAGGGTTTATCATATATTTTCTTTATACAAAAGACACATACACATGCAATATAATGTTATACATATAGATTGCACAATCAACAGTGCAGGGTAAATTCCATGGCTTAGTACAGTAAGGCTGCCATAAAGCTGACCTGTAAACATAGTATGTCCAATATTTGCTGAGATTTCTCCATGCAAAAGATAGCAGGTCACATATGTGAAAGTTGTGTTTTGAGGAAATTCACATCGCAGTGTGTGTGTGTTTTTTTTTTTTTTTTAACCAACCGTGTAGTAGTGGGGTGTTTGTGGTCATGGTATGATTGTGTGGGAACCAGGGAAAGTAAACCGATAAAGGCTTGGATGGTGGAAATGGTATATACGGTAGAGATAAAGGGAAGGTTGGTGTCTAGAGGTTAGAAAAGTGCCAAGATATTATGCTATGCATGTTTTTATGTCTGTGTGCATGAAGCCTTAAAGTGATCAAAGAGGATGTATACTTTTACCTATTTTGATCCAATCCCCATTTAACTTTCTGGTTAAAATGTGAAGTAATTTCTATATTAAAGAGGATGTAAACCCCCCTGTAATGTTTGTACCTATAGGTAAACCTATAATGAGGTTTACCTATAGGTACTGTAAATCTGTAAAAAGTTTGTGCCAGGTAAATTCACATGAAAATGTTGTTTGAGGTTTTATTCTGTGTAATCAAGGAAGTAAATAGAAATCCCAGGACCCTGTAGCAAGGAAATTATAATCAGGGCTTTTAGAATAAGCTGAGGCAGAATAGGCAACATGCAGTATGCCATACAGAATGATGCAATGCAGTATAGGGAACATTCAGCCTAGCATATGGAATTGGGTGGTGTGGAGAAGGAAACGCCCAGCATGGCATATGGAATCAAGAGGTGCTGAATAGGGATCATACAGCATGGCATATGACGTGGGGTGGGGGCTGTGCAGAAGGAAACCTTCAGCATGGCAAACAGAAGGTGGTGCGGATTAGGTAACATGCGGCACAACCTATGGAATGAGGTGTTGCAGAATGGGAGCATACAGCAGGGTGACAGTGTATAGTAGTTACAAAATACCTAAAAAATGGTTTAGTGGTTCTGCTCAGAATGACCTCCCTTAGAGCTGTAACTTTTGTTTAAATGTGTTATTTTTTTGTGGTAGTATGGAAATCCTTTTAATAGTGTTTAATTATACCAATTAGTATCTCCAACAATGCAATACAGATACTGAGCAGTGCTGTTGCATACCTTCTGGTAGTGCTAATTCCTTGTTATGTCAATTTAATTTTAACTATACCACCATATTACCCAAGGGAGTCTGATCAGACTATGCCTTAGCTTCACAGTACAATGGTCTAAGCAACATTTGTGTAACACTACTTTTGTGCTACATCTCCCCTCCATTTCCATTAGTCCCAAAAAGCAGAATGCCCCTATCCTGCAGTCATTTTCTACTACCAGCTCTAAACGGATATGGTCGTTACTTGAAACTTCCTGCCGGTCTCCTCTTATATTGTGTGCTGCCTTTTGCTTTCCCTCTGCTTTTTTTTTTTTTTTTTTTTGGTAACACCCTTCCTGTCTTTAGGTGCCAACACCTGCTTACTGTATTGTATCTATGCAGGAGCAGCATGGTCACTCTAAACCACTCTCCTAGTAAGTGTTCTTTAGTTTATTATTATTTCAGGTATTATTATAGTATATATAGTTTAGAGGTGAGCTGGACATGGTTGATAACGCTGCTTAAGGGTTCAGTGTAACAGAGGAAGAGTGTATAGCAAGTACTAGATTTCTGAAAGAATAAACAGGGATTTTATTTAACAAAGCTCCATTATTGGTATATTTACCAGACCAAAGGGTAGCAAATGAAAGGGTTTATATACACGTTAAAGGCTAAGTTCACCTTTCGCAGAAAAAAGTGTATTTATGGTTTCCTACAGGAGTCTCGAAAGCATCGCACCAATGATTACTAGTTTAGGAGTGCAATGTGGGCTCCTGCAGACATGTCATCTGGTTTTCATGTCCTCACCACCTCCGCGATGGTACGCCGGATCTTCGGGAAACGCCTCCGCTCAACCGATCACTCCATGTAGCCACGCCTTGATGCACATCCGACTTTGTCAAAGGGGGTCGAATAGACCAGTTAGTATCTGGTGTGACCACCATTTGCCTCAGGCGGTGCAACACATCTCCTTCTCATCGAGTTGATCAGGTTGTTGATCGTGGAATGTTGGTCCACTCCTCTTCAATGGCTGTGGGAAGTTGTTTGGATATTGGCAGGATCTGGAACACGCGGTCGTATACGCCGATCCAGAGCATCCCAAACATGCTCAATGGGTGACATGTGCGGTGAGTATACTGGCCATGAAAGAACTAGGATGTTTTCAGCTTTCAGGAATTGTGTGCAGATCCTTGCAACATGGGGCTGTTATCATGCTGCAACATGAGGTGATGGTCGTGGATGAATGGCACAACAATGGGCCTCAGGATCTCGTCACGGTATCTCTGTGCATTCAAAATGCCATCAATAAATTGCAGCTGTGTTCATTGTCCTTAACATACACCTGCCCATACCATAACCCCACCGCCACCATGGTCCACTTGATCCACAACATTAACACCAGCAAACCACTCACCCACACAACGCCATACACGCTGTCTGCCATCTGCCCTGTATAGTGAAAACCGGTATTCTTCCATGAAGAGAACCTCTCCAAAGTGCCAGACGCCATCAAATGTGAGCATTTGTCCACTCAACTCTATTACGACGACGAACTGCACTCTGGTCAAAACTCTGATGAGGGTGACGAGCATGCAGATGAGCTTCCCTGAGATGGTTTCTGACAGTTTGTGCAGAAATTCTTTGGTTATGCAAACCGATAGTTGCAGCAGCTGTCCGGGTGGCTGGTCTCAGACAATCTTGGAGGTGAAGATGCTGCATGTGGAGGTCCTAGGCTGTTGTGGTTACACGTGGTCTGTGGTTGTGAGGCCGGTTGGATGTACTGCCAAATTCTCTGAAACGCCATTGGAGCCTGCTTATGGTAGAGAAATTAACATTCAACTCACGGAAAACAGCTCTGGTGGACATTTCTGCAATCAGCATGCCAATGGCACGCTCCCTCAAGACTTGCGACATATGTGGTATTGTGCTGTGTGATAAAACTGCACATTTAGAGTGGCCTTTTATTGAGGCCAGCCTAAGTCACACCTGTGTAATCATGCTGTCTAATCAGCATCTTGATATGCCACACCTGTGAGGTACATGGATTATCTCGGCAAAGGAGAAGTGCTCACTAACACAGATTTAGACAGATTTGTGAACAATATTTGAGAGAAATAGGCCTTTGGTGTACATAGAAACAGTCTTAGATCTTTGCGTTCAGCTCATGAAAAATGGGGGCAAAAACAAAAGTATTGCGTTTTATAGTTTTGTTCAGTGTAGGTTGATGAATTGGGGCATATGGGTGGCTTAACCCTTCAACTACCACTGTTGCACTTCATACAATGTGCAAAACCAACTGTCTGCTTTCTGATGAAAACAATCTGCTGCTGTACAGCAGCCAGATTGCTTTCTGTGCCCCCTGCCATGTTTCCTAGGCTGTGCTGTCCCACTTGCAGACCCAGGAATCCCATGACAGTTGCTGCTGGATGAAGGTGCTGGAGGCCAGTTAAAATCTGATCTCCCCTAGCTACAAAATACCCAGATGCAGAAGATGGAACTAGTGAAATCAAATATAATCAGTACAAATATAACCTAAACTCAGTGCAACAATGAGTACACTAAAATGATAATGACCTATGTTTTAGGCCTGCTGTAATTGCTGCCAATGCTAATTCCAGCATGTTCCCCAGTTACTCAATCTTATTAAAAGCTGCAATATAAAAATAAAGTGCAGCGTAACTATATATGCAAATTATAACCAGTACAAAAAAAAAAAGTCCAATGTGTATCAGTGACAAAAGGAAAGTCTAAACTGTAGATATTTGCTCCACATCAACAAAAAAAGCGTTTATTTTGAAAAAAAAACTATTTTTAACATTTTTTTTTTTATATGAAATCCCCCCCCCCCCCAAAAAAAATGTAAAAATCAAAATTTTTTTTTTAATTTTTGGCCAATTTGTTTTCTGCTACCTATGTTTGGTAAAAAAAAATCACAATAAGCGTATTTTGATTGGTTTGCGCAAAAGTTATTGCGTTTACTAACAAAGGGAAAGATTTCTGTCATTTTTGGTGTTTTTTTTTAACGCGTAATGGCGGCGATCTGCGTTTTTTTTTTTTGCGGGACTGCGACATTGCGGCAGACAGATCGGACCCTTGACGGACATTTTTGACACTTTTGGGGGTACCAGTGACATTACTGCAGTAATCAGTGCTATATATATATATGCACTGTTACTGTAAAAATGACACTGGCAGGGAAGGGGTTAATTTTATTGGAAAGGGAGGGGTTAATGTATGCCTGGTGCTTATTGACGTGTGGGGGGGGGGGGGAGGTGACTGAGTGAGTCATGGACAGATCGGATGTTCAGCTATGCTGAACAGTCCGATCTGTCACTCCCTGTCACTGAGAAGATCCGCCCGCTCTGTTTACACAAGCGGGCGGATCTCCAAACTAGATTCCCCCAACGATCGCCGCCGCTCCTCACCTGGCCCGACTCCCGCTGTGACTGAACACAGCGGGAGCGAGCCTCCGGTGGCGCGCGTGCGCCGCCCACAAGGGGCGGAGTCCAGCGACATAGGTCTACGTCACTGGACGATAACGAGTCACATTGCTGCAGTAGCAGCAATGTGAGCGGAGTTCAAGTGGTTAAGTATTACCTTGGGGAGATGCAGACTAGAGTACTGCAATCACTGAGCAGCAAATTGTATCACCTGGGATGTATTTCAGTTATCTTGCAAACCTGGCCTGTTAGTGGGCCCTGAGGACCAGGGTTGAGGACCACTGGTCTAAAACACCCCTGGTGTCTCTTTAGATTCCTGTTGCACAGGTTAGGGTAACATAATTTGGAACAACCACCATTTTATCCTCCAAAATGAATACTCCTTTGGCAGGTAAAACCTATGCATTTGATCTGCTTATTTTGTCTAAGTGCCCATCATTTCCACTTAGTTAAAAAAAAAAAAAAGTAAAACAAATCAGCAGTTGGTCAGCAGGGATGCAAACTTTATGGATACCCACTAGCTAGAGAATCTCCAAGTCTATATATAATATACAAATTCAATGAACAAAAACACTATATTCTAACTGTAAGAGTAGTTGGGCTACTAGTATGTGCAACTTTTTTTTGCAGATTTCCTTTAACACCATTGTTTTTATATAAAAACTTGTAAAGGTACTTTCTTTAGTGTTCTCTAAAATACAGATAAATATGATTATTTTGCATTTAACTTTAATACCAAATTTTAATCAATGTGCCACTTTTTTTTTTTTTAAATGAATATGCCAGTTTACCTTACATTTCTAATATTTTAGACTTATGTTTTGTGTCCCTGCTGTCTAAAATAAATCCATTACATTCATTCACTGTGCTTTACAGCCCCACTTTGTGCACTTGTGCTTATGACCATGAATTATAGGCATTCTTTTTCTTCTTTAACTGACCCGTGGGCATTAAAGAAACACATTTCTTACATGTCCTTTTAGTGTCCTTGCATGGTATGGTATTTATTAACCTTTCTCAATACTATCGCTGATTACCTATGATGAATGAATCCAGCTGAAACAGAGCTGCTAGAAGATTGATTAATACTTCTGATTATTACTAGCAGTTTTCTGCTTCAGTAAAGGTGATCTACCCTATTTGAAACTGCATGTAGTAGACAACGTGATAATATAATAATAAAATTAAATAAAAGTAACATATTTCTTGATGCATACCTCCACTTTTCTGGTCAATTTATCTTTTTATTTCTCAAAAAAAAAAAAAATGGACCTGTTCAAATTATGGTAGACTGATTTAGAGTTTCCCATGGTGTACTAGTTTTGTCTAATACAGAATAAGTGTTTATCAGTGGTAATATCCTCAGACTGTTAGAATTTGATGTGAAAAATTCTGGTGTTTAATAACTGAAGTTCAGTATTTTAGGGGTTAGATAAGGCCTGATCCACACCTATGCATTTTTAGTGCATTTTCAGTTTTGCAGAAACAAACTGCAGTCCATTTAACATGGTTTCCTATATAGGTCACGTTCACATCTGTCAATGGAACATAAGAATTGCAGCGCAATCAAAAGTATATACCATATATATAAAAAAACAAAATGTCATAATCACTCTAATCCGCAGTCCATATGAAATATGTCTAAAGGTCAACATAAAAAAAAAAAAAAAACACCACTGTGCATTTGACATGACAAATCATCTTCTAAATAACTCGTTCAGTGACCACCACCAATAGGTGAAAGACCTGCTCACCTCAACTTGGGATCCCAATACAGAGTCTGCAAGGCATCAATAAGTATCCTCCTACTAGAGCACTGGGATGAAGGATCTTTTCCCTTTTTCTCTACTCATCAAACGTTCCACACTCTCAACTGGAGACCCCACTACAGAGTCTAAAGAGCATCAATTTCCTCCAAGAGCACAGGAATTGGGGATCACTCTTTTCCTCTCCACATCAAGAGGTCCACACTCATTGTAAACATATGGTAGGAAACATAAGAAAGAGATCCATAGTGTTCTCTGGTATAACAATTTGAGTAAAAATGGTAATTAAAACATTTTTAGAGTTTTAAGAAAAGGCATGCAAGGGAACAGCACTTCCTGGTATGACGTCACAGGCTTGACTTTTCCCACCTATACACATTACGCCCGGTGATTGGGCTTCCTCTAGAGCACTTAATGCTTACCTCTGCTGACCAGCTTTATGGAGATGATGATTTCATTTTCCAGCAGGACTTGGCACCTGCCCACACTGCCAAAAGTACCAATACCTGGTTTAATGATTCAGGTATCAATGTGCTTGATTGGCAAGCAAACTCGCCTGACCTAAACCCTATAGAGAATCTGTGGGGTATTGTCCAGGACATAAACTGTCCCTGATGAAGTGCCAAGCCTTAGAGTGAGCAGGTCTATATGCCCAGTCAATATCTGTATGATTAAAGTCCCCCATGATGATTACATTGAACTGCCTCGCCGCCATTTCGAGCTGTGAGAGGAGATCGTTCTCCTTTATCCCTCAGTGTAGGCGGTCTGTAGCATACCCCCTACTATTAAGTTCCCATTTGTTTCTTCCCTTTGAAATTTCAGCCGCAATGATTCTGCTCCTTCCATTGCCCCATTTTATTAATGTCATCCATCGTATTCGCCATCAAATTTAAATCAATCTTGACATACACGCACGTCTTTCCCCCTCTTCTACCTACCCTGTCCCTTCGATACAGGGAGTATCCCTGGACAGTCACAAACCAGTCCTGCACTGTCAAACCAGGTCTCTGTTACTCTCACAAAGTAGAAATCCTACTCCTAAATCACTAGTTCCAGTTCCTCAAATTAGTTCACCAGCATTAGTGAATATGCCTTTTAGTTTCGTATGGCCGCATATTGTTTTATCTCTGTTTATTCCAAGGCTGCAGTAGGATTCTACCAGCCCACACGTGTTGGTTTTAGGCACTCCAGTTAAAATGACCACAGTCATAAAATGTCAATAAAATTTGTTCAAAAGCTGGAAAAGCTTCCTCTAATCCCTCCCCACTATCAGCTAGTTTAAAAGTTCCTCTAACTTTTTGCCAATCATTTCCCCCAGCAGGGCTGCATCCTCCCCATTTAGGTGCAGTCTGTAGTCTCTACTACAGTGTTGAGCCAGTAACTCACTAAAAAGTCAGTCAAGTTCTCCAGGAACCCAAAACCCCCTTTCCTGCACCAGTTCATCAGCTACTTGTTAAGTTTCCTAAGCTCCTGCTCCCTCTCTATAGTGGCTTTAAAGGTACAAGGCAGTCTCTGAAATCATTTCTTTAGCACACTCCATCTTCCTCTAACTTTGTCATTGGTACCTAATTCTACCATGATAGCTGGGTCTTCCCCAGCCCCACCCAACAATCTTTCCATCCGATCAGTCGTGCTGAACCTGAATGCCTGGTTAACATGCATTTCAGCAACCACGGTCTTTGTGACAGTTTGCCCTATCTGTCCTTCAAATAATTGAGACCTCTACCACCAGTATCTGCCTAATCTTACCTTGATTCACTGAAAGAGTCCTACTCTACGCATTTAAGACCCACTAAATGAACATAGTAACAGCCAGTTTATTTTTAATTACCATTGATCTGCTTTAGCAGTTGTTTGTTTGCTTATGCATTGCCAAGCTAGTGTTTATGTTGCATAAGACACATTTTTTTTTTTCCATTTCAAACGCGCCCATTAAATAAATTCACACATCTGCTTTAAACGGAAGCCTGAAGTGCTTGATGGGATTTGGCAATTAAACATCTTGTGCATTATTTATAATGTTATTGTTGATAAACACATGGCTCGTCATTTCAATCTTTTAAATGGGAGAGTCTGTCGTCATCTGCTGTTTCTATGTGACATTTTTTTGTTTGTGTCCTAGACAGTGCTTGATAAACTAGTAATGCTCGCTGTTTCCATCTAACTTTTTTTCTTTAGTTACTATTACATTTTTACACTCTTGCTATATTTCTTTAAGTTGTAGCCTTTTTCATTTTTTTTCTGTTAAATTACTAATTTCACCTAACCACTTTGACAAATATGGCTTCCCAGTCTGCTTAGGAATATGTTTGCATAAGTTTGGTTTTAATGGTTATGTCCAAAGCTTGCCAACTCTTTAAACTTCATCAGTTAACAAAGATGATCCACATAGGAAATGTATCACTGGATTTGAGAAATTGTCAGATATTTCTAATGCAACACTGAAAAATACCCCTGCTATGTGAAAAATGACTCCCTTGGGCAGCTGCAAGGTCCATAAAGACCATGGATGAGCAAGTTTTGAGGTGGAGGAACTTGACTGGCCTGCACAGAGTCCTGACCTCAACCCGATGGAACACCTTTGGGATGAATTGGAGCACAGACTGCGAGGCAGGCCTTCTCCAACATCAGTGCCTGACCTAACAAATGCGCTTCTGGAATTACGGTCAAATATTCCCATAGAGACACTCCTAAACCTTGGGGACAGCCTTCCTAGAAGAGTTGAAGCTGTTATAGCTGCAAAGGTGGGCCAACTCAATATTGAACCCTACGGACTAGGACCGGGATGCCAGTAAAGTTCATGTGCGTGTAAAGACAGGTGGTTAAATACTTTTGGTAATATAGTGAATGTGCACAGGTACACCTAAAATGATAAAATAGGTAAACTTTGTGTTTACTTCAGCATCTAGTTGTGTGAAGGTGCTTTTTTTTTTTTTTGGTCAAATTCTCCTGCACATGGTTGGATGTTAAAATTGCTTACAGATGCTCATTAGTGCACCTTTAGTAAATCAGGCCAAGGTTCACCTAACTTGGCTTACCATCACTAGATCATTTGCAAACGTGCCCTTGCTCTTTCGTGGCATTTAGATTAAAGCTGAAATATTTCTCTTGACAGCCAGAATCAGTCATTTTTCAGCTGCAGTGATGAATATAATAAGTGTGTGTCCAGTAGCACTATTGTCCTTGACTGGTGTAATATTTCCTACCTGCAAAAATCTCTTTTCTTAAAATATTTTTACCTTTTTAATTAGTTAGTGTATTGATACGTTTTATACATATACAAGCAAAGCATTGATTGTGTCACAGGTGTGATGTTGCATGCATTTGAAGCTGGTACTAGTGAAAACAATGCAGCTTGCAATAAGCCATTCTCTTGATGCATTAATATCCCATGTCACTACCCATGGTTCCAACACAGGGCAATTATGTATGATTATGACTTCATAAATATTCCAGGGGTCTTGTGGCAAAACGTATGAGTCGCACATGAACTGCTCCTTTAGCATAGCTAAATACATTAAATGTGTTTGGATATTTGTAATGCTTTATCTGTACTTTTCTCACAAACTCAGACCTGATCTTTCATATAAAAGAACACAGGATTTTGTTTTTTTTCACTGGTAATCTGAGAAGAAAAGCTCTCCATGCCTTAAATCCTGTACTGCGTGAATCTGGAAAACAATGGAAATGTGGGTGTTTTTAATCGGATTTTCATCTGAAGGAGCCTTATGACATGAGTGAATAAAAAAAACAACATATGTACTGTATGTAGGGGCACTGCTGCCACTCCCACCTAGTCTGTAATTCCCCTTTGTTTTATTTTCTAGAATTGATTTTATGTGCAACTATTACATTATTTTGGCTTAGTGTGGGAGTTAGAATTATAATCCAATCATTGATTTTGGCTAGAAGCAAAATGTGCTGGCTTTCAGGAAATGTATGTATGTTTTCCTAGTACTGCAGTCATGGCAGCTGATCAGATTGCATTTAGAGTATAATTAAAGTTTTGTCAGGTTTCAGTAAGGTAATGTTTAGGCTTGTGTTCCATAGCAGAATACAAATTGGAACTATGTATTCTTTGGATGGGATGTTTAAGTGAACCTGCGCTTAAAAGTAAATATTTGATACCTTAAAGGGAACATCTAGAAATAATAAATGTGCCCAAGCAGTACTCTGAAAATGTACTTTGTCTTGATATCCTGCTAAATAGCAGTGCACGTTCTGTGCCTTGAGCCTCATATCTATTTGTAGTTTTCTATTCCTAAGGGCACTGTTGCCATTAGTTTCATGAGATTTGAAGGGATTTTTTGTGATGCCACTACTGTGCTGCTTATTTTGCTCTTCCTGGATAGGAAGCTGTACCTGTGCTTCTGTATCATTCATTCAGTAGACCTATGCTATCTTCACCACTCTTGCTGCTTAATACCCACCAGCCATTTGATCACCAGTCATTTGAAGGGCAGCTCTGACATGAAGCAAAGCAATGTCCTCTTAACAAGATGGCTGCCTTCACACATAGACGCAAACCATGGTGAAGGCATGTAAATGAACTGTTGATTGAACTGTTGCTACCCTTTTGTTTACATTCCTTATGTAGCACCCTACAGGTAGGTGCTAGGTAAATGTGCAGTGGGCCTTGTCTGCCTAACAGCAGGGCTGTGATTTATTTAGTTAGGGTGTCAGGGCTTCCAGATGTGCCTGCTGAGGGGAGAAGTATCCCCACTGGCTCCTGTGAGAGGCTTCTCATAGAGCAGTGATGGAAGCCCAATCAGGGGACACATCCAAGCTTGTAACTACCCCAGAAGGCAGATTATACTGCAAAGGATTCTGGCAGTTGGTATAAGTTTTGGGGGAAGTGCGTGACAGGGTGTCTTTGGCGGGAGCAGAGTCCCAGGAGGGAGAGTACGGCTGTCTCTCCTCCTGTCTGAGAAAGTGAATGTCTCGGCGTGTTGCCTGAGAATCCAGAGAGTGCTGAGCTGAGGGAATCTGGTGTGCCGAGAGCCTGTGGAGCATTAGAGGGGTCCAGTCCCAGGAAAGCCTGCACAGGTCGTGAGTACTGCGGATTGCTCCTGGGGGTCTGCCAGAGTCAAAGGGATCACTCCAGAAGAGGTTCTGGGATCCAGTGCCAGCTAGCTGAAAGGGGGTACCTAGGTTGAGGACCCTGAAGTTACAAAGGGGGGTACATAGTCAGTAAACCCATAAGAATTCAAGCTTAAAGGGGGCACCTGCATATGGGCCCTGAATTGGACAGTGTGTGACAGTTGAGAGTTGCAGCTTTACAGAAATCTACAGTGTACTACCTCAAGCCAGTGCAAGGCGGGAGGGGAGTATTCAGTGACTTTGCAGTACAGCAGTGTCAGTAATTCTACAATTCACAGTCTTGGGTCTTCTGGACTTATTGTTGAGGATCCAGCACTTCTATCAAGCTACAGTGTGTTCTCGGTGTTGGTGAGCGTTGGCTGGAGTCAAGGAAGTGCCAACTGGCATTTTTCTAGGATTAAGTCCCAAGTGTAATTAGTTAAGCCTAAAGGAGTTTAATCCCACTCATTCCCTTCTCCCATCCCCTTTTCTACAATTAAAAACCAAACCACAAAACCAAGATGCCAGAGTTGTCCATGTCTCAGTTCTCACACCCAGGGTCGCAGCTCACATGGGCTGGAGAGGTAACCGGTAACAGTGGCAGACCCACATCAGGCCACAGGCCTGGAAAACCTGCTACACTTATTTTGATGTACTACTGTTCCGTTCCCGGTTTCATTGATATGAGATTAACTTTCAGTGCAAAACATATTCTGTTAGGCCTGTATTAGCTTGTATTGTGATCATACTGGTGCAATCAGCTTTACTGCATCAGTAAAGGCATGTTAATGTATGCCCGAAGAATCATTTCCTTTGCTGCTTTCAGATTAAAAATATAAATCTTGTTGTGCATTAATGGTTAAGATTTGGAGTAAAAATGATAAATACAGCAGTTTGTAAAAAGTTAGTTGTTTGGGAAATGTGTATTAAGGCAAAGAGACAGGCGAGGCAGAATATTTCTGTGAGCTGATGTCTTGGACTAAATGCCACAGGACAGTTATGAATGTCTGTTGACAACCACAGTTTGAGCATACTTGTCATTAATGACTAGAGCAGCTGATATGGCCCTTTTTGACAAATATGCTTCAGGGATTAAACAGTGGAGCAAAACACATAATGATCTTTCCTTACCCAGCAGAAGTCAGATCTTTAGGCTATATACAGTAGCAGCAGGTTACTCTGCATATTTATTACCTAAGGAACTGTCACATTGCTACCAATTTATTATCAGATTAAGAACCTACTCTTTGAGTATAGACCTGGATTTAATTACTTTAGTAAATCATCCAAAATTAATAACCAATCACAACACGGTCCTGTGTCTTGTTTGTAAACATGGGGATATGTGGGACTTTTTGGGAGCCGCATATGGGACCCAAAATCCGAAGACCACCTTCAGGTTTTTTTTTTTTTTTTTACAGAGTGTAACTTGTGCATTTTATTTCTTGACTACCTATCAGTTTTGGAGGCCATAAAAAGTCAGGCTAGTACTAACACCGCCCAAATGACCCATTTTTGGAAAGTATACACTCCAAGGTACTTGCTAAGAAGCATTGCAAATATTTTGCAGATGGTAATTGCTGCCAAATTTTTTAAAAATGAAGAAATAAAATGAAAATGTGTTTTTTTTTTTTTTTTCCACTTTTCAAAGTCTTGTGACAACAGTACCAGCAGCCAGTTTGTGTGCAGCCAAAACTGCAGAAAAGCCGGCCCTGGACACTGGCAGAGTGAGCAAATGATTTCGATTTCTAATAAATTACTTTATAGAACTGAAATTTCTGCACCAGTGTTCCTCTGTAATTTGTAAATGCTAATGTTATTAGTGTTTTGTTTATAGTGCATTGATAGGGTGCATCCTCATTATTATAGTACAAAATTGCTGCATAAATTGGGTTTAGATGAGTGCTTCTTGAGGGATTTGCAAGTGTATGATCATTCCTTGGAATTGCAAATGGAACGTTGCATTTTTCCTACTGATGGTTGTGGCTACCTGACAGCAGTACTGGCTTTTGTTCACTCTTTCTCTTCACTCCACCTGAGTGCTAATTACACCAATTGTATACCTTTTTATTCTCAGATTTCGGAAACTTTCGGGTATAGTTACCTGCATTGGTGTGCATTAATGAAATGTACCATTCTGTATTTGTTACAGCAACAGCGTACTGTCTACCGGTTAACCCTAGTGAAAGCATGGAATGTGGATGAGCTAAGAGCATATGCAGATCTAGTCACCCTTGGCAAACCTGATTTCATTGAGGTCAAGGTAAGTTATTTTGTTTTGACACACACTTTCACTTCTCTCCATACTGTATACATGAACTTTACATATTTAAAAAAATAAATAACCAAAGTAATTGATGCAAAATAGTGTGCAAGCACTAATTACTAATGACCCTTAACGGTAATAAAATATGGGTCTGCTTTGAAGATTGTTATGCAAGTTTGTTGATGTTTAACCAGCTCCTGACAGCCTTACGCATATATGTGGTGGTAAGGTGGGTGGGTCTTAACGCTATGCCAATGCACATGTGTCCATGGGGAACAACTCTTCTGTATTGAGAGTGCACTCACTGCCAGCTCCAAGCACCATGACAGAGCTGTCAAAGACCGCTCCCAGTCATTATTTATGATCAGTAGCTTCCGATCATGTGGCAGCCAGTCATAGAGGTCACATGATCGGGAAGCCTGCTTTTCATCACGCTTCTTCAGCTACGGAGCTGGGGTTAGTATCAAGGGACTACGTTGGTGTCACTACACTTGTGCTCCATTCAGAACTGCAGTCCCTCTGTCGTGGCATCAGATGGGACTGGTAATTTTCTTTTCATTCACAACTTTCTGTAACTGATTGACACAGCTACAAGGTCGCACCCATTTACAGTCATTTCAAAATCGATAGCCTATTTATGGGTTTAACTTGTAACCTTTTCAGAAAGGTGGAGTTTTCTTTAAAATATTTTAAAATGGTTGTTTGGTAAATAAGACTGCCATTCTTAGGATAAAGAAAAAGATTACATCATTTTTTCAGAACCATTCATTCAGAAACAATCTTTCTCACAACTATTGTGTGCACCAATGCTCAAAACTTTGCCCAGGCTATTGCGGTCACCATACAAATATGATTTTGATAACAAACCTACTGCTGCTACTATAAATTATGCAGTGAGTATACAGGCGGTCCTGGGTTACAAACAAGATAGGGTCTGTAGGTTTGTTTTTAAGGTGACTTTGTAAGTCGGATCAGGTAGCTCCAGCCAAAAAAAAAAAAATTAAGTGTTTTGGATAGCATAGGGAAGAGTTAACACCCCTGTAACGTTTATTTTGCGATCTGTGCCTCTGTTCAGGTTTCACCTCCCTTTCTGTTCCTATGACAATAGGATTTTGATAATTTTGGGTTGTTCTGGAAACAAGGTTTGGTGATAAAACCTCAGTGGAGACACCTTTTTCCCATAACTCTTACAGGAGTGAATTTCCCTTCCTAGAAGTAGATTTCCTCTCACTTCCTGTTGTCTCCCTCCATTTGTAAATAGGAGTCATTTGTAGGTTGGATGTTTTTAATCCAGGGACCGCCTGTAAAGGGAAGTTAGTCATTTCTAAGAGGCACCATAAACCTAGTTACCACAAAAACTCAGTCATTGGTTTAGGGTGGTTGTAACTTTAAAAATGTCAAGTCCTGGATTTTATGTTTTGTAAAATCTCCATAACGTTTCAGTACAAATGATACTTTGCTTTTGTACATCAAAAACAAATCTGCTCTGCTTATAGGATAGGTCATTATACTTGAAGAAAGTTAATGTTATGTTAATCCCATAGCAAAGACTGTGAAGCATAAATGGACAAACTACAGATTTTTTTCACTCTGCCAAATGCATTAGGAAGTCTATTGCAGACTCTTGAATAAAACATGGATAACCTAATGCTTATTTTTCTTTTCCATGGACAGGGCTGTCAGAGGAAATTTAAAAAGAAACAAAGAAATCTGCCTTGCCAGTGTTGTACAGAATTCCCTTACCTTATACTAGTACAGCTTAAAAATACTTATTGTGGATATGCAGTCCTCATTAATGTAACCAATCCACATTCACATAGCAACACTGTGCCAAGCTGGCAATAAGAATTTCAAATCTATTTAACTGTGAACTTTGCTGACTGAATGCCAGCACTTGTGGAACAGAACCGCTTGGAGATTTGCTTTGCAGGATTCAAGCACGGCATTCTATACTGATTCAATCCTTCATTCTGTAAAAAAAAGGCGTGAGCGAGCAAGCAAACTTATACAATTATGATAACATTAGTCATGCGCATAGTTAGCTTGCTGCCCAAACTGCCTCCTTAATTTACACTTTTTTTACTTTGTAAAATAGTAATATCTTTAAAAGCAGCTGAGATGAAAACAATATTCATACAAAGTGAAGCCAGTTTTTAAATGGGTACAGTTATTTACAAATATTCATTTAATACTGAACACTTAAGCCTAGTACCCCAGCGGGATGAATGAAAAAAAAAAAATGAATACACTCGGGTGAAGCCACTGTACTAGCTATCCGATGTTAGTACAACGTCTCCCCACTGAGCTATTGTGAACCCCCCCCCCGCGCCAGAGCTCACTTGTCAGCGCTTTCAGCCAATGGCTGAAAGCGCTGATTGGATGCAGATCGGCAGGACTTTTTCAGTTATGCCCCTTTGACAGAAGCTGTACATTTTTGCTGGCTCCTGTCAGACCGGCTGCCATACACGGGGGCCAAATGTCGGTCGGTTTCTGCCTGTCGATACCGCCTGATATTCAGCCCATGTGTACAGGGCTTTAAATGGATGAAAAACTTTTTTTTTTTTTCCTCTGGGCAGAGCTATAAACATTAATGGAGTTAGGATTTTATTTCAATAAATAAGTTAGTGTAAATGTCTAAATCTGTCTCCACACCAACCTCTTGTAATCTCTTATATAGTAGTGCACAGATGGGGAGAGGGCAGGCCAGGATCTGGAGCCAATCTCTGCTTTGCTGCAGTGCACATGTGCTGAAAGTGAACACACTGACAAAGCCAGAAAAGCGCTTGTAGACTTGTAAACTTTAACGGGATTAAGTGCAGGGTGAGGGAGGAGTAGTTAGGAGGGACTTTGGGTGGTGTGATGCTGTTCAATTTTTTTTTTTTGAAAATCTTTTTTATTGTTTCAACACATAAACCAACAAAAACAGCTAGGTGCATAAGGTTCATCCAAAAGTATACATTAACAGCAACCTAAAGGGTCACCCACGCAGGGGCAATAAGCAACAAATATAGATGGCATTGAGGTAGGTAGATATACATATGGAGCTACAGCACAACTCTCCTGAAACCCAAATTAGGAAACGGACAGGAATATGTTAGCAGCTAGATCCACGTCTCCCCGAATCTCCCGAGCCCCCAGGCAGGTAGCGAGTTGGAGTCCGATAGCCGCCGGGACCAAACCCTGTCATGCTTCTTGGGGCACCCCCTATGATAAGTGTCCTGATAGAGTGGTATCACAGAGTCCACCAGCTTCCGCCACCGCTGAAGCGACGTGGGAGACTGCTGCCTCCAGCGTAGCACAACATTCTTCCTGGCATAAAAGAGTAGACCATCAAGGTACGATCTGCTACACGAGGAAGCAGATCGTCCAGAAGACCCAACAATGCCACTGCAGGCGAAGGGTCCATGGAAGTTTGGAGAACGGCATTAACTACCATAAACCCCTGGGACCAGTAGGCCATGATTGCCGGGCAATTCCAGAAGATGTGTATGAAGTCACCCGGGGACTGGCCACAGCGCCAACATTCCGGGGAGTGGGAGACATGTATCTTGTGCAACCGGTGGGGGGTGAGAAGTCCTGTGGACAATCCTGTATTGAACTAGTCTGTCCCCGAGGGAAACCAGGATCCGAAAGGGAGTGCCCCATATATGTAGCCAGTCCTCTGCGTCCAGGTCCGGAACGTCCCGGGCCCAACGGGAATGGAGGCCCGAGAGCTCCAGAGAGAAGACCCGGAGGAGGTGAGCATGAAGCACCGAGGTAGCCCGCTCAGAACAGTCGTATCGTAGAACCCGCTCCAGGTCCGACTGCACCACCTGCGCCACGTCTCGTGGGAACTGAGCTCTGAAGGAGTGGGACAACTGTAGATAACGGAATAAATGGGAAGGGGGCACACCATGAGAGGCAATCATCTGGTCGAACGTGGGGAAGGCAAGATCTGAAGACATATCCAAAATTCTTTTAATGCCAAATTTAGTCCAGACTGCAGGGTCAGGGAGAGAGAACAGGTGTGGCAAGGTGGGGTTGATCCAGAGGGGCGCCTGGGGGGAGACAGTGGTGCCCGGGTACGCCTCCAGAGCCAGACCCTGTTGCCAGGCCCGGAGCGTCATGCGCATGGAGGAAGTAAAGTGGTAAGGGGCCCTAGGACCTCTAAACAGCAAATGAGACGGCGCCTCCACAGACCCAAGCACCGCTGCCTCCACCACCACCGCAGAATTAGAGGCATCAGGAGTCAACCACCAAGCCGCAGTAACCAGTTGGGAGGCCAAAAAATATTTATGGCAGTCTGGCAAGCCCCCCTGTGAGAGGGGACGCATCGGCGTAGAAAATTTGTGTCGGGGGGGACGGGAGCCCCACAAGAAAGAGGAAAAAAGTTTATTCGGGTTAGTGAAAAATGCCTTAGGGGAGCCATTGGGGGCGATTGGCGAAACAAATATGTAAGTTTGGGAAGGAGTTTCATTTTTACCAAGTTGATACGACCGAGCAATGAAAGTGGAAGGTTCTCCCACGCCTTCAGTTTGGCCCTGATCTCTCCCACCACCGGGTCGAGGTTGAGAGAAAGTCGGGTGGCTGCCTAGAGATCCGCACCCCAGATACATAAAGCTATCCACCCACTGTAACTGCAAATCATCTGGGGCGCTACGCTTGGCCCCGTCATCTATGGCCAGCAGCTGGGACTTGGTCCAGTTAACTCGCAAGTCGGTCACCCGAGAGTAGCTGTCCTAGATAAGGAGAGCCCCGCTGAGGGAGGGGCCCGCGTCCTGCAGAAACAATAAAAGGTCATCCGGAGAGATCCCGAGCGCCTCAGCCAGTGGCTCCATAGCGATGGCAAATGGGGCAGAAGAGAGAGGGCACCCCTGCCGCGTACCCCTAAACAGTGAGAACCGGGTAGACAGCCTACCGCCAAGGCGAATAGCTGCCACCGGGGACTGGTAAATAGTTAGCAACCACTTTATAAATAGGGGGGGGAAAGCCCATTCTACGGAGTACCTCCCACAAGAAGAGCCACTCAACTGAGTCAAATGCCTTCTCGATGTCCAGTGAGGCAACTACCCTGGCACCAGAGTTGGAATGGGGAGGCCTGTAAGTGTAAGTTTGTGCATAGTCTGCGCAGGTTAATGTCGGTAGACCTGTGGGCCATGAAACCCGTCTGGTCCTGGTCAATCACAGAGGGGAGGACAGGGCGGAGCCTGGAGGCAAGAATCTTGGTAAGAATCTTGAGATCGTTGTTGAGCAGCGACATCGGGCGATAGGAACCACACAATTTAGGGTCCTTGGGTGACTTGTGAATCAAGATATGAGCTTCAGCCATGGACTGTGGGAGCGATCCCAGCTCAAGGCAATCATTATATAACGCAGCCAGGAGGGGAGCTAGGGCACTAGAATGGGTTTTGTAAAACTCCATGGGTAGCCCGTCTGGGCCGGGAGCCTTACCCCCTGGGATAGAGCGAATCACGACCCGCACCTCCTTCTCCGTAATCGGCCGGACCAGCTCAGAGCATTCCGAATCTGACAGCCACCCCAGGGCCACCGGGTCCAGAAGCTGACACAGATCCTCCAGACGGAGATCAGGAGGGAGGGTAGTGTTATATAGCTGGGAGTAAAACTCCCGGAAGGCCCCAAGATCTCCTCCGGAGAGGTAATCCCCTCCCCCGTGGGGGAAGTGAGCTCCAGGAGCAAGGTGAGTGGGGCATCATGGTGAGACAATGCCGCCAGTAGCTTCCCATTGCGGTCACCATGTTCGAAAAAGCTCTGCTTGGACTGGTAGGTGGCCAGTCTGGTAACCTCGGACATGTGTAGCTGTAAATCACGTCTAGCCGCCTGCATCGCCTCAAAGTTGGAGGCCGAGGGGTCCCCCCCATAACGGGCAGAGGCCATCTCGACCGCCGCCTGCAAGGCACACCGCCGCAGACTGGCCCACCCTAACCGCCCTGATGGCGGAGATGTAGTGGCCCCTGGTAATCACCTTAAAGGAGTCCCACACGATTCCCGGAGAAGAAGTGCCCACATTCATGTCCCAGTACTCCCAGATCACCGAGGGCGTCTGCACCACAATGTTCGGTTGATCTATCCACTGGGCGCCTAGACGCCACATGGAGCTACTACGGTCACAACCAGAGCACAAGACGACCTGCAGGGGACTATGGTCCAACATGCCGCAGGGTAAGTACCCCACTTCCTCCACATCCAATAGTAAGGACGGATTGGCAAACCCATAGTCTATCCTGGATAACTTGTACGTCGTGGAAAAGCAGGAGTAGGCTCTCTCCTGGGGATGTTTCCACCGCCACACCTCCCGAACCCCAGCCGCCAAGGACCAGTTAAGGAGGTCACTGGAAAACGCCTGTGGGGTAGAGGCCTGTCCAGGTCCGGAGAGAGAATGGCGTTGAAGTCCCCCAGTAGAAGCAACTTAGCCGGGCTGTAATGGGAGATCCTCTCCAGGATTTCATATAGGACATCCGCCTTGAAGGGGGGGGGGACATAGACACCCACTACTACATATCGCTGTTGCCACATGGAAAGCACAAGAATGAAATATCTACCCAGGGGATCAGTATGAACCGCCTCCAGCACACACGGCAGGGACTTATGCAGCAATACTGAAACACCCCTGGCATAAGTGGAATACGAGGCGTGGAAGGCCCGTTGCACCCATGATCTCTTTAAAGAAAGTAATTTTCTGCCCACCAGATGTGTTTCTTGTAAAATAAGGATAGAAGGATTGTATTTCTGCATGTACTGGAAGAGGAGTGCCAGTTTGAATTTGGAATTAGGGCCCCTGACGTTCCAGGAGAGCACCGAAAAGGTACTTATCTTAAGTGATGCCATCATGGAAGGCCGGGAGAAACAGTACCCCAATAAACACACAAGTGACCCAAATCATCGGGGGAGCAGCAAATAAGGAGAGACCCATGCACCAACACACTAAAACACAATTAAACAGAAGTACTCCACCTAGTGGAGCGTAACACCCAGACACATTGTGCCTACCCTACCGTTCTCTGACATACCCCAAAAAACGCGGGGGGGGGGGGGAAGGCGACAGTCTTGACCCTAAACAAGTAACAGCAATAGGCACTAGCTAACTAGCCAGTCAAGCCTATCGTGAGGGCAGTCTTGTGACCGTAGCCACAGCCGGAACCTGGAGAAAGACAAAAACTGAAGGGGGCTGTGGGCAAAGTCAATGCTCGCAGTCGGCCTCGGGGAGCACAGCAGGGAGAGAGCTGCAGGTTAGATCGGAGATGTGCAGAGGGGCCCCGGCTCTAGCGAACATCCAACCAGGCAGCCGCCTCCTCTGGAGCATCAAAAAACCGGGTGCGATCACCATCAATGACCCGGAGCCTGCTAGGGTAGAGGAGGCTGAACTTAATGCCCTTCTTGCGGATGTCAGTAAATTGGCGCCGCTTCTGTTGGACCTCTGGGGAGTAGTCAGGGAACATCGGGAGTTTTCGTATCGAAGTTCCTGTTTAGCTCTTGCGGCCGAGAGGATCCGGTCCCTATCCCGATAGTTGAGGAGCCATAGCAGAAACAGCCTAGGCGGGACCCACGGTATCGGGGGGGTCGGGGGGACCCAGTGTGCCCTTTCCACCACAAAGGTGGGGGGCATGGCGGGCAGATCCAGCAGGCTCGTGAGAAAAGTTTCAGCAAACTCCGCGGGCCGGGAGCCCTCTGCCCACTCCGGGAGTCCCAGGATGCGTACGTTATTTCACCGGAGGCGGTTTTCAGTGTCAATCGCCCGATCCTGGAGGGCCCTGACCTGTAGTTGAAGGGCGTGCATGACTCGCCCTGACTGAGACTCGCATGACTGAGAAATGCGGCCCTCCGCCTCCAACATCTTGGACCTGAATTTGTCCAGGTCGTGACTGATGAGACCGACATCCGTTGCCAGATAGTCCATTTTTGCCGTGAGGGCATCTTTGCAGGCTTTGATGGCCTCCAGAATGTCGGATGGGGATGGATCCGCCGAACCCCCGGGACCTCCCGCCGTTTGAGTGCCCGCTGACATCGTGGGTGAAGTAGGCTGCGTCTCCAAGATGGCCACCATGGGACCCCAAGAGGAGCCTGAGGATCCGGACTTTTTGGCGGAGCGCAGCTTCCCGGGTGACAGCGGAGTAGCCCGTGGGGTACCACTCGGTCCCCGGGAACCCAGGATGGAAGGTAAGGGGGGTGCCGAGATGACAGAAAAGGCGCTGGAACAAATGAAGGATGAGAGTAGGAGCGGAGCTCAGGCACAGTGCAACCGCTCAGCTTCACATCCCGGCCACACCCTCCGCTGTTCAATTTGAAATCCTTGCATAATATATGCTCAATAAATTTTGAGGAGGTAGCCCTTTTTGTTTTCTGTGTTTAGCTCCCCACCTTGTCTCCCCTAAATACTTGCCTGAGCCCAATCTTGATCCAGCTCTGTGCCCGAGAGCAGCAGCTCTCTCCTCTCTCCTCTCTGTTCACTGGACATGGAAGCAGCAGCCTGCTGCTGTCAATTGCAGCCTGTGAAGAGAGCGCGGGGGAGTTGTGGCTGAGCTGGAGTGTGTGTGTGTGTGTGTGTGTGTGTCAGTCAAAGGACCCACACAACCTGACTTGGAATCAAGCCCACACAAGTGTACCATAGCAAGTGGATTGTTATGGGGGCACTCGGAAGGGGGGAGTATCCAGGAGCACCAGTGGGGGAACCCCAGAAGAGGAGGTCTCTTGCAAAACCCTTGTGCAGGGCAGGTAAGTAGGACATATTGTTTTTTAAAAAAATCCTATACAGCCACTTTAATTATTACCAATCCTGGGGAAAATACGGCTCCAGGTTCCAACTAGTGCTTCTGTTATAATAAAAGGCATTTAATTAAATGCTCTTTACTGAAGCATGCCAGTAATTACACCACCAAATACCCAGGCTGTTTATGAGTATTACTGTAGGGAACCCAGAGCAATATTTTCTAATTAGGCAGCAGAAGCTGTTTTTAATATTTCAGGACCTTGAGTGCTAGTCCTTCTGCTTGCCACTGTTTGGTCAGCAAAGTACCCTTTGTAGTTGTGCACTAATATTAAGCCATTTGAAAGGGCAGGCCAGACCTCAGCCTTAATAATTGTATTTTTATTACTAAATTTGTATTACATTATTGTATTTGTATTACTAAATGCTTCCCACTTAAGGGCTCCCAAGCCACACTAGAAAGCTAAGTAAAGGTTTTGTTGAGGAACATTTGGACCCCCTGAATTCAGCTGCATTTGTCAGTTTAATTTCTGTACACTCAACTTTAACATTGATTTTAATGTTGGTGTGTGTATTACAGACCAAAAAAGATATATATATATATACCGTATATATTGCTAATATATTTAGTTTACTATATGGTCTCTCATGAGGGGGGACGTCAATGCAGAGTGCCACCGCATTGCCCCCAGTAAATGCAGAGTGCCACCGCATTGCCCCCAATAAATGCAGAGTGCCACAGAAATGCCCCCAATAAATGCAGAGATGCCAGCATACCCCCCGCGAGACACGTGCCCTTACCTCACCGCAGCTTCTCTTAAGTCCCCGCGTCTCCTCGAGTCCTCAGTCCTCCCGCCTCCTCGGCCAATGGCATGGGGTTTGCCTTTCGGCCAATCGGGAAGCGGGAGGACCCGCTCCCTGATTGGCCAGGAGGAGGATCCGTGTGACAATAGCGAATTTTCATTCGCTATTGTCCCTCAGTGTGCCGGCTCGGGGCGCACTGCTCTGCTCCCCGGCGACCACAGTAAAACAAAGTTAAGTTCCTCGAGCGGCCCGGTCTGCGGCCCGGGGGTTGGGGAACACTGCTGTAGACCATCCTCCGCACCGCTGGCTCTCACTGCCGTCCGTCTGCAAATGTGACCAGGAAGACTACCCTGCAGTAGAGCAATCTGAGAGAGAGGCTTGAATCGCTCTTGGAGCGCAGCGTGGAAGGGATGACGTTGATGGTGGTGAGGAGAACAGTACATGTGGACAGCTTTACCCCGGATGCCTGCTTACTTAGATGTGCCTGTTTTAATCATCAACTATGTGAGTTGCTAAATGTTGAACCTTCATTAAATGTAATCCTATTGCTACACTTAGAGGTGGCTCTCTTCTCTTTTATATACTCAGTTGTGACGTGACGCTACTTGTATATCAAGACATCGCTTGTTTATCAAGTCAAACTTTATTAAAAATTTCTGCTGGTCCTGCAAAATGCTCTCAAACCAAGTTACTCTCAATCGAAGGTTTTACTGTATTTTTGTTTTTGATTCTTTTTTCTATAATTGCATCTTATAGGGTGTGACGTACTGTGGTGAAAGTTCAGCTAGCAATTTAACAATGGCAAATGTGCCCTGGCATGAAGAAGTCGTTCACTTTGTACAGGAGATGGTAGACCTGCTTCCAGATTATGAGGTTTCATGTGAACATGAGCATTCAAACTGTATGCTGATTTCTCATAAAAAGGTAATATTTAAATGTAGTATTTTTTCTATCACTATTAGAGTGCATGTTTTCAATATGGTTTTCTTGGGGTTTTTTTTTTTTTTTTTTTATTTGGAGATTTATATTCTTCCCCCTCAATACTTTTAAAACCCATCAGGAGAGAAATATGAGAGCTGCCATTGTTAACTTGTTTTTGTACAAGTACTTAGACTTCTGAGTCATTGAGTCACTCGATAGGGAATCAAAGGTACAGTGCCTTGAGAAAGTATTCGGCCTCCTTGAACTTTGCAACCTTTTGCCACATTTCAGGCTTCAAACCTAAAGATACAAAACTGTTATTTTTCTGTCGCTCATTGACAGACGTAGTCCTCGTTGATTACTAACAACTCGGGTTATGCTGCCCTCTACAGGAGTAGGACTAGACAGGAAAGAAAATATTCTGGCCACACCTAAGGGCAGTCCCAGAGGGTATATTCTCTCTCTCTCTCTCTCTTTCTCTTTCTCTCTTTCTCTCTTTCTCTCTTTCTCTCTTTCTCTCTTTCTCTCTTTCTCTCTTTCTCTCTTTCTCTCTTTCTCTCTTTTTCTCTTTTTCTCTTTTTCTCTTTTTCTCTTTCTCTCTTTTTCTCTTTTTCTCTTTTTCTCTTTCTCTCTTTTCTCTTTTTCTCTTTTTCTCTTTTTCTCTTTCTCTCTCTCTCTTTCTCTCTCTCTTTCTCTCTCTCTTTCTCTCTCTCTTTCTCTCTCTCTTTCTCTCTCTCTTTCTCTCTCTCTTTCTCTCTCTCTTTCTCTCTCTCTTTCTCTCTCTCTCTTTCTCTCTCTCTCTCTCTTTCTCTCTCTCTCTCTCTTTCTCTCTCTCTCTCTCTTTCTCTCTCTCTCTCTCTCTTTCTCTCTCTCTCTCTCTTTCTCTCTCTCTCTCTCTTTCTCTCTCTCTCTCTTTCTCTCTCTCTCTCTTTCTCTCTCTCTCCTTATGTTGCCTCCACAGGAGTAGGACTAGACAGGAAATAAAAAATGCTCTGGCCACACCCTAGGGGCAGTCCCCGAGGGTATATCCTCTCTCTCGCTGCTACAGCACATCAGTTTTTTCTGTCTAGTTAGGAGTAAGGACCTAGATACCTTGTTGGGATCTTCGGTCCTGGCAGGATTTTTTGCTTAAAAAGATTTTTAGATAGCTTTTTTTTCTCCAGTGTTCCTGTGAGATCTTCAAGCAAGAAAGCTGAACTGGGCGACGGGCTGGATGTTGAGATCCGGTGGTCACCCCAGTTCAGCCTACGAGCGCGTGCAGGCCATAGCTCCGCGCTGGGTCGGCCGCGACAAAGTCCCACTGGGGGACTGACCCCGCGAGTTAAACGTCTCGCTGAAACGCCAAGGACCATGAGTCACGGCGTCCGGATTGGTCGACAGCCCTCCCACCCCCGGTGGAGAGGGGTACTGTCAGGAGTTGGCGCCCGCCTGGTTCCGGTATGGTGAGTAGTATGTTCCCCCTTTCCCTCTGATGGGTCTTGTGGTGAACGCGGGCCCTCGCTGTATGGTAAGGATGAGTTTTTCCCTCTATCCTATAAACATGGCACAGATCCCCCCCATTTTGAGTGTGATTTTGCGTGCAAAAAGCCAGGAGGCTTGGTTTGGGAGCTGACAATCTAATTGTAAAAATGTTTAAAAGATTGTAATCAGCGGCAGTACTGGAATCTTGCTATGATATAAGTATCCTACCAGTCAGAAGCCAGGGATATGTAGACTGTCTCCCTAATCAGGTCTCCAGCAATAGCAGGCCTTCCGATGGCCCTACGGTCCGCCAGGGTTCGGTACCGCCGACCAGGCTAAATCCCCATGTAGAGAACGTGTTGTGATCACGCCGCTATTGCGTGCAGCCGACGCCATTGTTTTGCTAGATCGCACGAGGCCGCCATTTTGGCGTAGCCTCGTGTCTCCAGCATGGGGGCGGCCATATTTGATGTGTCCCAAACACCTCGTGGAGCTTGGGGAGGCGCCGGAAGGCGTGCAGAGGGGCGGAGCCGCCTCCTTTCTTCCCGGGCAGCCAGCCAAGAGACTTCCTGTCGGTTTCAGACAGGGCTGAGACAAGTGCAGTGGAAAACTCTGAGCATCAAGTGGTGAGCCTGGGGGTCGATCTCTCTCTCTCTCTTGCTCGATAGGGGTCCCTAAGCAGCTAACACTGAGGGGCTTTGTGGCGCTGGGGGTCTAAAAAAAAAAAAAAAAAGTTTTATTTTTGGATTGAAATTTCCGGATAGTAACTGGAATTATCATGGACCCTGCCACACAAGCACCCCCACCTGTTTCCCTCGAGGGGACCACGGGACCCGCCGGTGCACAGAGTATAGACGCATTTACATCAGTTTTGGAGTCTTTGGTGGCTCGGGTGGAGACGGCCTGCCAGGGACGTGGGTCAAGAAAGCGACCCCCGCCTACCCCTATATCATCTGACGCCTCTGACTCAGATTCAGAGATGGTCACTGCAGTTGCAGATCCCTCTGCAAGGGCTGTTATCTCAGGTAAAGTTCCCTCAGACAGTGAGGAGGACGTTCATTCTTCCGCCATAATTCGGGAAGAAGCATTGGTGGACGCACTAGTTGTGGCGGTGCGGGAAACCTTAAGACTTGAGGTTATACCGGCAGAGGCAACTGAAACAGAGATTCCCTTTGGTACTAACAAGCCCATCAAAACGGTGAAGGTTTTTCCTGTACCCAAGTGTTTTGATAATAAGATTAAGGTAGAATGGGAACATTCTAAGCGTACCTCTACTATTTCCAAGCGTATTGATAGACATTATCCGTTTGAGGAATCCTTCATTAAGAAATAGACGGTACCACCGGTGGTGGACCCACCTATTTCCAGGCTGAATAAAGCCACGGTTATCCCAGTGGAGGACACTTCGTCCTTTAAGGATCCGGTGGATCGAAAGGTGGAAGCGGAGTCCCGCACTATCTTCTCCCTGATAGGGTCAGCATTTAGACCAGTAATTGTTATTGGTCTAGTTTCCCAGACACTAACGGAATGGGCGAGACTGGTACGCCAAGACCTGAGGGGGAAAGATATCCCCCAGGGAACATCTGAATTAATGGAACAGATTATACAAGGACTACAGTTCGTCTGTGACGCAGCCTTGGATACTACTCCCCTATTAGGGCAAGCATCTATGTCAGCGGTAATCCTCAGACGTGTGCTGTGGTTAAAATGCTGGTCAGCAGACCTAGGTTACAAAAAGACCTTGACGAATCTCCCCTTTCAGGGGAATCGCCTATTTGGTGCCACTCTAGATGAGATCATCAAGAATGCCACTGGGGGCAAGAGCACTTTCTTGCCACAAACGGCAAGAGCTAAAGGACCTCGTAACAAGCGAGGACCTTTCTTTACCGCCCATAAAGGGTTCGCACGCCCGGCTGGAACAAGCGGGAAAGGCAAGGCTCCTCCAGGCGGGTTCAAAAGGGGCTGGTCGGACAAACAAAAGACCGACTCAGCCAAACCCGAAGCAAAGAATTACACAGCCTGAAGGTGCGCCCCCACCCGGGTTGAGGGTGGGGGGACATCTTCACCGTTATTCAGGGCATTAGATCGAGCATCGATCACTGTTACCGGTGCGATTCTTCCCTTCCAACATTTAAGTACTACAGGGAGTGGCAGTTACCGTTCCCTGAACAGATCTTTTTCTTTACCTTTTCCAAAGATTAGTCTCAGTTCCCCACAAGAAACGGATCCGGTTGAACAGACAGCCCGAGAAGCCTCTAGCCAGGTGACTTCGGTCCCGGAGGTTCAACCAGAAGAAATCACCGTTCCGGATAGGAATCAGGTGTCTGATAAATGTGTGGGAACAGAGAAGGAGCAGACTGATGATCGGGACCAGATAGCTCTAGGGCCGTCTGGGTCAGATCCAGTCAACCCCAGTGGTCCTAGAAATTCTAGGCTGGCCTCGTCTAGCCGGTCTGGCCGACTTGGACAGACTGGTCACGGACATTCCTTGGGAACTTCGTCTCAGGGAGTGTCTGCGGTCTCAAGGACCAATCTTCCATCATGCTTTACAGTCGCTGGTTTTAATGGCCTGGCCATTGAGACCCAGGTACTGAAGGACAGAGGGTTGTCAGCTTCAGTTATTCCTACCCTTATTAAAGCAAGGAAAGCGACTTCCAGCAAGGTTTATTATCGCACATGGAAGACTTATATCGCGTGGTGCGAATCTTTAGGGATTCCTCCACGTACCTATTCGGTGACCCGAATACTGGCCTTTCTGCAGAAAGGGGTTGAGCAGAAACTAGCCTTGAGTACCATCAAAGGTCAAGTTTCAGCATTAGCAATCTTCTTTCAGAAACCTTTAGCTACCAAGTCCTTGGTGCGAAATTTCATCCAGGGGGTGCGGCACCTGGCTCCACCAGTCCGCGCGCCCTTACCACCCTGGGATCTTAATTTGGTTTTGAAAACATCAGGGAGATTCCCTTGCTTACTTTATCCCAGAAGGTGGCCTTCTTGGTGGCTATCACTTCTGCACGCAGGGTGTCAGAACTGGCTGCATTATCATGCCAGTCCCCATGCTTAGTGATTCATAGGGATAAGGTAGTGCTTCATCCTAAGCCATCCTTTCTTCCTAAGGTGGTTTCAGATTTTCATCTGAATGAAGATATTGTACTACCTTCCTTGTGTCCTCAGCCCAATCATCATCGGGAACATGCGTTGCATTCCTTAGATGTGGTTCGGGCAATCGGGGTATACCTGAAGGCGACGGAATCGTTCCGTAAGACGGATTCACTTTTTGTGATCCCGGATGGCCCCAGAAAGGGGTTGCCTGCAGCTGCCGCGACTATCGCCAAATGGATCAGACAGACGGTGGTACAGGCTTATTCTATTAAGGGTCGGAGTCCTCCGTTCCCTGTTAGGGCGCACTCCACTCGAGCGCTCAGTACTTCTTGGGCCTTCCGCCATTAGGCGTCAGTGGTCCAGGTATGTAAGGCGGCCACCTGGTCGTCGGTACATACCTTTACAAAATTTTATAAGATTGATGTGATGGCATCGGCGGATGCCTCATTTGGCCGCAAAGTTTTGCAGGCCGCAATTTGAGGAGACCAGCGGTCTACCTCGAGGGTTTTTTCTGTTGAAAAATTTTTTTCTGTTGAGTCTCATCATTGAGGATGAGCATTGTAAACTTCTAGTTGGCACCGGTTGGGCCTTCTAGATTTGGATTTAATTTTCCATTTTCCCACCCCTCATTTGTGGTACTGCTTTGGGACGTCCCGAAGGTGCTGAATCACCGAGGACTACGTCTGTCAATGAGCGATAGAGAAAAACGGATTTTTGTAAGATCTTACCGTAAAATCCTTTTCTCTTAGCTCATTGACAGACGTAGTACCCGCCCCTCTGTTTTGGAGTTGGGTTGGGTTAAATTCTCTAAACACTGCTTTGTGACATAACTGATGTGCTGTAGCAGGGAGAGAGAGGATATACCCTCGGGGACTGCCCCTAGGGTGTGGCCAGAGCATTTTTTATTTCCTGTCTAGTCCTACTCCTGTGGAGGCAGCATAACCCCGAAGGGGGCTGAATCACCGAGGACTACGTCTGTCAATGAGCTAAGAGAAAAGGATTTTACGGTAAGATCTTACAAAAATCCGTTTTTTTCCGGGTAGTGTCTGGAATTATCATGGACCCTGCCACACAGGTACCCCCACCTGTTTCCCTCGAGGTGGCCGCGGGACCCGCCAGTGCACAGAGTATGGATGCATTTACAGCAGTTTTGGAGTCTTTGGTGGCTCGGGTGGAGACGGCATGTCAGGAACGGGGGTCAAGAAAGCGACCCCCGCCTACCCCTATATCATCTGATACTTCAGATTCTGAGATGGTCATTGCAGCTGCAGGTCCCTCTGCAGGGGCTGTTGTCTCAGGTAAAGTTCCCTCAGACAGTGAGGAGGACGTTCTTGCTTCCGCCATAGCACAAGAAGAAGCATTGGTGGACGCACTAGTTGTGGCAGTTCGGGAGACCTTAAGACTTGAGGTTTTACCGGCAGAGGCAACTGAAATGGAAATTCCCTTTGGTACTAGCAAACCTACCAAGACGGTGAAGGTTTTTCCTTTACCCAAATGTTTTGGTTATAAGATTAAAGAGGAATGGGATCATTCAAAGCGTACCTTTACTATTTCCAAGCGCATTGCTAGACGCTATCCGTTTGAGGAATCCCTCATTAAGAAATGGACGGTACCACCAGTGGTGGATCCACCTATTTCCAGACTGAATAAAGCCACGGTTATTCCGGTGGAGGACGCTTCGTCCTTTAAGGATTCGGTGGATCGGAAGATAGAAGCTGAGTCCCGCACTATCTTTTCCCTGATAGGGTCAGCCTTTAGACCAGTAATTGTCATTGGTCTAGTTTCTCAGACATTAACGGAATGGGCGAGATTGGTGCGCCAGGACCTGAAGGGGAAAGGTATCCCACAGGCAACATCTGATTTGATGGAACAGATTATACAAGGACTACAGTTTGTCTGTGACGCAGCCTTGGACGCCACCCCCCTATTAGGGCATACATCTATGTCAGTGGTAATCCTCAGACGTGTGCTGTGGTTAAAATGCTGGTCAGCGGACCTAGGTTCCAAAAAGACCTTGGCGAATCTCCCCTTTCAGGGGAATCGCCTATTTGGGGCCACCCTAGATGAGATCATTAAGGATGTCACTGGGGGCAAAAGCACTTTTATGCCACAGGCCGCTAAAGCTAAAGGACCTCGTAACAAGCGTGGACCTTTCTGCCGCTCATAAAGGGTTCGTTCGCTCTGCTGGAGCGAGCGGGAAAGGGAAAACCCCTCTAGGAGGGTTCAAGAAGCGCTGGTCGGACAAACAAAAAAACGACTCAGCCAAACCTGAAGCTAAGGCTTGCACAGCCTGAAGGTGCGCCCCCACCCGGCTTGAGGGTGGGGGGACGTCTTCACCGGTATTCAGAGCACTAGATCGAGCATCGATCACTGCTACCGGTGCGATTCTTCCCTTCCAACATTTAAGTACTACAGGGAGCGGTAGTTACCGTTCCCTGAACAGATCATTTTCTTTACCTTTTCCAAAGATTAGTCTCAGTTCCCCACAGGAATCGGACCCGGTTGAGCAGACAGACCAAGGAGCCTCTAGCCGGGTGACTTCGGTCTCTAATGTTCAACCAGGAGAAATCATCACTCCTGATAGGAATCAGGTGTCTGATAAATGTGTGGGAACAGAGAACGATCAGACTTTGTCGGATTGCCTGGGCCAGGTAGCTCTAGGGCAGCCTGGTTCGGATCCAGTCAGACAATATCAGGGTGATGACTTAAGTCGATCACCAAGGATTTCACCATCTGTGTCTGCTTCAGAGCATCCCGGATGTGACATGTGACATAACTGATTTGCTGTAGCAGAGAGAGAGAGGATATACCCTCTGGGACTGCCCCTAAGGTGTGGCCAGAATGTTTTCTTTCCTGTCTAGTCCTACTCCTGTAGAGGGCAGCATAACCCGAGTTGTTAGTAATCAACGAGGACTACGTCTGTCAATGAGCTTAAGAGAAAAGGATTTTACGGTAAGATTTTACAAAAATCCATTTTTTTTATGAAGAATCAACAAGTGGGACACAATCACAAAGTGGAAGGAAATTTATTGGATATTTCAAACTTTTTTAACAAATAAAAAAAACTGAAAAATTGGGCATGCAAAATTATTCAGCCCCCTTAAGTTAATACTTTGTAGCGCCACCTTTTGCTGCGATTACAGCTGTAAGTCGCTTGGGGTATGTCTCTATCAGTTTTGCACATCGAGAGACTGAAATTTTTGCCCATTCCTCCTTGCAAAACAGCTCGAGCTCAGTGAGGTTGGATGGAGAGCGTTTGTGAACAGCAGTTTTCACTTCTTTTCGCAGATTCTCGATTGGATTCAGGTCTGGACTTTGACTTGGCCATTCTAACACCTGGATATGTTTATTTGTGAACCGTTTCATTGTAGATTTTGCTTTATGTTTTGGATCATTGTCTTGTTGGAAGACAAATCTCCGTTCCAGTCTCAGGTCTTTTGCAGACTCCATCAGGTTTTCTTCCAGAATGGTCCTGTATTTGGCTCCATCCATCTTCCCATCAATTTTAACCATCTTCCCTGTCCCTGCTGAAGAAAAGCAGGCCCAAACCATGATGCTGCCACCACCATGTTTGACAGTGGGGATGGTGTGTTCAGGGTGATAAGCTGTGTTGCTTTTACGCCGAACATAACGTTTTCCATTGTTGCCAAAAAGTTTGATTTTGGTTTCATCTGACCAGAGCACCTTCTTCCACATGTTTGGTGTGTCTCCCAGGTGGCTTGTGGCAAACTTTAACCACTTAAGCCCCAGCCCTATTTCGGACACTTTTTGTTTACAAGTTAAAACCAGTATTTTTTCCTAGAAAACTACTTAGAACCTCCAAACATTATATATATTTTTTTGGCAAAGACTCTGGAGAATAAAATGTCGGTCATTGCAATATTTTTTGTCACGCGGTATTTGCGCCGCGGTCTTTAAAACGCAATTTTTTTGGAAACAATTTGAAAAATCACATTTTACTGCATTTAAAAAATACTAAACAGTAAGGTAAGCCCATTTTTTTTGTATATTAGGGAAGATGTCATGCCGAATAAATAGATACCCAACATGTTACGGTTTAAAATTGTGCCCCACCCCCGTGGGATGGCGACAAACTACGGTCAATAAAGATCTCAATAGGCGACGGTTTAAATTTTTTTAACGGTTACCAGTTTAGTGTCAGAGTGTAGTTCTTTTTTTTTTATTATTGCTCACGCTCTGGCAATCGCGGCAATACCTCACATGTGTGGTTTGAACAGCGATTTCATTCGCGGCTCAACTTCCGTATACTTTTTTTTTGTGCGCGAGGTGACGGGGGCGGCTAAAATTTTTTTATTTTTTTTTCCTATTTGTTTTATTTTTTTAACTTTATTACAGGTTTAAAAAAAAAAAAATCTAATCACTTTTATTGCTGTCACAAGCAATGTAAACATCCCTTGTGACACCAATATGCAGTGACAGGTGCTCTTTATGGAGGGATCGTGGGTCTAAAAGACCCTAGACCCCTCCACTACACTTCCATGTATGCAAAACGCAGCAAAATGCGTTTTTGCATACAGCTGTTTTTTTAAATTTGCCGCCTTTTGCAGCACAGTAACCCGGAAGTGATGTCATGGACGTCGCCTCCGGGTTACGTCATCGAAGACCCGATCTAAGCAGTTTCCGGCTTTGATCGGGACTCCATCCAGCCGGCAGATGTGCCGGCTGGGTGCTCGGGGCTCCCGGTGGGACGGGAGCCCCGAGCAAAGTCACGGAAGGCGGCGGGAGGGGGGGCGTCCCCTCCCGCTCACCCGGGTAACGATCAAGTGGCTCCCGAGCCGCATCGGTCGTTACCAATGGAAAGCCAACCTTTGGCTCTAAACCAAGGTACCGGGATGGTGCCTCTAGCTAGAGGCATCATCCCGGTATACTACCGCAAAGTTTGCCGACGTAGATCTACATTACTTTGCGGTAAGTTGTTAAACAACACCTTTTTATGGATCTCTTTCTTCTTGCCACTCTTCCATAAAGGCCAGATACACAAATGGGATATCAAGCAATCTCCATCCTGATCTCATGAGACTAGCAGTTTCATGCAATGGGGCAGTCACTGTTACAGTGCCTTGCGAAAGTATTCGGCCCCCTTTAACTGTGCGACCTTTTGCCACATTTCAGGATTCAAACAAAGATATAAAACTGTAATTTTTGACTAATGATGATAAATAGAATCCACCTGTGTGTAATCAAGTTTCCGTATAAATGCACCTGCACTGTGATAGTCTCAGAGGTCCGTTTAAAGCGCAGAGAGCATCATGAAGAACGAGGAACACACCAGGCAGGTCCGAGATACTGTTTTGGAGAAGTTTAAAGCCGGATTTGGATACAAAAAGATTTCCCAAGCTTTAAACATCCCAAGGAGCACTGTGCAAGCGATAATATGGAAATGGAAGTATCAGACCACTGCAAATCTACGGAGACCTGGCCGTCCCTCTAAACTTTCAGCTCATACAAGGAGAAGACTGATCAGAGATGCAGCCAAGAGGCCCATGATCACTCTGGATGAACTGCAGAGATCTACAGCTGAGGTGTGAGACTCTGTCCATAGGACAACAATCAGTCGTAAACTGCACAAATCTGGCCTTAATGGAAGAGTGGCAAGAAGAAAGCCATTTCTTAAAGATATCCATAAAAAGTGTTGTGACATGAGTCACTTTGGGCATGGGGGTTGTGGACTCCAAATTCCTTGAGAGGTTGGGGGGGCACCATGCCCAGCCTTATGGGGCTCTCTTATGTTTAAGTCACCCTGCATCTGTTATGGATGCAGGGTGACCAAGAGGGTGGTGAACACTGAGAATATGGTTGGACTCCTTCAAATGGGACAATAATATGCATTAACCATATCTCTCAGGAAATATGGAGATCTATCATATTTCTTTAGACTGTCAGGCACAGGAAGTGCAGCGCCTAATTTGGGCATCCAGGAACTGGTAGAGGCATCATGGCTGCTAATCATTGAAGTGCTTTTGTCTAAAATAGGGTCTGAGACAGCTTTTCCATTCACCTATTGTTAACTGTGCTAATGAGCCCACCTTTGTTCTGTTTGTCTGCCTTAAGAGAAACTTATAGGAATGTGGATTAGATGCTAAGGGGGATTGTCCCACATTGTATATTTTGTACACTGTATGAGAGTGTAAAACTCTGTTCCTATTGGATGGTGAATATTATGTTCAGTCTTCAACAAGGTCCATCTGGGTGGTAACTTTGTGGGTGAAAACTGTATACAAGTCGTGTTCAATAAAGTTGTGCTGAGTTCATTCAACCTCAATCTAGAGTCCTGTCTCTTATTGGGGGATATGCTACAAGGGATTGCTATGTCCTTCATACTCCCTTAGAGAATCACTGAGCTCTTGTAAGAGCTTGTATAAGAGCTTGTTCATGCTGCACTCTCTGGGGAAAGAGAGGTTAACCCACAGGAACCTGGAGCCTTGTCGTAGGTCCAGGGTGGGTAGGAGATGCCAAGACCCTAACCAAGCTGCGGCGGTTCGTGGAGTCTGAAGTACTTACGGTGTCTGGTGGAGTGCTTGGAGCCCTCGGGAAGCACTAGGAGCATCTCGGAGGTACCCACTCAGGGGTGCCCTGTTCCGTTACAAGTGTCATTTAAAGTTTGCCACAAGCCACCTGGGAGACACACCAAACATGTGGAAGAAGGTGCTCTGGTCAGATAAAGCCAAAATCGAACTTTTTGGCATCAATGCAAAACGTTATGTTTGGCGTAAAAGCAACACAGCTCATCACCCTGAACACACCATCCCCACTGTCAAACATGGTGGTGGCAGCATCATGGTTTGGGCCTGCGTTTCTTCAGCAGGGACAGGGAAGATGGTTAAAATTGATGGGAAGATGGATGGAGCCAAATACAGGACCATTCTGGAAGAAAACCTGATGGAGTCTGCAAAAGACCTGAGACTGGGACGGAGATTTGTCTTCCAACAAGACAATGATCCAAAACATAAAGCAAAATCTACAATGGAATGGTTCACAAATAAACATATCCAGGTGTTAGAATGGCCATGTCAAAGTCCAGACCTGAATCCAATCGAGAATCTGTGGAAAGAACTGAAAACTGCTGTTCACAAACGCTCTCCATCCAACCTCACTGAGCTCGAGCTATTTTGCAAGGAGGAATGGGCAAAAATTTTAGTCTCTCGATGTGCAAAACTGATAGAGACATACCCCAAGCGACTTACAGCTGTAATCGCAGCAAAAGGTGGCACTACAAAGTATTAACTTAAGGGGGCTGAATAATTTTGCACGTCCAATTTTTCAGTTTATTTGTTAAAGTTTGAAATATCCAATAAATTTCGTTCCACTTCATGATTGTGTCCCACTTGTTGTTGATTCTTCACAAAAAAATTATAGTTTTTATATCTTTGTTTGAAGCCTGAAATGTGGCAAAAGTATATATAATATACACTGCTCAAAAAAAATTTAAGGAACACTTTGAAAACACATTAGATCTCAATAGGGAAAAATATCATGCTGGATATCCATACTAATTTGGACTGGGTAATGTCTGGAACCAAAAGATGCCACATCATTTGATGGAAATGAAAATTATTAACCTACAAAGGGCTGAACTAAAAAAGTTAGGGGTCCGGTCTGTCCGCTGCAATGTCGCAGTCCCGCTAAAAAGATTGCCGTCATTACTAGTAAAAGAAAAAAAAAACATAATGACAAATCTTTCCCATAGTTAGTAGACGCGATAACTTTTGTGCTATTTCTTTTTCTTTTTTTTTTTTACCAAAAATATGTAGCCGAAAACAAATTGGCCTAAAAAGGTAAAATTTGATTTTTTACATTTTTTTTTTTTTTTTCTTTTTTTTTGGGAAAATGTTATAGAACAGAAAGTGAAAAATATATATATTTTTTTTTTTTCAGAATTGTTGCTCTTTATATTTGTTTATAGCTCAAAAAATAAAAATCGCACAGGTGATTAAATACCATCAAAAGAAATCTGAGAAAAAAAGGACCTTGATTTTATTTGGGTACAGCGTCGCATGACTGCGCAATTGTCGGTTAAAGTAACGGAGTGCCGAATCGCAAAAAATGGCCTGGCCATTAAGGGGGCAAATTCTTCCGGTCCAGAAGTGGTTAAGATCTCTCCACAGGTGCTCGATCGGATTTAGACTTGGGCACATTGCTGGTCAGTTCATTACTCTCCAGCGCCAGAAATAACGTTCAGAGAAAATAAGTAAAGCAGCTGGAACGTCAATCGATTATAAATTGTACAGTAATTATAGGTCAAAAAGGCAGCTTTAATACCATAATCAATAGTTAACATAAATTAAAATATACATAAGTCCAAAAAATCTGTGCAGAACCAGTGACAGTCCCAAAGTGATAAATGAAATCTTCATCCACACTTTATCTCATAGCTGTTAACAAATTGTAACATCACAGCGCCACATTATATTCAATAAAATATGCAATAAAATATGACTTCAAATGAGACTAAATGCGCAGGGCGGAGCTAATGTTCGTGGCATCATCATGCACTTGAGTTCCAGGAAGTGGCCCATCTGAGTCCTGGGACTTAAGTGCTTATACATTGTAACACTGTAAGTAATTAGTGCACTTTTAATAAACTTCTGATTTCCGTTTTACACTATATGGCTCTTTTTTTGGTTCTCTCCTTTCTTTATTGGCTGAGTATTGCAAGTTGAAAAATCAGGCTTCCATGAGGGTATAATCTGACCCAGAGGAGGTGCACATTATGCCAGGCGGGACCCTACAGATACACAAGAAAATTGTACCTCTCTTTGGTAGGAGTCTGTTCGCTTTAAGTGTATTTTATTGACTATAAGGTGGCGGATCACTGTGGTGTTACTATTTATGAAGAGCCACCTGATGAAGTGTGGATGAAGATTTAGACTCCATTCACACTACCGCGGCACGACTTGTGCACGACTTCGGGGGCGACCTGTGAAGTCCCGTGCACCACGACTTCGGCACGACTTGCACGGACTTCACATAATGTAAGTCAATGCAGGTCGCCCGAAGTAGTACAGGACCCTTTTTCTAAGTAGGAGTGACTTGTGTCGCTCCTATTAGAACGGTTCCTGTACTACACTATTGGAGCATGAGGACCGCGACTTGTCATGCTGACCAGTGGCGGTCCAAGTCGCGGTAGTGTGAATGGGGTCTTAAAGTGATACTAAAGTCTCATATGTTTTTGTTTAATAATAACAAACGTGTCATACTTACCTATGTGCAGTGTTTTTGAATAGAGCAGCCCAGATCCTCCACTTCTCTCGTCCCTCGCTGGCAATCCTGGCCCCCCCTCCTGACGAGTGCCCCCACAGCAAACCGCTTGCTATGTGGGAACCAGAGCCGAGCCCCTGCTGTGTATCTATTCAGACATAGAGCTGTGGCCTGGCCCCGTCCCCTATTTTTATTGGCTCACTGACTTTGACAGTAGCAGGAGCCAATGGCTGCTACATCTCTGCCAATCAGGAGGGAGAGTCCAGGACAGCTGCTGGATTGAGATGGGGCTCAGGTAAGTGTTGGGGGCTGTTGCACACAGAGAAGTTTTTTTTTTTTTTTTTTATCTTCTTGCATTAGGATAAAAAACATAGCTTTTAGAACCACTTTAATTTATCACTTTGGGACTGTCACTGGTTTCTGCATAGATTTATTTGGACTTGTGTATATATGCTACACTTAACCATATGCATGATTTATCTGCCTGCATATCGTCTATGTGAAGACCTTAAGACCCCCACAACCTGGGGCTATTGTGCAAGACAAGTTGTACCTGTTTTTTATGGGGACTGGATGCTTCTTAGATTTCTCAGTGTGTCCAGACTAACACGTGCCAGATGTTTAGTTACCAGTGCCAGGATCATCTTATAAGGCTTTATTTTTTTGTTAATCTAATGGCAGTTTCTCTGAAAACTGTGATAGTTTACATTTTGGCTTCCTGACAAATGGGCCAGAGCATGAAGGTTGAATATCTGGCTTCCAGTAAAGGAATTTCACCTTCTCCGTTTTGAATGTCACAGCCACTCTACTGATGATATTCTGTTCTATTATTTCTGGCGTTCATCTTACAATGGCCCTAATGGAAAGAGCCAGAATCTTGCCAACCTTTTTTCACATTTGGAATCAGGTACCAATGTGTTATATTAGAGGCGCTTCCTATTTATGCTGTAGCTAAGTAAGCACGCTGTCTATCATCAGCTTGGCTACAATGGCTGTCTGTTTGGGCTGAATTTATCGGCATCCTAAGCCTTACTACTTTACAAATGATTTGGCGTTTCTTAAGGGAATCTTTTGTGTTGAGGGGCAATTACCAGGGAATTATGCAAAAAATGAGTTTTTTTAATATAACGTTGGTGAGAGATTACTCCTGTCATGCAGCCTGCAAATGTACAATGTGTTTCTTTTAAGATTTGATACCCCATAGGAATATTTTGGTATAGCCGTGTTTTGTGACATACTGGAAAGGCATATTTGTGTATAGTATATCATGCAGTAAGTTTATTCCAAGCTGTTTATTCCTGACTGTTTACAAGTAATAGATGTAGTGCTTTTTATTTTGCAGTGTGCACTATTAAAAAAAAAAAAAAAAAAAAAAAAAAAAAAGAACCCTTATGCTGCTATTTTATGCCAAGTATGGAGGGTGGTATGGTAATAACTTTAATCAATATGGGAAAATACTGGAACCTGCAGGGTTAGTTTTCTGGGGTTTTTTACTAAATGGGTATTTACCCCCTTTGTAGTTTTCAATTGACCAGTTTTAGAAAATGGATTATCTTGTGGTTTTTACCATTTGGATTGCACAACATACTGAATACTTTTAAAGCAGGGTTCTCACATTGGTGGCCCTCTAGCTGTTGCAGAAATGCATCTTCCATGAGGCATAGAAAGGCTGACAGTTACAAGCATGACTCCCATAGGCAGAGACATGATGGGACTTGTATTTCCGTAACAGCTGGAGGGCCGCCAGTTTGAGACCCCTGCTTTAAACGTACATTTTTTGTCACAGGACAAAGTTTTAGATACTTGTTGCCTGCATTTTATTAGAATCACCTCTTTGGTGCCATTTCAGATGTAAGGTGCAATTACAGATGTAAGGTAAGATCTGTCCACCACCATTCAACATCTAGAACCCAGATTGGAATTGTATACTTCCAACGAAGAAACATTTAGACTTCAGGGAGAGACAAATGTGAAAACTTGTGTGTTTAGTACTGCATGAGCACAGACATCCGATTCTGTGAGACAGATCAGACTTGTATGTGTTTTTTTAATGAGAGAAATAAATATATCAGTTCTGGTTTATATAAGCTAACAAATATGTGGCACCTAACCGTTTAAATATTCCCCCTCCTTGCCCTCATTAAGGAAATACTAATTGATTTTTGGCTGACTCACATTTATTACAAAGATTCACAATTTTTGTCTCACCAATAATGTGTTGCTGAATAAATCTTCTGTTTGATTCAGTCCTCAGCAATTAGGCATATAAGTGATAATGTAGTGTATTGCTGCAGGCTATTATGCCTTTTAAGGCCTTGTTCCTTTACTAGGTTAGAAGCAGTAAATTAGCTCACAGTCCCATTTTCTTCTAGAAGTACAAACATAATGTATGAATAGAACAATGCAAAGTTGTATTTTACGATTAATTGAGTTGTAGTTAATATTTCATGGAGGCTGAAGTGATGACTATTGCATTTGAAAGTAGCTTCCATGTGCTTTAATAGATGGTTATATAGGCTTGTTCAAAAAAAAAGAAATAAAAACTGTATTTTCAGCAGTTACAAAATACAAACCACTTCATAGGAGATAACAATAACATTCACTTACTGTGTTTTATGAAAGTTGCTTTGCCTGTGCAGAGCCAGACTTACATGACCGTTTATGGAACAGAAGAAAAGTATCGTGAGCTTCTCACTAAATCAGTGGTTAAGTAAATGGGGTCTCAGCAAATGCCCTGACAGGTTTCTTATTTCTACATACTATGTGTATGTACACACTGTGCTTTGGGTTTAATGCAGGCTACCTTCAGTTTGGACACTGGCAAAAAAGTTGCTAGGGCTGTCCCTACAGTTTACTCCTATAACCCCACCCACTGTGTGAGACACCACAATTTTGTTAGTGACCTTAGGTGATTCACTTGTTCTCCTCTAAAGAAGAGTCGTTTAGTTTTTTTCTTTTTTTATCCAATCATTTTTTTTTTTCTCTGAAGCTTATTTGTGGATCTGACTGCTTGATGCACATTATTATCTAGCAGTTTCCAGATCAGTTACACTTGATGTGTACCAGAGTGTGGACTCAACTATGTGTGGCTAACCTTCTATTTTCTGCATTGGGCACTCAGTCCTAGGTAAGACTGGTTTGCCCTTTATCGCTAATTCCTGGCTTTTAATAGTACAGTGCGCTGTGTGTAGCACACTATACATTTTGTTAGGCAGAGCATTTGGAAGTTATTCACTTTACTATAGTAACCTCTGCCATTTCTTCTCTGTTTTTCCTGGAAATTGGCGGTTTCTCCCTTCCTTTTTAGATTTGGTCTGGTGTAGACTTGTCTACTGTAATCTCACAGTATGGTACTCCTGCTGCAATCTTCTGTATCCAGACACACAACAACCCCATCCATTCGAACCTCCATTCTATGAGTACCGCACTGGGGGTTCCCTCACTTAGCAATGGCAATTTTACAGACGCAAGGGCTCTGTGACAAAAAGTTTAATGCATTCTGCAGATGGCCTAAAGGAACCTCAAACCACGGCTTAGAGTGATTACTGTTCTCCTGTTCCAGAGCGGTCTCATATTATGACACTACTCCCCTTATCTGGCCTAGCTTCCTTTCACCCATACTTGAAGATATTATGGAAGAAAATATTGAGGGCCATGGTTTTGTAGTGGAAACCAGAGGATTTTCCTTCCCCCTGCATTTAATGAGGTATGAGCTAGGGCCTTGTGCCATATGCTTTCTACTGTGGACAAACGAATTGATGGGGTGCACACTAGTCTTTGCATAGCAGCACCAGATTCCCCAGCCAAAACAAGCCCCTATAGGCAGTAAGAGGCTGGCTTAGCCAAAAAGACTTTTCCTATACACACACACAAACTGATTGTGCCCTGCATGAGGATTGGCCTAATCCTGAAGGTAATAATAAGCTTTTCGTTGAGATCAATGATCGGAGCCCATTTTTTTTTTTCTTTAATTCCTTTTCCATTGGATAGATCTCATTTCAGTTCCCATTAAAAACCTTAAGTTCCAATTAAGAAATTCATGGCAGTCACCTGGACAACCTACTACGGAAGGATTCCTTAGCCACAACCATGTCTGCCAATGTTCAAAGGACCCTTCAGTCGCTTCAGACTTTTGGCTGGTTATTCAACTTTCTAAAGTCTGCTCTCTAGCCCTCACACCATCCTGACTACCTGGGCCTAATCATGGGCACAGGCCAAGACAGCATTTTCCTTCCATGTACAAAAACCCTCCAGATCAAAATGACACCCCTAAGTTTGCTTCTGCGTGAGGGTTCTTGATGTGATGGTAGCCTCCTTCAAGGCATGTCCCTTTGCCCAATTTTACTCCAGACCTCTTCAATCCAACATATTCAGAGACAAAGCTCTCCTTGACATAGTGGATCTCCAGTTCTACCCTGGAATTGGGAAAGTATTTTCCTTCAAATGCTCTGGAATTTGAAGACAATGGATGCCTGGGACAGGGTTTACAATTCCCTAATGGTCTATGGGACCTGGTGCCCACAGGAATCGAAACTTCCCATGAGCATTCTGGAACTGCGTGCCATCAGGATACAGTATCCTTCTGCAAGGTCACTCAGAATGCTTTTAGACAGTGCCACCGCAGGGGCCTATATACACCATTGAGCAGGAACCAGAAATTAAGCTGCCCTAAAAGACAAGTGTGATAACTCTTCCTGGCGGAAAATCACATTCCAGCTCTAATTGGCTGGAATGTGAAGACCACCACCCGGGGCAGTTTTCAGCAACTCTGAAGGAGTACAGCAGGGAGGATTTTTAGCAGAAGCAGCTACCTGCAGGTAATAAGAAAAACCATTGCACATAACTGTGTTTTGATGCACTAGCCTCCCCCCCCCCCCCCCCCCAAAAAAAAAAAAAAATTTTAGATGAAACAAATCCTAGTTAAGTTGTACCTGGATATCTGCAGTCTTCACTTCTCTATAGTCCATAATTTCTAAAGCTTGTTTGAGCTGTCAGAAGTAAGGGGGCAGAGAGCTGAAATTACACTCTGCAGAGCTCAGCCATTAGTGTCCTGAGAGCTGATTTTAGGGAAGGGGCATACCCTCAACTTCACACAGCACACAGGAACAGAGGTGAGGCTGTCAATCAGCTGGGTCTCCCTTTGTGCCGTGATTCATACTAATCAGAGGAACAATGCAGCATACAGAAATTACTTAATTGAGACACACTATAGAGGAACATGCTTTGCTTATATTTCATGACTGAGATTTAAAACCACTTTAATGCTTTCCTGAAACAGTAAGAATCATGTACAGCTCTATGGGTATTTTACCATATATTTGTTTAGAACAAAAGGTAATTTAAAAAAAAAAACAAATCAGATTTCCCACTTGCAGCCAGCTCTCTGCTGCTTAGAAAAGCCTTGCTGTAAAACAAGTTTAGACTTCATTAAAGATCAGATTATATGCACAACTTTATGTAGGCAATGCACAAACGTCCAGCAAGCATGCAGGCATTAATGGACTTGAGAATTGAGTATCCTGGATTCTCCTCATTCGCTATATTATGTGTATCTATGAATTTCTTTTTAAAAAACATATTCAATATCCCTGCATAAATAACATTAAAACAAAATACAGTTGATAACTATTATAGGTTGTCCTTTAATAAGTTTGACTGTTTTCATAAGTGGGCAATATCTGTTTTTGCTTCAGCTTGTAATAGATTTTTTATTTTATTTAGTGATTCTAGCTATATTGTCTAACATTTCAGTTGTGCCTGGAGATGATTTTATTATGCCTTTCATTGAAAATGATTCAACTATCAGTATTTATTATGGATGATGTGGTCTGAACTGAGATGAGCCGTACAAGTTCTAAAAGTCTTGAGTCCCTCCTCAGCTTGTTATCGAACCTGCAGCATTGAGCATCAGAAAGCTGTGCTTCTTGGTGCAGGGCTCATGGATCCCTTATGCATTATGTAGTTATTTCTTAGTGGCTGCCAAATTTCTTTCACTTCTCAAGCCAGAGCAAATAGTGTGCAATGTACGTTTTGTTTTTCCTTTAACAGTGTTACTAATGTAAAATATTTGGTTATAGCTACCATGTTTTAATATTTTTTGTAGATTAAAATGTTCCATATTTTATCCAAAATTCTTTAGGCTTATCTATATACATAATCAGCCTTAGTCAGAGAACTGTGCAAGGATAATAATACACTAAACCATATCAATTCATGTTTAATCCATGTTTTTAGTTTTTCAAAAGTTACATTAACCATTTAAGCCCCGGAAGATTTTACCCCCTTCCTGACCAGGGCCTATTTTGCAATTCGGCACTGCGTGACTTTAACGGACAATTTCGTGGTCGTGCGACGCTGTACCCAAATGAAATTGACCTCCTTTTTTTCCCACAAACAGAGCTTTCTTTTGGTGGTATTTGATCACCTGTGCGATTTTTGATCATGCGCTATAAACAAAAAAAGAGCGACAATTTTGCAAAAATAACAATTTTTCACATTTTTTATATGAAATTCCCCCCCAAAAAAATTTAAAAATCTAAATTTTTTTTTAGCATTTTAGGCCAATTTTTTTTCTGATACATATGTTTGGTAAAAAGAAATCGCAAAAAGCGTATTTTGATTGGTTTGCGCAAAAAGTTAATGCGTTTACTAACTAAGGGTTAGATTTTTCTTTTTTTTTTTTTACGAGTAATTTTTTTTTTTTTTTTGCGGTACTGCGACATTGCGGCGGACAGATCGGACCCTTGACTGACATTTTTGACACTTTTGGGGGTACCAGTGACATTACTACAGTAATCATTGCTATACATATGCACTGTTACTGTAAAAATGACACTGGGAGGGAAGAGGTTAACTTTATTGGAGAGGGAGGGGTTAAGTGTGTCCCTAGGGATGTGGCTGTGTGTGTAACAGCACAGATCAACGGTCCTACATAGCAGGACCGTATGATCTGTGCTTTTACACAGGGAAGAATGACAGGCGGCTTTGTTTACATTAGCCACCTGCCTTTCTCCCTCTCCACCCGACGATCGCGAGTGACCAGCGGACATCGGGTCCGCCGGTCACACGCGTGGGCTTCTTGGAGAAAGAGCGGGGATGTGAGGGCGCCTCCGGCGGCGCGCGCTCGACCCCTATTGGCTCCCAGGCTAGTGACGTACCGGTACGTCACTTTGCCTGGGAGGGGCTGACCGCCGCCGTATATAGTCAGGCGGCGGTCGGCAAGTGGTTAAACGGCATACATTTAAATGATCATGTACAAACGATTTGTTACAGAAGTAAGCATATAGGGGAATATTTAAAAAAGTAAAGACCATCTGATTTGAAGAGTAACAAGCATATAAAATTGCAGGATAACCTAAGAAACCCAGATAGATTTAGGAAGAAGTCTGGTAACCACGTTTCATAGGCTCATCGTGGTTTGTATACAGTCAGTATATCTGTGATCTGGATGATCATGACAGAGTTAAGGTGGAGCAGAAAATAGAAAAAAGGCAGGAATGTACCCTGGAGCCACTTAATCCATTACTCAGTTTGTGAACTTTTGTGGAAGGGTTTGGAGAAAGAGTATAGAGAAAGAAAAGAGATGAAAGCAAGAAGAGGGAGGAAGAGAAGGGGGGGGGGGGAGTAAATGGTGAATAAACAATAGAGGCCAGTAAACCAACTGCGAACCTCTAAGTGACAGTACTTTTCTGGGGGTTACCTACTCGCAAAACTGAGGAAAGATCGGAAAAATATGTGAAGTGCATCCAGATTTTGCAGGTAAGCTTAAAGGCATCTGAGTTGCCTTTTTCCCAGGAGACCATTTGCTCCATATCACATGGGGAATCCAGTTAATGGGCCCACTCAATTAGTAAGGGGGTGTTCCCTGGCTGTACTGGCCAGAAAATTAAGGATCTGAAACTGGATGTGCATTGTTGCTTTTAGGTTTCTTTGTGTATATGTAATAGCGAGGCATGGATATGCCACCACTCTCCATCCTGAAGCTGGGGGTCGGGCATCTAGTAAGCGTGGAAGAGCCGAGGAGCCATGGGGGGGGGGGGGGGGGGCTGCAGCGTAGCTCTGTGAATGTGTTCGGTGACAAGACATCACTTTAAAGCCAGCTGATCAAGCAGAGCACAAGCTTATGGATGCAAGATTCTATGGAATGTTTATTCACAAATGTTTTACCTTTCATTTCTATTTTAAACTGAATGGGTTGTTTTACAAGGTGGTGTTTACATATACTTTAACTGGCTTACCTGCAGCCCAGACTTTAAAAAATTAAAAATACGACAAAACACCCAAGATTGTTGAGCAGTTAGAATCCTATATCAGGCAAGAATTGGACAACATTCCTCTCCCAAAACTCCAGCAACTAGTCCCCCAAGTTCCCAGATGTCATCAGAAATAGGAGAGACCAAAAGGAACTTGGGACTTGCAGTATATTTTTTTTTGTGTGTAAGACCCCTTTCACATGAATATTATCCGTTCAGGCACGTTAACTAAACTGAATTATTTTTTATTTATTTTATTTATTTAACTTTTTAAGTTAAATCTAGGTGCGGGTGCTGGCTATGCCCAGAGTTATTTAAGGGACTGTTTTATTTATCCAAACTCAGGACTTTACTCCCTACTTATACATCTATGAATCTTTGTTCTATCTAATGTGTGTGAAAATATAATGGCTAAATAAAATGTTTAATTTATAAAAAGATTTTAGAGAAATACACTATCATTTTAAAACCTCAGCATTGTAATAGCAATACAAGCAATATGTGGTTTTGACAATCTAATATAAACTTACTTGAAAAATCTCTTCTCGTGTTGTGAGTTCTGTCTTTCTGCTGGCCATCTCTTTCCACAATTTCCTGGATTTCCTTCATGCTTTGCAGCTTCACCTCTGCTGTTTACTTTAAATTTACTGATGGCAACATGTCCCATGGTACCTTGATGCCTGCAAGCAGTGATTCCTGTACTGACCCCACCCCCTGAAATGCTTCCTCTCAGTGCCTCTGTAGTTCAGAAGGCAGGCTCTGAAGTTTGTTATGGAGCAGTGCCTAACCAAGGGCTTGGTGAATACAGGGTTACAGAATCAAGGAAGTCAATTCAAGATTGTTCAGATTAATAGGTATAGAATGGAAAGAATTGAAACCGCATAGAAATGAATATACTGTACTATTTAAAATTTTGACCATTTCACTTTAAATTGTCCTAGTATTTATTTTTTATACTTTATACATATTCATATGCTTTTTTTTTTTTTCCCTGTTCCAGTTCAAGATTGATGGAGAATGGTGGACTTGGATTGATTATGAGAAATTTCAAGAATTGATGCGTTCATATGAGAAGAGTGGAGGAACTGAGACATTTACTGCTTTAGACTACGTTGCTAAAACTCCTAAGTGGGCTCTATTTGGTTCCAATGAGAGGGGGTTTGATCCTGTAGACACACGTTTCCAGAGGAAAAATAAAGTAAAGGACATTTCTGGATGCTAGGCACAATTCTCTGCTGTATTGACTATTTCTATGCATTTGGCGTAAACATCAGGCCACCATGTTTATTAGACCAAAAATGGTAAAGTGATAACATTTGGGGAAGGGCCACATCCCTCATTTTTAAAAAGTTGAGAAAAAAAAACACATTTTTGTTTTGTACACATTTTATTTGGCTTTGGTTTTATCATTTATTTCTGTGTTTTACCCCTGGTTTGATATTTTAAAGACAGTTTCTACTTAATAAAAAGAATGGACTCTCATTCATTGACTATATCTTGCTCATTTTCCAGATAAATTATTTCATATTTTAACTATGATGAAATCAATTTTCTGCTACAGCCCTTTTATCAACCGGTCATATCTACATAAGGGAACCCATTTCCTTACAAAGGATATTTTTGTCAGTTTTCTTGTTTTGTGGAACTTTACTCCTACAATCAATATTAACTATTTAAAAATCATTATGCTGCTAGCCTCCGTAAACAACAGATAGGAAGGTATATTAGGTTTTAAACATATTCATTTATTTTTTTTACATTTCTCCTGTTGTCTCCTGATTTTTGGCCTAGGCCAATTATGTCATACACTCTCAATGAGTCTTTGTGAAATTTTTTATTTAATTTCAAGGAGTCGTTTTCTCAGCTGAGCACGCTCCCCTGCTGCATATCTAGGGGCTGATTTTCAAAGTAATTTTTCAACAAAATAAGCATGGAGAAATAGATGAGTGCATTTTGCTTTTAAATTTAAAATGAATTAAATCGGGTTGGTGGTGCTTACTTACAGGTAAGTTCCAGTCAGAAAGATTTGATATGTTTATGGGAACATCTAAAAATGTTAATTGTGACTAAGCAGTACACTGTTTATGTATCTTTTGTCTGTAATTCCTTGTTTAAAATGGTAGTGAGCTTCCCATGTGATTTGAGGTACAGCTGCCTATGACTGCCATTCTAAGAAAATTTGGAGTGAGATTGGTGGTATCCGTATGGTGCCGTTCACTGTTCTCTATCCAATAGATCAGCTGCATTGAAACCACAAGCAATACTATTGATTAGTCCTATGCTCTTTGCAATTTACCATTAAAAGGGAACCATACTCTGGAATCTGAGCCCAAAAACAGGCAGGCAAAGGACAAAATTGTTTTATTGGAACAGTTTTTATACGTTGACAGCCTTAGTTGGCATTAAATGTACTCCTTAAGGAAAAAATAAAATCTAGACTAAAGTAATTTTTCCTGCCCGGGTATGTTTTTTATTAGGATTAAGTATATGCTTACATTTTCCGGCAACAGAAAAATGTGATTAAAAATGTAGGCATCTCCCCTTTTTAAATTCTGTGCAGCTTAATTAAAAGACCTCTAAAGGTGCATTTGTTTTTTACTATGCAAGCGAGAATATATAGCTCAGATTTCAGATGTAGCGTACATTTAGTCTATGCTGTTGCTGTCTCAATCCTGTATAACTATAAAAATGTGTTTAGTTTAGATTTAAATGCAAAGACAACCTTCATCTCCCAATGAGCTTCAAATATTAATTCATTACCTTGAATTAATTAATTCATAATCTTCTTAATGAATATTCATTACCGTCATGTGTGTTCCATGAACACTTGTTTTTCCTATTTATAATTAAAGAAATCAAGTCAATCAACTATAATGTAGAGGAACTATGAAAAGTACCTTAAACGGCAGATAACCATATTAAAAAGTAGATAATCCTTTTAAGACTACACTTTTTCAGTTAAATTTTAATATTATTGTATACAATAGATATTCTATACTGTAGCTGGACCAATAAAGTTAAAAATCCTGCATGCATGTTATCAGATAAAGCCCCGTACACACGCACAGATCGTCGTCATACAAACGTCGGCGGACGAAAGATCTGCCGATTGTACGCGTGTTAAGCCCCGTACACACACGCAGATCGTCGTCATACAAACGTCGGCGGACGAAAGATCTGCCGATTGTATGCGTGTTAGTATGGTGCCTCCGACAGATGTCTGCACACAATCCGCGGACAAGAGTCTTTCTTGCAAACACGAAAATTTTTGTCTGCAGACACCAGAACGGACGATTGTTCGCCTGTCAGTACAGAAATCAGCCGACAGACCGCAGATTTGCAAGACTGGGCATGCTCAGAAAATAAAAAACACAGGGAAAGTTAACCATTACATGACATCACTTCTGCAGTCAGCTGAAGTCTGCGGACAAAATTCTTGTGCTGTCCTTGTGCTGTCTTTGCACTTTTCAACAGACACCGACATCCCGGGGAGAAAAGACAAACATTTGTATGACGACGATCTGTGCGCGTGTACGGGGCTTAAGTCAGAAGTTTTGACGTCCCTTTCCTGAAGGACTGCAAAAGCAGTAGCTCTAATATGCATGGTTTCCTGGCTCTCTTATCGACAGTAGAGGCAGGAAGATTTTAGATTATAGGATTGCTGCTTTGGGCAACAGAGAAGGACTGACGAATATTTTTAGACACTTAAAGCAAAACTTCAATGCATCTGAGCTGAGCCAGTTCCCGGACGATGACCTGCATGGGGCAGGGCCACAAAGTGACGTCGTCATGCACAAGTACTGGTGATAGACCAGCTTTGGAGCATCTGTCTAGTTGGATTGTGTAAAGCGATACTGTGTATTTTAGATGTGAGTTTGCACATTTCTTTTAGTAAAGTGATCTGATTTTTACATACTACACTATAGCTTGCACCTTGTGTTTCACACTGGCTTGATGGGGGTACTTTCTGATGGCAATTGGCAGCAAAACACAGCTCTGATTAGAGGCATTACCCTCAAAGCATTTTTGACCAACTTCTGTGCAATGTCTAATAATATCTGGTAAGAGGCTTGATGATTGGTTTTGCCCAAGATTGAAGGTGCTGGAAATTCATGAGTTGGTGTATTGTGCAATTTATGAAGTTCACTTTAAAGTGTGGAGTTATTGGGAGTTCACTTTGGAGTATAATCACGAGAGTGAAAAATGTTTTGGACACTTTTTTAAATTGAATCTGTCAGATTGGCCATTGTTCAGACTGGTCACTGTATGGGCGATTTGGCATTTTATAGTTTTTTTTTTTAGGTTTACACATGTCGGGTGCAAATTTCCCCTCAGTTGTCAGTGAGTTTCCAAAGCAGCTGTTCCAACCGTTCAGATAAAATTTTAGATGCAAATGCTTGGAGACGGTGGCCGCTGGCCTCTAACATTAGGATTCCCTGCCAACAGCTGAATGGAAAAATCTTTTAAAAAAGTGGCGTTAGGTTCCCACCTAAACTCATTCACCAAAAGGTAATAAAAAACACAGACCATTTCTGACAATTTCTTAAAAAATAAAAACAATGTCCCTAAGTGTAGGTCCATAGTCAATCACGATGCCCGCAAGGCTGCAATTTTGGATAAGGGTCTGGTATGGCTTTTGAGGGGGAACCCACACACCATTTTTTTTTTTAAATGTTGGTGTGGGGCTCCCCTTATTTCACATTTTTATGGTGGCTGTATTACCCACAAAGGATTTTACCCTAGTGCAGATTTTCCCTGATTATATTATAATGCAAATCAAGTCCGATGGAAAGTACTGCATGTCTTATTTATTAAGTCCCTTTTTGATCTCCATTTGCTATTATATAAACCTGCAAAATGCTCAGAACAAAATAAATCAACCTATCAAGACACCAACCTATTTTCTTTTTTAATCTTTATTGTTGCAATTGTTATACAATATCTCACAAAAGTGAGTACACCCCTCCACATTTTTTAAAATTTTATTATATCTTTTCATGTGACAACACTGAAGAAATTACACTTTTCTACAATGTAAAGTAGTGAGTGTACAGCCAGTATAACAGTGTAAATGTTCTGTCCTCTCAAAATAACTCGACACACAGTCATGAATGTCTAAACTGCTAGCAACAGAAGTGAGTACACCCCTATGTGACAATGTCCAAATTGGGCCCAATTAACTATTTTCCCTCCCTGGTGTCATGTGACTCGTGAATAGGGAACAGGTGTCATAAATTTGGTGTTACCACTCTCACTGTCATACTGGTCACTAGAAGTTAAAAAAAAAAGAAAAAAAGAAAAAGTTAAAAAAAAAAGATAAAACAGGGTGCCGTGTCGTGGCTCTGCAGCTTACACATGCGTTTGCAAATGCATGTCAACTAAACCCCTGTTCTTTATTTATATTTACAGGTATACTTGGTTGGTGGCAGATTGGAGGGTGAGTACATCAGACTGGGGGCTGGCTGGCTTCCATGCACCTTTTTTAATCCTTTTCAATTTGTTTTTTCGATACAGGGATGGAGACGCTGGGCATACCTGCCGGTGTCTCATTTAAAGTCCCACATAGCCCACATTGTCATCCCAGAAGGAAGCCTCTTCTAAAGATGATGCACAAGAAAGCCTGCAAACAGTTTGCTTAAGACAAGCATACGAAGGACCTGGATTACTGGAACCATGTTCTGTGGTCTGATGAGACCAAGATAAACTTATTTGGTTCAAATGGTGTCAAGCGTGTGTGGCGGCAACCGGGTGAGGAGTGCAAAGACAAGTGTGTCTTACCTACAGTCAAGCATGGTGGTTGGAGTGTCATGGTCTGGGGCTGCATGAGTGCTGCCGGCACTGGGGAGCTACAGTTCATTGAGGGAACCATGGTTGCCAACATGTACTGTGACATTCTGAAGCAGAGCATGATCCCCTCCCTTCGGAGACTGGGCCTCAGGGGAGTATTACAACATAACGACCCCAAACGCACCTCCAAGACGACCACTGCCTTGCTTAAGAAATTGAGGGTAAAGGTGATGGACTGGCCAAGCATGTCTCCAGACCTAAACCCTATTGAGCATCTGTGGGGCATCTTCAAACAGAAGGTGGAGGAGCACAAGGTCTCTAACATCCATCAGCTCTGTGATGTCATTATGAAGGAGAGGAAAATGACTCCAGTGGCAACCTGCAAAGCTCTGGTAAACTCCATGCCCAAAAATGTTAAGGCAGTGCTGGAAAATAATGGTGGCCACACAAAATATTGACACTTTGGGCTCAATTTGGACATTACTTAGGGGTGTACTCACTTTTGTTGCCAGCGGTTTAGACATTAATGACTCTGTGTTATTTTGAGGGGACAGCAAATTTACACTGTTATACAAGCTGTACACTATATTGAAAGCGAAGATGCCACCATCACTCTGTGCCTTTGGTCATCATGCACTTTTCCAATATGGCAATGATCCAAAACACACATCTAAGGCCACTGTTGCATTTCTGAAGAACAGGGTGAAAATGATTCAGTGGCCAAGTAAGTCTCCTGATTTGAACCTAATCGAACACCTATGGGGAATTGCGAAGAGACAAGTCGAGTATCACTCTCCATTCAGCATCCAGGCTCTAAAAGAGGTTGTTCTTGAAGAATGGTAAAAGATAGATGTTGCACTGTTACCAACTTGTTTAATCCATGCCTAGAACACCTGGTTCTGTCCTTCTAAATCATGGAGGTCATACAAAATACTAGAAAAAAAACAAATACCGTGCTAATAAATCATAAAAGCAGCCAGCACAACAGAAGACAATCCATGTAAATATTAGGGCAAAAAATGTGCAGCGCTAAACCGAAGTGAATATTATTACATATGAATAAACACACGATACAAAAATTGAATAAATAAAGATGAATAAAATAAGTAAAAGTAAAGTCCAATGGAGGGGCTGCAAATGTTGTAAGGTTGCCGTAGCACCCTTACCCTGTTTTTGACAGATATCCACTCCCCTCCTGAAAGGTGCCAAATGTGACACAGGAGGAGGGGGTGGGAGGAAGCAGTAAAGCAGAGCTTCCATATTTGGGTGGAACTCCACTTTAAGCTCCTTGTGGAGGGTGTCAATGACTGTCTTCTGGACAACTGTCAAGTCAGCAGTCTTCCCCATGATTGTGTAACCTACTGAACCAGACTGAGAGACCATTTAAAGCAGGCGTGTCCAGCCCGCAGACCGCATGCTGCCCAGAACCGCAAGCAATGTGGCCCGTCGGCCGTGGAACTCCAGTCTCCCGCCCAGGGGTGGATCCAGGGGGGGCAACAGGGCAATTGCTCCCCCCCTGAGAAAATATTAGAGACTCTCCCTCCTGCTCTGGGATGGCGGGTTGGTAAACCCAGATTTGCCGGTTCCCGACCCGCCATCCCCGAGTATCACTGTAAATAACAGAGCCGGCACTATAGGAAGCGGAACCAATGCTTCCTATATAGCACTGCCTCCTGTCACAGGTGAAGTGATACCAAATGTATGCCTGTGACAGGAGCCGGCGCTATACAGGAAGCATCGGCTTTGCTTCCTCCAGAACGGCTCCTGTTTCATGCTGATCATGCTCAGGAATGGTTGGTCGGGAACCCACCAACATTACCTAGCAACCATAACAGCCAGCAATACCCGGCAGCAGTAACAGCCAGCAGTAACCTCCAGCATTACCCACCAACACTACCCGCGAGTAGTAATCGCCAGCATTACCCACCAGCAGTAGCCGCCAGCAGTCTGCAAAATAAGTAGAAAAGGTATGTGCATTAGCATGTGTAAATTGTTGCAATATGTTTTTTAATAACTAGTTGTGTTTTGTCATAATATGTCATGTCCTTGTTCATACATGTATGAATAAGGACATGATATTTTCTGGCTGCCTAAGTCATATGTGCTAGGGGTGCAACTAGCCCCCAGCACATAACTGTAAATACCCCAGAATGTGTAGTGTTTCTGACTCCTACCACCATGACCACTTCAAATCACTGAAGTGGTCATGGGGGTTAGAGTGTTCCTTTAATATCTCTCAGAAGAAGTAAACCTTGGTATACTGATTCCATTTAATTTGATCATCCTCTAGTTGCGTTAAATCCTCTAGTTGCGTTATCTATGAACAGATACTTAAATTTGATATAATTTCATAATACAGAACATCACTATCTTGCATGATATGAAACCTTTTCCAAAGACTGTTTTATGTGTCTAGTGATGTCAATTTGAGAGGCTATAATGAGGATATTTGAGCCTTGAAGCTGTAGTAAGACGCCTAATATTTTATAGGCAATGTTTTTTTTTCTTTTCAAATATTGGGCATGGACACATGAGACTATAGCAAATTGTAATAAAATAGCAATTACACACAAACTGTGTTTCAATTGCATAATCCACCGTAGAAATCAAACAATTGGGGCACTTCTGTTTAAATAGCCGATACTAGCCGAGCACTGGTTTGTGTCTTGACATTGCAAATCATTATTTAAAATAAGTGTGCCCACACTCAGTTTAGCTTTACAGTGTTCCTCCCCCATCTGTCCCCTGTGCCACTCTGCAGTACTTTTGTTCCTGCTTTAGGGCCTCATGTACACAGGAATTTAAAAAAAACACCAGTGCTGCTGCCAGGAAAAAGCAGCGTTAAAAATGCACTTTTAGCTGCGTTTTTGGATAGCGTTTTTGCGTGTGTAGCCGCGTTAGCGTTTTTGGCATTTTTACAGTAAAACACTCCCTATAATGTAAAAATGCCAAACGCGGGTAAAAGCTTGTTACAGCCTTAAGGCGCGTTTAGCAGCGTTATGCATTTTTACAGCCAACAGCCTCTGCTCCTGGACGCACAGGCAGTCATTTTGTTTTACGGTCACTAAACACTTATGCCTCCAAACTCATCTAAAATGTGTGCATGGACACATAGGCTAACATGAGTAGATTTCAGAGGCAGTAAAAAAAAAAAAAAAAATCAGACGCCCCTAAAAGCCGCTATAAAAATGTCCTGTGTGCATGAGCCCTAAAGAAATAGTCTGTAAAGTCACTTTCTCTACTAACTAGAATCCCCTATGTTCTATCCAGTTATATCGCTCAGTGCTTTTGTTTTTTAAAAATGATGCGAGCAATACCTCATTTTGCAGCACCGCTGTCAGTCAGCTGATGTTGCGGTGCTCTCCTGCCCTGCTCCGAGGACTGCAGAGGGAGGAGCTGAGGTTCACGAGCGGCCACGTGACCGCTTAGCGGCGGTTTTCAATAAGATATTGTGCTGCAAAATTTTACAAAACAAAGGCACTGAGTGATATAACCTGATATAACAGATGGGATTCTAGTTAGTAGAGAAAGTTATTGTACATAGTATGGCAGCAGCAGGGGAGAACAGGGCTCAAACACACGGAGTGACATGCAGGGAGGGGAGGGGGGAAAAGACAGTGCAGAGCTGCGGATGACGAAGGCACATACTGACCACAGTGGCAGGGCTCAGCAGCCATGATATACCATGGTCAGTTTACTGGGGGGAGGGCAGAGCCCGCCAGGATCAGCCAGGTTTTTTAGGTGATAGAAGGGGCTATATTATACAGCACAAGCACTGTGCTGTATAACATGCTTTCAAGGAACAGGATCGTATTTTTTTTTTGTTAGGGTAACAAACGCTTTATATATGTGTTGTGTAGTAATGTAAATGTGCGCGAGGATGAAGCAGTCAGTTCTAGTTCTTGCGCATTGATTGTGGCAGTCTTTTCCCCCAAAAAACATGATTTTGGTACCAAAAATATAAGTGGTGACTGGCTGGACACGAACATTGAAGTGCTTTGCTTTCCATGGTTAGTATTATGGGGACATCAAGTAGACCAGTCTAAAAGTAGAAAATATTAGCTAATAACTATTTTAGGTATAAACCTGTTTTTCCGCCTGGAGTTCAGCTTTAAACCCAAGGCAGACAGTTTTTGCTAGAAATCCAACAAAGATGTTAAATGTTTGATGTAGGTTGTAAAAATTGTAAAATAGTTGGCCAAAATGATGCCAACACTGTTATGGAGATTGGAAAGGGGGCACAGAATTAGTGCCCACGCACATGGGAAAGTGGATGCCAATTTTATAATTCAGATTTTTATAAATATATATATATATATATAGGTTTTATCTGAGGTAATTTAGGATGTTGCCCCTCTAAGAAAGGTAATGTGTATTATGGCAGGAAGACTTGAATTACACGTGCTTTTCTAAAGCATTAGAGCTTTCTAGAGTGCTCCCCTATAAAAGGGGGAGTTCAGTCAGGGGGTCTTTTGACTGGAACCTTTGGCAAGCTCCTTCTGCGCTGTAGTACGGAGCTCGCTGGTGGGAGTCAGTCATGAAGACCTTGGTTCATGCTAGAGAAAGGGGCGAGGGAAGGTGGTGAAGACTGGCTCCATAAGTGTGTGGAGGAAGAAGAGGAAGTACTGGAGCTGAGAGAAGCGGCAGAAGGAGTTCGCTCAATGTCAAGGGAGGTAGTGCGGGACCCCAGGCAGGACGGTATGTCGGGCACTGTTCCTCTGTCACCGCATCGTGGAGCCCAGAGCTCAGTCTTGGCGGCCTCAACGGAGCCTCCCTCCAGACCGTCCTCAATGTCTCTGCGGCGTCGGGTCATGAGGGCAGGCAACACCCCGAAGATGAGGACCAGAGTGTCTGCTCTGGGAGACTCAGGCAAAGAAAGAGTCCATAAGAGACGTCAGTCTTTCTCCCCTTCAACACCGTGTAGAGGCTCAGGGGGCTAGGCGCTCCTCTACAAGTGATGCAGCAGCTCAAATTACCTCAGCAGTTTGCCAGGCAACAAGAAGATCCTGCATCTAAGCAGCCAATGCTAGATGCAGAGGAATTAGCAGCTCAGCAGACATATATTTCTTCTCAGCAGCTTGTTCCTGATAATGGAACTGCTTGTCAGGCTCAAGTTAACCCTTTAGGGGCAGTTATTAATCCTATACTACCGACCCCTGTTGGTGAGTTGTCTCAGCTAAATGTACTTAATACTTTAATCAATTCATCTAAAATTGCCTTTAGTGTTACTAATGTTTCTGTTGTTACTAATGTTACAGCTAGTATTTCCTCTCTCAATGTATGGTCCCCGGCTAGTTCGCAAACGGAGACAGTGGTAAGTAATAGGACGCCTGTGATGTCTACAATTACATATATGGATGCGAATAGGGTTAACTTTAGTCCTATGTTAAATACAGTACCGGAGAATTGTTTAAGAGGTTCTACCTTGTGACGTTTCTCCACTAGGATATCATTTAAATAATGTCATGAAAGCGAAGATATGGAGAGGAGAATTTCTGGACATACTTTCCCTTTTGCCTTCTTCGAAGGATTTCGCATTCAAGAACGATAAAAAGATTGAGGATTCTTTGGAAGATGGTAAAAGGCGCCTGGTTGCTAGATCTTTTCACAACTGGCTACAGACATTTTGCATTTTTTCTGCGGTAATGGGAGAGAAATTTCCGGAAAAATTCAAACGTTTTCAGCATGTGGAGCATATTTTGGAGGCTTACAAGAATTTTGGAGGATTAGGTTGGTTCTATTATGACGAATTGTTTCGTCAGAAGTTATCGGTTTATTGGTTAAACCTGATTCTTCCTCAAAAATATGCGCCTCCAAAACAGCAGGTCAATAATCCTAATATTCCTTCTGTCTATTACAGAGGAGTGTGCTATGCATTCAACGAAGCTCAATGCAAATGGGCTTCTGCATGCAAGTATAGACATGAATGCTCATTTTGTTTCGGTACACCCCCCCTGTCAAAATGTTTCAAAAAAGCTAGTCACTCTAACCAAGCCTCCAGGGAAATTTTTTCAAAAAGCCTGCACTTCAGTGAGGCTGGGAAAAATGTATCCCTGGCTCCCAATGTATCCAGACAAGGAGAAAGCACATCTATTAATTAATGTTTTTTTTGGGGGGTTTCGAGCTACCCATATTTGCAGGTCCAGGTTGTAAAATAGTTAGAAATTTGAAATCTGCGGGTCAGTTTGTCAATATAGCAAAATAAAAATTTGCAAAGAGATTGAGGGTGGGCAGATAGCAGGCCCTTTCTCTTCCCCTCCTTTTAATAAATTCTGTATATCCCCATTAGGCCTAGTGCCCAAAAAATAACCTAACACTTTCCGCATGATGCATCATTTATCATTTCCGCATGGGAATTCGTTAAATGATGAGATTGATCCAGCATTATCGTCAGTGACATATTCTACTTTTGATGATGCTATTTTATTGATTAAAAAATGTGGCACAGGAGCTCTTTTGGCAAAAACAGATATTCAGTCAGCTTTTAGGCTTCTTCCTATTTCATATTACTGGCCAGTTTAGGCATATATGATCTATTTGATCCTCCAGACCTCTTATCAGTTTGGTTACCCTTCTCTGCGCTTTCTCCAGTTCCCAAATATCCTTTTTGTGAACCAGTGCCCAAAACTGAACTTCATATTCCAAATGAGGTCTTACTAATGAATTGTACAGACTGTGATGATTTGGGGTATTATAGCTCATTGGTAGCACCAAACAGTGAGTCCACTCCACAAAGTTTGTTTTAGGACTTTTTCTGCCCACCTTTATTGAAGAAAGTGAAGATTCACAGCAGAATAATTTCCCTCGCAGGGTTTTTCCAACATCAGTGTGTCAAAACAAACAGTACTCCAACTCGTGACTCTTTTCTGCAGTATCTCTGCATAGGCCTCCAGACTGTCAAACACAGCCTCACTCCGCGTGCACTAATCGCTGAACCTTCATCAGCCCTGACTGTTTCTCCTGCTGCTACATCCTTACAGGCTTGGCCTTCCACTGTCTCAGCATGTACAGTATGGAGCAACATGCTCATAAGAGTTCCCTTGCACAGACTGACCCCCTTGGGAGGGTGGGGCCACTTACCGCTAGTCCCAGCTTTAACATAAGCCCAGTGCATACCTGGCTCTTAAGTGTGCCTGTTTTCTGCAAAACATAACTTAAACTGCCAAAATAAATGGTGGCACAGGCTCGCCTCTCTACATGGGGTAACAAATCTCTCTCTGTGTAGTCTAGATCTCTCTTAATACAAAGGATTTTGCTCACTTTGGAAACGGCAGCTTTTTTTTTCTTTTTCTACAAGATGTCACCTAATATTTCATACAACTCACTGGCTGTGATTGACAGCCAATGGCTCCCACTGCTGTGTCATCCAATGAGGAGGCAGAGACCCAGGAGAGCAGCTGCTCTCATGCACATCACTGGATAAGAATTGGGCTCATGTAACTAATGGGGGGGGCTGTGGGGAGAGCTGCATACTGAAGGTTTTTTACCACTTTTTTTTTTCCTGAAGTCCAATAATCTACAGGCAGTTATCTAAGGTGGCAGGCAGGAATCCAAAACTGGCCTAATGAGGAAGGCTCACGTAATTTCTCACTGTTGCTGAAAGTGCTTGTAGCAAAAGTGCACGTTTCAGGGTAAGAACTGATGCATTGGGGCTTAGGTTACTTATCTAATTACTTTTACATGCATTAGGATACATGTTGCATATCTTGTGAAAGCATCACTCTTTCAGTTTTGCTTAGAGAGCCGCTGTGATCTAGTTGTGTCCTTGTTTCTAGTCATTAAGTAACATGTAATGAGAATGTACAGCCAGTTGTCATTGGATTTCTAAGTGAGTGAAATTACAGTAACACATCTTGACTTGATTTGAAATGAGAAATCTTCTGTGTGTCAGCAGTTTGAATTTAGGTTAGCATGCTGCTGCTGCCAGATCGAGGGATTTATTCAATCAGCTGTTACACCATTATTGCCCTACAAGTAGGGTGACGCCCCCTCTGCTGCAGTCACTATGCTTGTTTCAAGCCGCTTTTTAGCTAACCTTTAAGCATTGTTTATTATTTCTAAGGTTTTCTAAACTTCTTGTGCAAATATTCTTACTTTCACCATCTAAGGGTTACTGTTTTATGAAAACACTGTCTTTGTAGTCCCTCTGTGCTTTATTAGAATAGTTTTACTGGAAAAATAGAACATTTGTCAATTTTTGAATGATCAAATATAGCGATTTACTACTAACCTGGATTTAGGCAAAAGGAAACTAGCTACATGATTACAAATACTGTAGCTACAGATTATTCACGTTACACCTTTTATAGTTCCAAAGAAAGCATTGATTTTCTTTTGTTATACAGTTTTTGTTGCATTCTATCATTCTTAGTTCAGCTACAAGGGTTTAGGAGCAGGAGGACAGAAAGGAGAGCTGTGACCCTGCTTACCTTATTAATATTGCCCTGTACATGGTAATTCTTCACCGAGAATGATGGTATGAAGAAACCCGCTCATCCTTCTTTACTTCTCATGCTACTGATGGCCACTGGCTTTATTAAGACTGAAGCATAGATAACTATTGCAAAGTACCTACAGATACACTATATTGTCAAAAGTATTGGGATGCCTGCCTTTACACGCACATGAACTTTAATGGCATCCCAGTCTTAGTCCATAGGGGTCAATATTGAGTTGGCCCAGCTATAACCGCTTCAAATCGTCTTGGAAGGCTGTCCACAAGGTTTAGTAATGTGTGTCTATGGAAATGTTTGACCATTCTTCCAGAAGCACATTTGTGAGGTCAGGCACTAATGTTGGATGAGAAGGCCTGGCTCGCAGTCTCTGCCTTATCCCAAAGGTAATCTATCGAGTTAAGGTCAGGACTCTGGTGAAGGGGGGATTATGATGTTGGGTGGTTTTTCAGGGGTTGGGCTTGGCCCCTTAGTTCCAGAGAAGGGAACTTTTAGGTGTCAGCATACCAAGACATTTTGGACAATTTAATGCTGCCAACTTTGTGGGAACAGTTTGGGAGTGGCCCCTTCCTGTTCCAACATGACTGCACACCAGTGCACAAACAAGGTTCATAAAGACATGGATGAGCGAGTTGAACTTGACTGGCCAGAGTGGAGGCATACGCACATTATACATTGTATAAAAGTGAGTAAAAAAAACTGGTTTTAACCTATTAAACTTTTTAAATGATACTACTCTATGGGAGTTTTTTTACATTCGCAACTAAACCGGACCATATCGGGAGGGCCCCTCAGGAGCACCACAGAGGAAATGCCATTTACCATAGAGACCCACCAGCCTGATAGATCATAGGAGGACCCCTGGAGGCAGAAGGAGAAACACCAAGGACCAGGAAAAGATACTTACACATGCTGTTACCTTACAGCAGTAAGGTGAGAGGTTTAAGAGCACATAGATGTCCCAACGTTTGAAAGAAAAGACATCGGACAACATATTCTAATGGTGAGGGGATGCACTTTTATTTAATATCATCACACTTTTTTATGATATGCTTTCCTATGGCTCAGATACTAGTCACTGTACACTGATAGAAGAATGACTAAGTAGCACTGTTTATATTTTGTTTGTATTGATCAAATCATTTGCTCCATTTGTAGATTCACGTATATGTAGCTATTTTATGTACTGGCACTATTTTATGTGTTTTGTGCATTGTTCACATTGATTGTATTTATGTCCATAATAACAGCGCAGTACCAACACTGTCTTTTATTTATCAATCATTAGCCACGGATTAGCTAATCGGTGTTTGCAGTAGTTAACCACTGTAGTACACTTAAAGTAATAGCTAGGAGCACTTACTTTATGGTATTTAGCTCCTTTAGCTGCACAGCTCAGGCATCTATGCAAATGATCCACAGTTTCTCTCCCTCTGCCTTTTGATAGACAGGCCAGGAGGAAATCTGACTGGCTGGCCGGACTTAGCCGAGCCTTAAGTCTGGGATTCTGCAAGATTAGGTCAGGGGAACGAGAGATGAGTTGACAGAGCCCTCAGGGAGAAGAGAGCTATGACAGTGCAGGGTGAACAGGAAGTAAGGGGAATGTCATAGGGAGGCAACTGCTGAACCAAGACAAAAACTGTGCCCATACATACAAAGAAGGGTGTGCAATCTGCAAGGCGAAGGAGGATCCAGAGGAGGAGGACTGTGTGGATACAGGGAAACACAGAAGCCCAAGAGTAGTACAAGGACTGCGGCAAGCGCGTGTCTTTATACCCCTTTAAGCCATATATAGCCTCACCCACTTTTCTGCCAAGGTACGCTGGACATGCTTCATTATCCCTTATCCAGGCTTTCTTCCTTTATGAAAACCTAAAGTTGTGTGGTATGTTATTGCAGTCACTGATACCAGTATTAGGGGTTGTTATTGCAGTCACTGACACCAACTCTAGGGGTAACTTTTGCAGAATCAAATTTATAGCACCAATTTACTTACTAGATATTAATTTTCATTGTTGAGAATGTGAAGTAGACACTCTGCTCAAAAATATCTGGCACTCTCACATTATCTGCCCTCTAATTTTGATGACACGCTTCTCTAACCATGACACAGATGTTGCCAAATACCCCTACATTTACCTCTAGTTCCACTTAAGCCTGCATCTCCCCCCAGGGTCCTCTCTCTGTCTTCCCTATCCTTTATTGTTTCTCTTTTCTAATTTCTGATACAGTTTATTTTTCCATTCCCTTTTTAGCTTTATATCCCATGCAAGTCTCCCTTACTTAGGCCAACTTTCACCTCTGGTCATAACTCTCAGTAGGGTTCGTTGTGCACCCTACTAAAGTATTTATAGTTTCTCATTGTAAATGATGACCTCTTTACTTGATTCACATTTATTAGCGATGCAGTTACCCCACTAATACTCTTTTAACTTGAATAATACCCTCTATGACCTTACATCATTGGTACACTATATCTCTTTAACCTCAATCAACATCTCTCTGATGTGACAATAATGGTCTTTTGCCGAATCTACTAGTTACATAGTTACATAGTCAGTGAAGTTGAAAAAAGACACCAGTCCATCCAATTCAACCTATGATGTGTGTGTGTGTGTGTGTGTTTGATGTTAACCGTACTTTGTATACCCCTGTATATTGTGGTCTTTAAGGTGACTGTCTAATAATTTTTTGAAACTATCGATGCTCCCTGCTGATACCACTGCTTGTGGAAAAGAATTCCAAATCCTCACTGCTCTGACAGTAAAGAACCCCCTACGCATTTTAGGGCTAAACAGTTTTTCCTCTAGTTTTAGTGAGTGGCCACGTGTCTTATTGCATTCCCTTTCTCTGAAAAGTGTGTTCCTTACGCTAGGGTCACCAGTATAGTATTTGTACATTGATATCATATCCACTCTCAAGCGTCTCTTCTCCAGAGAGAATAAGTTCAATGCTTGTAGTCTTTCCTCATAGCTTAGATCCTCCATTCCCCTAATTATTTTTGTTGCTCTTCTCTGGACTTTCTCCAGTTACAGCACATCCTTCCTGAGGATCGGTGCCCAGAACTGGACGGCATACTCCATATGTGGCCGGATCAGAGTCTTGTAGAGTGGGAGAATAATCTCTTTATTTCTGGAGTGAATCCCCCTTTTTATACATACCAGTATTCTGTTGGCTTTGCTTGTAGCGGCTTGGCATTGCATGCCACTGCCAAGCCTGTTGTCCACTAGGACCCCCAGGTCCTTTTCCATCTTGGATTCACCCAGAGGTTCCTCCCCTAGTGGGTAGCTTGTGTTCATGTTTCTGACACCCAAGTGCATTACCTTACATTTTTCAACATTAAACCTCATCTGCCATGTAGTTGCCCACCCCATTATTTTGTTCAGGTCTGCTTGTAAGGTTTCCACATCATGCATAGAAGTTATTGCCCTGCTTAGTTTAGTATCATCCGCAAATACCGAGATTGTGCTAGATATCCCCTCCTCAAGATCATTTATGAATAAATTAAACAGGATTGGTCCCAGGACAGATCCTTGGGGGACCCCACTTTCCACGCCCGCCCAATCCGAGTACTCCCCATTTATCACCACCCTCTGGACTCTCCCCTGGAGCCAATTCTCTATCCAGGTACTCACCTTATGGTCCATACCTACCTTCCTTAGTTTGAACAGTAAGTGCTTGTGGGGAAGTGTGTCAAATGCATTTGCAAAGTCCAGATACACCACATCCACAGGCCTTCCTTTATCTGGATGGCATCTCACTTCATCATAGAAGGTTAATAGATTGGTCTGGCAAGAACGATTTTTCATGAATCCATGCTGATTACTACTAATACCGTTTTCATTACTAAAGTCCTGTATATAGTCCCTTAACATCCCCTCCAAAATCTTGCAGACTACTGATGTTAGGCTGACAGGTCTATAGTTACCCGGGGTATATCTTGGCCCTTTTTTAAATATTGATACCACATTGGCTTTTTTACAATCAGCTGGCACCATTCCCGTCTGTAGACTATCCGTAAAGATCAAGAATAAAAGTCTGACTAGTAGTAGAAAGATTATTAGTACTCTGTCTTGCTATATAAATATATTTTACTCTCATTTGGGTTGCATCCCTACTGACCTAAAGTTATTTCATAACTTGTGTGGTTTGTTATGGAATTGCATTTCTATGATCTACCTGTAACCTTGTTACCTTTCAATAAAATAATTTAATAAGAAATATCTGGCACTCTCAATTTGCCACAAAACAATTTCGGCACAGTATGTTCAAACGGTTGCCTACCCCTGCCTTAGACGCTTTGTCAGTCCTTAAATGGATTCAGTAACATACTTTACCAAATTGAACTTTAGGTGATAATGAAATGATCAAGAAAAGAATAGCGACAAACCAAACATACCTGGGCTTGGTTCAGGGTGGATTCACCTCTATATGATAGGAACGATAATCGTAAACAGGAGAGGTAATAAAGATTTGGAGAGGAGGGGCTAGAGGGGCGTGATGTGCTGGTACATAGTAAACCTCAAGAAAAATGGGAGACATGCTATTGTAAAGACGGATTTATTGAGATATTAAAAATTAAACAGAGAATGTATTGAATAACAGATGAAAAATATAAATAAACTGAAAGCTATAAAAAATATACTCAGATCTATAGGGGGGACTGGAATAAAAATTATGAAATTTGAGGTGACAAGTGTTAAATAAAGAATTCATTTGTATATGAATGAAAATTAGATAAATACGAAGGGTAAGGATTTCTACATAACGATTGTTGGACCCAAATTATAATATCAGTATTACATTTGCAAGATAATAGACACATACACACCAAGTTTTGTATAACAACTATTCTGAGGCACTCCCTGAGGAAGTCACGTGACCTCGTGACGTAACGCGTAGGAGGAGCCCTATACCCGGAAGTGACGTTACGACGGAGCTCGATCTCCACAGCGGCGGTTTTTTCAATATATGCTGAGTTTATTTCATCTAAATGTAAGTGCAATACTATATACTTTTAATAAAAAGCTTGATATACTGCACCATGAGAAATCTCTGTTTCTCTAGCGCTCATTGACAGACGTAGTCCTCGGTGATACAGCACCTTCGGGTTATGTTGCCTCCACAGGAGCAGGACTAGACAGGAAATTAAAAAGCTCTGGCCACACCCTAGGGGCAGTCCCAGAGGGCATATCCTCTCTCTCTCTGCCTCAGCAAATCAGTTATTTTCTGTCTAGTTAGGAGTAAGGACCTAGATACCTTGCTGGGATCTTCGGTCCTGGCAAGATTTTTTTCTTAAAAGATTTTTTAGACAGCTTTTTTTCTCCAGTGTTCCTGTGAGATCTTCAAGCAAGAAAGCTGAACTGGGCGACGGGCTGGATGTTGAGATCCGGTGGTCACCCCAGTTCAGCCTACGAGCGCGTGCAGGCCATAGCTCCGCGCTGGGTCGGCCGCGACAAAGTCCCATTAAGGGACTGACCCCGCGAGTTAAACGTCTCGCTGAAACGCCAAAGACCATGAGTCACGGCGTCCATATCGGTCGACAGCCCTCCCGCCCCGGTGGAGAGGGGTACTGTCAGGAGTTGGTGCCCGCCTGGTTCCGGTATGGTGAGTAGTATGTTCCCCCTTTTCCCCTGACGGGTCTTGTGGTGAACGCGGGCCCCTCTCTGTATGGTAAGATAGAGTCCCTCTCTATCCTATAACATGACACAGATCCCCCTACTTTGAGTGTGATTTTATGTGCAAAAAGCCAGGAGGCTTGGTTTGGGAGCTAACAATCTAATTGTATACATGTTTAAAGGATTGTAATCAGTGGCATTCTGGGAATCTTACTGTGATAAGAATAAGCTACCTACCAGTCAGAAGCCACGGACATGTAGACTGCCTTCCTAAATCAGATCTCCAGCTATAAGCAGGCCTCCCGAACGGCCATGCGGTCCGCCAGGGCCGGTACCGCCAACCACGCCAAATCCCCATGCAGAGAGAGTGTTGTGTGCCCTGCAGCACACCGCTATTCAGTACAGGCCGCCGCCATTTTCTTTGCTGGATTGCACGAGCCGCCATTTTGGCGTAGCCTCGTGTCTCCAGCATGGGGGCGGCTATGTTTGAGGTGATCCAAACACCTCGTGAAGCTAGGGGAGGCGCCGGAAGGCGTGCAGAGGGGCGGAGCCGCCTCCTTTCTTCCTGGGCAGCCAGCCAAAAGACTTCCTGTTTGTCTAAACAGCGCTGTAACCTGTTGCAGTTAAACTCTGAGCATCAAGTGGTGAGCCTGGGGGTCTATCTCTCTCTCTCTCGATCGATAGGGATCCCTAGCAGGTAACACTAAGGGGCTTTTTTGTGGCGCTGGGGGTCTGGAAAAAAAAAAAAAAAAGTTTTTTATTTTTGAATTATATTATCCAGGAAGTGACTGGAATTATCATGGACCCTGCCACACATATTCCCCCACCTGTTTCCCTCGAGGGGGCCACGGGACCCGCCGGTGCACAGAGTGTAGAGTCATTTACAGCAATTTTGGAGTCTATGGTGGCTCGGGTGGAGGCGGCCTGTCAGGGACGGGGGTCAAGGAAGCGACCCCCGCCTACCCCTATACTATCTGACACCTCTGACTCAGATTCAGAGATGGTCACTGCAGTTGCAGGTCCCTCTGCAGGGGCTGTTATCTCAGGTAAAACTCCCTCAGACAGTGAGGAGGACGTTTCTTCTCCCGCTATAATTCAGGAAGAAGCATTGGTGGACGCACTAGTTGTGGCAGTGCAGGAAACCTTAAAACTTGAGGTTTTACCGGCAGAGGCAACTGAAACAGAGATTCCTTTTGGTACTAACAAACCCATCAAAACGGTGAAGGTTTTTCCTGTACCCAAGTGTTTTGGTAATAAGATTAAAGGAGAATGGGAGCATTCTAAACGTACCTTTACTATTTCCAAGCGTATTGCTAGACGCTATCCGTTTGAGGAATCCATCATTAAGAAATGGACGGTACCACCAGTGGTGGATCCACCTATTTCCAGGCTGAATAAAGCCACGGTTATCCCAGTGGAGGACACTTCGTCCTTTAAGGATCCGGTGGATCGAAAGATGGAAGCAGAGTCCCGCACCATCTTCTCTCTGATAGGGTCAGCATTTAGACCAGTAATTGTTATTGGTCTAGTTTCCCAGACACTTACGGAATGGGCGAGAATGGTACGCCAAGACCTTAGGGGAAAAGATATTCCCCAGGAGACATCTGATTTGATGGAACAGATTATACAAGGGCTACAGTTTATCTGTGACGCAGCCTTGGACACTACTCCCCTATTAGGGCATGCATCTATGTCAGCGGTCATCCTCAGACGTGTGCTGTGGTTAAAATGCTGGTCAGCTGACCTAGGTTCCAAAAAGACCTTGACAAATCTCCCCTTTCAGGGGAATCGTCTATTTGGGGCCAACCTAGATGAAATCATTAAGGATGCCACTGGGGGCAAGAGCACTTTTTTGCCACAGGCTGCTAAAGCTAAGGGACCTCGCAACAAGCAAGGACCTTTCTTTACCTCCCATAAAGGGCGCCCGGCTGGAACAAGCGGGAAAGGCAAGACTCCTCCAGGAGGGCTCAAGAAGGGCTGGTCGGACAAACAGAGGACCAACCCAGCCAAACCCGAAGCAAAGGAGTACACAGCCTGAAGGTGCGCCCCCACCCGGTTTCAGGGTGGGGGGACGTTTTCACCGGTATTCAGGACATTAGATCGAGCATCAACCACTACTACCGGTGCGATTCTTCTCTTCCAACATTTAAGTACTACAGGAAGCGGTAGTTACCGTTCCCTGAATAGATCTTTTCCTTTACCTTTTCCTAAGATTAGTCCCTATACCTCACAGGAATCGGATCTGGTTGACCAGATAGGCCAAGAAGCCTCTAGTCGGGTGACTTCGGTCCCTGAGGTTCAACCAGAAAAGATCACCCTTCCTGATAACAATCAGGTATCTGATAAATGTGTGGGAACAGAAAACGACCAGACTTTCTCGGATGGTCGGGGCCAGATACCTCTAGGGACACCTGGTTCAGATCCAATCAGCGCCAGTGGTCCTAGAAATTCTAGGCTGGTCTCGTCAAGCCGGCCTGGCCGACTTGGACATGCTAGTCGCAGACGTTCCGTGGGAACTTCGTCTCAGGGAGTGTCTGTGGTCTCAAGGACCAATTTACCATCGTGCTTTACAGTCGCTGGTTTTAATGGCCTGGCCATTGAGACCCAAGTACTGAAGGACAGAGGTTTGTCTACTTCAGTCATTCCTACCCTTATTAAAGCAAGGAAAGCGACTTCCAGCAAGGTCTATTATCACACATGGAAGACTTATATTGCGTGGTGCGAATCTTTAGGATTTCCTCCACGTACCTATTCGGTGACTCGAATATTGGCCTTTTTGCAACAAGGGGTTGAGCAGAAGCTAGCCTTGAGCACCATCAAGGGTCAAGTTTCAGCATTAGCAATCTTCTTTCAGAAGCCTTTAGCTACCAAGTCCTTGGTGCGGAATTTCATCCAGGGGGTGCGGCACCTGGCTCCACCAGTCCGCGCGCCCTTACCGCCCTGGGATCTTAATTTGGTTTTGTCGGTTCTACAGAAACCTCCCTTTGAAAACATCAGGGAGATTCCCTTGCTTACTTTATCCCAGAAGGTGGCCTTCTTGGTGGCTATCACTTCTGCTCGCAGGGTGTCAGAACTGGCTGCATTATCATGCCAGTCCCCATACCTAGTGATTCATAGGGATAAGGTAGTACTTCATCCTAAGCCATCTTTTCTTCCTAAGGTGGTTTCAGATTTTCATCTGAATGAAGATATTGTACTACCTTCCTTGTGTCCTCAGCCCAAGCATCATCGGGAACATGCGTTGCATTCCTTAGATGTGGTTCGGGCAATCAGGGTATACCTGAAAGCTACGGAATCATTCCGTAAGACGGATTCACTTTTTGTGATCACAGATGGCCCCAGAAATGGTTTGCCTGCATCTGCCGCGACCATTGCCAAATGGATTAGACAAACGGTGGTACAGGCTTATTCTATTAAGGGTCAGAGTCCTCCGTTCCCTGTTAAGGCGCACTCCACTCGAGCGCTCAGTACTTCCTGGGCCTTTCGCCATCAGGCGTCAGTGGTCCAGGTATGTAAGGCGGCCACCTGGTCGTCGGTACATACCTTTACAAAATTCTATAAAATTGATGTGACGGCATCGGCGGATGCCTCATTTGGCCGCAAGGTTTTGCAGGCCGCAATTTGAGGAGACCGGTGGTCTACCTCGAGGGTTTTTTTCTGTTTGAAAAAAAAAAAAAAAAAATTTCTCTTTTTTGTTGAGTCTCATCATTAAGGATGAGCATTGTAAACTTCTAGTTGGCACCGGTTGGGCCTTCTAGATTGGGATTTGATTTTCATTTTCCCACCCCTCATTTGTGATACTGCTCTGGGACGTCCCGAAGGTGCTGTATCACCGAGGACTACGTCTGTCAATGAGCGCTAGAGAAAAATGGATTTTTGTAAAATCTTACCGTAAAATCCTTTTCTCTTAGCTCATTGACAGACGTAGTCCCCGCCCCTCTGTTTTTTTGAGTTGGGTTGGGTTAAAATCTCTAAAGACTGCTTTTTCACATAACTGATTTGCTGAGGCAGGCAGAGAGAGAGAGGATATGCCCTCTGGGACTGCCCCTAGGGTGTGGCCAGAGCTTTTTAATTTCCTGTCTAGTCCTGCTCCTGTGGAGGCAACATAACCCGAAGGTGCTGTATCACCGAGGACTACGTCTGTCAATGAGCTAAGAGAAAAGGATTTTACGGTAAGATTTTACAAAAATCCATTTTTCTGAGGCACTATAACACCGGATAAGGAGGATAGGAGTAAGAAAACGAATCGAACAAACACCCTTAAAGAGCCCAACAAGTCTGTCCCATAGAGGATTCAAGGATCCGGAGTGAGGCAAACAGAGCTCACTGAACAGTCTGAATAGATACCAAAGGCAACACTTTCTTGCCTACAAGGTGAGAGGCTAGAGCACATAGAGGTGATACACAGGTGAAGGAGAACACAGTCACTCGATTTAACCCTTGAAGCACGGTCACAAAGAAGAGGATTATTCACAATTTCTTTTGAGATTCACTTTGTGGACTATTCATTACTTACTTTAAGGATCGCAACAGAGTTGCTCACAGATTGTTTTTTTAACACCCACTAATTATAACAAGCATGCAGCACTCTATCTGAGCACCTATATTTTATTCACTTTTTTAATTGGATTGAAGATTGATACTGTGTTTTATAGATATTTTTCATATATCTGTATAGATTTCAACACAAGTACAAACAGGAAGAATTGTAATATTTTATTGATTGATATACACATTTCTGCGATCAGCACTACACACCTGCACTTTCATTTTTTTATATGTACACAGATATCTAGCACATCAAGCACTTTCAAAATTAAGATATTTGCACAATACACCCACTTATTTAAAAGAAATCTATAAGAGTTAACCCTTGAAGCGCACCACTACCCCCATATCAATATTCTGATTTATTGAGCATGGGTAACAGTTTTTTAGACAGTCCACGGTTATATAACACATCAGAAAGGAGTCCATTGTTATATGAACAATAGAGGGGAGTCAGTTACATGCCTGGATGCAGTTTATATCACAACCACACTCCTTCTAGCTTCTTGGCATCCTGTTCAACTGTCCAACTGCTTGAAATACTTGTGCAAGTTGTATATACTGTACATACAACAAGGAAATCCGCTCCTATAGGTGGTATACACTGGAGGTTAAATATTAAATAAAGATTAGCTAACAAAATAGCTTTACTTGGTACTCTTAGAGAAGTATGGTCAAAGCTTTTTTCTTGTTTCTCTTGTGGGTCACAGGAGCACACTTTTGCTTTTGCTCTCCTGTGACCCAGAATCAGCCAATGGCAAGCTATTGCTCACTATCTGCTTACATGGCGGAGCTGCTCCAGGCTCTGGAAGGATCCCAACAGTATTGTTGGGATCCACCCAGCTGCCTGATTTACAGCTGGCTCCTCCTCTCACCTCGGTGCTCCAGCAGGCACTGGAGGAGCGGGAGGCGGTGACCATTAGTTACTGCTCCCTTCTCCAAGCAGGCCAGGAGCTGAGCGATCAGCAGTCATATGATTACTTAGTTCTCTGCCTTAGAGCTGATGTGGGACAGCGGTAGCATCATACTGATGCTGCCGCAAAGAAATGAGTATGGCTGGTAATTTTTTAATTTTTTATTTTTACAAACTTCTCTTTTTTTAAGTGAATATTTATGTAAAACAGAAGTTGAATGCTAAAAAGCAGGGCGAAAATAGAGTGGATGAATATGGTAAACATGAAACCATAAGAACACAAATGAACAGTGAAGAAAAATAAATGGAAAAGTAAATGCAGTAAATAGATGATGGGTAAAATGCAAAAGCCTAAAGTGTGAATGGATATGATTAAGTGCTTTAATAATCAATTCATTATATAAGTTACCTAGTTAGTATTTTTGCATCAGCTGCTTATTATGCTGCATACATTTACTGGTCAGAATGTAGGAGTGTGTTTGCTACTGTTCCCTTGTTGAATAATTCTGCTACAACCAGGTGAAGAATGTCCTCTATCTGTGAGTAACCCTTCAGTTTTTATCCAGTGTTGCTAATTGAAAAAAAAAAAAAAAGTCAACGTAGACCTGTTGCTCAAAGCAAACGTTCCAATTCTTTTTTTATTTTTTTTAATCCATTTGCATTTGCAGCAGACCTTGCCACCCTTAAGAGGAGTTTTGACAGGCAATGAGTAGGTGATATGTTCCCTCTTCAGCGCTTGTTTTTGCTCTGTAAAGCCTGCATTGCCTTACAGTGACCGCAGGCATAGCGCCTGGGTGTACCACAACCTAGTTCATTTCAATGGGACACATTTGATTGTGGTACTGACCACTGAACATGACAGGGGGCATCAGGGCCGGTGCCAGGATTTTTGTGTACATAGGCGAAGGTGCATTTTGGTGCCCCCACAACCTGAACCCCAGACAGCAGCTCTGCCAGGAGGATGGGAACCTGTCTGAATGAGCCCCTTCATCAGAACCCACAGCATTACCCTTTATACTGTAATGGGAAACTCTGATGTAAAGGGGCCCTGTTTTAAGGGGGAACACTGGCAACTCTGATAAAAGGGGTCTCTGGTGACAAAGCCCCCCTTACATCAGGGTTCCTCTTTGCACCAGAGTTTGGAGAGTTCCCCTTACAATATATCAGTGTCCCGAATACATCAACACCAAAATATTTTGCTATAAAAAAAAAAAAATTAGGTGCACTTTTCCTTTTAAGTTATTTTCAATGCTATCAAAGTGTTCAAAGCTATCAAAAATTGCAGTAATACAAAGTATCTTACATAAGCAAACAGAGCCAAAGGAAAAACATCCATCATATAAGTATGAACCACAATAAAGTGCAATGTGATTATCAAGAATAATATATGTGCAAAGTGCTAGTGCAATAAATAATATGCATAAAACATACATTTCATCTAAAAAGTCCAACAAAATTGTGCCGTGATAAACGTGTGCAGATACACTGCAAGCTGTTTGCACTGACTTCAGTGTAACATCAGCAAGGCAAATCACATACCATCGGCTTACCAAAAAATTTGACTTCATAAACTTTTGAGGTCATATGTGCTTGTCATCTGCCGGATATTTGCAGCCACTTCACGCAAAAAAACAACAATGCAGGCATGATGGTTTTCTCCAAAAAGCGGCCTTTCACCGCTCCATCCAGTCCAGTGCCAACCACAGGAAACGATAAAGCACTCTATAGTGCATTAGCAGGACAAACTGCTGCTTTATGAAAGCAATGTACTTACAGCAAACTTTACAAGGATAAATAGACAAATTGTTTAATTGGCTTGGTAATGCACTATAGCGTGCTTTATTCTTTGCATATATGGAGTTTCCTGTGGTTGGTACTGGACTGGATATAAAGTGGTGAATGGCCGCTTTTGGGAGAAAGCCATCATACCTGCATTGTTGCTTTTTGAGTGAAGTGGGTGCAAATATTATTTATTATTATTATACAGGATTTATATAGCGCCAACAGTTTGCGCTGCGCTTTACAATGTGAGGGAAGACAATACAGTTACAATACAATTCAAAACAGGAGGAACTAGAGGGCCCTGCTCATTAGAGCTTACAATCTAGAAGGGAGGGTCAAGTGAAACAAAAGGCAATAACCGTGGGGGATGGGTTGATGGAGAAAATGGAGGTACATTTGTTAGGGGTTGGTAGGATAGGCTTCTTTGAAGAGGAGGGTTTTCAGAGATCGCCTAAAAGCTAATAGAGTTGGAGATAATCGGACAGATAAGGGTAAGGAGTTCCATAGGATTGGAGAGGCTCTGGAAAAGTCCTGGAGCCGAGCGTGGGAGGAAGTGACAAGGGGACTAGAGAGCAGGAGGTTTTGAGAGGAACGAAGAGAGCGATTAGGTTGGTATTTTGAGACTAGGCTAGTGATGTAGCTGAGGGCTAGGCTGTGGATTGCTTTGTAAGATGTTGTAAGTATAGTTGGGTGAGCGGAAGCCAGTGGAGGGCTTGACAGAGAGGAGCAGCGGACAGTGAGCAATTGGTGAGGTGGATGAGCCTGGCGGCAGCATTCATGATGGATTGAAGGGGGGGATAACCTGTGTAGAGGTAAGCCAATGAGAAGGGAATTGCAGTAGTCGAGGTGCGAGATGACCAGGGAGTAGACTAGGAGTTTTGTTGTGTCTTTGGTTAGAAGGGGCGTATTTTGGAGATGTTGTGGAGGCTGAGGCGGCAAGATTTGGAAAGCGATTGGATGTGGGGTTTGAAGGAGAGTTCAGAGTCCAGGACAACACCTAAGACCTTGGCAAGACCAGCAGATGACAAGCACACATGACCTCATGATTTTAAGAGGACACAATTTTTGGTAAGAAAATGGTGTGTGCTTTGTCTTGGTGATGTTACACTGAAGTTGGTGCAAATAGCTTGCATTTTATCTGTACAAGTTTATCATGACACAATTTCATTGGATTTTTTGTATGAAACATATTTACTGCACTAGCACTTTGGAACGTACATATATTAATTATTCTCTATGTATCGATCACATTGCACTTTTAAATGAGCAGTCTAATTGGATCCACCTGTCTGTTTTTCAGGTGGACCCAATTAGACCCTCTATTCTCTTGGAGCAGCGGGTGTAATTGCTAATCTAATCTGCTTTCCTAAAAACAATCGGAAAAGGATCTGTTCCCCTCCATCTGGGTGAATTGGATCAGATTGCAGGTTGGTGTAAACAGTGAGCAAAGTCTGTTTACACCTGGCTGCCCATAGAGCAGGGTGGGCTCTGTCCCACTGTGCCCAGCGGGGATCCGCTCACAGATCCTCCACTGAGCAAAGCAGAGCCCCCACTGCCCCCATCACTCTTTCTCCCTTGTTCTATCTCACCTTATCTGTCCTCTTTTCCCCATGTGTTCACTCTAGAGAGGGTCCCCATGTACATGCAGTAGGTTGTATAATAAAAGTACACAGTCAGGCATTACCAGGCATTTAATCCATGCCCTACCTTCCCCCCGAGGATCGTCATCTGTACCATAGCAGCTCCTGTGCCTGCTGGCACTGCCCCCTGGTCTCACTCGGCTCCTCCCCCCTGGTCTCCCAGGCTCCCTCTTATCTTAATCAGCTCAATTTCAGCGGCGGTTGTATCTATGCTGGACTGGAGGTGGGACTCCATGGCAGGGGATTGTTTACAGAGAGGGATGGAGGGGGAGAAACAAACAGCCATCGTCTGCTCTGCAACTCACTGCATGAGGAGGAGGGGACGGGAGAGGAGATGGAAAAATGTGGAGGAAGCTCTTAAGTTCACAGTGCCTTGGCTGTGCTGCCTGTTACTGTGCGCTGCTGTTCTGAGCAAGGAAATCATGCAAGCAGGGGCAGCGGAAGCATTAGCATTTCTTAAGAGAAGCCCCGGCTTTAGCGCCCTCCCTCTCCTGGCGCCCCCAGGCGGCCGCCTTGGCTGCCTTATTCCTAGTGCCAGCCCTGGGGGGCATAATCTTTTCCATGTGTACAACTATGTCCGGCTGCCTTTGCAACTTAAGCAAGGTGTTAAAAATGCAGCTCAACTGCCTCGCCCCCGCCTGCAAGTGTGAATGAGTTCTAAAGCGGAAACTGTATTGGTTGCGATAGCAAAGGTCTGTAAAACATATCTCTGTCCTATAGTTTTTCACATCATTAGAATCTACTACAACTATCCCTGCTTACCAGGCAGTTTGTACAAAACGTATGTGGATCAGTAAAAACGATATTCTTCTTTTCCCAAGCATCCTGAAAGATATGCTTTATTCAAGCAATGCCATTAAAAGCAAATTGACTTCCTCTGCAATGCTTTGTCTAAGATATTACATTTAATGGGTTTTGTCTTTCATCATTTTCTGACTTTTTGTTGTTTTCCCTTTTGCAGCAGGTCACTTGCAAATTCTTTTGGACAGAGCCAATAACAGCATCATCTGCACTTTCATGTCTGTTCATGAGCAGACTGCAGATAGGAAGAAAACTCTTCATGCTTTCATTTAAAACGTTGCCAGACATTTCCCAGACTAATGGGACAGGCCTTTGAAGGGGAGGAAAAAAAAAAATGTGCGGAACTAGGTAAATGTAAAACTGAATGAACACATGCTGTCTTCCTCCTGCAGAGAAGTGTAGAAACATTGTGACTTCTTAATGATCTTATTAAAGATAGGCCCGGAGTTAAAAGAAGAAAGCATATACGAAGGGCCGGCATGACAGGGTTAAAAGGGGTTGGCATAGGGAAAGGGCTTCTGGTCCATGGGAAGCATTCTTTTAAAAGTACTTACGTGATTGGTGGAGAAGACTGGAGCAGGTGGGGCTGCAGTAAGGGGATCTGTACGAGGGTCTTGGAAGTCATCAGTCAGAGGAAAGAGTGCTTGGGACAACAGGGAACTTTTGCAGCTTGGCTCTCCTCAGAACTGTGCGATGGATAAACAGGGTAAAAAATGCACCCATGGGAAACCTGCAGGCTTTATTGTCCCAGTGGAAGGCTGGGGACTGCAGTCACCGGCTCCAGCATCAGGTAGAGATCTAGTAGAAGTATGGCAGAGGGGGCTGCTTCTTCCCCTCCAGCCATTGCCTGAGGAGCACTTGAGTCCTGAGATTACTCCCTGTAACGGAACCGTGACCTCACATTGCGCTTGTGTGCTTCCATCAGAATACCACTTCTCTGTCTTGAACATAGATATCAGATATTCTAGCCTCCCCCCATACAAAACTAGCCGAGAATAGCTTGTATAAGATCTGGAGCATTTATTGAACAAGCTCACACAGAATATATACCACACCAGGTCAGGTGCCTGATTACATTATCATATGCAGATGAAATTGTATACAGAAACATAATTAACATATATCTAAGGAACAACCAACGCAGTATTCTACTTTCCTACTAGCAACTAATAGATGACAGTGATTTAATTATCTTGAGTTAATTAACTAGCAGACTTACCATCATCGAGAGGGAGGGGTTAAGTGTGTCCCTAGGGGCGTGTTTCTAACTGATTGGATGTGGCTACTGGTGTAAGAAAAGAGATCAACGGTCCTACATAGCAGAACCGTGTGATCTCCATTCTTACACAGGGGAGAATGACAGGCGGCTGTGTTTACATTAGCCGCCTGCCTTTCTCCCGCTCTAACAGACAAACGCGAGTGCCCGGCGGACATCGGGTCTGCCGGGCACACGCGTGGGGGGTCCGTGAGGGAGCGGATGCGCGCGCTTCCGGAGGCGCGCGCTCGCTCCCTAGAGCCTCACAGGCTAGCGACGTAGACCTACGTCGCTTTGCCTGTGAGGGGCTGACTGCCCACGTAGATCGGCGTTAGGCAGTCGGCAAGTGGTTAAAGTAAAGGTAGTTTTGGATAGATGTCTTTCCCTTAGTAGACGCAATAACTTTTGCGCAAACCAACCAAAATACGCTTTTTGCGATTTTTTTTTTTTACCAAACATAGGTAGCATAAAACAAATTGGCCTAAAATGTTAAAAAATTTGGATTTTTACATTTTTTTCTGGGGGAATTTCATATAAAAAATGGGAAAAATATTGTTATTTTTTCAAAATTGTAGCTCTTTTTTTGTTTATAGCGCATGATCAAAAAGTCACACGGGTGATCAAATACCATCAAAAGAAAGCTCTGTGGGAAAATAAGGACGTCAATTTCATTTGGGTACAGCGTCGCACGACTGCGCAATTGTCCGTTAAAGTCACGCAGTGCCGAATCGCAAAATAGGCCCTGGTCAGGAAGGGGGTAAAATCTTCCGGGGCTTAAGTGGTTAATACACAGACAATAGCAGGAGACCACCAGTAACACTGTCTGTCTCCTACATTGAAGAACCTGGAATCCACATCCAAGCAGCGCCCCCAATCATTCAGAAGTCACAGATGTCATGGCAATGGTCTACAACAGTCTGAGGCAAAGCTCATACAATGTTCTATCATTCTGATACAGTGGAATTAATGTATCATAGATTTCTTGAGGGATATTGTGGACAAATATCACTGTCCCATTCGAAGCAATTAAAACCACATTCTCAGTGTCCACCAAGTAGTTGTCCATCATTTACTCGGTCACCATGTGCCCCTAATAAACACAGGGTGATTTACACATAAGATAAGAGGGGCATAGGGAGCTGAGAGAGAGATTTCTCAACTTCTCTAAGGTTTGCTGGGTTCCACAGGTCCCCCAACCAAAGTGACTCCCGTCACACTCTGTCCTGGTGGAGGTGAGGCCTGGGAAGAATCCCTGCTGAATCCTCCAGGGGGGAAATCACTGTTTGCTTGGATGTCTGCCCTCCCCCCCTGCTTTCCTCCACTCATCCGGACCTGAGGACAGCTCCGCATGGTGGCTCTGCTGCCCTGTTGGGAGCTCAGCTAGGGAGAGAGTGTTCAGCGGGGACCGACCCATTACAAAGGACAGCCAATGCCCCCTTTCCCTGTGGGTAGATGCGGCATCCAGTGGGCTGAAGGAGGCGGCAGGGAAGGAAGGAGGGGAGTGCTCCGTGTGTCAGTGTCTATGGCGGCTTCGGGCTACAACAAAATTGTGCCAATGATGACATCAGCGCTGGGCGGGCCACCAGTCATGCTGCACATCGGGGAGATCAGACCTGGGTTGGAGGCTGCAACAGTGGTTTGGTCAGTTGGGTGAGCTCAGTTAATCTGAAGGGGGGATAGCCACGATGGATGCTGCACTGACGGCTGGTTCCTGGGCAGCTTGGTAAGATAGCCTCTTCTTCTGGGTTGCTGTTGGGGATTGGGCAGCCTGTGGGGGGGGGGGGGTCTGTAGAGGAGGCTGTGTCTGTTTTGTGCAGTTGTGCAGTGTGGGTGCACATAGGGCTGGGGGTGCTTGCAGGGGGGAGTCAAAGTTGTGGATATTTTTGGCAGGCTTGCGGGATGTACTCTTAAGGCTGGAGCTGTCCCCAGGGGCTGGATCCCATGCAGCTGCATGGGTCCTCGGAGTGCTGTGGTGTCAGCGGGGGTGCCCGTTGGCCTTGCGGCTGCTGGGGGGATGCTGATCGATCGGACGACTACTGTTTTTAGAGGTGACTGACCCTTCGGAGGTTCAGCCTCTGCACCAGATGTCGTTCCAGCTCCAGCCATGGTTGGGAGCTGTGTGCAATCTGTCACTAAGGGGAAGGTGGGTGACAAGGATGCAGACAGGATCCATTTAGCGGTTTCTGGTGAGTGCAAAGTCTACGTTTGCTTTGAGGGCCCGTTCGGTGCGCACCTGAAGCATTAACTTAGGGAAAAATATAGAAAGGTGAGTAAGTGGAGATTTTCTCACTGTTACCGCTGGAGAAGTTTAATTTGGACTGGGTTAAAGTGGATCAGTAGAGCATAAAGGAGGAGGAAGAAAAATGTAGGTATCGGCTGATCCCCCAGACCTTGACAAATTGGTTGCAGGTGTAGTCGATATTAGCAAGTGGTATTGGGGAGAAGGCTCAGAAAAACTGCTTAGCATTGTTCTGCTATTTGGACGCTAGCCAGGAGGCATATCGGGTGTTTGCCGGACTGACTTGGTTGCATTATGATGAGCAGTCCTGGCAGTGCAAGGGATACCAACATCAGCCTCTGGATGAAGCTGGTGATGTAGTCGTAGGCTGCATCTCAGTTTTTTCAGTCAGGGGCTGGTGGATTCGCTACCCTGGGACAGACGGCCGCTAAGAAGAGGGGGTACCACTAACAGTTCGGTGAGGGCCTGTAAATTCGGAATGTCCTGCCCATTTAAACAGGAGTGTTCCCGTTGTGGGGGCTTCCATCCCACTCTTGCCTCTTATTCCCTGTCAGCTGTATTCTGTTCCCCCTCTCATTGACAATCACATCTGGAAGTTGTTTCAGCCAAGCTGCCAAGGAAATTTAATTGGGGCATGTGGTTGGCCCCTTTTGCTACTCCTACACTACCTAGTTTGGTTGTTTCGCCTCTGGGTGTGGTTCCTAAAAAAAGGATAGGTCACTTTGGAGTCACCTGTCCAGCCTGGCTGTGGAGGATCGCATTAGATTGACATCCTTTATTGGCCTGTCTGTGAGTCTACATGTGAAATCTGAAAGCTGCGAAAGGAGACACCAGCGCAAAGCCGTCCTCACATAATACCATTTATTAAAACATGGAACACATGACCAACATATACACTCACATTTTCTCTAATGGTAACAGGCACATCAGCATTCTCCTTCTTCCTCTCTCCCTCTCGGATGGCCCTCGGTAAGCCCTTCAGCATGTGGTAAAGCTCGGACACCGCAATAATGTGCCAGTTAGTCTGAAGCCTCCCTGCCAGGCACCGGCGTGCAGATCCCAGTGCGCCTGCGCACAGACCCGCCGGCTACTAACTGCCGCGGCGCTGCTGGAAGCCTCTCGGTGGAGAGAGGGTATAGATAGGAACAAAGTGATGCTCTAAGGTTGCCAAGTTGTGAGTCTATGTGGTCAGCTTACTATCAGGCATGGGAAGAATGGTACAATGTGGTGAGCATGGCCAATGGGTAAGACCGTTTGTGGGTACTGTATTTTTTGTGTCGCAATGTTGAGAATGGTGTGTCAGTGGCTTCTGTTAATCAAAAATCGGTGGGCTTAGCCTTCTTGTTCAGGCTTCTTGGCAGGAAACATTAAATAAAAGATTTCTTGGTCAGGCAGGTCCTGCGGGGCTATAGGCATCATCGTCATATAGGCATCATTGTCCACGGCCAGCGTCTTATGGTTAATGGGTTCCTTGGTACGGGTTCTTCCTTACATTTGTTTTCTCATAGTATGAAGTGGCATTGTTTAGTGTGGCGGTTGTCTTGGCCTTCTTTGGAATGTTTAGAATTGGCAAATTGATCAGTGCTTCTGCACTGGGCATGGACGGTTCGCAGTTACGATATATTGTGTGTGCAGACACGGCAGTGGTCCTCTGTATCAGGCAATCTAAGACGGATCAGCTCGACAGAGGTGAGAGTGGAGTTGTTCCCTGCTCCTGATTTGGAGGTGTCCAATTCGCACGGTAACCTGATTCTTGTCCATGCGACCTGGTGTTGGTGACCCATTCTCGGTTCATTTCAAATGTTTTGGTATTGTCTCAATTTGTTTTGGTTTTTCGCAAGTGTTCGGCAACACTGGGGCTGTGTGCTTCTGAATATACATCACATTCCTTTAGGATTGGAGCGGCAACTGAGGTGGCTAGATGGGGGGTCTTGATGAAGGGGGGGTTTACAGCATTGGTAGGTGGGAATCCAGGCGATATTGATTGTATGATTGTCCTCCCCTTTTGTAATGTTGTGATGTGTGAGTAGAGGGGTAGCTTTGTTTCTTGGTATATCTGTTTCTTTGGTGGGGTTTTTTTGTAGTGGGGAAGTTGTTTATTTGTGTGGGAGCCGTGTGGTGCCTAAGGTCCACCATTTTGCAAGGCTGGATAGTGCTCCTGACATATTGCTGGTACAGGCGGGGGGTAATGATTTGGGCATCAAGTCTATGAGGGAGTTTATCAGGGATGTTAAATTTGATCGGTTGCGTTTATGCACTTCCTTCCCTGACTTAGTGCTTGGGTGGTCTGCCATTGTGGCACACATTTAAATGCGGGTTGGTCTGCTCAGTAAAGAGCCTGAACATGGCCGTGTAAAAGTGAACAAGGCAGTGGCTCGCTCTGTGGTTAGGAAATGTGGGTTGGTGGGCAGGCACAGAGAGTTGGAGGTGGACACGTGGTGGTATTTGTGAGGCGATGGTGTGCACCTAAATGTGGTGTCCAGGGCTCCAGGATGGTCTTCAGAGGGCTTTGCGGGTGTGGAGGAACACGCAAACAAAAAGGGTCATATTTGCGCATTTGTGGCGGGGTACAAGGTCCTGGGTATGGGTTTTTTGAGTATAAAGAATAAGTACATTGGTAGGGACCCATCCTGTGTACGGCTCCCATTATTATGGTTGGTGGTACCTGTGTGTAGTTGTTTGTCTCCTCGCCTGTTTTTGGTGTGGCTAAAAATTTTCAGTGGTCACGCAGGTACGGGTATTTGATGCCCACAAGGACCTTGTGACTCCTATATTTGGCAAAATGTACTGGATGTTCATATGTTGCATATGTTTATAAGTTATTTATAATTGGTTTAAAAATGGCTGCTATGGCCATTATGCTCCATCCTGAGTCTTGTGTGGTTATTCTTGAAAAAAGGTTAGTGGAGGAGTGGTGGTCAAGTTGTTGGGAGAGCAAAGCATCTTTTATACCCTAGTCATGATATTACCTTGGCACACAATCAGATTGTCAGCAGACTATGGCAAGCTATTACCTGCTTAGGGATCTGTGGCATGCCCCACCCTCTATAAGTTTCCATACATTCCTATAGTTTTAGTGCGAAGAGTGTATCAATCCTTTTTATTTAGCTTTGCTGAGTGATGTATACAATATGTGTATGGATGTGCTTGCATGATCTGATTCTCCTTATCCTAACTTTTACCCAAGATTTTTGTTGATACAAAGAAGCAAAATGTACTTTTAAAGTGATCATCTGCAAATAATACTGAAGATGCAATATCTTGAAAGCTTGTTTTTTTTTTTTTTTTTTTTATATTTTCATCACTAAAAGGTATCTTTTTTTTCACAATACCACTTGGTTTATTCTTATCTCTATTTTTATGTATTTCTATTTATCACAACAAGGTACATCACTTTTTGTTCTCCATAGAGCAGGGGGTTCTGTATGCATACCTGCATCCTTGGTTTGTCTCAGAACAGCTTCTCTGCTGACCTTCCTTTTGGCCAGGGAGACCACCTTTCACCTTTTTGTGATCATTAGGAAGGTGGAAAGAGATGGGTCAGAGCTCAACCACAGAAGCTGCAGTTGATATTTCCATAATAGGTTAATGTAATTTTTTGTCACCTAGGTCAGTGATGGTTAACCTTGACACCCCAAATGTTTTGGAACTACGGTATATTTTTCAGGATGCTCAACTACACTGCATAGTGCATGAGCATCATGGGAAATGTAGTTCCAAAACATCTGGGGTGCCAAGGTTTGCCATCACTGACTTGGGTGATCTGAAGATAATCTTATTATAGTTTAAGGCCTGTACACCGGATTAGAAAACCATACAAAAAAACACCGCTTTCGAAACGATCATATGATAATCCGATCGTTAGTAGACAGCTTTCATCTAAATTTTTCCGAAGGGACAAACCTGAAAATATTTCTCGTATGATACCAGAACATATGATTTTTGTTTAATATGTACAGTTTTTGTCCGAAAATACAACACAAATACATTACAACACATGAAATCCCTCCTGATTTTTTTATTCTGTCATATGAGAATTTTCATACTTTAGTAACCTCTTCATTTTTAATCTAGAGACTAGCATGCTCCGATAATCTCAGTGTAAGTGTGTACTTTAGGCTTGGAACTACAGTAGAATATTAAGCTCCCTGCCACCGTTTCACTTTAATCCTCCTAGGTACAAAGCATTGTTGCTTATTTAATCTATTTTTAAATGGAATAAATTAGTAACTATCGTTTATGCCTTTTTTGAAGCGTGGCTTCAATACTTAATAAAGTTCCATTTTTTATGTGGTGCTTGTCCCTTTACTAATGTCATACGTATTTGGCCATCTTTATTTTGTATGATTTTTGAAATCTATGGAAATCCCTGGATTCACATTTCTTCAGTTATTTCCTGGTTTCCAGGCCCAGACAAATGATGTCGTACATCTCAGGACTCTTCAGGAGGCTAGGAGGGGTCTTATTAGCTAAGCACACCCTCCTACCTGCAGGCTTGGCCTAAGGGTAGATGGATTCCAGACAATTAATGCTACATTAATCATTTGCCCTTACATAAATTGGCTGCAGTCAGAAATGCTTGGGGGGTTTTTCAAAGTGATTTCTCAGTAAAATAAAGCATGGAGACATGGATAACAAACAGAACTACCATGAGCAATATGTTCCCACACCTCAAAGCCAATATAATAATTATATAGTGCTGCGCAGCTCTTTCCACTCTTTAGACATACAAATTATACTTCAATTATCAAATATCAAACAATGAATTTCTATATTACTTATATTGTTTGATATTTAATAACTGAAAGACAGGTGCATCTCATAAAATTAGAATATCATAAAAAAGTTCATGCATTTCAGTAATTCCATTCAAGAATGTGAACCTCATATATTATTTAGATTCATTACACACAGAGTGATATATTTCAAGCATTTCCTGCTTTTAATTTGAATATGGCTTACAGCTAGTGAAAACCCAAAATTCAGTATCTCAGAAAATTAGATTATATAAGACCAATAAAAAATTTTTTAACCAATAAAAGTTTTTTTAATACAGAAATGTTGGCTTACTGAAAAGTATGTCCATGTACAGTATATTATGCACTCAATGCTTGGTTGGGGCTCTTTTTGCACGAATTACTGCATCAATGGGGCGTAGTATGGAGGTGATCAGAATGTGGCACTGCTGAGGTGTTATGGGGAAGCCCAGGTTGCTTTGATGGTGGCCTTCAGCTCGTCTGCATTGTTGGGTCTGGTGTCTCTCATCTTCCTCTTGACAATACCCCACAGATTCTCTGGCCAATCAAGCACAGTGATACATACCATGTTCATTAAACCAGGCATAAGTACTTTTGGCAGTGTGGACAGATGCCAAGTTCTGCTGGAAATGAAATCAACATCTCCATAAAGCTGGTCAGCTGAGGGAAGCATGAAGTGCTCTAGAATTTCCTGGTAGAGATCTGCGCTGACTTTAGGCTTGATAAAACACAGTGGGCCAACACCAGCAGATGACATGGCTCTCCAAACCATCACTGACTGTGGAAACTTCACACAGGATCTCATGCAACTTGGATTCTGTGCCTCTCCACTCTTCTTCCAGACTTTGGACCTTGATATCCAAATTAAATACAAATTTTACTTTCATAAAAAAAAAAAAAAATGAGTTTGGACCATTGAGCAACAGTCCAGTCCTTTTTCTCCTTAGCCCAGGTAAGACGCTTCTGATGTCTCTGGTTCAGGAGTGGCTTGACACAAGGTATGAGAGGGTTGTAGCCCATTTTCTAGATACATCTGTGTATGGTGGCTCTTAAAGCACTGACACCAGCTGTAGTCCACTCCTCGTGAATCTCCCCCAAATTCTTGAATGGCCTTTGCTTCACAATCCTCTGTAGGCTGCAGTTATCCCTGATGCTTGTGCACCTTTTTCTACCTCACTTTTTTCTTCCAGACTTTTCCTTAAATAGCCAGCTTCTTTAGCAATGGCCCTTTGTGACACGTGTCGAAATTCGGCCGGGAATTTTCGTCCGACCGATCCGCCGATTTTCGGCTTGTTAGTATGATGCTTCCGACAACCGACACCGACTTTTCGGCCAAAAAAATTCTGGTGTGCAGGCTATAAAATTTTTGTTGGCCGTCAACACAACGTCCGATTTTCCGTCAGTCAGTACAGATTTATACTCTCCTTATGACTGTCTTCTTAGGGGTGTACTCACTTTTGTTGCCAGCGGTTTAGACATTAATGGCTGTGTGTTGAGTTATTTTGAGGGGACAGCGAATTTACACTGTTATACAAGCTGTACACTCACTACTTTACATTGTAGCAATGTGTCATTTATTCAGTGTTGTCACATGAAAGGTTATAATAAAAGATCTACAAAAGTGTAACGGGTCTACTCACTTTCGTGAGATACTGTGTGTGTGTGTGTGTGTGTGTGTGTGTATGTATGTGTGTGTATATATATATATATATATATATATATAGATATATATATATATACTGTATGTATGTGTGTGTGTATATATATATATATATATATATATATATATATATATATATATATATACTGTGTATATATTTTGTGGATGGGTAATATAGGGAGTAGCGCTGCACTGTGTTTTTATAATTAATCTTTCTGTATTGGCTAGCATCTCATTTAAAAATATTGTGTCTGCACTTTGTTAAAATACTGATTATTGCTATTCACTAAAAAATTCAGTTAATTAGGCCAGTAAATCTGTATTAGGGCTCTTTCACACACTATGTCCGTCAAATGGACTCCGTTTTTCTCAGCGGGGGATCGATCCGCCGATCCCCCGCTGAGCAGGAGGATGACAGCTGTGTCTCCGCGCTGTGTGCGGAGACACAGCTGTCAGTTCCCCATGCATCTCTATGGGGGAAATTGGATGGGAACGGATCCCATCCGATTCGATCCACTGGACGGATGGAAAATAGTTTTTCCATCCGTCCAGATTTGACAATCGGATCGGGTCGGATGTCAGCGGACATGTCTCCACTGCCATCCGATGCCCCATAGGAATGCATGGAGGGACCGTTCAGATCCGCCAAAAAAACGGACAGGCGGATCTGAACGGTCCGCCTGTGTGAAAGGGGCCTTACACTGATTTATTTTTTTTTTTTTGCAAGTTGCTTGGCCAATGAAAGTATGATATAGAGAAATGAATGTCAGTGCTTAATGGCATATATAGCTGCTAGCAATAAGCGCAGATATACAAACACATGTGTAAACAGCGTCAAACAAAGATGGCAGCGCACACATGCATCATCAGGAGTATACATACTTTTTATACTCCTGATGAAGCGTGTGTGCGCTAAACAGCTGTAGAGGCTTACTACTATACAGCGCTTGGGCTCCTGGCTGCCACTCTGCAATAGATTGGTGGCATTCCATTTGAGTGCAAGTCTACTACTTACACATAATGTTTTGTGCTTGAGGTCCTTTCCGTTATTTTCGCTGGCTGGATTGGCTGCTTTTTATGTAAGTGCTCTTTGCACATGTGGTTTTATGTTTGTTTTGATTTGCTAGTTCACCAATAAATACTGCACCATGAGCTTTTCTCTTTTTTGTCATTGGTGACATTGCTTTGGATGGGACACGTGGAGTTGTTTTTACCATGGAAAAAGAGCACTTTCTGGTCATGGTCCATATACTCTGATGCATTCTGAAAGAAGATCCTATAATTAGCATAAGAGCGGAAAGTGGCAGCTGATGTTGACTACATATCTCAGAGGTCCTGGATCTTATAAAATACGATTTTAATTCTAATTCTAGACAACAACTCCATCTGGTGAGTGTGTTTTTCTTGCATTAGTGAAAGTCACACTGGGTATTTTGTCACATTGAGGGAGAGAGATCATTTGAAATGCATCACATGATATTTCTTCATGAGAGTTTATTTGAACTTTTTCTTACATTGATTATTTTAATATACATTATATTATCAAAGGTATTGGGACTTCTGCTTCTACACGCACATGAACTTTAATGGCATCTCAGTCTTAGTTAAAGATGTGAAGGCCTGGAAAAAAAACTGAAAAAGTCGGGGAAAAAATTGTTTTTTTTTTCATTTTTTTTTCCTGAAGGCTTTTTTGTTTTTCTCTAAAAAATTGGAAAAATTGAAAAAAGAAAAAAAAAAATTGTGGAATATTTTATTTTAACATGATGAATAAAATATTTTAAGACAGGGTGTTCAAATGTTTTCCAAATCATTTCTAAAAAAAATGTATGATATCAGATTATTCTAATTTCTGTGCACTGAGTGAGGACAAGCAAGTCCTAGGCAGTGGTGGCTGGTGCTCAAAATTTTTGGGGGGGTGCAAACAGAAAAATGTAATAGCCATTGCTTTGCAGCAAAAAACGCTGTAAAAAATTGCGTGACTTTGAGGTCGCAAAAGTGTGAAAGGGGCCTTCAGTAATTAAGGTATAGTGTGCCCCCTTTCAATGCAGAGAGACCAGCGTGCCCCCTTTCAATGCAGAGAGACCAGCGTGCCCCCTTTCAATGCAGAGAGACCAGCGTGCCCCCTTTCAATGCAGAGAGACCAGCGTGCCCCCTTTCAATGCAGAGACCAGCGTGCCCCCTTTCAATGCACAGTGACCAGCGTGCCCCCTTTCAATGCACAGTGACCAGCGTGCCCCCTTTCAATGCAGAGAGACCAGCGTGCCCCCTTTCAATGCACAGTGACCAGCGTGCCCCCTTTCAATGCACAGTGACCAGTGTGCCCCCTTTCAATGCACAGTGACAAGTGTGCCCCCTTTCAATGCACAGTGACCAGCGTACATGCCCCCTTTCAATGCAGTGACCAGCGTACATGCCCCCTTTCAATGCAGTGACCAGCGTACATGCCCCCTTCAATGCAGTGACCAGCGTACATGCCCCCAATGCAGTGACCAGCATACATGCCCCCAATGCAGAGATCAGCGTGCGTGCCCCCTTTAATGCAGTGACCAGCGTACATGCCCCCAATGCAGTGACCAGCATACGTGCCCCCAATGCAGAGATCAGCGTGCGTGCCCCCTTCAATGCAGTGACCAGCGTACATGCCCCCAATGCAGAGATCAGCGTGCGTGCCCCCTTCAATGCAGTGACCAGCGTACATGCCCCCAATGCAGAGATCAGTGTGCGTGCCCCCAATGCAGTGACCAGCATACGTGCCCCCAATGCAGAGATCAGCGTGCGTGCCCCCTTCAATGCAGTGACCAGCATACATTCCCTCAATGCAGAGATCAGCGTGCGTGCCCCCAATGCAGTGACCAACATACGTGCCCCCAATGCAGAGATCAGCGTGCGTGCCCCCTTCAATGCAGTGACCAGCATACATTCCCCCAATGCAGAGATCAGCGTGCATGCCCCCTTACTTACCTGGAGCAGCAGCGGCGGCGGAGGGCTTCTCATCAGTGTCCCAGCCTCGGGTTCTCCTCAGTCCCGGCGGCGCGTCTCCTCCAGGCCTCTCGCTCCCGCCTCCTCCTCGGCCAATGGCATGGGGTTTGCCTTGCGGGCAATCAGGAAGCGTGTATCGGACACGCTTCCTGATTGGCCAGAAGGATAATCGGTGTGGCAATAGTGAATTTCCATTTGCTATTGTCACTCAATGGGTGGGCTCGGGGGCGCACTGCTCTGCGCCCTTGCTCCACCCTTTGCATCACCCTATTAGAGCCTCTGGCTCTAATCAGGTGATTTAAAAAAAACCCATTAAGCTCCATGCGTCCGGCGCCCCTGCATGCAGATTAGGGGGCCGGACGCATGGATGGGGGGGGCGGCACCTCTGCGCCCTCAATAGACCGGCCGCCACTGGTCCTAGGTAACAAACTGAACCCTCCAATGAAAGAACAGTATGCATTTCTTCATTTAGGAGATGCTGTGCTGCTATTGTAACAAGAAAAAGGTTTGTTTTGCTTTTGCATTTTAGTGGGTGTGTTTGGTTTGTTCTGTCCTCTTCACCAGGCATCAAAAGCATTGGAAGAAAATACAGAGCAACAAAAAGGATCTGAAAGTATATACTTAATTAAAAAAGGTAAGAGATTACATTTATCTGATTCTGAATCCAGAAAACTGAATCATTTAGCTACATTAGTTTAGTAAGTAGGTGCTAGGTAAAGTATAGTGGGCCCTGGCTGCGTAACAGCAGGGCCACGATTTTCAGCTGGGCTGTCATGTCTCCCAGGTGTAGCTGTTGAGACTGGGGAGACTCCCCACTGTGCTCCATGAGAGGGTTCTCATTGGGCAGTGGAGGAAACCCAGCCAATGGTGCATTCAGGCCTGTATCTACCCCAGAAAGGCAGATTCTGCCGCACAGCATTCTGGGAGTGGGTATAAGTTTGAGGGGAGTGCATGACACAGTGTCTTTGGTGGGAAGCAGAGTCCCAGGAGGGAGAGTACTCCTGTCAGCAGGATTGGGCTTCCCAGGCGGCTTGCCTGAGGGGACAGAGGGCTGAGCTGAGCTGCAGAGAGGATCCGGTGTGCCGAGGACCAGCGGAGTTGAGAGGGGTCCAGTTTCAGGAAAGCATTTCCAGTTCGTGAGTACTGCGAACTGCCCCTTGGGGATCTGCCTAGAGAGAGAGGGGACCACTCCGGTGAAGGTGGTGGGGATCCAGGAGTTAGCTAGCCGGTGCAGGAGTAAAAGTAAAGGGGGTGTCAGTGTTGACCCTGAGGAGGAGCAGAGAGGGTGTCAGTGTGTGGACCCTGAAGTGCAGAGAGGGTGCCAGTGTGTGGACCCTGAAGTGCAGAGAGAGTGCATAGTGAGAGGACCCTGAAGTGCAGAGGGGGTGCCTAGTGAGAGGACCCTAAAGGGCAAAGGGGGTGCCAGCGGTTGGGCCCTGAAGTGTTAAAGTGTGCAGTGTGCAGTGTACAGTGTTGAGAGTTGCAGCAGCACAAGCAGTTACAGAGGCTACCTCAGTTAGGAAGGACTGGAGGGAGCTGTATGCAGGACTTTTGAACTACCCAGAGACTCAGAAGTCAAGTCTAAGCACAGTCCAGGACTTTTGAGCTGATCAGAGTGTCAGAAGTTAAGTTCAAGTACAGTTCAGCAAATCAGTGTTCTTCAAGCTCCAGCAAGCGTTGGTCGGCATCCAGCCGGCGTTAAGACAGCGCTGAAAGGCATTTTTCCACAAAGTGTCCCATATGTACCTAGTTGAGCCAGAGGAGTATCCCACTCATTACCTTCTCCCATCCCCATTATTAAATAAAACAAACCAAAGATGCCGGAATGGTCATTGTCTCCAATCTCACACTTGGGTATTCAGCTTAAATGGGCTGAAGGTGTTACCAGTAACCATGGCAGGCCCAATGCCTGGAAAATCTGCTACATAAACTTTTGTGTAAATAATAATTTAATTACCAGTAATCTGGTTCTTCCCCCAGTGATCACAAAACAAGCATCACATCTTCAGGGATTTGATCCAGGAATGCAATCTGGGATTCTGCCAAACCTATTCCTCCTGCAACAAGGTGGCAAGGTCTTTCCACGACACAGCCTCTGACTCCTATTGCTTCTCGCCTTCTCCAGATACCTCCATCTTCTGCAGCATGTGAAATAATCTGGTCTATGTTTGGAAACACTCACACTAAGTCAAGAAATAAACTGACGTGAAAGGGTAGAGAAGCTTGTTTAGATCCGGGCAAACCTTCAATTTTTAGAAGTTCCAGCTCAATTTCAGACAATTTCAGCTCAGAAAATGATTCTGATTAAATGTCTATTGAAACTTAGTCCCACTCTCTTCTTAACACTTCAATTATTTTTTTTTATGAGAATGGGATTTTTATTTAATACTGTGGAGAGGAAATATGAAAAATTACTTTTGGTTTTGAAAATTGTTTCGTGGAGACTTTTTAATTTTATGCCAAGTTAAATTGTCCATAGTCATATTTTATGTTCCTAAAGTAACAGAATGACTTTCAATCTTAAAAAGACAAAAAGTGCTAATGTAGCATTTTCTTCAATTTTTCCAAAAATTTCATTCCCCCCCCCAACAAACGGAAAAAAACGGGTTTTTTCCGAGCTTCAAAATTTCCGTAAATTTTACATCTCTAGTTAGTCTGTAGGGTTCAATAATGAGTTTGCCCACCCTTTGCAGCTATAACAGCTTCAACTCTTCTGGGAAGGCTGTTCACAAGGTTTAGGAGTGTGTCTATGGGAATGTTTGACCATTCTTCCAGAAGTGCATTTGTGAGGTAAGGCACTGATGTGGACGAGAAGGCCTGGCTCACAGTCTGCACTTTAATCTCAAAGGTGTTCTGTTGGGTTGAGGTCTGGACTCATGCCAGACAAGTTCCTCTACCCCAAACTCGGTCATCCGTGTCTTTATGGACCTTGCTTTGTGCACTGGTCCAAATCATTTGGTGGAGGAGGGATTATGGTGTGGGGTTGTTTTTCAGGGGTTAGGCTTGGCCCCTTAGTTCCAGTGAAGGGAACTCTTAGGGCGTCAGCATACCAAAACATTTTAGACAATATTTAACGCACTTCCGGTTATCGGGTGGAACGCATACAGGTGTCACGTACCTGATCCGAAGCCGGAGTGTAGAGAGGGCTCCCCCTTGCGGCTAGGTGCAGAGCACCCCTGGAAGTGGGACAGGGATTGCTGTGCCCAAAGTAGCACGGGTTGCCGGTTGGGATGACCAGATGGAAGCAGGAACAGAGCTTGTTGTGAAGTTCCAAGCAGGTCCGGAACACTTTGGCAAGCCGGGCAGTAGCAAGGTGCAACGGGAACAGACTGGGAGAATGCTGGAGAGAAGTCAGGAGCCAAGCCGGGGTCAAGTATAGGAGAAGACAAGCAGGAATCCAAGAGAAAGCCAAGGGGTCAGGAGCCAGGAGAAACAACGTCAAACAGTCCGGGTCGGCAACAGGAAATCACGATCAGCAGGTTTACAGGGCACAGGGAACACGGGAGGCTGTTGATCATCCAGCAACTTGTTGTTGAGATTGCTGGCTTTAAATAGGCCGTTTAGCGCCAAGTGCCATTACGCACTTGCGTATGCGCGTGCGCATTGGCGCACGCACATTTCGGACTGCGTTCGCCCGTGATTGGGCGCGCATGCGTGTTCGCGCCAATGCGCGAATTCGCTGATTAGCAATGACGTTGGTAGTTCCCTGACAGTGCCCCCCCCCCCCGAGGGGCAGCCTCCGGATGCCCAAGTAAGATCGCTTTTCAGGGAATCTGTTGAAGAATACTCGCAGGAGTCTGGGACCGTGTATGTTCTTCGCCGGTTCCCACGAACTCTCCTCAGGTGCATAGCCTTTCCATTTTATCAGGTACTGAACCTGCCTTCCTCTTTTCCGGCAATCCAAGATGGATTCAATCTCGTACTCAGTTTCTCCATCTACCGTAACAGGAGGTGGAGGCAAGTCATCTCTTCCAGGAAAGGGGCCAGGATTTGCAGGCTTTAGCAGGGAGACGTAGAAGACTGGGTGAATCCTGTATGTGCTTGGAAGACAAAGTTCAAAGGCCACGGGATTGATCATCCTTTTGATCGAAAAGGGGCCAATGAACTTCGGACCCAGCTTTCTGGATGGGCAGGACAACTTAAGGTTCACTGTGGAGAGCCACACTTTGTCTCCTACCTTCAGAGCTGGACTGTCCTTCTTCCTCTTGTCATAGAATTCCTTGTAATCCATTTGTGCTTTTTGCAAGGTTTTCTGTAAGAGTAGGAAGTTTTCTTGTATGAGAGCTACCCTGTCTTGGACGGCAGGTACCGTAGCTTCGGGCATAGGTGTAGGCAAAGAAGATGGGTGGAATCCATAGTTTGCCCAGAATGGCGACTGATGAGTGGAGGCATGGATGGAATTGTTATATGCGAATTCTGCACACGGAAGTAAGGCTGCCCAGTTGTCCTGGGAAAAGGTGGAAAAGCAGCGGAGGTATTGCTCCAAGGTCTGGTTAGTCCTTTCCGTTTGGCCGTTAGTTTGAGGGTGGTAGGCTGAAGACAAACAGACCTGGATGTTCAAGACCTTACAGAGGGCCCTCCAGAATCTGGAGGTAAATTGTACCCCACGATCGGACACGATGCTGCTGGGTAGGCCATGTAGCCTTAAGATTTCCTTCACAAAGGTGTGTGCTGTGTCCATGGCCGAAGGAGTACCTATCATGGGCAAAAAGTGGGCCATTTTTGATAGGCGATCCACCACCACCATGATTGTTGAGAATCCATCTGAAGAGGGTAGCTCTACTATGAAGTCCATAGACAACATTTCCCATGGCCGACTTGGGACAGGAAGTGGTCTTAGTAAACCCCAGGCTTGGACGTGGCTGCCCTTGTTACGAAGGCAGGTTGTACAGGAGCTCACATAATTTTGACAGTCTTGCCTTAAGTTTGGCCACCAATAGGCTCCTTGGATTAGTTCCAGAGTTTTGCGGACCCCGAAGTGGCCAGCTAGTTGATGATCATGGCAAGTTTTAAAGACTGCGAGTCTGGTTTCCTGAGGCACAAAGATCTTATCCTTGTGCCAAAAAAGTTTTCCTCGTTTCTCGAGTGATGGGATCTCAGGAACGGAACATTGGGCAGAGGCTGATTCCAGGGTAGACCTAAGATCTGGTTGCATTAGGAGAAAATTTTGGGAGGACAGGATAGTGCTGGGAGTGGCATCCACCGGGGTTTCAGGGAACATCCGTGAGAGAGCGTCTGCCTTCCCGTTCTTGGAGCCCAGACGGTAGGTGAGATGAAAATTGAATCTTGAGAAAAATAATGCCCATCTGGCTTGTCGAGGTCTCAAACGTTTGGCCGATCTGAGATATTCAAGATTTTTGTGGTCAGTGAATATCATTATCGGATGTGCTGCACCTTCTAACAGATACCACCATTCTTCAAAAGCAGCCTTAATGGCCAGCAGTTCCCGATCACCCACATCGTAATTTCTTTCAGGTTGGCTGAGCCTCCGGGAGAAAAAGGCAACTGGGTGAAGCATCGCCTTGGGTCCTTGGCGTTGGGAGAGAACTGCTCCTGTGGCCACTTCCGAAGCATCGACCTCTAGGACGTAAGGCAAGGCTGGATCTTGATGTTGTAACACAGGGGCACAGGTAAAAAGGGCTTTGAGCTTGTCAAATGCCATCTGAGCTGCTGAGGACCATTGAAAACGGGTGTGTTGCCGGGTCATTTGGGTAATGGGAGCAATGATGCGAGAAAAGTCTTTGATGAATCTCCGGTAGAAGTTTGCAAAACCCACAAACCTTTGGATGCCTTTCTTGTCTGTGGGGGCAGGCCACTCCAGGATGGCAGATACTTTTTGAGGATCCATTGCCACTCCATCTGTTGAGATGATCAAGCCCAGGAATTGTATAGACGATTTTTCGAATTCGCACTTTTCTGATTTTGCATAAAGTCCGTGTTTCCTGAGAGTAGCCAGTACCTTCCTTACGTGCATTCTGTGCAGTTCCAAGGTGGCAGAAAAAATGAGGATATCATCCAAGTAAACAATGAGAAAATTGTCCAAAAATTCTCTGAAGATATCATTCACTAGGTGTTGAAAAGTGGCCGGGGCGTTACACAGCCCGAAGGGCATGACAAGGTATTCGTAGTGCCCGAAGCGGGTTCGAAAGGCAGTTTTCCACTCGTCACCCTCGCGGATCCGTACCAGGTTGTAGGCCCCTCGCAAGTCTAGTTTGGTGAAAACTCGGGCGGTACGAAACCTTTGAAAGAGTTCGGGAACGAGGGGAAGAGGGTACCGATTTTTAATGGTAATTTTATTTAGGTCCCTGTAATCCACACATGGCCTGAGAGTGTGATCCTTCTTCTCCACAAAGAAGATCCCAGCTCCTGCCGGGGAAGAAGGACGAATAAATCCCTTCTTGAGGTTCTCATCAATATATTGACGTAAGGCTTCAAGTTCTGTTTCTGAAAGTGGAAAGATAATGCCCAAAGGGAATTTCTGCACCGGGCAACAGTTCAATTGGGCAATCATAGGGACGGTGAGGTGGTAGTGCGTCCGCTCTTTTCTTGTCAAAGACATCCAGAAAGTCGTGATAGACCAAAGGGACCTCTTGGCTGGCATTAGAGACCGGCTGAATGGAGAGACAGCTTGTAGACTGGGGTTTCCAGATGGCATACAGTGTTGGAAGCAGTACATTGATTTAAAGGAAACCTCCCCCTTGAGCCAGTCTATCTGTGGGTTATGTGCCCGTAACCAAGGAATTCCCAAAATTATGGGAAACATGGGTGAAGGAAGAACATCAAAGTGAAGAAATTCCTGATGGTTGGGGCCAGTTGTGGAAAGGATAGGTAGGGTCTCCTGGGTAATGGGCCCTGATCTGGGCGTGGTGCCATCTGCAAGGTGGATCTCAAGTTTGTGGCCTTTAGTCTGAAGCGGGATATGAAGGGCCTTTGCTAGAGAGATATCCAGGAAGCAACTGCAGGCTCCGGAGTCAATGATGGCTGGCAGCTTGACTTCCCCTTCCGAAACCTGCAATGACACAGAGAGGACTAGGTGAGCTGGGGAAGGTCCCGGAATCTGGAGATGCATGCAGCTGGGAGAAGGAGACTTACTTGGTCTCACCGGGCAGTTGCGAAGGAAGTGTCCATCTCCTCCACAGTAAAGGCACAGGTTTGCTTGCCGGCGACGAAGTCGTTCAGCAGGAGTTAAAGCTGTGCGGACCGCCCCAATCTGCATCGGTTCGTCAGGAGGAATTGGACTGGCAGCGGTGGGCAGCGGTGCCGGAGTTGGCGGAACTTTGGGCAACATCCAAGATGGCTGAAAGAATTGTGCACGTTCCGACCGACGCTCCCGTAAACGTCTGTCCAGCTGAATAGAAAGCTGAATGAGATCTTACAATGTGGTGGGGGTCTCTGTTCTTGCTAACTCATCCTTAAGGGTCTCGGATAGGCCTAGCCGATACTGATATTTGAGGGCGGCCTCATTCCAACCCGTGTCTGCAGCCCATCTACGAAAGTCCACGGTATAGTCCTCCACAGGGCGTCGGCCTTGCTGTAACTTGTGGAGGGTTGCCTCGGCAGTGGCCGTGCGTTGCGGGTCATCATACAATTGACCCATAGAAGCAAAGAAAATGTCTATAGAATTCAAGGCAGGGTCTTTCTGTTCCAATAGATGGTGGGCCCATGATTGGGGTTCATCGGGTAATAAAGAAATAACAAACCCCACTTTAACTGTCTCTGAGGCAAAAGTTCTAGGCTGTAGAGCCAGATATAGCAGGCAAGCGTTTTTAAACGACTTGAATTTCTTGCGGTCACCAGAGAAACGTTCCGGAGTGGGTACTCTCGGCTCAGGGGGAGGAGCCATCACAGCAGGTGCTGAGTGTCCTGAAGCTGAAGGAGCGGGGGCGGAGACTGCAGCGGATGGACCAGGGGTTGCCGGCAAAGAAGGTGCTGACAGGTTCTGGAGGCGACCTTCTATCTGGAAGTAACCATCTTGGAGGTTCTTAACCGCCTGGGTTAATGCTGTTACTTGCTGACATAAAGCTTCCAACGGGGAGACACCTCTCTCGGCTTCTGTCATGGCTGGATGATACTGTCACGTACCTGATCCGAAGCCGGAGTGTAGAGAGGGCTCCCCCTTGCGGCTAGGTGCAGAGCACCCCTGGAAGTGGGACAGGGAGTGCTGTGCCCAAAGTAGCACGGGTTGCCGGTTGGGATGACCAGATGGAAGCAGGAACAGAGCTTGTTGTGAAGTTCCAAGCAGGTCCGGAACACTTTGGCAAGCCGGGCAGTAGCAAGGTGCAACGGGAACAGACTGGGAGAATGCTGGAGAGAAGTCAGGAGCCAAGCCGGGGTCAAGTATAGGAGAAGACAAGCAGGAATCCAAGAGAAAGCCAAGGGGTCAGGAGCCAGGAGAAACAACGTCAAACAGTCCGGGTCGGCAACAGGAAATCACGATCAGCAGGTTTACAGGGCACAGGGAACACGGGAGGCTGTTGATCATCCAGCAACTTGTTGTTGAGATTGCTGGCTTTAAATAGGCCGTTTAGCGCCAAGTGCCATTACGCACTTGCAGATGCGCGTGCGCATTGGCGCACGCACATTTCGGACTGCGTTCGCCCGTGATTGGGCGCGCATGCGTGTTCGCGCCAATGCGCGAATTCGCTGATTAGCAATGACGTTGGTAGTGCCCTGACAACAGGGTGTTCACATACGATCCAGATGCCTCTACACCACAGCTGTACCCTACACTACTAGCGGTTTTGTAAGTGTTACTCTGCATTTGTATTAAAATTTAAAAGTCTGGACCAACCAGGATACTAAAGTGCCTAACCTTACCAGGATATAAAGTGCCTAACCCTACCAGGCTGAAACCTGAGTGACCCACATGCAATATTGCTAAGGGGTCCATACAATCTGGTAAGTGCGTTAAATATTAGTGGTGCACTTTCACCTATTGCACGCAAATCCACGGATTGGCACTATTTGGTATTATGAAGAAAGCACAGAGCATGTTGCATTTTGTTTCACTCGACACTTGCTGATTTGGACTTTCTTTTTTGGTTTGGGGCATTTATTATTGTTTCACTGGACACTTGCTGATTTTGATTTTTTTTTTTTAGATTGGGGCATTTATTATTAATTAATTATCTTTGGAAACTATTCTGTTTTGCACATGCGTTGCACAATATTATTTCACTACTCATATGTCTAATATTTTTTGGGGGTGAGGTTTTTGCTCTTTGACGTTTCTCTGACACCATTTGGAATATGTTCTTTTTTGTATTCACATTTATATAGAATTTGTAGGATTTTGTATCACTTTTTTGCGCTGTGTTTAGAGTTTTTTTTTTTTTTATAGCTTAGAAGAATTGTTAACTAAATAATGGCCCCCCCTTGTGCTGTTTGATAGTTTTGCGAATGGTCAGCTCTTGGATAAATAATTAGGGCTCTTTCACACACTATGTCCGTCAAACGGACTCCGCTTTTCTCAGCGGGGGATCGATCAGCCGATCCCCCGCTGAGCAGGAGGATGACAGCTGTGTCTCCGTGCTGTGTGCGGAGACACAGCTGTCAGTTCCCCATGCATCTTTATGGGGGAAATCGGATGGGAACGGACCGTCGGTCCGTTCTCATCCGATCCCATCCGATCCGCTGGACGGATGGAAAATAGGGTTTCCATCCGTCCAGATTTGACGGATCGGATCGGGTCAGATGTCAGCGGACATGTCTCCGCTGACATCCGATGCCCCATAGGAATGCATGGGGGGGACCGTTCAGATCCGCCAAAAAAACGAACAGGCGGATCTGAACGGTCCGCCTGTGTGAAAGGGGCCTAAAACTAGACTAAAGACACACGATCATAAAATTGTATGAAAAATCCTGCTTTTGAAGCGATCTTACGATATTCTGATCGTTATTACATAGCTTTCGAGAGCCGATCACGACAATTAATGCACAATTATCCAATGGGGACAAGCATGAAAATGTTTCTGGTACAATATCAGATAATACGATTTTCTTTTAATTAGTACAGTTGTTGTTCGAAAATACCATACAAAACATGAGGTCACTTTTGAATTTTTACTCTGTTGTACAAGAATTTGCGTAACTTTTGTAACCTCGATATGGAGAGGAGGATGCAAATAAAATAAAAAAAGACGATCATTGGTCAGATGATCTCATGGTGTGTACCAGGCATTATGTTATTCTTTGTATGAGCAGATTTGCTGTAAGCATGTGATGTGCTTTATAATTCAATGCTGAACATTTTCTGTATAAAATCAGAGCTTTTTCCTCTCTTCTGATAAAAGGTGCATGACAATAGACCACCAACGTAACCCCTAAGCAGTGTTATGAAGTATGAATCATTATTTAAAGCTTTCATCATAAAGTTTGTCGGTGAAAGCTCTATAAATCAATAATGGGATGTCCACTGACACAACTATCATGATAAATAGCTTTGCGAACAGATCTTCCTGTGCACCTTGATGTGCTTTTTTTCCCCGTACTGTACATGTGCTTATCTCTGGGAAAACAGTTAAAATGGTAATCTTTTGCCTTAGGCAATCGGTAGGGAGCTTAATGTCTGTTCACTGAGTGGACTTTAATCATGTCTGCAGATGCTCAGGTCAGAATCAGGGTAAAATCATCTTAGCAGTAAGCGCTTGTTATTTCAGTGACAGACAAAAAGCCCAATACAGTCTGCTGGAAATATAGAATTATTTATATCAATTTTACAGGTATATAGATATTATATCACAGATAATTAACGCTAACCTCCGGCCTTATCTTTAACTTTGCACAATTGTATAGGCTTCTCTGGTATAGTAAATTGGTTACTCTGATTTCACTGCACACTGTGAAATTATCACAGTGTGCATTACCAGCGGCCACAAGTCAGATAAAGTCCATCTCCTCCTAGCTGAAGAACACCCAACTTTATCTAGTTCTTTCCTCCTCAGCTTGAAATCTCTAAAGCTGGATACACACTATACAATTTTCTTTAGATTTTTTCCTTTAGATTTACCAAAACCATATAATATGAGGTCAAACCTAAACACTTTCAATTTGATGCAATCAGGCAGGCCCTTGCACTACATAGTTTAAGGTGAATCTAATGGAAATCGAACAACAAAAGTTGTATAGTGTGTATCCAGCTTAACTCACTCCTTTCATTTACTGGATGTTAGATCTTTCAGTGAACATGGGTCCAGGGCAGTCGGCATGAATATACAGCCTGCTAAGGAGCAACAACTTCTCCAGACTGATATCCACCCATCTATGCATTTTTGGATTTGCATAATTCTACCTATAGGTAGCCCATTAGGCCCCTTTCACACGGTCCGCATTCTGTTGCGGACCGTGCTCTGCTCAGCGGGGATCGATCCGCCGATCCCCGCTGAGCCGGCAGATGACAGCTCCGTCTCCGCACTCAGCAGCGGGCTCTGATGGAGGTGTAAGAGCCCCGCTGCTCTCTATGGGGAATCGGATGAGAGCGGACCGCCTGTCCGCTCTCATCCGATCCGATCCCCAGGACGGATGGAACATAGGGTTTCCATCCGTCCGGATTTCACGGATAGGATCGGATGCGGATGGCAGTGGGTGTCAGCGGACATGTCTCCGCTGACATCCGATGCTCCATAGGGCTGAATGGGGCATCCAATTAGATCCGCCTAAAAAACTGACATTGAGAAAGAGCCCATTACTTGCATCAGGATTGAGGCCTCTTGAGTACAGGGGGTTGTGATGTTTTCAGGAAGCTATGTCCGGCGCCCTGCCAGCCCCCCTTCACCAGCCATGATCGGCCTGCATTGCATACAGAAGCACAGAGACTCAGTGATGACACCATTGGGTCTAAAATAATGTATTTAATGAAAATGTTTTATTTATTTTTTTAAATGTCTGATTTATTGATAAGGGGAACCAGGGAAGGTACAATAAAAGCAGATTTAACTTAAGTTTTAAAGCATTATTCAACCCCAAACCAAAATATTGCAGCTTACCAAGCATTAGATGTGCTGGCCGCATTCATTTTCTTTTTTGTTTTTGTTTTTTAGGCTTTTTTCCTGTGTTTTCCCCTGCTGATCTAGCCAGTTACACCCTTCCTGTATTAGAGTGCCCCCACTCTGGATTAAGGAGCACCGTAGGCACTTTTAGAGAGCAGTGTTGTCAGTCTGGAAGGAGGGTAGTGTTAGAGCCGGTGTAACATTAAAAAACCCTACCTTGTGAAAATTCCCTACCCTCGTCACTTCCTGTTGACGTACGTCATGGAACAGCTGAGCAGCTTACCTCTGCGCATGCTCACTGCTCCGGAGGGTAGAGAATTCTCACAGGGTAGTGTTTTGTAACGTTACACCGCATCAGCTGTTGCCGCGGGTACATTAAAACATCTCCGCTGAAACATGAAATCATCTCCGCTCCTACCCCTGTGACTTCCCTGATCTGGGCTACTAAATGTAAAAGCGGCGGTGGGTCTATGAAAATATAAATCACGGAGCCGAGATCTCCGTGATTTATATTTTCATACACCCGCCGCTTTTACATTTAGGAGCCGAGATCAGGGAAGTGACAGGGGTAGGAGCGGAGATGATTTCATGTTGCAGCGGAGATGATTTAATGTACCCGCGGCAACAGCTGATGCGGTGTAACGTTACATAACACTACCCCGTGAGAATTTCCTACCCTCTGGAGCAGTGAGCATGCGCACTGGTAAGCTGCTCAGCTGTTCCATGACGTAGGTGCACCGGAAGTGACGAGGGTAGGGAATTTTCACGGGTATGGTTTTTTCACGGAACACCAGTTCACACTACTCCATGACTTGTCAGGTGACTTGGTCGCCTGACAAATAGCTCCCAATGCTGTGCAATGGAACCGTTCTAATCAGAGCGACTCAAGTCGGAGCGACTTGCGTTGACTTCTATTATGAGAAGTCGTTTGCAAGCCGCGATGAAGTCGCGCTGCACGGGCGACTTCAAAGTCGCCCGAAGTCGGGGCGACTTTGAGTTGGATTAGTGTGAACCGGCTCTTAGATGTACTAGCATATTTAGATACACTAACAAATTGAAGCCAAACTCTGAATAACATTTTTTAAACAGTTATATCAAGAGTTTGTTTCTCTTGGCATAAAGGTTTTACATAAATAAAAGCTGATCATTGTGAAAACCCCTGTAAGACTACGTTCACATGTGGGCGCAGCGGATCACCACGATTCTGCCCGCGATCCAAAAATCATTGCAAATCGCGGGACGCCTGTGCGATGCCCGTGATTTGCAATGGCACCCCAAGCGCTGTTCGATGTTGCCGCGATTTCCGCCTGTCGAATCGCGGTAACATCGCGCAAACAAAATCGCGGGACGCATGAAAAAAGGTACAAGATTTTCTTTTGTGCGTCATACGTCCCGCGATTTTGTTTGCGCAATGTTACCGCGATTCGGCAGGCGGAAATCGCGGCAACATCGCACAGCATTTGGGGTGCCATAGCAAATCACGCCCATCGCACACGCGTCCCACGATTTGCAATGATTTTCGGATCGCGGGCAGAATCGTGGTGATTCTGCCTGTGATCCGCTGTGCCCACATGTGAACGTAGCCTAAATGTTAATTGGTTTGTCTCAGCCCTTTATCTGCTAAATCTGCAGGACAGCAGGCTCTGTTGAAAAACAACAGACTTAGTGCCCATTCACACTAGGGCGACTCACGAGGTGACTTGTGTCGCCCCAGGTCGCCCCAGGTCGCTTGACATAACCAAAGCAATGTAATTCAATCAGTGCCGTCTTAATTGCCACTACTGAAGTCGCTCCGACTTCAGAAAAGGGTCCGGTACTACTTTGAGGCGACCAGTGATCCGACCTGTCCCATATACTTCAATGGGAGTCGCCTCCTTATCTTAATTGAAGCGACTTGTGATCCGACTTGTCATCCGACTTTCCAAAAAAATGGTATTGAACAAGAAAAGAGCATAATTTTTATTAAAACATGAATATGTCTTCTGTCAACCTGGCCGTTTTTCTTGCAGGCATTTATCGGGCATTTTTTTAGTCAGGCATGTATTTTTTTTGTATTTAGTGTCTGGGGGGCCTAAAAAATGTACCTGTCAAGTTTCAGCTCTGTAGCATGTCCAGAACCCCCCAAAAAATAGCATTTTTCTTATAATTTCAGTAATGCGGCTTCTCTCCAGCTGGCTTTTTTTCTTGCAGGCATTTATGGGGCATTTTTTTAGGCAGGCATGTCTTTTTTTGTATTTAGTGTCTGGGGGGTCTAAAAAGTGTACCTGTCAAGTTTCAGCTCTGTAGCATGTCCAGAACCCCCCAAAAAATAGCATTTTTCTTATAATTTCAGTAATGCGGCTTCTCTCCAGCTGGCTTTTTTTCTTGCAGGCATTTATCGGGCATTTTTTTAGGCAAGCATGTCTTTTTTTGTATTTAGTGTCGGGGGGGGGTCTAAAAAGTGTACCTGTCAAGTTTCAGCTCTGTAGCATGTCCAGAACCCCCCAAAAAATAGCATTTTTCTTATAATTTCAGTAATGCAGCTTCTCTCCGGCTGGCTTTTTTTCTTGCAGGCATTTATCGGGCATTTTTTGGGTGTCTTTGGAGGCATGTGCTTCTTAAAAATTATATGAAAAAAGCTATTTTTTTAAGTTTCTGGACAGACAGACAAAAGATGTTTTTCCTTCAATGTGAGTGACCTCAATTAGCATTCTTATCTACTTTCTAGTATTAAGCTAGACATTCCACAGTTCAGCCACTCCTACACCTCCCCCATAAACGTTATCTGTACATTGGTCTGCCATACTTTTTTGTAATATGTAAAAAAAAAAAACAGGAAAAGGAAATTAGGTCACAACACATCCTATTGTGATTGGCCAAATAAAAAGTCGCCTCGCGCTGAAGTCGCGCCAAAGTCGCACTGGAAGTGACGCGACTTTAGTGGTCGCGGCAGTGTGAACCGGCACTAATGGCAGGATCACCAGGTGAAAATAGGAGAGCCCAAAAAAAAACAAAAAAAACAAAAAACAAAATACAATCATCACATCTAGGAATTGGCAAGCTGCAATACAGCAGATGCTTGCTTTTGGGTTTAAAGAGGTTGTAAACCATAACATTTTTTTTTCTTTTTGCAACCTGAAAGAGAAACACATAATGAGCTAGTATGCACCGCATACTAGCTCATTATGAAATAATTACCTCAGAACGAGCCCCCGCCTTGCTGCCCGCTTACCTGTATGACGGGCGACATGTCCAGTCGCCCGTCTTCCGGGATCGCGGCATCCGGCCATCTGATTGGCCGGAGCCGCGGTGACGTCACTCCCGCGCACGCACGCGGGAGCCAACGGTCACAGCACGGGTCTCTAAAGAAACAGCACCAGCGGCCGTTCCTTCAGAGCGCATGCGCCAGTGACGTCACTGGCTGCATGTAAGGTAAATATCTCCTAAACGTTACATGTTTAGGAGATTTTTACAGTACCAATAGGTAAGCATTATCATAGGCTTAACTATAGTTACAAGTTGCAGAGGAGGGTTTACTTCCTCTTTAATACTGCTTTAGGTCAATGTAACTGTCACAATCTATGAATTTCATCCTGTGCCTTTACACATCGATTTTTCACCCATTGTGACCAAACTGTGATCATGAATAGTTTAGATATGTACAAGTGGGAGTTGAAGAAATGACTAGTTTAAGAGATTAACGATTCTAAAGAAATACCGTACTTATTCCTAATAAAAAAATTTTTGGTTCCAAGAAAATAAAGAACCTGTTTAATTTTAACCATTTTAGTTCTCACAGCTGTATAGCCCTTATTCATTCACACTAATTTTATTTTCTAGGATAACAAAGTAATACACAAATTGTTTTTTTTTTTTTCAGGACAAACTAGACTTACTATTGGCAATATTGCCTTGAAAAAGAAAACATTTGATTTCCAGTGCAAGCTATTGATAAAAGTTGAAACAAAATGAAAAGAAGTACATATAATGTATACTTTCTCCTGTGTATAATGAAACTAAAACTTTGTTTCAATTAAGAAGTATAGCAAAGGTATTTACAAATGAAACACTTTTGTAATGCATCATTAAACAAATAAATAAAGGAACAAACTATTAAAAATAAAGTAAAAATATTAAAGGTAGAAAAAGTAAAAAAACAAACTGCAAAACAATAACTCAGGGGACAAGGGGAGGAAGGAGGTAATTTTGGATGGTATGTATTAAGTAAGGGTTACTAAGGCTGGCCATATGTGAGTCATTCTTTTTATTTACCCAAAATGAGTGGATGGATGGGGCAATCCTTCCCGCTGTGTCATTGTATTCTGATGGCAGGGGAGTCAACGCTGATTGAGTGAGAATATACTGTCAGGGTAGTTGAACAGAAGTTGATCAGAAGATTGACTTCTATTCAACCACAGTGGCCACACATGGATGGAAATTTGCCTGGTCCCCTGCTAAACCAGCAGAGGCTGCCTAGTAACATGTTACATGTAACACCCTAAATATGGGTGTTACATATTACTAAGGGTAAACCCAACCTTTAAGGGGTTAAAAATCAGCACAGCTTATTTTTTAACTTGCTTTAAAATGGTTCTAAAGGCTGAATTTTTTAACCTTATGGCACTCTCTGCATTTAGATAGAAAACTTTCTGAGTGCAGCGCCCCCTCTCCCCCATTATACTTACCTGAGCCTGTTCTCAATCCAGTCCTGTGCATGACAGTGACGGCTCTCTCCATTTGCTCTCTCCTCATAGGCTCAGAGTCAACTGAGCTTGTCAATCACAGCTAGTAAGGAGGTAGTGGGGGCGGGGCCAATGCACATTCTAATGCTCTGAATGCTCTGAAGTGAGCTGCACAAGTAGGCAACTTGCAATGGGGGCACTCGGCAGGGGGGAGAAGCCAGGAGTGCCATAGGGGGACCCGAGAAGAGAAGGATCAGTGCTGCTCTGTGCAAAACCATTGCACAGAGCAAGTAAGTATGACATGTTTGTTCAAAAAAAAAAACTCTGGGTTTATAGTCACTTTAACTGATATATGCAGATCAAAGATCACCCATTTGATCTGCTATTGAAGGCTAAGTTCACCTTTTACAAAAATAATAAATGCACTTCTTTTTGCAGGTAAAATATGCATTTATTATTTTTTTACACTGCAGACTGAAAGGCGTTGCACCTGCATTTAGCAGATCGTGGGTGCAATGCCTGGATTCTGCAAACTCTCAGAACACTGTCTGCCTGTACCTCTGATACAGGCAGACAGTTACTGAATGGCATGAGGAATCAATGGACTACAAGAGCCACTCACCAGAAACCCTGCAGTTCATTGAGAACTACAAGCCGACGGTACATCACAGAACTTTGTGAATGAATGATATGACAATGTGATTTTAAATTCTGGCAGCAGATGTGGGAAGAATATCCCTTGTCTGCTGTCGCAGGTAGGGAGCATTGAGGAGAGGACGCAGGAGCTGGAACAAGTTACTTATTCCACCTTAAGTACAGGTGAAACATGTTATGTGTTCCAAACATGAACTTATCCTTTAACAAACCAGAAACATTACAATGAAACAATATTAACTTTGCTTCCACCAGGGGGTTGTTCCCAATGGTGTCAGTTCACTGGAACTTGCAAACTGTGCAGTGGTGTGTGCTAAAATAAAAAAAACACTGCGTGCAATACTTTTTTTCAGAGCAGCAGGTTGCAAAGTGCAACTTCACAAAGAACCTAATGAAATGTCCCTTTGACTTTTGCAATTAAAGTGATTGCAAAGTCTAGTTTTTTTTTTCTATTAAAATACCAAACATGTTATACTTGCCTACTCTGTGCAGTTGATTTTGCACAGCCCGGATCCTCCTCATCTCAGGTCCCCCTTTGGCTAATATACTGCTAATTAGAATGCAAAGACTGGAGTGGACTCCCAAGTTTCAAGATTTTCAATGTCCAGATTAAAAACCCTTTCCATTCTAATGACAAAATGTTCCAAGTCTGGTTTTGTCATCAGAGTCCTAATGTGAAATTTGAGATCCCTATCCTTGTCATCATCCCCTTTGCCAAGGCAGTGTTCCTAGACACCAATGACCTAGTCAAGTCATTGGGAAGAGGAATGCTCACCTCCTCTGAAAAAGATACACAGAGTTGCTGCAAAGCTGGCCTGGCATATTGCTGCGTGCCTTGGGCTCTTGCACCATTTTGGAGGTGGCCTGCTCTGCCTCTCAGAGGTCAGCAAAGAGGAGTCAATGGTTTCCTTGAAGGGTTTTGGACTCGCTGTGGCTGGGAGGATTTCCTCTATTTATTAGGCATGGCAGAGAGCAAAAAAAGGTGTTTGAATCCCACAAATGAAAGCAAGTAGTGTGAGCAGAGCGGGAGCCTCAGAAAGGTGCATTTCTACTGTAGCACTCTACAGATAGGTGCTAGGTAAAGATATAGTGGGCCTTGTCTGCCTAACAGCAGGGCTGTGATTTGTTAGTTAGGGTGTCAGGGCTTCCAGATGTGCCTGCTAAGGGGAAAAGTATCCCCGCTGGCTCCTGTGAGAGGCTTCTCATAGGGCAGTGTGGGAAGCCCAATCAGGGGACACATCCCAGCTTGTATCTACCCCAGAAGGCATTAGGCTGCAAAGGATTCTGGGAGTGGGTATAAGTTTGGGGGAAGTGCGTGACAGGGTGTCGTTGGTGAGAACAGAGTCCCAGGAAGGAGAGTGCGGCTGTCTCTCCTCCTGTCTGAGGAAGGTGGATGTCTCGGGGTGTCTCAGGGTTGAGCTGAGGGGGTCCGGTTTGCCGAGAGCCTGCGGAGGAAGAGAGGGGTCCAGTCCCAGGAAAGCCTACACAGGTCGTGAGTACTGAGGATTGCCCCTGGGGTCTGCCTGAAGTTAGAGGGGACCACTCCCGAAGAGGTTCTGGGATCCAGTGCCAGCTAGTAGTAAAGGGGGTACCTAGGTTGAGGACCCTGAAGCTAACAGAGAGGGTACATAGTCAGTGGACCCTGAAGAGTTCAAGTGTAAAGGGGGTGCCTGCAGTTGGGGCCTGAATGGTAAAGAGTGTTTCAGTTGCAAGTACAACTATACAGAGTTTTACTTCATACTACCTCAAGTTAGAGAAAGCGGGGAACAGTATTCAGTGACTTCCACAGCATAACAGTGTAAGGAGTTCTACCGTTCTCAGTCCTGGATCTTCTGCACTAATAGTCGAGGATTCAGCATTTCTATGTTCTACAGGATATTTACAGTGTCAGTGAGCGCTGGCTGGTGTCAGCTGGCGTCAAGGAAGCGCCAACAGGCATTTTTCAGGAATAAAGTCCCACATGTAATTAGTTCAAGCCTCAAGGAGTATCCCACTCATTCCCTTCTCCCATCCCCTTTAAATCAAATAAAAATCACAAACAAAGATGCCGGAGTTGTCGCTACTTCAGTTATCACACCCAGAGTCGCAGCTCACATGAGCTGGAGAGACTACCGGTACTGATGGCAGACCCACATCAAGCCACATGCCTGGAAACCTTGCTACACTACCTATTATGTCCAAGTTATACCTGTCTTGTTTTTAGTATACAAATATGTGTTTCTAAAAAGATGTGTAGGCCCTTTAAATGTGAATATGAAGCTCCAATGGTCATTTGGTGTAACAAGGTTCCTCCACCTTTGTGATTCTTATGCAAAAGAAGTTTAAAAACTTGATAATGTCAGTTACCCATAGGCCCCTGAAATCCAGTGACAAAATTACTATGGTTGTTCAATGGCATCATCACATTTTTTCCATGCTGTAAAATGTGTTGCCTTTTTTGCCTAACATATCTGCTCTGCTCTTATTGCTTCACTGATCTGCTTCATGCTGTATCTTGGAAGATACTCAATAATGTGATCTTGCTATATTGTACCATTGAAATGTGAGTTTTATCGTTTTACATGTCCTAATCAATTTTTAAAATAATTCTTCATTCTTGGAAGCTTTTCTTACTTTTTTTGAGTGCATTTTACCAGTGATGCCTTACCAAAGGAGAGGTAGATTTAGAAGAATCTGTTCACCGAATCATACATACATCCTGGATCATAGTGGGATTGACAATAAGTGTATTTTGACCTTCCTCTATATAGGGGTCAAATAAATACATCAAGTTGCTTTTTATAGATGGTGCCACTGGATGGTGTGTTGTGCTCAAAGATTGCTGTAAATCAAGATTTTGCTGTTACAGAAGGATTTTTGTTCTCATCATTTGTATGACTGAACTTCTCATTTATTTATATTTTCATTTTTGGTAGCTACAAAAATTTGACAAATGTTCTAACCATTCTTGATGCTACTAAAAGCACACATAAAAGACTTGTCTTTGAGTTGTAGCAGAATGCTGGTCAAAAGTCTAAATACATAGTCAAAACTCATATATGCAAACTGTCTTACTTGACTTAAGTTTTTTTTTTTCTACTGTTCAGGCAGAATTGTGATATAGACACCCTTGTCATACAGCATAGTAAGGCTAAATATTTCACTTCTCAACTGCATTTAAAGCGAAGCTCCACACAAAAGGGGAAGCTCCACTTATCTGTCTCCTCCCCCCCTCTGGTACCATATTTGGCACCTCTCGGGGGGGGGGGGGGACAGGTACTCGCTTCCACTTCTGGATGATCTCCCTACGGCAAGATCACCTGAAAGTTCGGCCCCCCTTCTCCTTCCCCCACCGCTGGGCCATTCACAAAGCGCAGCGCGCTTCTGGCATGCACAGTGGGGAACCGGCCGTAAACCTACAAGGCTTCACTGCCAGTTTTCGCTACAGGCAATGGCAGCTGAAGCACTCTAGAGCTGATGGAAACATTGGCTGGGGTGCCAACATTGCTGGATTCCAGATCAGGTAAGTCTCCTAATATTAACCTGGCTAGCGGTATCCCCGAGCGTGACTCGGGGTGGATTTTCCATGCTGTTATCGGTATCCCCGAGTCACACTCGGGGTGGATGGGCAGAGCGCGCAGTGGTCTCTTACCTTCTCCTGGCGATCCAGCGATGATCTCCCATTGCTGTGAGCCGTCTGAGATCCCCGCCGCTCGTCCGTCCTCCGTCGGTGTGATGACTTCCTAGTTCCGTTCCCTGCAGCAGCAATGCTGCATGGGAGCGGAACTAGGGAGGGAAATTCAAACATTGAACGTTGCACAAAATACAAACACACACATAACATTTATATTATATATATATATATATATATGTATATATATATATATACACACACACACACACACACACACACACACATATATATATATATATATATATATATATATATATATATATATATATATATATATATATATATATATATATATAATGCATTATTATAATCTAATCAATAATATAATTGTATTATATATATATATATATATATATATATATATTATATAATAAAATTATATTATTGATTAGATTATAATTCATGCGTTTGTGTTTCAAATTTATCACATCTGGGATGTCTACTAGAGTCTTGTTTTGGTCAGGTTTAAGTCAGTAATTACTAAGAATTGTAGGCCTATACATAACGCCAAATTTCCATGAAAAAAATTGTACCGCTTTTGGTACAGAATTCCTGACAGAATCATACCGCCAGGGAGGTTAAAAGTCAGCAGCTACAGTATTTGTAGCTGCTGAATTTTAATTTTTTCATGAGGGGGCTGGACCACCCCTTAAAGCACAAAAGTTTGACCTGCTCTCTACCCTATTTTTGGGCCATGAAGGGGTAGTTATTACTTTACCTGAAACTCATCAGGTAATGCAAATCATTCTTAAATTCCCATCAACTTCCTGTTACAGCATCGGAAGTAACATGATACTGTGATGTCGTGGGATGAGGAGTGGACCTACTGTGGGAAATCTGTTGTTATATGATGAAGGATCCTACTCTTCTTTATTACAAAGTTACATTTTAGTTTAAATAAACTGTTGTTCATTTTAAAACGAATACCCAGTGCCATCTTAAGAGTATTGAAGGCCCCCGGGCAATGCAGTGCACTGGGGCCCTGCCTACACAATCACCCACGAGAAAAAAAATGCAAATTATCGATAAGGCAACATTTATTGGTACAGCAGTGCCAGGCTAATGACAGCTTCCAAGTTCGGCAGCTGAGTCCGGTGAACACACACATGGATGGGAGTCAGACTCGACTGTCCTGTGTGCACCTGTTCCCGTGGCGGCGGACAGGCATTCCTGCAGTTGTGGGCTCCCCCTCCACGGCCCAAGTGGCCTGACAGCAGCACAGAGTCAACAGGCGCTTGCCACCTGCTAAGTTCAGCGGTGGGATGCACACGGGAATCAGGACTAATGCTTGGCTGGGGCTGGGTTGCTGGGCAAGATGGCCCTGCGAATACCCCCTACACTTATACTAGGCTTGCAGGATTGTCCTCAAATTTCGACAACCCAAGTACACCTGGTGACTTAAGAGTACCTGAGACGGAAAAGAGTCCTTCCATAAAATTGACCATTAATTTCTACCCATCCACCCTCAATATCACAGTGATACTTGTAAGTTTGTAAGAACTGAAGTTTCCCTGCATTCTGTTTTCTGACATGCTGAATTGTTTGGCAGTTTGACAGGTGACATCTTCCCTGTTTTGACATTCTGATGTGTTCTAACGGTAACACACAGCACTGACAATTTTTTTCTTAGACATACTGTATATAGTATACACTGTTTTAACCTCTCCTGTAATTTTACCATTAAACAAATGAGAGCCATTTTGCTATTTAAATTACAAATTTTTTTCTTGTAGATATCATTTTCTAAAAAATGTAACATTTTCCGGAAAGACTTTTTAGTACATATATCAAACGTACGATACAAAAGTATATATCAGAGGTAGTGCTATTTATACCTATAGTAAAAGAATGTCTGTTATATATGAATATGACTCATGAGCTAAAACACATTTGGATCACGCTATAGCTCTTAAAGCTTAGAAAAATGGTAAATTTGATCCCAACCTTCTTCCAGAAATGAGAACTTGTAACTCTTCTATTCAAGCATACATGTAATTTGTGCAAGACATTTTCCAAGCACATTATTCCCCACTGTAGTAAATCTGTCCTTTGATATGAAGGTTCCATTGTATATTGTAGAAATTGCATTGCCCGTGTCTGCTAAGGACTCTTCACCACTTCATAAATTTGGACTGTATCTGGTAATATGACAGTTTTAAGACCTAAAAAAATAGTGATACATAGTTAACAAGTAATGCAGAAAATGGGAAGAAACCATATTTTCTAATAATCTACCAAACCCTTCAGAAATCCTGTAAAGGTTACCTTTTAGAACATTAGTCACACATTTGAGAAAAGGAACTAAAGGTGAAAAAAGCATGATTCTTTGTGATTAGTCAAATTCTGTCATCTTTTTTTTTTTCACAAAAAAATGAATATCTGAAAGTTTGCTAAATATGCTTAGGAGAAAGTATCTTTTTAAATTCGAACTTACAGGCAGGATTTAAAATAAATTACGTGTTTATTATTGATAACAGTAGCATTGTTTTGTATTGTGTTACCCTTTCATCAAAACAAAAAATTTGGAATTTAAAGCTGAACTCCAATTGCCCGTGAGCAAGCTCCGGTGGGCAGAGTGAAATGTGTTGGGGTCATGGCCTGGCGGGGGTCCAGGCTGAGACAGCCATTCACTATCACACAGCAGGCTTTGACTTTATGCGCAGCTCCCAGGACACCTATCACTCTCTACAATTGCCTGGAGCGTAGATAAGCTCTCTTCCCGGCCAGCAATTGGTGGGCACAAGGCTTAATTCCCATACAGCCTGAGCGGCTCACACACAAACAGTGGGTATAGGAAAGAATCACACCCCACCCCCCCTTTAAAATAATCACACTTTGTTGCTTTGCAGACTGAAATAAAGACACATGGTTTTTGTTTTATCTAGCTGTATTTACTCAGTGCAGCTTATAACATCCAAGTGAAAAATATAACACCCACATGTCAGAAAAGAAAAACCTTAAAAAACAGAATCACTGAGTTGGAAAAATTATCACCCCCTTGTGTCTGGTTTTGCTGAACCATCTTTTGCTTTAACCACTTAAGCCCCGGAAGATTTTTACCCCCTTCCTGACCAGGGGGTATTTTGCGATTCGGCACCGCGTGACTTTAACGGACAATTGCGCGGTCGTGCGACACTGTACCCAAATGAAATTGTAGTCCTTTTTTTCCCACAAACCGAGCTTTCTTTTGGTGGTATTTGATCACCTGTGCGATTTTTTGATCATGCGCTATAAACAAAAAGAGCAACAATTTTGCAAAAATAACAATATTTTTCACATTTTTTTTTATATGAAATTCCCCAAAAAAATGGCAAAATCAAAATTTTTTAACATTTTAGGCCAATTTGTTTTATGCTACATATGTTTGGTAAAAAAAAAATCTCAATAAGCATATTTTGATTGGTTTGCGCAAAGGTTATTGTGTTTACTAACTAAGGGAAAGATTTTTGTCATTTTTTTTTTTTTTTTAACGAGTAATGGCAGTGATCTGCGTTTTTTTTTTTGCGGGATTGCGGCAGACAGATCGGACCCTTGACTGACATTTTTTACACTTTTGGGGGTACCAGTGACATTACTACAGTAATCAGTGCTATACATATGCACTGTTACTGTAAAAATGACACTGGGAGGGAAGGAGAAGGAGGGGTTAAGTGTGTCCCTAGGGCGTGTTTATTACTGTGCAGGGATGTGGCTTTTCATGTAACAGCAGAGATCTACGATCCTACATAGCAGGACCGTATGATCTCTGCTGTTACACAAGGGAGAATGACAGGCGGCTTTGTTTACATTAGCCACCTGCCTTTCTCCCTCTGTAACGGACGATCGCGAGTGACCGGCGGACATCAGGTCCGCGGTCACACGCGCGGGGATCACAGTGAGCGAGTGGGGGCTGGAGCGTGCCTCCGGCGGCACGCGCTCACCCCCTATTTCCTCGCAGGCGAGTGACGAGTGACGGCGAGTGACGGCAAGCGGTTAATTACAGCCTTTAGTCTGTTGGGATATGTCTCTACTAAGTTTGCACATCTACACTTTACACTGTTTGCCCACTCATCTTTGCAGAACTGCTCAATTTCAGTTAAATTTGATGAAGACCATTTGTAGACTGCAGTCTTCATATAATTTCACAGATTTTCAATGGGTTTTAAGTCTGGGCTCTGACTAGGCCATGCAAGGACATTCACCTTTTTCTCCTTCAACCACTGTGTGGTAACTTTTGCTGTGTGATTTGTGCCATTGTCATGTTAAAAGGTAAACCTTCTTCCCATTGACATCTCTCTGCCAGAGGGCAGCAGATTTTCCTCAAGAATTTGACGGTATTTTGCCCCATCCGTGTTTACCTCTATCATGACAAGTGCTCCAGTCTCTTCTGCAGAGAAACACCCCCATAACAGGATTTTACCACCTCCATGCTTTACTGTAGGAATGGTGTTATTTGGATGGTGAGCTGTTTCGGATTTTTTGATAATTTAGTGTTAAGGCCAAATAATTCAATTTTAGGGTCATCTGACCACAACACTTTTTTCCATGCGGCCTCAGAATCTTCAAGGTGTGTTTTGGCAAGGCTCAGTCATGACTGCATGTGGCCTTTCTTGAGGAGTGTATTTTTTCTTGCACCCCTCCCATACAAGCCACATTTGTGGATAATTTGTGATATTGTCATCACATGCACACAATGAGCACTCTTTGTCATACATTCCTGCAACTGATTCAGAGTTGCTGTAGGCCTCTTGGTAGCCTCTCTGACCAGTTTCCTTATGGCTCTTTCATCCAGTTTGGAGTGATGTCCTGAACCAGGGACAGTCTGTGTTGTACCAAATACCTTCTACTTCTTAATAATAGACTTCACTGTGCTTCTAGGCATTGATAAAGCCTTTGAAAAATGTTTGTATCCATCTCCTGGCTTGTGCATGTCAACAACTTTATCCCTCAGATCTTTTGACAGTGCCTTGCCAGTTGCCACCCATAGTTGATTGTTTGCTTCAGTTGCACTACCTGGTACTGAAATACTCTAAGAAAGCTTTTTTCATGCTGAGCTAATCAAAATGACCACAGCTGATCATAGATGAAAGTAAAATGGCTTTGTGTGTCATTGAGAAAGTAATTAACTACACCTGATTGAGTTTACAAGTCATTTTTACGAGGGGGGGGGGATCTTTTTTCCAATTCAGTGATTTTGTTTTTGAATTTTTTTTCCTGAAATGTTGGTGTTATATCTTTCACTTGGATATTGTACGTTGCACTGAGTAAATACAGCTGGATAAAACAAAAACGGAGTCTGTCTTAATTTCAGGCTGCTAAGCAAGAAAATGTGATTATTTTAAAGGGGGGTGATTCTTTTCTATATCCAGTGTATCTTGGTTCATATTTATTGCATAGGTACATTGGTGAAGTTTGGACCAATGTAAGTATTCATATCACATACATGAGGGGCTGCTGTGGAAAGTAATAATCACTATACTACTACTTACAGTGATTGCTTCAATCTTCTGAGTTCTGTGGCAAGTGGGCTTGCTTCTGCATAATGACCACAGTGGGTTGCTTACATTCACAGAGCACCTGTATTTTTTATGAATACAAGGCATTCTCTGAGTGTACAAAATGGAGAGCAGGGACAGTTGCATTGCAACCTCCACCCTGTCCAATCAGATAACACCTTGTATTCATTGAAAAAATGCAAGGCTTTCTGTGAATGATGGCAGTGCCAAGTGGTGATCATTATGCAGAAAGGAAGTCAATTGGATCAGGACCCAAGAAATTGTGCTGATCACTGTGTAGAAGCAGGGGCGTACCTAGAGCATTTGGCACCCGGGGCGGATCCTATATCTGGCACCCTCCGGTATGCAGGCTACGAACCACACATTGACCCGGGGACCAGGCCCCTCCTCCTCTGCAAAAACAGCGCCGATTGACCTGAGGCGCCAGACAGAAATACATGTAACTGGCAGTGGCATACTTACTGTGTGCTACTGCCAGTGGTGTCACTAGGGTTGGTGTCACCTGGCTCAATAAACCATGGTGTCACTCCCCCCAAAAAAATTATTTTCCTGTTTTCTGAAAGCATGCCAAAGATGCAGCATGCAAGACTTTTGGTGCGCTTTCAGAAAATGCAGAAAAAAAATCTATAGGACTGCAGTAATAACTGCGAGTAAAATGTAGGAAGACCCCCTTTACATTACACAGCCCCCATACCCCTGGACCCCTTTACATTACACAGCCCCCCCATGGGAACCCTTTACATTACACAGCCCCACCCCCTCATGGAACCCTTTACATTACACAGCCCACACCCCCCCTCATGGAAACCTTTGTTACACAGCCCCCGCCCCCCATAGAAACTTTTACATTATACAGCCCCCGTCCCCCAATAGAGCCTCTTACATTACACAGCCCCCACCCCCCATGGAACCCTTCACATTACACAGCCCCTGCCCCCCAAAAGAACCCCTTACATTACACAGCCCCCACCCCCCATAGAACCCTTTACATTACACAGTTTTCCCCCCCCCCAATAGAACCCTTTACATGACATTGCCCTCGCCCCCCCTCAATAGAACCCTTAACATTATACAGCCCCCCAAATAGAACCCCTTTACAATACAAACCCCCACCAATAGAACCCCTTTACAATACAAACCCCCCAATAGAACCCCTCTACAATGCAAACCCCCCAATAGAACCCCTCTACAATGCAGACCCCCCCCAATAGAACCCATCTACAATACAGACCCCCCCCAATAGAACCCCTCTACAATGCAGACCCCCCCCAATAGAACCCATCTACAATACAGACCCCCCCCCCAATAGAACCCCTCTACAATGCAGACCCCCCCCCCAATAGAACCCATCTACAATGCAGACCCCCCCAATAGAACCCCTTTACAACATTTTTTTAACAAACATTGTTTCAGATTCCTACCTTTTGTTATTCTGAAGGAATATCCTGTGTGTTTGTATCCATGTGGGAAATTACGGTAAGTCTAATTGGAGTGGGTTCATGATTATCAATCAGCTATGCACATGCAGAGCACTAATGAAGAAAACTGCTGGGTCTGCATCTCTTTAGATGTGATTTTCTATTGGGAGTAAATTACATTTTTGTTGCAGGGGATGCCTGAAATCTGACTTGTATCTTAGGATCTCTGGGAAAATTGATGAGCCAATCACACAAGTAGGAAATTATGTTTCTGGGGGGCATTCTGTAAACCATCTGTGTACAGACACCTCAAGGTAGCCATATTGTATTGCCCCACGAAAGTGGAGTTACTCTTTGAATGCTGATTTGTGAGCAATTAAAGTGGAGTTCCACCCTATTTTTATACTTACCTCCATCTTCTCGCTCCGGGTCACCTGAAAAAGAAATGGATAATCGCATATTTTTTTTTTTTTTTTACTTACCTCGTAGCGAAGAAAATATACTTACCTTACTTCCTTCTTCCTCCTTCCTCGGCCGCGGCCCGTCGTCACTTCCTGGCTCTGCAATGATTCCTGGGAGCTGAACGTCATAGCTCCCAGGAATCATTGCGCCTGCACCGGCCCCGACGTCAGTTCCGGGTCGCGCGCGTCATCCCCTTCTAAACAGCTTCTGGGCATGCCCAGAAGCTGTGGAGGGATGACGCGCGCGACCCGGAAGTGACGTCGGGGCCGGCGCAGAGCATCGTGGGACCAAAGAAGGCGGAAGAAGACGCCGAAGAGGACGCGCTGGCTTCAAGCTGCCCACATCTGAGATGGCAGCGCTGGACAAGACGTTTGCAAGGTAAGTATTTGTCCTAACAGGTAAGTGCAACCCGGGACAGATCAGAGGCTAGCCATTGTGGAATGCACTAGCCCTGACTGTCCCGGGGGTATTAAAAAAAAAAAAAAAAATCCAGGGTGGAACTCCGCTTTAAATGTTAGTGTTCTGGTTGTATTTTTTTAAATGAACATATTAATATACAGAGCACTATGGAGTCCTTTTTTTTGCATTTGACATTATTTATAGCTGAAGGGGAAGAGTGCTGATGGGATTGTGGATTTTGGATGATTACCTGGATATAGTTTTATGTGCTCCTTTTACATCGGGGTCCAACTGTAGAGGTGATCGTCCATAATTTTCCAGCACTGCCTTAACCCTCTGTCACCCAGCAGTACCATGCTCTCCTGACTCCCCAGTACCATACCCTCCTGATCCTCCCCCCATACTGTACCCTCCTTATCCCCCAGTACCATTCCCTTCTCACCCCCCCGTCTGCATCAGGTCCTCCTGACCCCCCAGTATCTTGGGCTCTCTGTACCATACCCTCTTCACCCCCTGTAATGGGCCCTGCCAGACCCCTGTCCTCTGCCCTGCTAACATCTGACCTGCTCACCCCTGTCCTCTGCCCTACTGGCTCCTATACACTGCTTTTCATACTGCTGACCTCTGTACACTGCCTTACCTACTACGTACACTGGGCAGAAATCAGAGCCAATAGCCAGGCCTGAAACTAGTCTAAAAAAATCAGCCTGCAATACCAGATTTTCTGCTTTTATAATGAACTCTCGCATCAGACTTTTGGGAGTGACCAATTACTTCCCAGACATGAAAACAATTGTGAATGAAAGTGATTGCTGATTTTCTCACAGAAATTAGATTTTAATTTAGTCTAAGTTTATATTTCTACAGTGACTTGATTTTTTTTTAAGACTTTTCTAAGTTTCCTATATGCGTATATGCCTGTCTTTACTTTTTATTGAGGGCTTGCAAGTTAATTTCTTAAAAAAAAAAAGGGAGCCACACCCTGGTGATCTTTGATCTCTTCAATGTTGTCCAGGTAGATCTCCGCCTCACAAAGGATGCCTACCCCTTCTTTTATAGTGACTACTACAATGATTGGTACCTTTCACAAGTATGAGATATGCATACATACATTGGCCAGACCAATGTCTTTATGCAATATAAATCAAGTTCAACTTTAAAGTGCACATGTGCCCGGACATTAAGGTATATCTCAGTAAAAGATATTTAAAACAAGCCACCCTGACCTGTCTAGCTACATGTACTGTGAAGTAATTTGTCCTCAGACAGATTTTAACAATTTAGAAACATAATGTGTGTTTACATTTGAAATCTGAGCATAAGCCTACCAAACTCCATCTTTTATGCTACCAGTGTCTTTTGGTATCTCCCCATTTACCCACCCCCATCCTATTTTTTTTCTGAGTCCCCCCCCCCCCCCCATTTCTTTTCTTTTTTTCTTGTGCTCTGTTATGCTCGTCTTTTCTTCCCTTTTTGATTTTCTCATATTTTCCAACAGATGACAATTAAAAAAAGATACTAAAAGCTTGAAGTTAACAATACTGGCAACAAGCAATTTCTTTAAATTCTTTTCAACTTTTTCTTTTTTTTAATTCGGAAAATGGGAAGGGAGAGAACAGGGATGTTGGGGAAGGAAAGAGAGAGGGTTGAGTCAGAGAGAGAAGGAGAAAGGAAGAAAGAGGGGCGAGGGGGATTGAGATGGATAGAGAAGGGGGAGGGGCAAAGGAGATTGGGGGGAATCACGATTTTCCTTGGAACTGAGCAATTTGAATTTTCGGGGCTCAACTTAAATAATATGACAAGGCAAATACTTTATAAAGGCTGCCAAGCAGGAAAGAGCAATTTCAGAACCCCAGAAAGCTGCTGTTCAGAACGTCTGAAATGTATTTAACTTAAGTTTATTTTTATGCAGTAACCTACTAGGTCTAAAGAGTGCCAGGTCTAAACAGTTTGACAGCAAAGGGGAAAAGCAAATGCAATATGAACATGGTAAACTATAGCAAAACACATACAGTTAGAAGACAACTCCAATGAAAGCATGTAACTAAATAGACAAATTTTAGCTCCACTTTACAATGGGTGAGATGGGGGACTTTGGGACAGTACATTGTGCATTGCAATCGTGGCTTAGCTGATGATCTCAGTCCCAAAATTGCCCACTTGAGGTTATCTCCCAAATCTTGTGCTGTCTGTGAGTTCTGGTCCAAAGTCAATTGTGGCGAGGAAAGAGGCAGGGTTACAGTGCAGCATTGACAGAGGCAGAGTTACAGTGCAGCATTAACAGAGGCTGGGTTACAGTGCAGCATTGACCGAGGCAGCGGGAGACAGGGCATCTGCAGTTGAAGCTAGCTCAAGGAGCTGGGGAGTGACATTATGATGATACTCTACAACTGGTAGCTGGCTGCATTTTTTCAGGTGCTGGACATTTACAGAAGGGATAAATTGGTAATTTTTACGAACTGTTTGTAAAAAAAAAAAATAGACAGTTGGCAATGCAACCTAAAATGCTGCCTTTTTTCAGACCAGGGCCTTTCGGTATTTTATTTGATAGTGTTTGATAATATAATTATGGCTGTTTCAGAAATAAATTCTAGTACCAACCCCGTTGACAATAGTCATAGAGCTTACAAGAGATTGAACTTTCAACAGGCAGTTTTTTCCCTAAGCAAATTGATTGATATAAAGATGCATTGCCCTTCAGTGTAGGCAAGGCTAAATGATACCCCTAAGAAAAGTATCTGCCATTTTACACTTTAGTCTCCCTGTGTTTATATTTAATGAACTGAAATTGCAAGTCAGCAATGAGAGCTAAGTACCTAAGTAATGACTGCCGAATCTGAAATATTCAGTGTACAAATTAGTCACTATGTCAAGTGTGAGCTACTGGATTAGCTTGAGGCAAATATGCTTCATTAACATGCCAATGACAAGCACAAAGTTTTTTAAATGATGATGCAATCTAAAAAAAAAAAGAAAAGCATTTTTTTTATTTTCTTATTAGGCAGTAACTTAGAATTTCTGGTCATATGCACTTAGACCAATTATCTTTTGTATAAAACTTTATTGGCCAGTTACTGGCTTTTATGTCGATGAATAAAAGCAATAAAGAATATTTTTATGAAAAAAGAACCTGCTGCCAATTCTCCTGTATATTTTTAAACCTGGTTACTGCAGGTTGGTGAACTAGAAAACTGTATATCTACAAAATGACAAGCGCATGCAAAGTATTTTACAAAATTCAAAGCCAAAAAACTGCCATAATTTGAAAACAAATCAAACAAGCTGGAATATATAAGAGCATGAGGCTTGTGTTATAAGTAATTGTGTGCCCCACTTCTATAATGCCATATTACAGGATTAAGAAATGCTGCAAAGGACAATATAATCACAAAATGGTAAACAAATTGCAAAACTATGTGCTGAACATGATGCTCAAAACAATAACAAGGGCTAAATTGCAAAATGAAAAAAAAACAAAAAAAGAACAGCAGCATTTTTTTTTTTGTATTTGACCTGAAACAAGTATGCACCGTGTTTCGCAAGCTCTGCTGCTCCACCTGTGGGCCTGGGACTGGCAAGGTTTCTGTAGCTGGGTAGAGGGGAGATAGACCAATTAAAGTCTGTTTGCTTATCTCCCCTAGTTAGTAAGAACCTGGAAGCAACAGGTATTCTGTCACTTCCAGTTTCATCTGTCATTTTCCCCAGCAGCGGTTGCAGGGAAAGAAGTGAATAGAGGACAATGAGTACTCAATTAGCTTCAGTGGAGGGCAGTAGAGGCATCAGGGGTCTAATATACCGATCATGTCTCAGTAAAGAGAACCTGTCACAACAAAATGCTATCACATAAGGGGCTTGTTAAGTGTAAAAAAGGTGTAAAACAATTAAAGTTGCACCCAAACATGTCTGTGTACAAAAACGTTGGTTGTGCTACACGTTACATAATTCCACATGCCAACTCTACACTGATGACATGTAAAGGCTTTAAAAGCATTGGCTATAGAGAAATTTTGTGTATCAAAGTTTGTTGCCATTTTACAGGTACATGCAGATTAAATAAATGTTGTATCTGTTTACTAAGTACAACCTTATCTTTTATATTTTACGAACAGATTGACTAATATATTGCGTTTGTGTACACATTGAACTTTGATATGTGTTTGGTAATCCACTGTGCTAAAAAATTGGAGATACCAGTATTTTATTCTCTAGCATCTCGTCTTTAAAAAAAAAAATGTATTTATCTTTCTTTCATCGATGGACACAGCGCTCCATAAATCATAACTACAGGTTATATCACCTTCTGCAGGAGTATGACTAGGCAGAACAAAAACACTTGGCTACGCCTATGGGCTGTCCTCAGCTGGTATGTAACTCCCTCTCTGCTATAGGTATTCAGTTTGAATCTGTCTTGTCAGGGGTAAGGACCTAGGCTCCCTGCTAGGATCTCTTGGTCCTAGCAAATTTTTTGTCCTTCCATGCATCTTTTCTGCTGTTTTTCTGGGAGTATCTACAATCATCTGCCGGGCGGGGCGACAGGCTGGATAATCTAGATCCAGTGGTATCCCCGGTTCAGCCAGCAAACGCTTGCAGACCACAGCTACGTGCTAGGTTGGCCACGACATAGCCTCACGGACAGAGGCTGGTCCACATGTTAAATGTCTTACAGGGTCACATACGACCGCGTGCTGGTCTGAATTGCAGCTTCCCCTTGGCTGACAGCTCCCTCGCTTCGCTGGCGAAGAGTTCTGTCTGGAGCGTCACTAGCACCATGGAGCGGTAAGTTCAGCCCCCCTTCTCCCCCTTTGTGAGGTTCGGAGTAGACGTGGGTACCCTCCAGGGATAGTCGAGCCTGCCTGCGAGTTCCCTCCTTCCATCCTAGAGTCCCTCTGTTGAGCTGAGCCCCCCCCCCGTGAAAGTCCTGGACCTGGAGTCTGGGGGGGTCCCAGGGCAGAGGAGGCAGTGGGGACCCCTAGGTGTCTCCCCTGCCTTTCTGCCTCTATAAAGTTCTTGGGGTGGTGTGTGTCCTGCCCGGGCAGTATGGGGTGCAGTACCTTGGCCTGGGGGTACCAGTGCACTGGGTGCAGCGGAGACCCCTAGGTGCATGTCCCATAATCCGGAGGGATATTGGAGATGGCCAGAGCCGCATTGGGATGCCAGGGCTCCTCCTCTTCCTCCTCTCTCCCGGGATATATGAATTGTATGGCACGTATTGTGGTTGCTGGATCCGAATTGCGGCTCTCCTGGTAGGGTGAGTCCTTGAGGGTCCCTATATTTCTCTCTCTGCTAATAGGTGCCTTGAGCATAGAGGGATCCTTAAAGGTGCCAATAACTTTTTGGTGCTGCAGGGTTTCTCTTATCCTGATGGAGCCTCAGGGTCACATCTCCCCCACTGATCCCCCTCATGGAGGTAGCAGGCCTCTCGGAACCCCAGCTCCCCATTGTTGCACTGACAGTGGTCCTACAGTCCTTGATATCCTGGGTGGAAGTGGCATGTGGGCAAAGGCCCAGGAGGAAGCGCCCCCCGCCTTCTCCTGCTGAGTCTGTCTCATCTGACTCTGAACCTGGTGCCGCTTTTGACGTGGCCCATCCAGGGGGACTTGATATCACTCCCCCTGATCCATCTGATAGTGAGGATGATTCTTCCACGGTCGAAGCAGCGAATTAGAAAGCACTGGTAGACGCACATATTATTGCAGTGCATGAAATCTTAAAAATAGAGGATGTGGTTAATGTGGCCATAGACATGGCTGTCTTCTTTGGTATACACAAGTCACCTCGCACAACTAAGGTGTTTCCTTATCTTCCTTATTTTGACCCTTTTGAGGAATCACTTTTTAAAAAAGTGAACCAGTCCACCAGTTGTGGACCCTCCTGTTTTCAGGTTGAATGAAGCAACCATGATCCCAGTAGAGGAATCCCCTCCTTTAAAGACCAGGATGACAGGAAAGCAGAGGCTGTGGCACGCAGCATGTTTACTATGGCTGGTTTGGCATTGTGACCAGTCTTGGCCTCAGCCCTGGTGTCTCAGACCCTAACTGCATGGGCCAAGCTTTTGCGCCAGGGACTGGGGAGTAAGCAGTTTCCCGCTGCTTATGTTGATTTAGCGGACCATTTGGTCCAGGGGCTGCGGTTTGTTTGTGATGGAGCTTTGGATGCAGCTCCTGTGCTGTCCAAGCTTTCTGTTTCAGCGTTGGTGATTAGGTGTGTGCTGTGGCTTAAGAATTGGTCCACAGAACAAGCCTTCAAGAAAGCTTTTGTTGATCTGCCCTTTCAAGGTAAACGCCTGTTTGTGGCTGGATGACATCATTAAGGGTCTCACAGGGGGGAAGAGTACCTTCCTGCCACAGTCTATGAAAGGGAAGGAGCCTCATCGCAAACATGGGCGCTCCTTCTCAGCCCATAGAAAATTATTTAGTGCTTCCGGGGCTGTAGACAAGGGAAATAGATCTTTCAAGTCTTCCTCAGGAAGTTCCAAGCAACCTTGGTTTGGTAAACCTAGAACTGGCTTCTCCGGATCCACCGACAAGACCCCTTCAGCATGAAGGCCTGCCCTCACCCATAACTAGGGTGGGGGGACACGTTCGCTGGTTTCCAGCCCTGTGGACCCCCTTCATAAGCGTCAAGGGGATCCATGAAATGATCCTTAAAAGGGTACTAAAAAAGGGGGCAAAGTTTGTCCATTTCGGGGTTTTTTAGGCCCTGAGTCTCCTTTTGCGAATATAATTCCTGCAAAAGATCAGGTGACTTACGAACTACCTAATGTGCCCCCTATCCTTGTCCAGGACATTGCATTGCCTAGGTCGGGTTTTAACTCTGACCAGGGTTGTCCTTCCTCTGGACAAACTTCGGGGACCACAGGCCATGATTCACCGACTGCTATCACACAGACAGTTCTCTCTCCTGACTTGCATAGAGGTTCTGGGTCTGGTGGTATTCACCTTTAAGACAGTTCTGCTTGCACAATTTTGCATGCAGCTCCTTAAGCAGGCTTGGCTCCACATGAAGTTCATGGCGAGGTCACTGGTTCCTCTGACAGATGCGGAAGACATCCTAGGGGCATGGTAAGGCCAGTATCATCCTGGGATCAAGCTTCTCCCATGATTCCTGTGAAGAATCAAGGGTGAGGGTCTTCCAATCATTTTGGTGGCTGTAAACGTCCCTTGGGGCTACCTCTCAGAGAGGACCAGTTGTCCCAAGGGCTGATCTACCGTCCTGCTTTAGTCACTGGTTTAAAATGTAATTGAAAGGCAGGTACTGAGGGATAGAGGTTTGTCTGGATCAGTGATTCCCTACTATGGTAAGGGCAAGGAAGTCTACTTCTAGCAAGATATACCAACGTAAATGCAAAGCATACATTTCTTGGTATGAGACGATTGGTGCTCATCCTCACTCCTTTTCTGTGCCTCGGATCTTAGCCACAAAAGTTGAGCATTGAGCAGAAGTTTGCCTTAAGTACCATCAAGTGGCAGGTGTCTGTCTTGGCAAACTTCTTTCAGCAACCCATAGCCATGCACTCTTTAGTTCGTACCTTCATTCAGGGGGTTTGACATGTGGTTCCACCTGTACGGTCTGTTTTGCCACAATGGGATCTAAACTTAGTGCTCTTGGTTCTCCAGAAACCTCCATTTGAGAATATTTGGGAGATTCCCTTGCCTACGTTGTCCCAGAAGGTGGTGTTCTTGGTGGCTATTATCTCGGCCCGAAGGGTATCTGAGTTGGTGGCATTATCCTGTCGTACTCCCTATTTAGTGGTCCATAGAGATAAAGTGGTTCTTCATCCCTGTCCATCATACCTGCTCAAAGTGTTCTCTGACTTCCATTTAAATGAGGACATTGTGTTGCCTTACGTGCAACCCAAACCGGCTCATCCAATTTTGCTTTGCATACCTTGAATATGGCTAGGGTGGTTTGGGGGTATCTGGAAGCTTTGGAGTCCTTTCAGAGATCAGACTCGCTCTTTATGGTTAAACAAAGACTAAGAAAAGGGCTGGCAACTTCTTTGGCTGCCATCTCCAGATGGATCAGAGAGACGTTGACTCAGGCCTTTTTCTGTTAAAGGTCAGGTTCCTCCTTTCCCTGTCATGGTGCATTCTACTCGGGTGCTGAGTACTTCCTGGGCCTTCCATCATCAAGCATCAATATCCCAGTTTTGCAAGGCGGCCACTTGGTCGTCAGTGCATACTTTTACCAAATTCTTTTGGCCACAAGGTTTTGCAGGCTGAGATTTAAGAAGGGCTGTTCCCTCTTGAGGGGTGTTTTTCTTTCAATTTTTATTTCAGATGGGGTTCCTGTGACCAAGTTAGGGCTCTTGTGTTTTAGCATTGGGTTATTTTCCCCACCCATCATTTTACTTTTGGCACTGCTTTTTGATGTCCCTGTAGTTATGATTTATGGAGCGCTGTGTCCGTGGATGAACAAAAGAGAAAATGGGATTTTTTTACTCCCCGTAAAATCCATTTCTCTGAGTTCATCGACAGACACAGCACCTACCCCTCTAAGGAGTTTTTGATACTTCTAAGGGCTCTTTCACACGGGCGTTCCGATCAGATCCGCCTGTCAGTTTTTTAGGCGGATCTGATCGGATGCCCCATTCAGCCCTATGGAGCAGCTGATGTCAGCGGTGACATGTCCGCTGACCCCCGCTGCCATCCACATCCGATCCTGTCCGTGAAATCCGGACGGATGGAAACCCTATTTTCCATCCATCCTGGGGATCGGATTGGATGAGAGCGGACAGGCGGTCCGCTCTCATCCGATTCCCCATAGAGAGCAGTGGGCCTCTGACACCTCCCTCTCCGCACACAGTGCGGAGACGGAGCTGTCATCCGCCGACTCTGTGGGGATCGGCGGATCGATTCCCGCTGAGCAGAGCACGGTCTGCAATGGAATGCGGACCGTGTGAAAGGGGCCTAATACTGCTTGCTACTGAACTGAACACCTAAAGCAGACAGGGGGTTATATACTAGCTAAGGACAGCCCATGGGCGTAGCCAAGTGTTTTTTGTTCTACCTAGCCATACTCCTGCAGAAGATGATATAACCTGTAGTTATGATTTATGGAGTACTGTGTCCGTCAATGAACTCAGAGAAATGGATTTTACTGTGAGTAAAAAAAATCCCATTATTTTTGGGGGAGTGTAACTAATTTTCTGGCCTTAAAAGTGCATCTTTGCAAAACTGCAAAAACAGCTCTGGTAGTGAAAGAGCTAAGAATGGGCCCCCTTCTAATTTGGCTTTGTTGGTGCAAAATTACCTGAACAGCACCTTTCCACAGCACTGGATAAGGCAACATGGCAGCATTGACTGGATGCCACATTCACACATATGATCTGACACATACGGATTACTTTCCTGGGGAGTTCTAAGGGATACATTTTTTGAGAGGAAGCCCCACACAGTGAAGGAATTGGAGTTCATCACACAAGCATTTATGCATATTTCTGCTCAGTAGAATTTATGTGTACTGGTGTCACAGTGTTTGGGACAGGATCCAGGGATGTTGCAATATTGATAGAGGACATTTAAAGCACCTAAGAGACTAAAGAGTGTCGGGGACAGGTCAAGATTTTGTACCTACGGGGTTTATTTACTAATGCCTCGTACACACGCAGCGATTGTTGGCCGTGAATTTTCGGCCACCGTCCGATCTGCTGATTATCGGCTTGTTAGTATGATGCTTCCGACAACCGACTGCGACTTTTCGCAGTCGGTTATGACTGTCGGTTAATGACATCTGTAAATTGATGTACATCCAAAAACAGCATAATTCGGGTGAGATGACTAATACATGTAATGTAATGTAAAACATAAAACATACCTTGATATAGTCCTTCTGCAAGACGTTGATGATAGCAGAGCAGGTCTCAGGTCTCTCTCAAGAGCTTGGGGGGAGATGCCTGTGGTGAACTTGAGATCCTGCAGGCTTCTCCCTGTTGCAAGATATCTCAAAGTCGCAATTAACCTTTGCTCAGGAGTAATTGCAACCCGCATAATTCCTGAAGTCATCAGGATTATTTTCCTGGAGCTCCCTGAGCAAGGACATGTGGGAAAATTGATCACGGTTAAGCAACTAATTTTTCGTCCAGGAGGTCTGCGTCTTCTTCCTCTTGCTCATAACTCACCTCAGAGCCAGAACTCCCAAGCCCAACTACAGCAAGAGTTGAATCCTCGGTCTCCATAATAAATTCTCGAACGATGTCTCGGAAAATAGCGAACTGTCGTCAAACAAATGCTACCGAAATCAGCGCGAGATGCCCAGAAGGGTCACGGCCAAACACTCACTTCCTCTTTTGTAGCGGCGGACGTGCGTCGAACGTGCGTTGAACGTAGTGACGTCATTTTCTGTCGGCCAACAAAAGTCCAGTGCAAGTTTAGAGCACATTTCAACCAACACAACAACACTGGACAAAACATGGCCGATCGGTCGGCCAACAATCGGTGCGTGTGTACGAGGCATAAAGCTGGAGAGTGCAAAATCAGGCTCAGTTTTGCAGAGAAATGAATCAGTTTCTAACCTCAGCTTGTTTAATTAAGCTTTAGCAATAAAACCTGGAAGCTGATCGGCTTCTAGGCAGAAGTCAGCCTGATTTTGCACTCTCCAGCTTTAGTAAAAAAAAACCCAAAGAGACTAAACATGGTCATGTCAGTACTCTATACCTAACTCTGTCTATGTTGTTCCCAATGCTGGTAAAGTAAAAGAATAGATCAATAGATATCGTACAAAGTATATGGGCATGCGTTTAATTGTTGTTGGGATATTACCTTTTTAATATAAAGATAGCAAGTTAAAATGCCATTTCCAGCTATTCAAATTATAATGAGCAACATATCTAGAGTTTATCCTAAATAAACCTGGTAATTTAAGTACATGTATAGGCAGGGTCAGACAGGCGCTATAGTGCCATGTTAAAGGATAATACTGGCAGACTATGTAAAAATAAAAAACACTACATGGAGGAGGCTAAGCTGTGCTAAGTTTTTTTTTTACTAACAAGCCCTGTGATCCCATCACATGTCAGAATAATGTCCATTTTGACAGAACCACAGAGCATACTCTTGTTTAGAGCTAAGACACTTCCAGGTAAACCTGAACACATGGCAGCACTTTCACCTTTATATGCTACTCCCCGAGAGGTAACTAAAATATTTTACAGCTTGGGTTCGACATTCATTTCTCTGTTTAACTACAGATGGAATACCTCTTTATTACATCACCTCCTTAAACTTGAAATTAGATTTTTACTCCATGTAGTATTTTGGCCTGCAATCTTCTCCTGCTTTTGCTTTTATGTCTAAAAATGCAGATGGCCTTTTTTCTAAACGGCATATGAAAAGCTGTGCCTTACTTCTGAACTGCATGATGAGGAACCCATTCACATTTTTACTGCCAACAACATTTTGTTTCTATGGACACTAACGAGCATTACAACTGTTGTTGAAAATTCAGTATTGGACACAAATGTTTGTAATGAACAGAGCAGAATAAAGATAAAAGGAATGCCCGCCCTATACTGGTGCAATCAGAAGTATTCTTCACACTTTCCCATAACTCTTTTTTTGGAGAGGCACTGTCTAAACGTTCTTAAAAATAGTAACTCATTTTAGTTTGGATTTTAGCCCAAATAAGCATGACTGGAAAGCTTATAACAAAGAACAATACACATCATTATTCCAAATTTCCTTTTCTCTGTAAATATTAAAATAATTTTGCTTCATAGTCCTAACATAATCTAAGCAGAAAGGAAATCATTTAGTAGTTAGGAAAGCAATGACTTCTTAGGCTCTGGCAGTCCATGCACCTTTTCCTCCAGTGTGCAGTTATCCAGACATGAAGACAGTGAATTAAAAAGAGACTATATTTAGCAATACTATTGTAGCCATCTTAGTGTAGGGACGAGCTTGGGTTTGGTCTAAAATTTCTGTCCAAATGACTGTGACCAGGGCCTTCCCTGCCCCACAGCTACACATAAACAAAGAGGTGGTGGTGGTGGGGGGGGGGGATTGGGGTTCCTGACATACTTGACCTGCCCCTTTGTGTATGTGCAGCTGTAGTGTGGAGAATACCCTGGCGGCAGTTGATTAGGCATCAGTGGGCAGGAGTGACAACTTAATTTTGAGCTTTGTCCACCCAAAGCTCATATCAAATCCAAGCTCATACTTAATTTTTTTCCTGGCATCTGTCAGAATTGGTAATTATTTCACAAATACTGCTTCGGTCACTAGAGAATAATCTGTTTCTAAGCAGCTTCCTAGAAATGGAGTTTTGTTGACTCCAAACTATCCAAAACTGGCCACCAAAATCCACCTCTACCAAATAGCTGCCAAAAGAGAATACTAGCAAAAGAGAGAACTATGTGCAAGGCATAGCATGGTTCACATCAGAGATAGGAATTTGGCAAAATGCAGTAAAGGTAGGGGGGATCAAAGAGAGAACTTCCTGAAAGGCCACTGTGACAGACTTCAGATAGACCAGATTCCTCTTAGTACAGTGCCAAAAAGATAGCACATAGAAGCTGGATTGTATTCTGTCTTCCCAACAGGACTGAGGAGAGATGACTGCTGAATTGTAAGTGTCACTTTACAAAGAAGTACCGTGTGTTACAGTGACTGTCTCTCAGGTTTTTAGAATTGCATTACTTTGCTGACGCACAGTACTGCCATATCTGTTTATCTCATCAGGAGCTTGTGTGATAGAGTGTATTACATAGTCAAGGAAAGATTGTCAGTTGTATACAAAAGGATACATACAGACAATTGCCTTACAGTAGTGTCAGCTAGATAATGAAAAATTGATTGACAAAGATCTTTCTCCAAGGTGAACCATCCTAAAGGGACTTACACCTGTTGTTTCTTTCAGTGTGTAGTATCAGTGCATTGATTGTTACTTTGCAAAGGAATTTGTTGCCACACAGTTGTTCAAGATCCCATCACCAACCTGTGAGCTCACCAACAGGCAAGTTTGGGACTTAAAATATAATTAGCTTAGCTAGGTAGAAGAAAATAAACTGTTATATCGCATTAGTTGATGTTTTAATGCCAATATTGTACTTGTTGCTCTGTTTGTGCTAATCAAGGGTTTTGCCAGATTCAAGTAGGAGCTGCACCCACATATCTATAAAAGTGAACACCTATGGGTGTGCTACACTGTTTGATGTTTGCAGTAGGGGATTAGTACATTTTGTAATTAGGCAGATTTAGGACCAATTCACACTATATGCGGTAACAACTGTTTTACTGCATGGTAAAATGTCTGTTATCGCAGGGATACAAAGGAAACAATTGTTTCCTATGTTTCCCATACATACTGCAAAGCAGCCTAGCTTTGTGCTGTAGCATGCCACAGTAAAATGCAGACATGCTGCATTTTATCGTAGCTCACCGGGCTGAATCGAACTTTCTGCTGCCTCACATTGCAGTGACTGAAGGTGTACATTTTGTACACTTCCAATAAAGCTCATACAAAAAAAAAAAAAAAGGGAGCCCTGGGATGCACTGAATCACGCACCACACTGCCCCTAGCTCAGCCAGCAATGCAGAGCAGATGGAATAGTGAATTGGTCCAACTGCTCTGTGTTGTAGTGTGAATTCAACCTTACAGCTTAAAGTATACCTTACCTTTGCCCACTTTTCCTCCCTCCCAGGCCACTCACGTACAGGTATGGATGAGCGTGAAAATCACTCCCCTTTTGCATGTAACTTTTCTAGATGCCTTATGATTATCCCAGCACTTGCAAATTTGGAAAGGAGTCAATAGCCCTGGTGAACTAAGGCAAGTTGGTTAGGAACTTATACAGGCTTTGCAGGGCCAAAATAAAGTTTACTTTAAACTTCTTCTCAAGGGTACAGGAACAGCATATAGGTAGTCCTGGGAATTCCAGAAGACCTTTTTACTAGTATGAAAATGCATTAATATCCCTGACCATTTCCTTTTTTTCTGAGCTTCCCTAAGGAACGAGTTAGCTGTCATTCTTATATTGGATTGTAGAAAAGTTATTTGGGGTGGTGCTACTATGGTTCTTAGGGATACAGGGCACCACACCTTGGTTGAAAAGAGTAGGTCCTAAATAGAGAGACAGTTTATCTGTGTACTAGTTGACCTGAAGTACCAAACAGGAAGCACCTAATACACTTTTTACGCAACACTAGAGGTTAAACAGAGCAGAAGGATGCCTGAATATTGCTCAACTAGATGCAAACAGCTAGCACAATTTCTTTTTGTGGGAGCTAGTTTTGAGACCTAAGGCCAGTGGCCCATGTGCCGGGGCCTAACATCACAACTGCAGGGAAATAATGCTTTGGTTGACAAACAGTTATCTTTGTACAGTAAGTGATCTTGGTAGATGATAAAGCTGGGCATTACAAAGATTGTGGATTGCTGGAGGTAATGCTCAATGAGATGTGAATTTGCTGGCTTGGAGAGTTATATATATTTACATTCCCTTATTAATATAAACAAATTCCTTCTATAAAAACATCTACAGTCTTTATTTAACCAGTTTCGGACCGCCCACCGCATATATACTATGGCAGGGCGGGCCGGCTGCACAAAATCACATACATGTAAGGGATTTGGTGCATGAGATGTGGGGGGCGCGCTACAGCCGCCAATCAGTGCGTCTGGTGCCTGCGATGGCCGCCGGGACCGGCCGATTGTTTGGAAGAATGACAGAACGGCAGTTTGCCTATGTAAACAAGGCAGACCGCTGTTCTGTCAGGGAGTAAAAGAGAGATCTTTTGTTTCAGATAAGTTGAAACACAGATCTTTATTTTCCTCTAGTGCATCCACCCCCCCCCCCCACTGGTAGAAAACACTCCCTAGGAGCAAACGTAACCCCTTGACCGCCCCTGGTGTTAACCACTTCTCTGCCAGTGTCATTTATACAGTAATAATTTTTTTAACACTGATCACTGTATTGGTGTCACTGGTCCCCAAAAAGCATCCTTTAGTGTTAGATTTGTCAGCCGCAATGTCGCAGTTCCACTAAAATCGCTGATCGCCGCCATCACTAGTAAAAACAATAAAAAAATGAAAAGTCTATAAATGTTTCCTATAGTTTGTAGATGCTATAACTTTTGCGCAAACCAATCAATTTACCCTTATTAGGATTTTTTTTTTTGCCAAAAATATTGGGTATGTTTTATAGCAGAAAGTAAAAAATATTGTGGTTATTTTTTTGTTTATAGCGCAAAAAATAAAAACCACAGAGGTGATCAAATACCACCAAAAGAAAGTTCTATTTGCGGGAAGAAAAAGACTTCAGTTTTCAATTGTCAGTTAAAGCAACACAGTGTCGCATCACAAAAAATGGCCTAGTCAGGAAGGGGGTAAAACCTGAAATGGTTAAAAGAGAAGTATGGGTTTAAAATAAATAAATAAATAAATAAACCTTATACTGACCTATGTGGATGCTGTATCTGTCCCCGCCTCTGCCCTGAGAACTGAGCGATCAAACACTGCTGATCACTCAGTACTCCCCTTAGCTCTAAGCAGAGAATTGTGACTGTCAGTCACTGGCTCTCTGCTTTGCCCCTTCAGCGCCAACTGGAGCTCTGGGCTGGAGAGGGGCGAATGGTTGGTTCAGTCTCTGAGCCCCTTGCAGAGAGGCTGAACCAGCTGCTGATCCAGGCATGTGGGTGGATCTCAACTGTAAAGTTGGGATCTTTCCTCAGACTGAACTGGCTCTGTGACATCAGTCAGCAGCAGGCTTAAGCCCACTGTTGGTTAAAAACTGATCACAGGAGTGCAGAACAAACTGCTCTCTTATGATCTATAGAAGTATAGCCAAAAACCTCCCCAATACATCCAAGTCTACATGCTTTATTTTGTTAAGAAATTGCTTTAAAACACAACACCACCATAGCATTTCTAGCCACAGCCATCTTGACTAAGGGCAGATGATTCAGGTAGCATTTACTTCCTCGAATCTATCTGCCCTTAGTTCAGGTATGCAAGCAAGCGGGTGTGATTAGCTGAGAAAGCCCCTCCTCCCTCTTCTAGAAAATCCCCATGTAGACTCCTGGGATATATGACATAATTTTGGCCTAGGCCAGAAAAAAGGAAGCATCTGATGATATGTAAAAAAAAATGTTTAATATAAGTATAAAATATCCTATTATATATTATATTATATTATATTCCTATCTATTTATTAATGCTAGCAGCATAAGAATTCAACATAGTTAAAGGTAATGGAGAGAGTTTAGTTCCACCTAAATGTAATGCATACTTTGCCCACCAAAATAAATCCCAGTGCATCCCAAATTTCACAATATCCACACATCCTCCAGTAAAAAAGTCAATGTAGAAAATGTTGTAAATTGGAAGCAGATGGTACAAAAGTGTACAATGGTGTTTAAGATTGGTGTCATTCTCTATTAATTCTAACTGGTCCATAATCAACATCAAATATGTGTTGCATATATACCCAGGAAGAGTAAAACTATTTTTCTTTTGCATGAATGATAAATGACTGAAGGAGTGCCAATACATGTAACACTTTGAATATACAAAGTTGTTTTGAACAGAAATTAATATCCCCATTTCTAGATGTGGATAAAAAGACCTTCCGTGATTATTTCTTCATTTTAGAAACTCATTCTCTGTTTCTTTAGGGCATGTTTAAACATTATATAAATTAAGTCAATCTTCTCTAAGTGCTTAGTAATAAAGAAGGCGCAGGTACATAATGGTAAGTGCAGTTAAGACACAGCAGCTATTCCAGATTGTGCCTGGGGCAATCAATACCTTGAAGGGCAAACAACATTACACTTCTAACTTTTTTGCAAATGGCCATTTATATTACCGGCAGTAAACTGCAGAAGATCATTTTATTTAAGAATATGAATTCTAATGTTTAGGTGTTGTGATCACATAATATCATTGAACACAATATGCATGAATTCATATTGTTATTGTTATTATTTTATAATTAAAACATATGACACATTCACTCACATTAACTGTGTTCTTTATGGAATGGCTATACTGACACATTGCTTTAGCTGGTGAACTGTTAAAATAATTATTTATTACATTAAAATGGAAGTGTCTGATGCATGTTATGAAATATCAATAGCTCCATACCTGTGTGTTTTAATTAGTAAAAATGTTTACTTTTAGAGCCCATTCAAACTAGCGCGACACGACTTTGGGGGTCGACCTGTGAAGTCGCGTGCACCACTGTGCACCGCGACTTCGGCGCGACTTGCAGAAACTTCACATAATGGAAGTCTATGCAAGTCGCCTCCAGGTCACCCCAAAGTAGTACAGGACCCTTTTTCTAAGTCGAAGCGACTTGTGTCGCTCCTATTAGAATGGGTCCTGTGCTAATCAATGGACCGCGACCGAGAGCGACTTGTCAGGCTGACAAGTCGCCTGACAAGTCGCGCTAATGTGAATGGGCTCTTAGCAAAGACTTGTTGAAGTTGCAAAATTCTATATGTATTGTTTAAAAGAAAAAATAAATAAATATAGTGAAAAGTTCTGGGTGAAGTGTGACACAGCATATGAGTTGAAGTGCCAAACAATTAGGCCGTTCCAAAGGCCGTATAAAGAAAAATCAGAGAGAGGGATTGCTGCACTTAAAAATGTATTCAAAGAAAATTAAATCATACAAAAAAGGTAGCAGTAGTGCTCCATGACAGCTTCGGACTGCACAGATAGCCGCCTTCCCCAGAGATGTGTTCTACTCTGAGGTAGGGCGTTATCTGTGCAGCCGAAAGGGTTTTATATATATGTATATATACAGTATCTCACAAAAGTGAGTACACCCCTCACATTTTGTAAATATTTTATTATATCTTTTCATGGTACAACACTAAAGAAATTACGCTTTGCTACAATGTAAAGTAGTGAGTGTACAGCTTGTATAAGTGTAAATTTGCTGTCCCCTCAAAATAACTCAACACACAGCCATTAATGCCTAAATTGCTGGCAAAAAAAGTGAGTACACCCCTAAGTGAAAATTACCAAATTGGGCCCAATTAGCCATTTTCCCTCCCCGGTGTCATGTGACTCAATAGTGTTACAAGGTCTTAGGTGTGAATGGGAAGTAGTTATCACTCTCAATCTCTCATACTGGTCACTGGAAGTTCAACATGGCACCATGGCATAGCAAAACTCTGAGGATCTGAAAAAAAAAATTGTTGCTCAATATAAAGATGGCCTAGGCTATAAGAAGATTGCCAAGACCCTGAAACTGAGCTGCAGCACGGTGGCCAAGATCATACAGCAGTTTAACAGGACAGGTACCACTCAGAACAGGCCTAACCATGGTCGACCAAAGAAGTTGAGTGCATGTGCTCAGCGTCAAATCCAGAGGTTGTCTTTGGGAAATAGACGTATGAGTACTTCCAGCATTGCTGCAGAGGTTAAAGGGGTTTGGGGGGGTCAGCCTGTCAGTGCTCAGACCATACGCCGCACACTGCATCAAATTGGTCTGCATAGCTGTCTTTCCAAAAGGAAGCCTCTTCTTAAGACGATGCACAAGAAAGCCCACAAACAGTTTGCTGGAGACAAGCAGACTAAGGACATGGATTACTGGAACTATGTCCCGTGGTCTGATGAGACCAAGATAAACTTATTTGGTTCAGATGATGTCAAGCGTGTGTGGCAGCAACCAGGTAAGGAGTACAAAGACAAGTGTGTCTTGCCTACAGTCAAGCATGGTGGTGGGAGCGTCATGGTCTGGGGCCGCATGAGTGCTGCCGGAACTGGGGGGCTACAGTTCATTGAGGGAACTATGAATAGCAACATGTACTGTGACATATTGAAGCAGAGCATGATCCCCTCCCTTCAGAGACTGGGCCGAAGGGCGGTATTTCAACATAACGACCCCAAACACACCTCCAGGACGACCACTGCCTTGCTAAAGAAGCTGAGGGTAAAGCTGATGGACTGGCCAAGCATGTCTCCAGATCTAAACCATATTGAGCATTTGTGGGGCATCCTCAAATGGCAGGTGGAGGAGCGCAAGGTCTCGAACATCCATCAGCTCCGTTATGTCATCATGAAGGAGTGGAAGAGGATTCATATAGTTACATAGTAGGTGAGGTTGAATAAAGACAATAGTCCATCCAGTTCAACCTGTGTAGGTGTGTGTGGCTGTAGTCATCTCACATACCCCTGAATGTTCTGATCCTTGAGATGTACGTCTAAGAGTCTTTTGAAAGCCACCATACTTCCCGCAGAAACCACCCCTTGTGGTAGAGAATTCCACAATCTTGTAGCTCTAACAGTAAAGAACCCCCCACGTTGCCTGAGGTTAAAACGCTTCTCCTCTAATCGCAATGTATGCCCTTCAGTCCTCATGCACTCTCTACGACTGAAAAGCTTTTTTTCTATGTCGAGATCACCATTGAGATATTTATAAATTGCTATCATGTCCCCTCTCAGGCGTCTCTTCTCCAGGGAGAATAAATCAAGCGATTGCAGACGCTCTTCATAATTAAGGTCCTCCAATCTCATAATTAGTTTAGTTGCCCTTCTCTGGATCTTCTCCAGCTCCAACACATCCCTCCTAAGGACTGGCGACCAGAACTGGACAGAATACTCCAGATGTGGTCGGACTAGAGTTTTATATAGTGGAAGGATTATAGTCTTATCTCTGGAATACATCCCTTTCTTTATGCATGCTAATATTCTACTGGCTTTGGCAGCTGCCGCTTGACATTGCATGCTATTGCCTAGTCTATCATCTACCAAGACTCCCAGATCTTTCTCCATTTTTGATTCCCCCAAGGGTTCCCCCCCTAGCGTGTATTGTGTTTTTATGTTTTTAGTCCCCCAAGGGCAAAACCTTACACTTCTCCACATTAAACCTCATTTGCCATGTCGTAGCCCACTCCATTATTTTGTTCAGGTCGTTCTGTAGGATATCTGCTTCATGCTTTGCAGTTATTGCCCTGCCCAATTTTGTGTCATCTGCAAAAACTGATATAGAACTACTCATCCCATCCTCAATGCTGTTTATGAATAAATTGAACAAGGTTGGTCCCAGGACTGAGCCTTGGGGGACCCCGCTTACCACCTACCAGTCTGAGTATGCGCTGTTTATTACCACCCTTTGGACACGCCCTTTTAGCCAATTCCGTATCCAAGAGCAAACCCTGCGGTCGATACCTGCAGACCTTATTTTATAAATTAGGCGCTTGTGGGGAACTGTATCAAACGCCTTGGCAAAATCCAGGTACACCACATCCACTGGTCTGCCCCTATCTAGCTCACAGCTCCCCTCCTCGTAGAATGTTAAGAGATTGGTTTGACAAGAACGCCCATTTGTAAACCCGTGCTGATTACTGCTGATGATGTTGTCTTTAGCAAACTCTACGATATGGTCCCTTATCATCCCCTCCAGAAGTTTACATACTATCCATTGGCAACTTGTGAAACTCCATGCCCAAGAGGGTTAAGGCAGTGCTGGAAAATAGTGGTGGCCACACAAAATATTGACACTTTGGGCCCAATTTAGACATTTTCACGTAGGCTTCATTCACATGTCAGCGTAGCGATCGCGGGCAGAATCGCAGTGATTCTGCCCGCGATCCGGAAATCATTGCAAATCGCGTGACGCCTGTGCGTTGCCTGTGATTTGCAATAGCACCCCAAACGCTGTGCGATGTTGCCGCGATTTGCGCCTGCTGAATCGCGGTAACATTGCGCAAAAAAAATCGCGGGACGCATGACGCCCAAAAAAGGTACAAGAGCTTCTTTGGGGCATCATGCGTCCCGCGATTTGCAGATTTGCAAATTTCCAGATCGTGGGCAGAATCACGGTGATTCTGCCCGCGATCGCTACGCTGACATGTGAACGTAGCCTTAGGGATGTACTCACTTTTGTTGCCAGCAGTTTAGACATTAATGGCTGTGTGTTGAGTTATTTTGAGGGGACAGCAAATTTACACTGTTATACAAGCTGTACACTAACTACCTTACATTGTAGCAAAGTGTAATTTCTTCAGTGTTGTCACATGAAAAGATATAATAAAATATTTACAAAAATGTGAGGGGTGTACTCACTTTTGTGAGATACTGTATATTGTAACATGAAGGACCATTAAGTCTAGTGGTAGATGTGTTTTCAGCTTAGCTGAAACACAAGATCTCTTCCTCCCTGACAGAACAGCGGTCTGCCTTGTTTACATAGGCAGAGCACCGTTCTATCATTCCGCTGAACGACTGGACCCGCTGATTGGCTCTTGCTATGTCCAATCACAGTAGGAGCGGTGCTCCGGTGGCACACCTGCATCCCAGAAAACCCATGCACAAAATTACGTACATGAAAGTGGTTAAAGGAAAACTAAAAGTGTTTTGGGCTCATTTTTGTTATTTTATTTATTTATATTTCAGGAACTTATATAGCGCCGTCAATTTACGCAGCGCTTTACATATACATTGTACATTCAAATCATCCCTGCCCTCAAGGAGCTTACAATCAAAGGTCCCTAAACTCACATTCATACATACACATACTAGGGCCAAGTTAGACCAGATCCAACTAACCTACCAGCATGTCTTTGGGAGGAAACTTTAGTACTTGGAGGAAACTCACTCAGGCACAGGTAGAACATGCAAACTCCAGGCAGGAAGTTGTCCTGGTTGGGATTTGCACCAGCAACCCTTTTGCTGCTATGCGAAAGTGCTAACCACTACACCACTGTGCTGTGTTGTTTTTAAACTGCTGTTTTATTGTTATTGTTTTACAAATAAAAAATGTATATTTACTTACGGTGGCCATACAGGCTTCGATAAATGATCGATATATTTTCCAATCGGAAAAACCGATCTATAGTTGACAATCCATTCATTCGATATGACATACACAGTAAAGTGGATTTCTATGAATAGTTAAGATACAAACATAACTTACAATTGTATACCATCTTTGTTTCCAATATGTAATCTCATAATGTAATCAATCAAAATATGATTGTATTCATGAACAAAGTATGTCATTGCTGCTGATCAATGCAAAACAGCCAATCATTTTTTGCCCTGGCCCATTGACTCAGTTTAATCTAATTGAAACTGAGTCTAAATCAGAAGTAAAGTTAAGCCTATTAGATTTTTTGCAGATTTGATTGTTTTCGTTGGGTGGCAGATCAATCGGATATCAAAATATTGAAGGGTGTATAGCCACTATAAAAATGTTACTTTGCAGCTCTCTTTGCTTGATTAGAGCCTCCTACTCAGTCCCCTGGTAAGGGATTAGTTACTTCTACCACAACTCATTCCAGTTTTGTAAAAAACATGATTATTTCAGCACAGAAAAAAAAATTAAAATACTGAATATGTGCAAAGGAAACTGGTAAATATAAAATATGCATAATGTTATATGTTCAATCCAGACCACAGGTTGGTTACTAAACGAAAAAAGTACTTTTTTATGACCATAACGAGCAAGGAAAAATATTTTTTAAAGTACTATATACCGTATTTGCCGGCGTATAAGACGACTGGGCGTATAAGACGACCCCCAACTTTTCCAGTTAAAATATAGAGTATGCATAAAACAGTGCAAGTGGATTAAACTTTTACAAATTCACTCTAAAGCTGAAAGGAAGTATAAAACAATAAATCCATGGGAGCTGCCATGCTCTACAACCCCCCTCCTTGCATCCCAGTCCCCTCCACAGTACCCCTCCTTGTTTCCCAATCCCCTCCACAGTCACCCTCCTTGTATCCCAGTCTCTTCTACAGTTGTCCCCCCTTACTTGCACATTACTCCCTTTCACAGTGCCCTTTACAGCCCCCCCCCCCTTACCTTACACAGCAGATAGAGGATGCAGCATGTCCGAGCATAAGGCAGGAAGTGTCCAACTTTCCATTTAACAGGCAGATTGGTTGCTAGGACCGCCCCTAGCAACAACAAATCACAGGCAGTTTAACTTAGACAGCGGCAGAGGTAGGGGCGGGGGAGCCTGGATGGGAGTTCTGTTAGCTTAGGCAGTCTGTGTGGCAGCATAGCTGAAGTGCTCTCACTCCCCCACCGCATATTCTCCAGTTCGGCTCCAGCATCCGCCGTATAAGACGATACCCGGCGTATAAGACGACCCCCGACTTTTGAGAAGATTTTCCTGGGTTAAAAAGTCGTCTTATACGCCGGAAAATACCGTATTCCCTTTATTAATACCTGTCATAAACCTGGACAATTGAAATTGAGTATAGGGGAAAAATGCATAAGCAGAACTCAACTTTGTTCAAAGCTGTATTTAAGAAAAAAAAAACATTTGGCCTTTTTGGCCTTGGGGAATATTTTATATACTGTAAATTGAAAAGCACTGTGCATACGTTATCTGTATTTACTGAATGGGCATTTGCCATTTTCTGTCTTTTTGGCAGTTGTAAAAAGTATTTAGACTCTACTTAATTACAAGACTCCACCAAAATGATGGGCATGTGGGTGATTTTTAACCTTGAAAATGTTAGGCAGGCCATACACTTATCATTTTTTCTTAATTTAATCAGCAGGTTGAGCGAAAAAAAAAAAAAAACGAGCCAATTTCCCCGTTCACACACACTCAATGTGGATGGTGGAATCCTCTTTGCTGAGTTATTGTGTTTTGACTGTGGGGAGACGTCCCAACCAGCATAATACAATAATCAGTGCTGCCAGCTATAGCCAGCAGCACTGATTTCTTCGGGAAAAAACGGACAACCAGCCTACCCATACATGGATCTAATTTTGGCTGGTCCATGCTGAACTTCCCTGAATTTCGATTCATGTGTGGCTGCCTTTAGGCTTGAAAATACTGTATGTAATAATGAGATAGTTATTTGGTTTTTAAGTGCCATGGGAATGGCACTGCGCTTTTTAACAACGAGGATAATTACACAAACTCTTCCAAAATCTTAAATAATAGCAGTTCAGAGAACATTGGTAATATACAATGTACTGTATTCTAACTTACAGTAACCAACACAAGCAACACATTCCAAATAATAAAAGCCGAAAGGTTGGAAGCAACACATTCCAAATAACCTTTCGGCTTTTATTATTTGGAATGATGAAATATGGTTTCTGAATGAGTTCTATAGGTTGCCTTATTTTGCTTTTTGAGTTACTGAATAAATGTGGATAGCCACTATGAGCATGTGAAAATAATGTGAATATGGTATATTGGTAACATTGGTGAAAAATTCTTCATCACATTGTAATCAGTTCTTTATACATGATTATTGAGTGAATAGAGGCACTTTTTATTAGGAAATAGTGATAACTTATATAAAAACAATATCAAACATGTCCACTGATTTTACATCTGTTTTATTTACAGGTCCTCCCTGGCAGCGCAATAACAAAAAGATATAACCTTCTGTAAAGCCATACCTCGCTTTTCCTCATTCCATTTCTTTTTCCAATTTCAGCATTATGTCTCTGCTAGCTGGTAGTCTTTTATTCTTGTATTTGTTTATATTGCTTGAGGCATTGATTCACATTTGCTGCTTATATGTGTGACATGACAAACATATCCATCATCACATACAGATGACTCATTCATATTTCATACAAAATGGAAATTGTGCCATGTAAGCGAGTTTGAAGCAGGCAATAACTGCAATTTTTAAAAGTTTGCTTTCACTGGAAGTTCTATATAGGTATGGAATTCGGTAAACAAAAGCCACATTACATAAAGTAAACCAGTACAACAAAGTAGTAAATAAGTGTAGTAATTCTGTTAGAAGCAGCAAACATAGGTTATAGTTATGTAAAAGAGCTAAAAATGGCAATAACAATATGCATTAGATGTATTCTATGTATTTACAGGCTTATGTGTTTAAAAGTTACTACTGTATATTCATTAAAAAGGTGTGATAGTTGGCAACCTAATGCAAGTTACAAGGCTGTGCAGTTGGAACTAAAGAGGATTTCTGTAGAGTAGGAATCCTCAAACTACGGCCCTCCAGCTGTTGCGGAACTACACATCCCATGAGGCATTGTAAAACTCTGACATTCACAGACAAGGTATGATGGGAATTTTAGTTCCTGAACAACTGGAGGGCCGTAGTTTTAAGACCCCTGCTGTAGAGCATCAGCCCCAGTAGTCTCAGCAACTGGTGGAATTCTCTGATAGTTTAAACACCAGACCGCTTTTAGCACAGAGTACACTAGGCACAATTTTGCAATTGGGAAAATACTCAATATCTTATCACATGCACAGGGCAAACTTCTATTAACCACTTCAGCTCCGCCCTCCGCAGTTTCACTGGTCAAAGCAATGTAGTACTACGTCGCTCTCTCAGGAGACTCTAGGGGGCGAGCACACGCCGCCGGAGGCGTGCTCCCGCCCCCGGCGGGGTGCTCCCGCCCCCCGTTTGTCAGCCGGGGAGCCAGTGCGTGTGACTTGCGGGTCCGATGGCCGCCAGCCATTCGCGATCTCCCGCAGCTGAGAGAGGACAGATGGCTGATGTAAACACAGACGTTTGTCATTCTCCCTGAAGTGATCACAGAGGCCATGTGATCCTGCTAAATAGGATCACACGTCTCTGTGATTACTTCACAAGCCACGCCCCCCTGACAGTTAGAATCATGCCCCTAGGGATACATTTAACCCCTTGATCACCCATACTGTTAACCCCTTCCCTGCCAGTGTCATTTTTACAGTAACAGTGCATAATTTTAGCACTGATTACTGTAGTAATGTCACTGGTACCCCCAAAAGTGTAAAAAATGTCAGTTAGGGGTCCGATCTGTCCTGCGAAATGTCGAAGTCCCGCAAAAAAAAATCACAGATTGCCGCCATTGCTAGTTAAAAAAAAAAAACAATAAAAATGACCTAAATCTTTGCCGTAGTTAGTAAACGAAATAACCTTTGCACAAACCAATCAAAATACGCTTATTGCGATTTCTTTTTTACCAAAAATATGTAGCAGAAAATAAATTGGCCTTAAATGTTAAAAAATTTTGATTTTTACATTTTTTTTTGAGAAATTCATATAAAAAAATGTGAAAAATATTGTTAATTTTTCAAAATTGTCTCTCTTTTTTTGTTTATAGCGCAAAATCGCACAGGTGATCAAATTCCACCAAAAAAAAGCTCTATTTGTGGGAAAGGAAGGACGTCAATTTCGTTTGGGTACAGCATTGCACGACTGCGTAATTGTCCGCTAAAGTAACGCAGTGCCGAATCACAAAATAGGGCTTGGTCATTGAGCAGCCAAATCCTCCGGGGCTAAAGTGGTTAATAACAGATTTGATTTTTTCATTTTTAGCCAGCACATGAAATTATTTAATCTATATTCATTGACAGTCCACTAAAAACTGAAGTTACGGTTTTTGGTGGATGCCTGAGATTTAAACCACTTGACAATTTGTTATATATTTTGGGGAACTTGCTGGCACAGTTTTGCTAGGACTGAGCAGTATTTTCATGCTCGACAATATCTTGTGCAAATGTACACATACATTGTGCTTAGCCAAAGAGAAAAATAGGTGTACCTGGCATATACACCGAACTCAGGTCAGAAATTTCATCTAAGGCTGGATGCCCTGAGCACTGCCTTGCACATTGTTTTATTTATAAAAGTAATGTAGATTTCCTGGCCCATGGACCTAATTAAGAAGCATTTTCTTTTAGGCTGGCTGCTAATGGGAATGGTTTTAATACCTCAATTAAAACATGAGCTGCTTAAGTGGTCAGATCAAAAATGCTAACATCCAAAGAAAGTTTGAAGGTTGTAAAAAACGATGCAATTTGTTTCTTGGTATGTAAATTACCTTATATTTCTTTACAGTTTAATTTATTTAAGGACAGAATAGCTAATAGCCTGAATAATCAAAACGGGTGTAACTGTAACGGGCAGTTTACAAAACAGGTGCAAAGTTAGATGCAATAATGTAAAACAGGGTAAAGTGATTGTAAAGGATCACCTTGTAAAGCAACCCATTCAGTATAAAATATAAATAAAAGGCAAAACATTTTGTATAAATATTATAACAATTATAAATACCTTTTTTATAAGTGATCAGATTCCCTCTGTTCTCACCTGCATAAGAGCTGGGGGAGGAGAAGCAGCATCAGTAGCAGCACATTGAGCTTCCCAGGGAATGACTATGCGGGGGGGGGGGGTCAGGACAAGTCTGATCATTGGAGGAGAGTAAGCTAAGTTCTCAACATAGCTAGAGAACTGACCGCATTGTGCTTTCCTGCTTAGTGTGGTAAGTTTTAATATAAAAGCAAGGGGACTGGCAGGAACACCAGGGATTTTACACATTCATAGAAATACCTCCAGATGAAAGTTGCAGCAAAGTTTAGTTGCAGGGGCCCCTAAGGGTGATGCGGCATCTGTTTTTGCGATGGAGACCTGAAGATAAGATCAGCGGTTACAGGGGGATCCTCCAACTGTTGTCCAACCAGCCTGGAACGGAGCTTCTCACTGGCAGGAACTGTGTTGTGGCACTGGAACTCAGAATCAGCTTATCTACTGCACTTTAATCCCTACTAGTAGTTTCCAATCTGACTTGCAACCAGGCCTCTAACTATCAGAAGTGATAGTCGGTTGCCTAATCTGGCTCTAGCCTATGCTGGTTATTAAGCCCTAAGCTAAAAATAACTAAAGTATTCCAGACCAGAAGAGACATGGCTAACTAGAATAACAGGAGCTGCATATAAACTATATTGCAATAAACAGGTTCATCTACTAAAATACTGGAAGATTACCACTACACTTTCAGTATCACAGACCTAGCTACCTGGCACTGTGCATGTGAGGTATTAACAATAGGACAGAGACTCATCTGTCACTAAGATTCAGAAGTACATGCAAGAAGCTATGGACAGCTGTAGTTGAGCTATTGGAACATAGTTTTTACTTCTGATTTGGGTGAAAATATAGCAGCAGTAGCAGCTCCTGTGTTTATGGTCATGTGGCTCAGTTCTCTGCCTCTCTCTTCACTCCCTCCCCGAAACAGAAAAAGTTAATACATAACATGGAAAAAACACATAACATTGAAAAAACAGTGGGACATGGTCCCCCCTCACTGCTGCCCTAGTCCCTGTGAGAAGAGGAAGAAAATACCCAAAGCTAGGACACAGCTGGACTACTGACAGGCTCAGGTCAAATGTGGAGGGAGGGAAAAGGTAGTAGGTGTAGTAACTACATGATAAAATACATGCTTGAAAATTACAACTGTATTGATACATGGTGATACAGAGGCATCTTTAAAACTCGACGCATTTCGTGAGCTACTGATCAGTTCTTGTGTGGATTCAATGCGCATAAGGCATGTGTATAAAATAGAATGTCAGTTTGAAAATATGCATCGCAATAACAAATGAAGTAATACAAATCATAGGGGACCCATACTTTCAAATCGGCTGAGCCAGAATGACAGAGCGACGTTCTAGCTGTAACAAAAATGTATATATGTCTAAATAGTATATAAAAGAGTACTGCATGGCATAATAATGAAAGAGTGCTCACCCACTAACTGGGTCCCCTATGATTTGTAATACCTCATTTGCTATTGTGATGCATATTTTCAAACTGACATTCTATTTTATAGACAAACATTCTCATATAAGAGACTGGTATGGGTTTTGGGGGGACCCCACACCATTTACTTATTCTTTTTGGCATGAGGTTCCCTTTAAAATCTATACCCAAACTGAAAGGGCCTGGTATGGATTGAGGAGGGACCCGCACGCTGTTTTTTTTTTTTTTTCAAAATGTATTGCCGGCAATTGTTTTGTTTACATTCAGCTGATGAGCCATCTGTTGTTAAGGACACGGCGGCCGGCTTTCTGGCCCACTCCTTATCAACCAGCTAATTACTGGTTGTTAAGGCCAATGGCCGCCGCGTGCGCCTTAACGAAAATGCTACTACTCCTAAACACTTTTAAATAATGCTCATAAACACTGCTAAAATGCTGGAGAAAAAGAAATGCTAAATATTAGCATTTTTATCCAGCGTTTTTTTTAGTGGGTTTTGAGGCTCTAGTGTGCATGGAACCTTCTGGTTTCATGACTTCGTAAATTACATAGTGCAGCACTGAACAAAAACTGATAATATCCAGCCCACCCAGTTTTCCCTTTTTTAAGCTCAGTGTCCTATGACTTCCTGCAGCTTTACGTACAGCTTCATGGACCGCCAAATTAACCACTTAAGCCCCGGAAGATTTTACCCCCTTCCTGACCAGGGCCTATTTTGCGATTGGGCACTGCGTGACTTTAACGGACAATTGCGTGGTCGTGCGACGCTGTACCTAAACAAAATTGACGTCCTTTTTTTTCCACAAACAGAGCTTTCTTTTGGTGGTATTTGATCACCTGTGCGATTTTTTGATCATGCGCTGTAAAACAAAAAAGAGCGTAAATTTTGCAAAAATAACAATATTTTTCAAATTTTTTATATGAAATTCCCCCCCAAAAAAAAGTAAAAATCAAAATTTTTTAACATTTTCAGCCAATTTGTTTTATGCTACATATGTTTGGTAAAAAAAATTGCAAAAAGCGTATTTTGATTGGTTTGCGCAAAAGTTATCGCGTTTACTAACAAAGGGAAAAATTTTTGTCATTTTTGTTGTTTTTTTTTTAACGAGTAATGGCGGCGATCTGCGATTTTTTTTTGCGGTACTGCGACATTGCGGCTGACAGATTGGATCCTTGACTGACATTTTTGACACTTTTGGGGTTACCAGTGACATTACTGCAGTAATCAGTGCTATACATATGCACTGTTACTGTAAAAATGACACTGGCAGTGAAGGGGTTAACTGTATTGGAGAGGGAGGGGTTAAGTGTGTCCTAGGGACGTGCTTCTAACTGTGATTGGACATGGCTACTGGTGTAAGAACAGAGATCAACCGTCCTACATAGTAGAACCGTCTGATCTCCATTCTTACACAGGGAAGAATGACAGGCGGCTTTGTTTACATCAGCCGCCTGCCTTTCTTCCGGTGTCACGGACGATCGTGAGTGCCCGGCGGACATCGGGTCTGCCGGGCACACGTGCGGGGGGGTTCCGTGAGCGCGCCTCTGGTGACGCGTGCTCGCTCCCTAGAAGCCTCACAGGCTAGCGACGTAGACCTACGTCGCTTTGCCTGTGAGGGGCTGACCGCCGCAGTAAATAGTCGTGCGGCGGTCGGCAAGTGGTTAAAGTGTAACAAAACTTCACTGTTTGTATGTTTACCCTTTTAAACATGCAAGGCACAGCAGCTCCCACATGTCTATGCCCCAGCATCTCTAAGATGTTTGGCATTAGCCAAGCTTAAAGTAAAGGTAGTTTTTGATAGAATGGAGAGGGATTAGAATATCTGTCAGTTTCTATTGATGTCTGTGCCCCTGCTAGGGAGAGTCACCCTCTCTATGTGTCCTTTTTGTTTACCATTAGCATCGAAGGTAAAGTAAAAGAAAATATCAAGTTTTGGGTTGACACCTGAACAATAATAAAGGGGATACCTTTCCATGGGCACACTATTTCCTTTGACCCTGGTGACACCCAGGGATTCACTCACTTTGGAGGGATGTGCTCTCAATTTCTGTTTTTGCTCTGGGACAGGAAGGGAAATCTGCCAAATGGAACGCAGATGCAAAAAAAAAAAAACCTTACCGGGGTTATAACCCCCCCTTACTTTATCAAAATGAAAAAAAGTTTTGCCTTTAGTTCTACTTTATTCATTGAGAAAAATGGCTGTCCCTGCCTTTAATTTAGGGCATGTGACAGGTAAATAGCGTTATTTTCTGCACAGTTGAGGTAAGCACTTTTACTTTCCTATTTTCTGTGCGATTTGGGAGGGGGCTGATTTTTATTTCATGGTGCACTTGAATATCCTTCAATAACCTTTGCTTGGTATCCCTCTGATATGACAGCTGTTTGCTTCTCTTTTCTAATAAAGGTTTTATTCAAATAACCAAATGTGCTGTCACTGCCCTGCAGTGTTTGATAACCTTCAGAAAGCTTTGGTTGATGCTTGTAAAAGCTTTAATATTCCTCAAGTGTCAGTATATACTTTAAAGCTTCAGAACATTGCCAGGATTGTGCCATTTTTTAGCATGTGTACATTTTCAGGTACATTTTTTCACCCCTATGGATATGGCAGCAATTCTAATACAAAATATGATGTTTCAGGGCAAACTGAAGTTTTTTTTTTTCTCCCTCTTATTGCCCCTGCTTGTTAGCTTATGTTCCATCCACACATAGACATTTAGAGAAGTTTAGAGGCAGGGGTTTTTAGAGACAGAAAAAAACCTCACAGCCAGTGCATCCAGGAACAGCAGCATTTTGGCAGAAAAGCGCCTAACGCGTTTAGGCGCCTCTAAACGTACGTTAATACTAGGCGTGTTTAGTGATTAAGTGTTAAGTTATTTCAATGGCCAGAATAAATTATTATTTTGGGCAACGAAATGAAATAAGCCCAAGCACTTGATGTGCCTAAACGTGTTTCACGCATTTACCAGCATCAGGTGTTTTTTTTGCCAAAAAGCTGCTGCAAGGAGGAAAGGAGTCTTGGAGAGTTAGCAAAACATCCAGTGTGCATGGGGTCTTAAACTGAACTCCAGGCAGATATAAAATTCACAAATTAAGGCAAAACTGTACCCATTTTCATGCTCCACTTTTCTGCATCCTCCATCTTATAAATCAATATGCGTGGGGATCTGGCGCATGCGCAGACATACCGTGTGCATCTCTGCACATGTGCTAGATCCAAAATAATGATGGCAGTGCTGAGAAAGAGGGGCAAATCGAGAATTTTTAGTTCCGCAAGACCACCCTCTCTCTGTGCTATAGTAAGTATGTTTCTTTTTTTTTTTTTTTTTTTCAAGACTGGGACAAATGTTAAGGAGTTTGGGGGTTTTAGGCAGAGTGTAGTTCCTCTGAAGCTCTGTAATTATTCAATTGTCATAAAATGATTCTTTTTTAAATTCAGATCCCGCATAGAATGCAACCGATATCTGCCTCTACCTCGCATATAGGCTGGTGTTGTTCCACAGAAGCTGATACCCTTTTACACATCTGGTGGAGCTGTCCTTTAATCAAACAAATCTGGGATGGGATACTGTAGCACACATACACAATAGGATTACAAAATCTACCATTAAGTTGACACCGGAGATTACCCTGCTCTCAGGAAACCCTTGGCATTGGCAATCCACTAAACCTCCATCATTTGAAGAATGGACCAATGACAATGAAGTATGTCATTTAATGAGACTGAAGGAATTGGTTGCTCAACATTATGACAGGTTTGAATGAGTCTTTCCAATTAAAATTGACGATATGTATCCTTTACATCGGTAATGAAGATTTCAGGTTTCTGACAGGATTCCTTTACTCTTCTTCCTGATCACATGGAAGTATGGTGCTGAACTGTCTCTCCATGGATTTGTCCCCTCTCAATGTCTCTTTAGTTATGACTATTCTTCTTGTTTCCTTTTCTTTTCTTCCTCTTTAGTTTTGCTACCGATTAATATCTTCTTCACAGCTGGCTCTTCCTTTTTACATATACATCATAGGCTGGTTGTATTTTATTCAGTGGCGGTTCTACATTAAAGACTCCCTCCCGGCCCCCCCCCCCCCCAAAAAAAAATAACATGACAACATAACAATAAATGCAGAGTGCCACAGCATTGCCCCCAATAAATGCAGAGTGCCACAGCATTACCCCCAATAAATGCAGAGTGCCACAGCATTGCCCCTAATAAATGCAGAGTGTCACAGCATTGCCCCCAATAAATGCAGAGTGCCACAGCAATGCCCCCAATAAATGCAGAGTGCCACAGCATTGCCCCCAATAAATGCAGAGTGCCACAGCAATGCCCCCAATAAATGCAGAGTGCCACAGCAATGCCCCCAATACATGCAGAGTGCCACAGCAATGCCCCCAATAAATGCAGAGTGCCACAGCATTGCCCCCAATAAATGCAGAGTGCCACAGCAATGCCCCCAATAAATGCAGAGTGCCACAGCAATGCCCCCAATAAATGCAGAGTGCCACAGCAATGCCCCCAATAAATACAGAGTGCCACAGCAATGCCCCCAATAAATGCAGAGTGCAACAGCATTGCCCCCAATAAATGCAGAGTGCCACAACATTGCCCCCAATAAATGCAGAGTGCCACAGCAATGCCCCCAATAAATGCAGAGTGCCACAGCATTGCCCCCTTTCAATGTAGAGATGCCAGCATCACGCGTGCCACCTTTCAATGCAGAGCGCCAGCGTTCCCCCCGCGAGACCCGTCCGTGCACTTACCTCACTTCTCTCCAGTTCAGTCCCCGGATTCCCCGCGTCTCCTCAGTACTCCCGCGGCACCTCCTCCTCGGCCAATGGCGTGGGGTTTGCCTTTCGGCCAATCAGGAAGCGGGAGGACCCGCTCCCTGATTGGCCAGGAGGAGGATCAGTGTGACAATAGCAAATTTTCATTCGCTATTGTCACACAATGGGCGGGCTCGGGGGGGAGCAATGCTCTGCGCCTCGGCTCGGCTGCCAGCCTGCCACAGTGAAATTATTCAAAGTTCCTCGGGCAGCCTGGTACCATTTGATCCACGGACCGGTACCGATCCGCGGCCCGGGGGTTGGGGAACACTGTCATGCCGCCCCCCACGTGTCATGAAAAAATGCCGCCCCGGGCGGCTACCCCGTTCGCCCATGCCTAAAACCGCCACTGATTTTATTGCATTAAACAGGTGGGTTGTATGATGCTAGAGGTATTGGGTTTCAACCCTGTATTTTTTGTGGAGTTCCCACACTTTCATCTGTTATCTACCTTGCCTTTCTTTATAGACTACCTCCCCCCCATCTGGCAAAGTTTTTGAATGAAGTAATATTAATGTTTGCTTATGGTCTGTGATAATGTAATTTTAGTTATATTGACACGTATACTGCTGAACCTCACTGTAAATGATGGTATTAACTTGGATGCCAGGTATACTTCTTTCTCTCCACCTTTTTTTTTTCCTTCGGTACCCTAATTTTTGTTTAAAATTTTTAATAAACTCAGATTGAGTAAAGAAAAAAAAAATCATATTTAAAAAAAAAATATAAGCAGTGTATGTACCCATGGAGCAGAGTTGCTATTTACTCATCAAGCTCAGATGCAGGCACAGGCCCCTTTAACTATATTTCTCTTTCATTTATTAATGGACACAGCGCTCCATAAATCATAACTACTGGGTTATATTGCTTCCTCCAGGAGTAGGACTAAGCAGAATGAAAAACACCTGGCTATGCCCATGGACCATCCTCAGCTGGTGTATAACCCCCCCTCTCTGCTCTAGGTAATCAGTTTTAATCTGTCTAGTCAGGAGTAAGGACCTAGGCTCCCAGCTGGGATCTCTGGTCCTAGCAGATTTTTCTCCTTCCTTACATCTTTTTTGTTTTTTTTTCTCACGGAAGATCTACCATTAACTGCCGGGCGACGAACTGGATAATCTAGATCCAGTGGTACCCCCCAGCCCAGCCAGCGAGCGCATGCAGACCGCAGCTACTTGCTAGGTTGGCTGCGGCATAGCCTCACAGACAGAGGCTGACCCGCAAATTAAATGTCTCCCATGTGCCTTATTTTGACAGGCTTTCCTGAAAGGAATGGGAACAACCAAAATTACCCTTTGTGGTCCCCAAACATTTTACTACATGTTACCCGTTTGAGGAGTCACTTTTAAAAAGTGGACTAGTCCATCAGTGGTGGACCCTCCTGTTTTCAGGTTGAACAGAGCTACCATGATCCCAGTAGAAAAATCCCCGTCCTTTAAGGACCGCCTGACAGGAAAGCAGAGGCTGTGGCATGCAGCATGTTTACTATGGCTGGTTTGACATTGTGGCCAGTCTTTGCCTTAGCCCTGGTGTCTCAGACCGTAACTGAATGGGCCAAGCTTTTGCGCCAGGGCCTTGGGGGTGAGCAGGTCCCCGTTGCTTATGTTGATTTAGAGCAGTGGTTCTCAATTCCGGTCCTCGGGACCCACTAACAGGCCAGATTTTAAGTATTACCTTGGGAAATGCAGACTAGAATACTGCAATCACTGAGCAGCAAATGACATCACCTGTGATGTAATTTAGTTATCTTGCAAACCTGGCCTGTTGGTGGGTCCCGAGGACCGGAATTGAGAACCACTGATTTAGAGGACCAGTTGGTCCATGGGCTGCAGTTTGTTTGTGCTGCAGCTTTGGATACAGCACCTGTGCTGTCCAAAACTTCTGTTTCAGCGGTGGTGATTAGGCGCATGCTGTGGCTTAAGAATTGGTCCGCAGACCAAGCCTCTAAGAAAGCACTCATTGATCTGCGCTTTCAAGGCGATCGCCTGTTTGGGGCTACCCTGGATGACATAATTAAGGGTATCACAGTACCTTCCTGCCATAGTCTAGGAAAGGGAAGAAGCCTCATCGCAGACAGGGGCCCTCCTTCTCAGCACACAGAAAATGTGTTTGTGCTTCTGGGATGGAGAATAAGGGAAATAGATATTTCAAATCCCCCTCCCCCCGGGGGTTACAAGCATCCTTGGTCTGGTAAGCCTAGAGATAGCTTCTCCGGACCCGCAGACAAGACCCCTTCAGCATGAAGGTCTGCCCTCACCCATTATTGGGGTGGGGGGACATCTTCACTGGTTTCCTGCCTCGTGGACCTCCTTCAGGAGCATCAAGGGGATCCACAAAATGATTCTTTTGGGGGTACCCAGACAGGGGGACAAAGCTTGTCCTTTTCAGGTTCAGGTGATGTTCTAACTACCTAAGGCCCTCCCTATCCCTGTCCAGGGAATTGATTTACCTAGGCCTGATTCTAATTCGGACCAGGGTGGTCCTTCCGCTGGATAAACTTCAGGAACCACATACCGTGATTCACTGGCTGCTGTCCTCTGGCAGACACCGCAGGCGTCCAAGGGCCATGGTAAGGCCAGTATCATCCTCGGCTCAGGCTTCTTCCGCAATTCCTGCAATTAATCAAGGGCGAGGATCTTCCAATCAGCCTGGTGGCCATAAACGTCCCTTGGGGGCTTCCTCTCAGAGAAGACCAATTGTCCCAAGGGCTGATCTACCATCCTGCTTTACAGGTTTTAATAGCTTAGCTATTGAAAGCCAGGTACTGAGGAATAAAGATCTGTCTGGATCAGTGATCCCTACTATGGTGAAGGCGAGGAAGTCATCTTCCAGCAAGATTTACCATTGTACATGGAAAGTGTGTGTGAGTCAATTGGCGCTCATCCCCGATCCTTTTCTGTAGCTCGTATCTTAACCTTTCTTCAACAGGGCATTGAACAGAAGTTGGCCTTGAGTACCATCAAGGGCCAGGTGTCTACCCTGGCAATCTTCTTTCAGCGACCCTAGCTGTGCACTCTTTAGTTCGAACCTTTATTCAGGGAGTTTGACATGTGGCTCCACCTGTACAGTCTCTGGGATTTAAGTTTAGTACTTTCAGTTTAGGTAACATTCTTGGTGGCTATTACCTCTGCTCGCAGGGTATTGGAATTGGTGGCATTATCCTGTCACAGTCCCTATTTAGTGGTATATAAAAACAACCAACCGCGCTCGGTCACACTATGGACTACTATAGATGAATAATAGGTGAAGGAAGGCTGCCAGTACATACATAAATGGATGTCATAGATATAATAGAAATTAGTACAGCGCCAACATGTATCAAGCACAAATTGTAAGAAATGTCCAATTCAAATCCATGTAGAGTCCCACAAATGATGGTGATACACACAAAAAAGGCAAAGAACCAAAAGGTCCAACACCAGAAGATGAGATCAAGGAGGGAGAAAAGTATCGCCACGTGCACCAAAAAAAAAGAGATGTCCACTTACCGGAATTTTTGACCACCGGTTAGGGAAGGTCAAAATGAGCGTGTTTCCAAATGGTTACCCCCAGGAACAGGCAGGTCCCCAGAATAGCGGTCACTTGGATATGTGCAGGTAGCGATTCCAGAAACTCCACTAGATAATCAACTTTAAATACACCATGTACCTTCTATGATGCTGCAGCCCTTTCCACACTGCAGGCTGTATACACTCCTCTCTTCTCCATGTGTCCACTAATATTGTTATTTCGGGGTATGAATATTAGCTGTAGATAAATTGTACTAAAAGTGGGAGTGGCTTAAATAATAGGCCAGGCATTGACAGTAAACAAAAATCTATATAAAAAGAAACTCAGTCCTGTTTTATAGGCCACAGCAGACAACCCCTGCTAAGGAAAAAAAGGACACCCCCACCCCAAGTTAAGGACATGTGGCCTGGTATGGTTTAGGAGAGGGGGGGTGGGTTCAAAGCTTGTCCCTTTCCTGGTCAGCCAGGCTGCATGCTCAAATTAAAGATCTGGTATGGATTTCCTGGGGGACCCCCCCTTTTTTGCGCAAGGTATCCCTTTAAAATCCATACCAGACTTAAAGGGTCTAGTATGCATTTTAGGGGGGACTCTACACACACTTTTTATTGTTGTTGCAGCATGAGCTATTTCCTGCTCATTTAATTTTTTCACTTATTTTGCCAGCAGTTTTTTTCTTATTACGGTACTAGGACTAGTCATATGTGAATAGCAGGACCTTTCCTGTCAGAACTCAAGATGTGAGAGCTCTGCAGGAAGTGAATGGAATTCACTTATGAGTTCCAATACTAATGGCAACAGGTAGGACTGTGCAGTAAAGTTTGCTAGAACTCTTGCATAGTTTTTTCCTCAACAATGTGGGATTATGCTTTAAGATAAAGACAGCCAAGCAACTAATATCTTTATCTAATATCTTTAGGGCTCATGCACACAAGCCATTTAAAATGCCAGCACTGCTGTCAGAAAAAAGCAACGTTAAGTGCCGGTTCACACCAACGCGGCACGACTTCGGGGGCGACCTGTGAAGTCGCGTGCACCGCGATTTCGGTGCAACTTGCACGGACTTCATATAATGAATGTCTATGCAAGTCGCTCCAGGTCGCCTCGAAGTAGTACAGGAACCTTTTTCTAAGTCGGAGCGACTTGTGTCGCTCCTATTAGAACGGTTCCCGTACCACACAATGGACTGTGACGGACCGCCACTTGTCAGGCTGACAAGTCGCCTGACAAGTCCTATTAGTGTGAATGGACTCTAAAAAAACACACGTTTAGCTGTGTTTGTAAAAAACATTTATGAGCGTTTTTATGTGTGTTTTTCCGTGCTTTTCCACGTTTTTGACCATTAGCATCTTTAAGTGTTTTTACAGAGAACACACTCCCTAAGGCTATGTTTCTACTAGTGCAACACCAAAGTCACGCAATTTGGAATTTCGACTTTGTAGTGCGACTTTGATTCAACTTTGAGTGCAATTTTGATCTGGCTTTACACTCTCTCTTACCTAAAGTCGCATCAAAAGTTGCATCAAAGTAGTGCAGGCACCTTTTTTAAGTCACTGTAACTTTAAGCCGCATACATTGGAAAGGGGGCCATTGAAATCAATGGGCTGTGACTTGTCATGCGAAACAGAGCCAAAAATGTAAAAATGCCTAAAAATGCCAAACGTGGCTAAACACAGCTAAAAGCTTGTTACAGCATTTAGCCATGTTTTTCTGCATTTTGTGTTTTTACAGCCAAACATCCTCTGCTCCTGGACACACTGGCATTTGTTTTTTCTTTACTGCCCCTAAACGCTTAGGTCTCCAAACTCCTCTGAAAATTTGTGTGCAGGGACACATAGGCTAACATAGAATAGAGTTCAGAAGCAGTAAAAAAATGCCATCCTGTGTGTTATGAGCCCTTAGAAGGAGGCCAGCAATGTCAGGTTGCATGTTTCTAGTATGTTTTTGTTTTTAATATGTGTAATTAATCTAGTATGTTTTTGTTTTTAATATGTATCATGTGGTCTTAGTTTCTGTGCATAGTAAATTTCATGAGCATATATTTTTGCTTTTTCAAACTCAAATGATGAAACTGACTATAGACATTTCCTGTAATCAGGCCCAATGTCATCAACAAACAGTTTAAGCTATTTTTCTTTAGTAAAATTATTTTATGGCTCTTCTCAGGCTTTAGCAAAATAACCCTGTCAGCAAAGAGCAGATTATATTTATTAAAGATTAAATTTTCAAGTACACATTTTCTTTTTCTTATTTCTTGCACTTGCACAGTCTTTTCTCCCCAAACAAAAAATGTGGGGCGTAGTAGAAACAGTCCCTCATAATCTGCATGCAGTACCCAGGGTATGTCCTTTCCCTTCAAGCCATTAGACTGATTTACTGCCAGTTGCCAGGTCTGGCTAGAACATTCTCTACGGAGGCATCACATTCGTGGTTCTGACATGCCATATGGAGGCATAATTGTCTAGTTGTCCTTCAGGGAAGGAGAACGAAATGTTTTAAACTGCATAGGAGACCGTGGGAATCATAATTATACTTAGCAAAGTTGAGGGAGAATTTTTAAGATGACTTTGTTAAAAATCAGGAGTTCACCCAGAAGAAATTTCTAAGCATCAAAGTGTAATGATGGTTTAAATTGTTCAAAAAAAAAAAAAGTTATTCTGCCTTTAATTAAAATAGTGCAATGAACATATTTTGACATATTTTGAATTAAAAGCCCTCAACACACATACACACATTTTAGGATGCAAACCAAAGAGTTAGATAGTGGAAAAAAGTAATTTTTTCTGTTATCAGCGAGGGTCAGTATTATTGATAAAGCAATGTTGCAAAAAAATAGGGAATATACATTTTTAGGAATGGCAAGCATATGCACAGGAAACAACTACAATTGGGGACAGTTGTGACATATATAAAATGCATTTTTGGTTTGCACTGGTTTTATTATGTTCTTCACTGTGCTACTTATGCCCCGTACACACGTGCAGATTATCTGAAGACTTTTGTCTTCAGATTTACCTTTTCTATGTAGTGCAAGGGCCTGCCGGATTGCATACAAATTGAAAGTGTTTAGGTTTGACCTCATATTATATGGTTTTGGTAAGTCTACAGACAAAAGTCTTCAGATAATCTGCACGTGTGTACGGGCATTAGTAACTCAATTGGCCTGATCAGTTCAAGCCCTGCTTGTGATTAGAGGCATAGCTCTCTTTTGGGGAGGTAATGAAAAATTCTTCTCCTCCCCAAAGAGGATATTGTGCTAAACTTGTAGGTAGATAAGAGAAACAGAACCTTCACTGTGTTGAAGAGTGGATTTGATACTAAAGTTGGCAGCGCCTCCACCCTAGACAGGGCCTCTGTGAGCAGAGGGGATTCTCTTTTTGAGAAATCCAGTACAGTAATCTAATCAAAGTAATTGGGAGCAGAAAAACTACTGTAACCAATTATATAGATGCACACCAGTAAGGAGAGAATACAAGCTTTATATAAAAAAAGATTAATAACAGAACATATTTAATGTACAAACAGGTACAATCAGCATGGGCCCGATAGGAGTCCTTGTGGAATTGTGCACATATACCTGGGTATATATAGTTATTTGTAGAGAAACCTCCAGGTTAATGGTGCAGAAAATTTGAGTTGTGGGCCCCTGAGGATTATGTGGCATCTGTATTTGGTAATTGGGCAGAAGCCCACTCTGTGTACACCCTACAAAGACATTGCATGCAGAAACTGTGTGGGGCCCCCTCAGATCCAGAACAGGTCCTTTGAGACTAGTATGGATTCTATTGCCCCCCCCCACGTAAAAAAAAAAAAAACATACCAGACCCTTATCCGAGCATGCAGCCCGGAAGGCCAGGAAAGGAAGGGGCGAGCGAGCCTCCCCCCCTCCTCAACCATACCAGACTGTATGCCCTAAACATGCTGGGATGGGTGCTTTGGGGCAAGGGGCTCTTCCCTTAAATGTTGATGGGGACAAGGGCCTCTTCTGGACAACCCTGGGGGGTGGTTGTGGGGGTCTGCGGGCAGCGGGCTTATCGGAATCTGTAAGCCCTCTTTAAGAATTGGTATGGGGTACATTGTACCCCTACCCATTCTCCCCAAAAAGCAGTTAAGTGTTAAAAAAAGCAAGAGACGATTTTTGACTAGTCCTTTTTTAAAAATGAAAAATGTCCCCCATGGTAGCTCCAACGTGTCTTCTTTCTCCAGTACCGATGTCTTCTTCCTCCAGTAGTTTCTTCTCCCTCTGGTGCAGTCTTCTCCCCCTGTCGCTGTCTTCTCCTTGTGCTGTCTTCTCCTTGTGCTGTCTTCTCCTTGTGCTGTCTTCTCCTTGAGCTGTCTTTTCCTTGAGCTGTCTTCTTCCTCATTGCTGTTTACCCACTAAAAACAAAAAAAGCCAATCTTCTAATGCTGTGTTCCTCCGTTGTGTTGTCTCCCGCTGTCTGCCATTTCTTATATAGCCATGGGGTGTGGCCATCCGATGATGTCCCCCGGGGAACCCGCCCCTTGTGAAGTCATAGGATAGTTATAACAGCCAGGCAAGGAGCATTTTCAGAAACCGGAGTAAGCAATGGTAGCCCATGTAGTTTTCTCTGTACAGGTTCACTTTATGCAAGACTGCACTGATATCTTAAGAAGAAAGCTAATGTGCTTGTATTGACATTACAGCAGCATGGTGCTGACAAATGACTTACTTATATTGGAGGAAACTTTCCAACAAAGTAATAGAGTGAAAAAATTGAAAAACGATAAACTGAAGCTAAGTAAACCTTATGTTTGGGAAACGTGTAATAGGATCAATTTAAAACAACAAATACACATGAGCTGTTTGTGGCAGATAATGGAAAAGTATTAAAGAAACGAAAAAAAAAAAACATTAAATGATATTGCTACACTTAAGCATTGCCTAAAGCTTATCATCTAAAAGTACAAATATTAACTCAACAGCATATGACTTAGAATAAGCCCAGGTCTTAAAAAAAATTCACATCTGGCATTGTTGTTTTGGATCCTTATGGCTTTTTTTTACGATTTACATCAATAATCACCTTTACCTTTGCTAGTGGGACCCATGCCTACTGTATGGAAGTTGCTGGGGCTTGTATTGAAAGGATTTCAATTTTGTTTTGTTATCCACCTTTTCATAAATTATATTGCTGGGACCCCCTACATCCAATATACGAATCCTGAATTTTAATTCTTGAATGTTTGCAGTGCTATCTCTAGGTAAAACTTGGTTTTGCATCATACCCCCTTGTATATAATTCCCCTCTAAGAAAGTAATACTACTAAGATGTAATAATTACTAGGAGGTAAAATAATTTAAAAAGTTGAACTTTGAAGGTTAATTACAAATTTGGAAGAGACCCTGTTGTTCAGAAAACACCCATCATTGTGTAGATGTACAGCTAGATAGGGCAATTTATGCATTTCAACCATGGGTCTGGTATTTATGAAACTAAGGAAGTGGGGGAGACCAACAAAGCTTACTGTTAGAAGCACTGTCTATCAGAAATGTTTTCTAATTAACCTGGACCCTATAGAGGTTGCACGGGCAATCCAACTCCTCCAGGATGGCACATCAATACGTTCCATTGCCAGAAGGTTTGCTGTGTCTCCCAGCACAGTCTCAAGAGCATGGAGGAGATTCCAGGAGACAGGCAGTTACTCTAGGAGAGCTGGACAGGGCAATAAAAGGCCCTTAACCCATCAGCAGGACCAGTATCTGCTCCTTCCTGCAAGGAGGAACGGGATGAGCACTGCCAGAGCCCTACAAAATGACCTCCAGCAGGCCACTGGTGTGAACGTCTCTGACCAAACAATCAGAAACGGACTTCATGAGGGTGGCCTGAGGGCCCAACATCTTCTAGTGGGCCCTGTGCTCGCTGCCCGGCACTGTGGAGCACAATTAGCATTTGCCATTGAACACCAGAATTGGCAGGTCCACCACTGGCGCCCTGTGCTTTTCACAGATGAGAGCAGGTTCACCCTGAGCACATGTGACAGATGTGAAAGGGTCTGTAGAAGCTGTGGAGACAATATGCTGCCTGTAACATAGTTCAGCATGACCGGTTTGGTGGAGGGTCAGTGATGATCTGGGGAGACAAATCCATTGAGGGGCGCACAGACCTCTACAGCCTAGACGAAGGCACCCTGACTGTCATTAGGTATTGGGATGAAATCCTTGGACCCTATGCTGGTGCAGTGGGCCCTGGGTTCCTTCTGGTACACGAAAATGTGTGGCAAAAGTATGCAGCCAGTTCCTGGAGAATGAAGGAATTGATACCACTGAATGGCCCCCATACTGGCTTGACCTAAATCCAATAGAACACCTCTGGGACATTATGTTTTGGTCCATCCCCTGCCGCTAGATTGCACCTCAGTCTGTTTAGGAGTTCAGTAATGTCCTGGTCCAGATCTGGGAGGAAAAAGCCCAGTCTCATTAGGAGCATGCACCAACATTGTCAGGCATGCATACAAGCACGTGGGGACCATACAAACTACTGAGTACCATTTTGAGTTGCTGCAATTAAATTTCAGAAAAATGGACTACACTGCTGCATCATTTTTTCACTTTGATTTTCGGGGTGTCTTTGAATTCAGCCCTCTCTAGGTTGATCATTTTCATTCCCATCAAACGATGTGCATCCTTTTGTTCCTAACAAATGACCCAGTCCATATCAGTATAGATATCCAGCATGATATTTTTCTCCATTGAGATCTGATGTGTTTTCAAAGTGTTCCTTTAGTTTTTTTGAGCGGTGTATATTATAATTACAAATATATTTTTTTGTGCTGTGATTTATGGTGGTTTGTGCATATATATTCTGAGGGTTATGATCACGTTTTTATAAAGTATTTTGTAGGGTTTGATATTACATGAATGATATTCAACAATCTTTATACAAATATATTTTTTAGAGTGATGTTGCACTGCACTTTTATTTATTTTTTTAATACCATTTGGGTTTGTATTCAAATCTCATATTTATTTAATTGTGGATTGATCCAGCAGAAAGTATTGTCTGTTTTCTCCTTCATTAGAATATTTATGTCTTTTCTCACATGGCCCTTGTAAACATAACTAAACAGAAGGACTCTTTATTATTCTTTCTTGCAGACATGGGAGTAAGTCACACCGTGATGCATTATTCACAGAATATTATGCATTTTCTTAACAGACAGCACAGAAGGAGCTGTTTCCCTTCAGACTTTCTCTAACTAAAGCATTTATGGAGCTGTACACAGCAGAAGGGAGGGAAGGAAGAGGGGAGCATAGATTACAGCTCTGACTCATTTGTGTGTGTACATTATTGATTGAGCTTTTGAGCTCTGTTAACAACATATGAAAAGGTAATTATGAAAATATTAATATACATTTTTTTAGCCCTGGTCATAATAAAGAAAATATATACAAATCACTAAACATAAAGTTTATTGTGCAAGGAAATACTGTATGTTTATACGTTTATACATTTAAAATAATTATGTATTGTTTGGCACAGAAGAAGTCCTGCATGCTGTGGTTTTTAGCATGCTATTATGACAAGAATCCAAAACACACAACTGGCGCACGGTTAAATCCACAGGTCATTAGTGATTTACAGTGAGCTGAGCAGGAGAGGACTCTGAACTTTTGGCCTGAGGGGGCGGACACAAAAAAAAAAAAGACCCCTGGTAGGGACATATTTTTGTGGGTTAATAAATGTTGGAGGTTTTTTTATTTGAGGCATCTCGGGCCCCCAAATAAATTCAGTGATCAAAGACTTTCCTCTACCTGGTGCTGGATTACAGGTATGAAGAGGGGGGACAGTAGCTATATAACACTAGCATGTGTTATTGACTGCAAGTCCCAATCTGGTAAAGTATCTCCAAAAAAGTATCTCCTCCTAGGACCACCAATCAACATATCTTGCTTGCCCTCCAGTCCAGTCCCTCCTTGGAACTGAACCTGAACTTATACACATTATTCTTTGTCAGAAGAACCTACACATTAACACAGATTTTAATAAAGTAATATTGCAAATGTGCTCCTTTAAAACTTTCTCATTTAGCAGAAATAAAATGTTTACTAAAAACGTTTGCCAAATTCATATATTTAAGGCTTCACTTGTGTGGTGATTAATTCCTGTTATCTGCATTAATATATCATTAGAAATGTTTTTTTCTTATAAACATGTTCTTACAAGTTGCGCCCTTTGATGTATTAACATGACAGAGTTTTATGTTCTTCTCTAGCAGTTTACCGTAAACAGATGAAAAAAGCTTGTAATATTGGTTGTTTTTACTGCATTACATCAATACCAATGACAATATATCCACAGAGTGCTCTCCACTGCTCTCGGAGAGAAAAAGCGTTCTAGTGATGGAGCTTATTTGTGATTCTGAAATATTTTGCTTCAACAGTATTCAACTGGGCTGATTTACAAAAACAGTAAAGAATGGTATAGCTGACCATAGCAACCAATCAGGGTTTATCTTTCTATAAAAAATCAAGGTCTATTTCAGTTGCTGGTAATCACCCTTATGGAATGATGCTGAACAGAAAGCCAATTATTGTTTTTTTTTTTTGTAGTGATTATATTTTATTAGGATGGTTTAAAATGTTTTGTCATCTATTCTTTGGAATAGATAATAAACATGGCGATGGTTCCCAGTTTCCCAATCTGGGTAGATACGATTAAAGATAACCTTGTTTAAGTCTAGGTAAAGGCAACTTTCAATTCCACATTAGCACAAAGAAAAAAAATGGTTTATAGTCAGGTACAAGTAAACAAGGGCATAAATGATAAAAAATCCAAAAGTATTTTCATGCGTATTATAATCTATTTTACATGTTTATGATTTACGTTTATATTGTGTTTTCGCTGCAAAAAAATAAGGAAAAAATGTAACAAAATGTACACAATTATCGGACAATCCCAAAATCCTAGGTTTGGAAACTTTTACAATACTTGACAGAATTTGTTAAACTTATGTGCAGCATTTATTCTTTTTTCTCCCTATTTTTAGAGAAATTTAGCATAATAAAAGCTTGGTATAATTAGGTTCTGTAAGCCCTATTGATGTCAAATAATAGCAGAAATGAAAAATCAAATGTCTTTGCATTCACTATGCTTTGAGAAACTGGTATTTCCACCTAACACTGAAGTAAATTTTGTTTAAGTTTAATCTACCTATATTTTGCCTTCCCTGGTTGCTCGTCATCTCCTCTCCTATTAATACACGAATGGAAATTCTTAAAAAAAAAAAAAAAAACCTTTGTTTTCATTACAAACCTTATTATTAAAGTGATGTCATCCCTGGGTCTATGAGTTTCTCTAAGCAATACAGGCAGATCATGGCTAGTGGGAACAGCCAGCCGGGTGCCGTACATAACTTCCTGAAAAAATCACAGCATCCTGCCTTAGAACACCTCTAAAGAGCACTCACCCCCAATGCAAGCATTGGGCTACCTCCTGGGAGAAGTTAGGGAAAAATCAAAATGCCTTGATGGGTGCTTGTCAGTCTGGAATAGTGGGCATTCCTAGGCAGGCCCTGGGAAATGTCCACATATGATGTTGAGCCTCCATGATTGAAAAAGCTGTCATTCATAGTAGTGGTAGGAAAACCCATGATAAAACGAACCTAGAACCTAAAAACACTCAAACAAGCAAAGTTTGGACCAAATCAGGGGCTCAGCTTTAGTGGACATATTCACTATTAATATTTATATATACTTTTCCATTTTTTTTTTTTAATCAACAATAAAATTCAAATTAAAAATAAAACCCCCTTTTATATTTGCAAACATTTTTGCCATGCTTTGTACCAGAAACAACTTTTTTGGTATAATTTGGAATGGGACAAATTATATAATAATATGCATATTGTTTTATTAACAGTAAAACACCTTTTTAAACTAAGACTGGTCAAAACAGCAAGCAACACTTTTTTTTTTTCATTTTTTGTTTTGCCTAGAGATTACAAATCGAATAATAATATACTGCAGTGCACACCTAATTCTACAAAAGACTAAATTTTTAGTGCCGACTGAAACTATTTCAAAAGGACCTATTCAATGGAATAAAGAATGCAGTGACATTTTTTAATATCAGATGGCATGAAGGTTAATTGATAAATTACATTTTTGTGTTAACGCATGGGAATAATGTAATTAAAATGTCCAGGTGGAAAGGTCTACATCAGCCCTACACCAATTAAGCCAAAGACACAAAGTACATTTTTCAGTGCATCTATGTGCGCATAACTCAGGGGTGAGCAAAGGGTATTGTGCTGAAATTTTCATCTAAGAAATTGATACATAAAACAAAACATCTACTCAACATACTCAATCACAAAAAAGAATATGTAGTACTTAAATGCTATAAGTTACTAGACTAAAAGTAGTTTAAGAAGTATATTTACGTAACTCTCTTTATGTTTTTACATGGGAGAATCATCGTCTTAAGTGTGCACAACTCATGTTTGTCCAATTTTGTCCTAGCTGTCCCCATGGAATTCTGACTATTCTGGAACGACTATGCTCATTTTGAAATTTGAAATACATGTTCAGGGGATAAAGTGAAAATCCTAAAATAACCTCCTGATCTCCAACTTCCTTGTCACCTCCTCCTATGCTTGCCTCCAGGAGTGCTTCAGAACCTCTCCCATCCTGTGGAATTCCCTACCCCAGTCTGTCCAGTTATATCCAACCCTATCCACCTTGAAGACCCTGAAGACGTATGTATTCAGGGAAGCCTACCCCGCCTCTATCTAAAAGCTGTATTTCGACCATCTCCATCAGACGACTCCCGCAGCTATTACCTTTTGTACCACTTCCTCCTCCATTTTACTTTATAAACTCCATGAGCATAATCCTCCTAATCCTTCTGTATTGAACTGTATTGTAAATGTACTGTCTCCCTTTATATTGTAAATAACTGTGCAAACAGTTGGTACTATATTAAGGTTATATTATTAATAAAAATGATAATAATACATACACAGTCTGTGGATGGCCAAAAGATCTGTAATTCATTTCACCCACCCACCCACCCACCTTTAGCTTACTCATTGGACAATAATGGAGAAGCTACACATTGCTGACGTCCCATCTGTACTCTTATTGTAGGCATGCTTGTTCACATCAATAGACTGACACTGTAGTGCAAAGCAATACAGTCCTGACTCTGAATGGATTAAAAAGCAAACTCTTCTATTTCTGATCTAGAGCTAGAGGATTACAGTAGACTAATACTGAAGAAAATACAGTATCCCACAAAAGTGGGTACATCCCTCACACTTTTGTAAATATTTAATTATATATTTTCATGTGACAACACTGAAGAAATGACACTTTGCTACAATGTTAAGTAGTGAGTGTACAGCTTGTATAACAGTGTAAATTTGCTGTCCCCTCAAAATAACTCAATACACAAAATTGTTGCTCTACATAAAGATGGCCTAGGCTACAAGAAGATTACATTACATACAGCGATTTAAAAAAACAGGTTACACTCAGAGCAGGCCTCGCCATGGTCGACCAAAGAAGTTGAGTGCACGTGCTCAGCGTCATATCCAGAGGTTGACTTTGGGAAATAGAGGTATGAGTGCTGCCAGCATTGCTACAGAGGTTGAAGGGGTGGGGGGTTAGCCTGTCAGTGCTCAGACCATATGCCGCACACTGCATTAAATAACACTGGAACCATGTCCTTTGGTCTGATGAGACCAAGATAAACGTATTTGGTTCAGATGGTGTCAAGCATGTGTAGCGGCAACCAGGTGAGGAGTACAAAGACAAGTGTGTCTTGCCTACAGACAAGCATGGTGATGGGAGTGTCATGGTCTAGGGGTGCATTAGTGCTGCCGGAACTGGGGAGCTACAGTTCAATGAGGGAACCATGAATGCCAACATGTACTGTGACATACGGAAGCAGAGCATGATCCCCTCTCTTTGGTGACTGGGCCGCAGGGCAGTATTCCAACATAAAGACCCCAAACACACCTCCAAGATGACCTTTGCCTTGCTAAAGAAGGTAAGGGTAAAGGTGATGGACTGGCCACGAATGTCTCCAGACCTAAACCCCATTGAGCATCTGTGGGGCATCCTCAAACGGAAGGTGGAGGAGCGCAAGGTCTCTAATATCTACCAACTCTGTGATGTTGTCATGGAGAAGTGGAAGAGGACTCCATTGACAACCTGTGAAGCTCTGGTAAATTCCATCCCAAAGAGGGTTAAGGCAGTGCTGGAAAAAAATGGTGGCCAAACTAAAAATGTTGACACTTTGGGCCCAATTTGGACATTGTCACTTAGGGGTGTACTCATTTTTGTTGCCAGCGGTTTAGACATTAATGGCTGTGTGTTGAGTTATTTTGAGGGGACAGCAAATTTACACTGTTATACAAGCTGTACAGTCACTACTTTACATTGTAGCAAAGTGTCATTTCTTCAGTGTTGTCACATGAAAAGATATAATTAAATATTTACAAAAATGTGAGAAGGGTACTCACTTTTGTGAGATACTGTATACTTTATATAGACTGAAGCACTTATACAAGCTATATTTAAAAATATATTTTATTTTAATTTATTATACCTGGGTTTAATAATGTCATTTACATCTCCCTGTTCAACTGCAAGAGAGGCAAAAATTATAGATGAAGCCTACTGAATGTAATATAAATTAGCGGAGCTTATTTAATATTTCATATAGCTGAAGAACACACTATCTTCTCCTAAGAAATTGATACTAATATAGTGCATTTATTGTGTGTGTAGCTGACACGAAAGGCATTCGATATTTGTCTTCTGTACTACAGTAAAACCTTGGTTTGAGAGTAACTTGGTTTAAGAGCGCTTTTCAAGACCAGCAAATTTTTTTAATAAATTTTGACTTGATATACAAGCGATGTCTTGATATACAAGTAGCGTCATGTCACAACTGGGTATAAAAGAGAAGGCGCCTCTAAGTATAGCAATATTGTTACATTTAATGAAGGTTCAATATTTAGCAGCTCACATGATTGATGATTAAAACAGGCACATCTAAGTATGCAGGCATCCGGGGTAAAGCTGTCCACATAGACCATCCTCGGCATTGCCATCTTCATCATCCCTTCCCCGCTGCACTCCACGAGCGATTCAAAGTCTCACTTTCAGATCCCTCTACTGCAGGGTAGTCTTCCCAATCACAATTGCAGATTGACATCGGTGAGAGCCAGTGGTGCAGAAGATGGTCTATGTGGACAGCTTTACCCCGGATGCCTGCATACTTAGATGTGCCTCTTAAATCATCAACCATGTGAGTTGCTAAATGTTGTACCTTCATTAAATGTCCCTATATTGCTACACTTAGAGGCACCTCTCTTCTCTTTTATACTCCTGCTGGATTTTGCTTCTAATCCTCCTGTGGAGGCGCCATTTGTGGATGGACATTTTATGATGACACAACCTATCACATTGCTATAATCTTTGTATATAGACTATAAATTGAAAGACTTATAAATAAATGGTTGTGGAACAAATTGTCTGAGTTTCCATTATTTCTTATGGGAAAATTCGCTTTGATATAAGAGTGCTTTGAATTACAAGCATGTTTCCGAGCGAACTATGCTCGCAATCCAAGGTTTTACTGTATACTTGAGACTGCTAAATAAAAACACTCCTTTTGTGACAATTTCAACACCACTTTACTGTTGGACCCTTAGATGTCAATACATAGAGTGCAATGTGCTCCGAGTAGTTAGAAGTTGCAGTAGTGTAATACTTTTGGTGATTATTTAAATACCAACATGTACTTAAATATTAAATATGCATTGTGTCCTGTAAAAGTATAATAGTGACATATGAAAGATTGCAGAAATTCTTGCTGCAAGCCATCAATATTTTCCAGTCGAGGTTCTGATCACTTTAGGGCACAATGATAATCACTGGTCAAAGGGGAACAGCAAAGACCATTTAAATTACATCTGCAGGACATGTTCTGCTATCTAAAAGATGTGTAATGCACATATTTCTGTGATGGATTTAATTCTTAATGGTATATTGATGCATAGCATAAGGAAAGTGACAAAACATTTCAGTGTCTGCAGTTTTGCATCTTACTTACCATTTCTCCATCACTTACTGATTACATTAAATGTCGGTATATGTTTTTCACTGTTTTATTCTTTGAAATACTTTACTGTATTTGTTTTGGAAAATGATGTTCCTTATCTAAGTAAATATACAGTATTTCTTATTCACAACTCTGAATTACTGAGGGAAGCTGCTTTGATATGAACTAAAAGGGAAGCTTTGCATATATTATGATTTGGCAACATAACTTGTCTTATAGCAACTTATTAAACTCTTCAAACCTATGATGTGAGGTAATTAGGAGTATTGTAGATGTTGCACCTGTTAGAGAACAGACTGAAATTGTGAATGTAGAACTGAACTCATGGATTTGTAGGAGAAAGATTGTGAGTTTTTTATTTTCATATATCAAGAAATGTCAGGGCAAACAATCCATTCTCTTAGAAATTGACTGCGGCAATGAACAATGCACTGATGTAACCTATAAACACTTACAGTGCCTTGAAAAAGTATTCACACCCCTTTAAATTTTCCACATTTTGTCATGTTACAATCAAAAACATTCAGCTCTGAGGAAGGGGGCTTGACTCCCGAAACGCGTTAGCGGTCCTGACTTCAAGGACATGTTCCTGTTCATGTATGGTGGATTCTTGTGCAAAGTCCAGGCAGGGGAGACCGCTCCAGGTGAGACTGGGATCAGGTGCTGGTCGGATCCGCAATCCAGGATAACTTCAAACAAAAAGGAATGACTGCACTTCCGATGAATTTTCAGAAAAAGGAGTGTCTTTATTCCACATCAATCAAAATGGCAGATACAGGTACACACTGTGAGTACCTGTTTTTTTTTATATATATGTCACATTTGACTACTGTGAACCAGGCATATTCATTTATATACGGAAATAACTATTCTTTGTTCCCCAAATATGCACGGATCACACATATGTGACTTTTTCTCATGTAATTTTATCTGTGTTTCATCACTTACAAGTGTTTTATGGAAAATGTATTTTTGAGATATTCATATAGTAATTTATATACTAATAATTTTCCATTCTTCCACATATATATCATCATATTGTTTCACATATGATTGTTGGGCAGAAAACACAGACTGGAGTTTTTCTATATTCACTTATATCATTTTTTAACAATATATTTTTCACTTTTATTATTTCCTCACATTTTTCTTCACTTTAAAGTCACTTTCATAAAGTTTCCCACACATATTCTCTTTAGTTATACTTTATATATATGTATTTTTACTATATATATGATAAACGTACCACAAATATTGAATATGGTTTTTATTCTTGATTGTTTCTTTACTTTAACACTTATCACTAGGATATTTATCTGATTTATATTTATACACATGTAAAATGTTTTTTGCACAAGTGTGTTCAAGTTTGGATTTCGTTGGGGTCACTCTGTCTGTGCAATCTGGCCGTAGATTCCCAACAGCTGACCGATGGGAGGAACAACTAGTTTGATGACTCTAATTGTTGCCAGCTGTATGTATGGGGTGTATATATGGCCGGTGCACATCCAGAGTGAACTTGGTGATGAATAAGCGACATATCCAGTCGTGAAACGCGTCCACCGATTGTCCCGCACTCACAGTGTGTACCTGTATCTGCCATTTTGATTGATGTGGAATAAAGACACTCCTTTTTCTGAAAATTCATCGGAAGTGCGGTCATTCCTTTTTGTTTGAAATGGTGGATTCTTGTAACACGCTTCTATTATCTTCATGTCTGTGAGTATGCATTTGGCATTTTATTAAAATTACTAACAGTGACCACGGGTAATGCACTAGGTGTTTGCGCCTCCTTTCTCTCTTTTTCTTATGTACCTATGTTGGAGTTCCCTGCCTGAGGATAGCAGCACGCCAGTCTTCCCCTTCGGAGTGAGCGCTTGGCTGAATTTTTTAATTAAAGACATAAATGTATTTTATTGGGATTTTATGTGATAGACCAAAACAAAGTGCCATGTAATTGTGAAGTGGAAGGAAATTGATAAATCATTTTTAAAATGTTTTACCAATAAATGTGTTAAAAGCATGGCGTGCATTTGTATTCAGCCCATCTTTCGCTGCAATTAGAGCTGCAAGTCTTTTTGGGAATGTCTCTACCAGCTGTGCACATGTAGAGAGTGACATTTTTGCCCATTCTTATTTGCAAAATAGCTGACTGGATGGAGAGCGTATGTGAACAGCATTTTTTAAGTCTTGCCACAGATTCTCATTTGGATTTAGGTCTGGACTTTGACCGGGGCCTTCTAACACATGAATATGCTTTGATCTATACCAGGGATCCTCAAACTACAGCCCTCCAGCTGTTGCGGAACTACACATCTCATGAGTCATTGTAAAACTCTGACATTCACAGACATGACTAGGTATGATGGGAATTGTAGTTCCTGAACAACTGGAGGGCCATAGTTTGAAGACCCCTGATCTAAACCATTCCATTGTAGCTCTGGCTGTATGTTTAGGGTTGTTGTCCTGTTGGAAGGTGAACCTCCACCCCAGTCTGAAGTCTTTTACAGACTCTAACAGGTTTTCTTCTAAGATTGCCCTGTATTTGGCTCCATCCATCTTCCTATCAATTCTGACCAGCTTCCCTGTCCCTGCTGAAGAAAAGCATCCCCACAACATGATGCTGCCACCACCATTTTTTTCACGGTGGGGATGTTGTGTTTAGGGTGATGTGCAGTGTTCGTTATTTGCCACATAGCATTTTACTTTTAGGCCAAAAGTTCAATTTTGGTCTCATCTGACCAGAGCACCTTCTTTCACATGTTTGCTATGCCCCCCACATGGCTTCTTGCAAACTGAAAATGGGATTTCTTATGGCTTTCTTTCAACAATGGCTTTCTTCTTGTCACTCTTCCATAAAGACCAGATTTGTGGAGTGCATGACAAATAGTTGTCCTGTGGACATATTCTCCCACCTGAGCTGTGGAACTCTGCAGCTCTTTCAGAGTTACCATGGGCCTCTTGGCTGCTTCTCTAAATAATCCTCTCCTTTCTCAGCCTGTCAATTTAGGTGAATGGCCATGTCTTGGTAGGTGTGCATTTGTACCATAATCTTTCCATTTTTGGATGATGGATTGAACAATGCTCCATGAGATGTTCAAAGCTTGGCATAAAAAAGGAGTGTAAATGGGTGGCGATGTGCACAATTAAAAATAAATAAAATGAAAAATGGTGAAAAGGTAAAAAATCAGGAAAAAGAAAAGTTTAAAATGATGATTGAATAGCCAAAGACAACCATATGATACAATTAGGAGTAGTGAAAGTGACCTGCACAGCTGAATTAAAAGAATCCACATGTGAAACTAAGTGTATTGGTTATAAAGTATAAATGCAAATTGGTGAGGCAGTGAAACCAGTGCATGGGATTACCCCGGTAGTGCAAGGTCAAATCAGGTCAAAAAAGTAAGCATGTGTGACAAATAAAGGGAGATATTTTGTACCTACCAGTACCAAAATTAATGCTGACCAGAAAAAAAATGTGTGTCCATCCACCTGGGAGGCCCAACACAGGATCCCTCCCAACTCCGGGTGGATGCCCAGAGGGAGGGTGGGCAGAAAACACAGAGTGCCACCACCTTTTTCAAAATGCACACTCACCAAACTGTAAGCTGTAACAGGCACAGCAGACAGCATGTTTCCTGGGCATAGATCCTCCCCAGGTGTATGCACTTTCACTCCAGAATCACTCCAATTAGTTAACAGCAAAAAGCAACTCCCACTGGAACAGATAGAGCTCAACAAGAAGCCAACATAAAGCCAGTGATAGTGTAATCGTTTAAATAAAGGTTTATTGTAGAACAGAACCAGTCATCCAGCTAAAGCAATGTGACAGTGAAAAAACTGTAAAAACTTAGAAATTAAGAAAGCCCCTGACCACCCGGAATCGTACAGCGGCGTGACGTCAGCACTAAGACTCTGTCCTGGTGGCACTCGGTGGTTTGGTTACACCACAAGCATCTGCTGGATGATGGAAGATCTATTTTATTTGAAAATACATGGACTTTGAGTTAAGAGAGACGTGACACTTGGCACATTGAATACTATTTACTTATTTTTTTGTATGTTTTTATTATATTCACTGGAGGTGCATCATTTCATGATATTTTAAATGGATAGTAAAGGTGGACTGCCCTTATGGGACTTGAGTAGAGATGGGAAGAAGGTGAAGCTGCTTGAGTTCCTGAGCGGGTTCCATGCTGAGAAGGATGCCTTAAAGTGTTACTAAACCCAGGAACCTGCATTCACTATATCTGGTGTCCCACAGTACACAGATCATGGAAATGCAATTATTTTACTAAATATAAACTGCTAAATACCTTTTCTCAGCAGCATATAGCAACCTTGTGACTTCTATCAGTGCCCAGCCAATCACTGGCTAAAGCTTGTAGGGGTAGTTTTCATTCTCTGATTGTCCTTTGAGGCTGCATGACCCCTGACCCTCTGTTTAAACAGTGCTGATTGGCCCTGTGTTTTGTACCCTCCCAAAAAAAAAAAAAAAAAAAAAAAAAAAGCCTCTCTAGCAATACACACCAAAGTGAGCATATGCAGAGTGTCCCCAAGGCTCTATACTATCAGGAGACACATTGGGGACTGTGGAAGAAGAGGAGGATCAGATAGGACAGGATCAAACAAACTTTCTATGCAAAATGATTAACCCCTTGGGGTTCCACAGTGAGTATAACAAGCATGCTTTACTGCAAATACACACTGATTTTACTGCTGTGAGTTTAGTAACACTTTAACCGTGAATACACCGAAGATAGGGGAACACTCAGCTCCAGAGCTTCTCTTCACCACTGTTAGCCCCATATTTCTATTTTTTTTATTTTTTAGTAATGGGTATGCAGTATGAAACAGTAGTATGACATGACAGCACATTCCTGAGATAGGTTTTCTGTGGTAACAAAAATGGAAATTCAGGTAATAGAGGTTATAGTCACTAACCACATTATATACCAAATGTCAATATGGTAACAGATCATAACTAACAATTCAAGATAATAGATAACTGTAGAAAAAAAGCACTACCATGTGGTAAACAGTATTAGAAGGAACATGACTTGTATTAACATATTGAGAAGATCAGATCACCTACAGGCACTTATCTATTGCCAGGTAAGGGCACATATTGAAATACAAAAAGTTGGATATGTGCGCTCAGACAAATTAAGGGTTAAAAGTTGATCAAGGCCGCCAGCTAGGTAAGTGGATTACAAACTCATAAGCATAAGAGAAAAATAAAAGCAGCGCCAATAAGGTAAAAGTTGAACAAAAGTCCCAAAGCAATACAGTCCACAAATGTCAATATGTAAAGGAAGGAAGAAACCAGAAGAAAGTCCCGGATACCAGTGCTGGAGTCAGGAGCAATATAACACCCAATTGTGGTGACCATCCAAACTGCTTACCAGATGTTAGGTAAATCAGGCATATATCACTCTCATAGGATCCACACAGGGAAACCAGACGATGGCAAGGAAATTAATCAGACCGGGACCTTTGGAACTCCCATAAACGAATATAGGTGTAATGGGCACCTGCTGCCCCCCCAGGTGGAGTGTCAGCTCTTGGCCCCAGTCTATGTTTTCTCCTGGAGAGCCTGTAAGCATAGGCTGGGGCCAAGAGCTGACACTCCACCTGGGGGGCAGCAGGTGCCCATCTGTGTCTGATTAATTTCCTTGCCATCGTCTGGTTTCCCTGTGTGGATCCTATGAGAGTGATATATGCCTGATTTACCTAACATCTGGTAAGCAGTAAGGGCACATATTGACCCTCTATCCAAGGGGATACCAGGCTCTGCACAGGAGACATTCCTACCAGACTATAGGTGCATACCGAAAAGCATTTTCCGATGTTTTCAGACAGAAAAGAGGACACCATAGGTCAGTGATGGTGAACCTTTGGCACCCTAGATGTTTTGGAACTACGTTTTCCATGATGCTAAACTACACTGCAGAGTGCATGAGCATCATGGGAAATGTAGTGCCAAAACATCTGGAGTGCCAAGGTTCACCATCACTGCCCTAGGTTATTACACAGTGTATACACTGCTATTCAACTTTTCAATTTTCCTCAGTGCAGGAAGCATGCTGTAAACATTGCCAATGGGTATTACATCAGTTGAACTGAATGGTGAATAAACTGCATAACTAAATGCTAATTTCCTGCTGTGCCAAGTATGCATTGAAGAAGCTAGAACTGGGTCTGACTTTATAGATCTGGAAAGGAACAGCCTGTATATGCAGAGTCTTTATGTGTGTATGTTTAATTCTATGCAATAAGCAGAAATATGAATATCTCCAGCTGTGTGCTTTGTTGAAAAAAAATAACTTCTAACCTTGTTTTGTAGGTTAATAGTGTTAATACCATAAATTGACTGTCAGTTGTCTCAAAGGAAATGTAATCTTTAAGGGCTTGTTTGCATATGTGGCAGACCTTGCTACCCCTCTGGAAAGCAAACCACCACTGATTGAAAGGTGGCTAGGAGGCGATATGCTGTCACTTCACCACCTGTTTTTACCCACAAAAGCAACACCGTATGTTGCACATCATTTCATTAACCTGAATGTGCCATACTCTGCAGTGGTATTGCCAACTTAATATGACAGGGGGTTTACTATTTGACATGATACAACCCTGAGTGGCTTCATGTCCTTGTTCAAGTTGGTAGGGGGCTGTAAAACTGAGGCTCAACCACCTGCTTTTACCACCCTCTAAATGAGCCCTAAAATCACTTCTTTTGAACTTATATTAGAGAGCTAGGTAATTAATTTAAACAGCAAACCTGCTTTTACCACCCTCTAAATGAGCCCTAAAATCACTTCTTTTGAACTTATATTAGAGAGCTAGGTAATTAATTTAAACAGCAAACCAGCAAGAAAAAATTGAAACCATTAAGATGAGGCCAGAAGCAAGAATTATATAAAACTTCAAAATGACTTGACTGTGATCCATTGGTTCTGCTGTAGAATTTACAACAACCATGAATAATTTTGATGTGCTGTATATGCACATATCCATAGATTTCAAAGAGGCACTCTCCTTCAGTGTTTAAAAGCTAATTAATAGCAGGTTGTTGTAGCTGATGAGCTGGCATCATGAGACAGCTGATATCAATCAAGGCATCGGAAAGATGGTACTCTTATTTATCACACTTGTCATGTTACAGATTTTCGAGGACAGTATTTGTTTTCAGGCAGACCAGCCTTGTATCAGCTGCAAAACATTTTCTGTCGCATCTGAGAAATCATTTGACAGCCTAGAAATTGGCAGTCAGAGATATTAGAAGATAATCGTATAAAGGTGACCTCTTATGTTTGTTCACTGTGGTACAAACAATACGCTTGTATTCGATTAAAAAGTTATAAAGGTGACCCGTGTCTTTAAACTTGGTAAACAAAAAAGGTTCTGGAGCAAGCTTTAGCCCCGGTTCACATTTGTGCGATTGCGGAGATTGCATGTAATTCAGAGTGCACTGCTCCTAAATTGCATGCGATCTCATGTGCGGTGCGAATTTCAGCCATACACTTTGTATGGCTGAATTCGCACCACATCCGCAATAAACACGCACATGAGGCTTTTTTTTATCCGCAGCAGAATCGGATCGCATAGTGGTTCACACTAGTGCGATTTGATTCTGTGTGAACTTGCAGATTGCACTGCGATATGCGATTGCAACTGGGGGTGTCGTTAACTTTTAATTGACACCCCCTGCGTATCGCATATGGCAGTGTGAACTGCCAGAGGTGCGGATGTGATGCGGGATCACGCTGCATATTCGCAGCGTTCCCGCATTGCACAAATGTGAACCAGCACTTACAGCTGCTCCATTCTCTAGCAGTGGATGCAGAGGGCCTGGTTGTGTTGCCTGTCAGGAGTGTCTGGATCACAAAACCTGCTGCACAGGATTAACCACTTGCCAACCGCCAGCAGTACATATAGTGTGGCAAGTCGGCTCTGTCCCGCAAAACAATGTAACGGTACGTAGTTTCACAGGACCGCCAGTAGGGGGTGAGCGCACGCGCCGATTTGCTACAGGGGGAGCAAATCAGCGATCGCTCCCCATGGAGACAGAATGGCGTCTGCTGTTATAAACACGGCAGACTGCTGTTCTCTCAGTAATGAACAAAGGAATCCTATTTTCCTCCTATTTTGCAACTTCAGCAAGCCCATCCCCCACACAGTTAGAAAGCACCCCACTAGGGACCCATTAAACCCTTTGATCGCCCCTGGTGTTAACCCCTTCCCTGCCAGTGTCACATTCATACTCCAGTGGCATATTTTCAGCACGGATTACTGTAGTAATGTCACTGGTCCCCCCAAAAGTGTCAAAAATGTCAGTTAGGTGTCCGATCTGTCCGAAGCAAAAAAATCACTGATTGCCGCCATTACTAGAAAAAAATAAAAAGATAAAAATGACATAAATCTTTCCCCTAGTTTTTTGTTGCACACGCCTATTTGCCTTCTGTGTTTCTAGTTTGTAGACGCGATAACTTTTGCTCAAACCAATCAATATACACTTATTGGGATTATTTTTTACCATAAATATGTAGCAGAATACATAGACTAAAATGATGAAAAATTTTGATTTTTAAATTGTTTTTATTGGGAATGTTTTATAGCAGAAAATAAAAAATATTGTTTTTTTTCAGAATTGTCGCTCTTTTTTTGTTTATAGTGCAAAAAAAAAAAAATTGCACAGGTGATCAAATACCACCAAAAGAAAGCTCTATTTGTGGGGAAAAGGGAACATACACTTTTTTTTTTTTGGGTACAGCATCACACAACCGCGCAATTGTTAGTTAAAGTAACGCAGCGCCGTATCACAAATAATGGCCCGGTCATTAAGGGGGAAAACCTTCCAGTCCAGAATTGGTTAAAGAGTAAGACCATTCTCCTATATGAATTTCATAAATGCTTAATCATTTTTCAAAACCAATGATCAACACAATATTCACTGCAGAACTTTCACTGCAGAATTAACCGCTGGCCAACCGCCGCACGACTATTTACTCTGGCAGTCAGTCCCGTACAGGCAAAACGACGTAGGGCTACATCGCTCGCCTACGAGCCTCTAGGGGGCGAGCGTGCGCCGCCGGAGGCGCGCTCCCGCCCCCGCTTGTTCACTAACATCCCCGTGCGAGTGACCGGTGGCTCTGAAGTCCGCCGGTCACTCGCGATCTCCCGCTGGAGAGGGAGAAAGGCAGGAGGCTAATGTAAACAAAGCCACCTGTCATTCTCCCTGGTGTAACTGCAGAGATCATACGATCCTGCTATGTAGGATCGTATGTCTCTGTGGTTACATCACAAGCCACGCCCCCCCACAGTTAGAATCACACCCCTAGGGATACATTTAACCCACTGATCACCAATAAATTCAACCCCTTCCCTGCCAGTGTCATTTTTACAGTAACAGTGCATATTTATAGCACTGATTACTGTAGTAATGTCACTGGTACCCCCAAAAGTGTCAAAAATGTCAGTCAGGAGTCCGATCTGTCCGCCGCAATGTCGCAGTCCAGCAAAAAAAAATCGCAGATCGCCGCCATTACTACTAAAAAAAAAAAAACAATAAAAATGACATAAATCTTCCCCATAGTTAGTAAACGCAATAACTTTTGCGCAAACCAATCAAAATACGCTTATTGCGATTTTTTTTTGACCAAACATACAGTGTGTAGCAGAAAACAAATTGGCCTAAAATGTTAAAAAATTTTGATTTTTACATTTTTTTGGGGAATTTCATATAAAAAAATTTGAAAAATATTGTTATTTTTTCAAAATTGTCGCTCTTTTTTTGTTTATAACACAACAGCATCTCTATAAAGCTGGTCGGTAGAGGGAAGCATGAAGTGAACCAACACCAGCAGATGACATGGCTCCCCAAATCATTGCTGAAAATCAAGGTCGGAGGAAGAGTGCAGAGACACAGAATCCAAGTTGTATGAGGTCCAGTGTTTCCACAGTCAGTGATGATTTGGGGAGCCATGTCATCTGCTGGTGTTGGTCCACTGTGTTTTATCAAGTCAGCGCAGCTCTCTAGCAGGAAGTTCTAGAGCACTTCATGCTTCCCTCTGCTGACCAGCTTAATATAATTATATATAATTGTTCACATCAGGTATAATTTTCTGAGATACTGAATTTTGGGCTGTCACAAGCTGTAAGCCATAATCATCAAAATTAAAATAAAGAAATGCTTGAAATATATCACTCTGTATGTAAGACATCTGTATAAAATATATGAGCTTCACTTATTTAATTAAATTAACTTTTTGATAATATTCAAATTTTTTGAGATGCACCTGTAGTGCTTATTCTTATTCAAGTTAAACAGAACCTGTTATGTTGAATAATGTGCCAGCAATCACAGCCTCACCCAACAATTCAATATATAGTAAGCCAGAAGAGAGGGCTGTAGCACGTAAAGCATTTGTTACCCTAAAGAAAAAAGATTCTGTTCCCTTAAAGCATGTTATACAGCACAGTGCTTGTGCTGTCTCATTTGGCCCCCTGTATTACCTAAACAACCTGGCTGATCCTGCCAGTTTCTACCCTCCTCCCTGTACACTGACCATGGTGTATCATGGCTGCTGAGCCCCGACACCGTGGTCAGTGTACGTGTCTCCGTCATCCACAGCCCTGCTCTCTGTCCTCCTCTTCCCCCCTCCCTGCCTGTCTGCTCATCAATGCCTGCCCCCTTCCCTCCTGCTGCTCTCATAATTATTTTAAAATGATCTAATCCCCTCTGTATTATAACACTAACTGCCCCTGTGCCTGTGGTATAGAAAAAATATGCGATGTGTACCTAAATCCGAGCGGCTCCCGGTGATCACGTGCCCGCTTGGCTCGCTCTCTCCTCTCTTCCCCTCCTCCATCAGTGGCAGTGCTTGGCCCCGCCCACTGGAGCTGTCAGCCGTGCAGAAGAGAGATCTGAGGAGTCATCTGAATGCCGGGAAACTCTCAGATTTAGGTACTAATCTGCATATTTTTTTATAACAGAGGCACAGGAGCACTTAGTGTTCTATTACAGAGGTGATTATATAATTTTATATAAGTGCATTGACAACCACTTCAAAAGATATTTATGCCACTTTTTTTTATTAGTAATACGATGGGGGTGGGGAAGATGGTAAGTATTTTACCATGCCATTTTGGGGCAGGAGGGGTTATTTAAAGGAACACGTCAGATGGCTCTCAAAGTCTGCTGGTATCCTGGCTTTCCTCTCTTTTTCGGGGAGACTGGGACCATGGGAAACTCACACATTGAGAGGAATTCAGGGAGGAATTTAGGAACATCCATTTTTCAACCTTTCCTGTGACTAATGGCCCTGAAAGCGACATCAATTATGTCACTTCCAATGTCACAGCTGTCATTCCTTGGCTAGTGTGGTCGAGGATTCAGCTATTCAAGCATGATTTGTGCTTATATAGTTGCATTTGGAGGACAGAAGAGACATTAGGGGTCTAAAAAAAAACCAATGTCTACATAAAGAATACCTGTCACCTGCCCATGCTATCATATAGGGAGCATAAATAGCAATAAAATGAAAAAAGTTAAAAATAACCTGTAAAGACACCTATGGAAAATGGGTGGTTCCATTGTTTTTTGTGATTTCAAGTACATGCACAATTTGAAAGGCTTGACAAGTGTGGTAACTATTTACTTGACGCACTCATCTTTTATACCTTAATGGGTAAAAGATTATGTTTGTTTGCATTAAAAATCATTTTAGCAAAAAGGAGATTCCCCTGGATGGCGGGGCTTTATGGGCAACAGAACATCCAAAAAAGTGATACAAATGTATAAAAAATATTTAAGTTTATTAAATTAACATAATAAAAAGCGTTATAGAAATGCTGACAGTGCTCATCGTGCTGGTAGAAGCAGGACATGTCTCCTCATCAGACTAGAGGGGATTCCTTTGAGTCTACAGACTGCTGTTTCACTTGGATACATTTGTCCTCCTAAGGCGATACGGACCATTTGTGACCCCAACTCTATACGTAATGAACGTCCAGCATGGGCCTTCCAGGATCCTTGTGGGATCCACCTGACGATGGTGCTCTCCCATTATTTGGGAACTACTTTTACATATACACTTTATGAGGATTGTCCTTTGCTCCTGCCTTCACTGGCGTTTTTGTGTTGCATTGCAGCCAATGTGGAAACATTTATATTTGGCTTTGTACACCATTGCAAAGTGACTATAGTGAAATGAGTTCCAGTTGACCTCTGAAGAAGGCCACGTCCGAAACGTGTCAGGTCTTCCCTGGAATTCAGGCACTCACTTGGTCCCTTATGTCACGTGATGTACAATGTTGGCCGTACATGTGTTTTGCTTTTAACTTGATGTAATTCGTCTATGGATTCACTGTCAGCATTTCTATAATGCATTTTATTATGTTAATTCAATAAACTTATATATTTTTTATACATTTGTATCACTTTTTGGATGTTCTGTTGCCCATAAAGTCCCGCCATCCAGGGGAATCTCCTTTTTGCTATATCAAACTGGGATGTTGGCAACATACATCCAGACACTTATGACTGAACAAACATTTTGTCTAAAAATGATTTTAGTGCATTTTTTCCTGAAAATATACATTTGATAGCTGCACAAATATAGTGTGATATAAAAAAAATGCAACTACCACCATTTTACTCTCCAGGGTCTCATTTAGAAAAAAAAAAAAAAATATATATATATACTGTATATATATATGTGTATATATATATATATATATATATATAGATATATATATATATATATATAGATATATATAGATAGTGGTGGTGGGATTACAATAATTTCTAGAAAAAAATGTGCAAAAAATTACCTTGGTAGGTAAGTGGTTACCATAGCAGTAAACACATGTAAGGATATTGTACAACAAATAGACTAGTAACAGCAATGGAAGCAGTGGAAACAAGCATGAAGCAATCCAAAGCAACATACAGACCAGGTGAACCAAACGTGATACTTAATTTGGTCTACTTTGAGAAAGAGGTTGATTTGGTTGGAAACATTTTGGTATTGGTGTCTTTTTTTCTAACTGGTCTGTAGTATGCTTTCACAAGTTGCCAATTTCCACTACTTCCATTGTTGTTACTATGCTGTTTGTTGTACTTTAGCTTTACAAATGTATACTGCCATAGTAAAGTGTTACAAATCTCTGTTAGTAAATGTAGCATGTTATTAAACAGAAACAAGCTCAGGCATGTTCAAATCCTAGTCCAAAGCCAGCTAAGTCAGCCTGCCAGGATGCTTCCACCTATACAGGCCAATCATAAACAGCTAATTTCTGTATATCTATGGCTTGATAGATTGTTGTCACTTAAACCACCTGAGCTGAAACCTTTATTTATAGCATGTTGTTACTAATGCTGGCCATACACTATACGAAAAATCGTTCAAACTCATTTTTGAAAAACGAGCACTCGGCCGTGAGAGCAAATGATCATGCAATCAAGTATTGACCGTGAAAAAAACAAACAAAAAACTGATTCATTTATGTTCCTTGAACCAAGTATCGTTCAAGGAACATAAATGAATCAGTTTTTTGTTTGTTTTTTTCACATATACCTAGTGCAAACAGTTTGGACAAGAAATACATTAACCTTTCAATTTATCGTTCATTCGGCAGAAAATTTCCTAACTTGTCCTTAGTTTTTTCGGCTCAAAAACGTCACAACCGATTACCGATTTGTGCCCAGCAACTTGCAGAAAAACAAAAGAACTGTCCGAATGACTAAATTTAGGCCGATTTTTCGTATAGTGTATGGCCAGCAAAAGTTTAGAGTGTTAGTCCATAAATAGTGTGACAGCGCGAAGCCCAACCACGGTATGAGTTTAGCAAAAAAAAAAAGGGAGACAGGATTCTCAATGGTGCTGTTTGAGAAGCACTGACATCTTTATTGTGAGCAGAGAAAGCTATGCTCTTTGTTTTCTCTGGATTTGGTTGTTCTGGATCAGGGCCTGGAGTTTAAAGGTTCAAAAGTTATTTGGGTGGGAAGGGACCTTCAGTCCTATGTCCAGGATTTGCTTAACTCCTGAAGCCTGCGTAAGGGCACAGGTGTGCAGGATTTTTATTAGCCAGGCTTGAGGAAAGTTTAGGGCAGCTGCAGATGCAGTTGCAGTTGCTGCCATTCAGACACACAACTGATGTGTGGGGATAGAGATGTGCCCAGCCAAGAGAGATGACCTACTGGAGAGACAAGACTCCATGCTGGAGAGCAGTGCCGGGGCAAGGTCATCCAGCGCCCAGGGCAAGGATGCCAAACTGCGCCCCCCTTCACTTAGAGTTAGGGTCAAGGCACCCCCCATCCCTGAAAAAAAACATTGAGCCCAGGACAACCCCCCCTCCTGCCCACCTCTTGTCCCAGCCCTGCTGAGAGATTCCCTTACCCACGGGACTAAGAGAGTTTGGACAGCTAAGCGGGTTAGCAGATGACTAATAGAGCTGAGGCAACTACAGAGTCTGAGAAGGGGATCTGTGAGTCTCAAGAGTTGGAGAACATGCTGTGCTGGGTGAACCCTATCCAGTGAGGTCAGGAGTGGGACCTGAGCAGTAAGGTGCTACAAGCACAGGCTGAGTGAGTCTGGGGAGCCCATGGTCTAGTGAGCGATGCAGCTGACTGAAAAGTCAGGTGGCTGGATATTTTTGGTTACTTGTTTTACAGTGAGAAAATGAAATCCCTGCATGGGCAACCCTTTTTTTTTCATTTTTATTTGTTTACTTTTAATATATCTTTATTGTGATGAAAAGACGTTCTACAGCGAAAAGTGTACATTAATCAAAAGAGTACAACAATGCATATTAAGTTGAAAAATGGTGTCAATTCTGTTGTACAGGTTAACCACAAAAACTTTGGTAGTTGGTGCAGAATGGAATAAGGATTGGGGGTGAAGGGAAGAAGAGTGAGGAAGGAAGAAGGGAAGTTATGGGAAATGAGGAGGTGGATAGGTAAAGGGGAGAGCTGGTAGAGAGGAAGGCAGGTAGGTTTGGAGGTACAACGTCCATGGATTTGTAAATACACATGTGATAAAGTAGAAATAAGCATTAATCATTAAACAATACATGTCTTTGTTAATTGCGGATAGTTAACATATAAGAATACAGGGAAAATATGGAAAAACACATATAACTGGAGATGCTGCACACCGCAATTCAATGATAAACAATAGAGAGTTTCCCCAAGGGGTTTTGTAGCAGTGAAAAAAATGTTGGACAAAGTTGAAATGTATAAAAAATCTTTTATTATACAAATATTAAAAATTAAAGAGTGTTAAAATATGAGCTCAAATAACCCATCGAGCATGACAACATATACTGTATACATAGAGAAGCCAGATGTACTCCAGTGGTATATAAATCCTGCCCCAAATATATGCTCCCACACGTTTCGACAAAAAGGAGTCATATTCTTCTGATCAAAGTCTTAGAAATACACCATATCACAATATATATATATATATAGATATATATAGATATATATAAAACTAAAAAGTATGATGATCTCACCTTTGTTTAAGCCATCTCTGGGAATTGTTTAAAACAGGTGTTTGGCCCTCCCTCCATTTGGGAACTAAGGGCATGGCTTCTCGTAAGCCAGCCACCTTGAACTTCACCTGAAGGGTGTTGGGGATGTTCTAGAGAACAACCTGGATGCAAATGTTTCCCATCTATTAGAGGTATATATATATATATATATATATATATATATATATATATATATAGTGATATGACGTATTTGTAAGACTTTGATGTATCCTTATATTTAGACAACCTAGTCCCCCTGAAGAAGAAACTCTTCAAGACCCACCGGTCTTGAGGAGTCGCTGCAGATGCTGTTCCCTATATGCTTAACTGACACAGGCTTTCTTATACACATTTGTAGGAAAGTCCTGTGACGCTGCACATATTTAACCCTGGTGTACTAGATCCATCCTTTAATGCTTTTTCCTTTCTTATATCTACAAAAAATCTTCTAAGGTGAGCCATATCTCTAATTTTCCACACTGGAAATCCCTATGATATTATGGTTTAATCCTGACATGACATTGCGTGTTTTTCACAGACTGGAGATCATTTTATAAGACTATCATATGGTATTTTTTCCTGTTTGTTTATCCTAGATCATGGGAAGATTAGCATAGAGTCTAAGAACGGTTCACAAGATAAATCTTTTGCCTTCACATATTTATTAACTAATCTATAAGTAGTGCTATATCAGCTCTCAAAGATTACCCTTTGCCCTTTCTGTTAACTATTGGAGAACTGGTTGAGTTGTCCAATGTCCAGCATATACCATTACGGTGCGTACATTGGGTTACATTTATCTGAATATATATATATTTATATATATATATATATATATATATATATATATATATATATATATATATATATATATATAGTGTTGTTGTTTGTTGTTTTTCAGCAAAATGCTATAAATATGTACTCTATTAATAGATAAGGAACCTTGTGTTTGTTTCCCTTTTTTGAGGGTGGGGACTCCCGCATTCGCCGGGTGAGACTATCAGCCCTGGGCTCTTGGGTGGGACTTCACCTGGGGTAAGAGAGCACATGGAATGACCTCACATGCTATATCTATATATGTAATGTTGTTTATAGTTTTTCTAAATATGGAACTAATTTTTGATCACTGTTTTTCAGTATTGTAAATTGATTCCTGCTCTACTTGATGATGTACTAAAGTTCCTGAAGAAGCGGTTATTCTCCTGCGAAACATGTTGAGCACAGAGCACATATAATCCAGATGGTATCTGCTACAATTGACAGTCATGACACTTCTGAGGTCATCCCATCTGTGATTTATTCTGATAAAGCAATAGTAAATGACACAGGTATCTGTGTCTGTGTTTTAGATATTAATACATTTTTATATGTCTTTTGAATATCATTTGTCATTTTTAAATAGTTTTGTCTTGTTGAGCCTTTGTACAGTACCATTAAAGTCCATATATGCCTCAAATGTTCCCCACTTCCGAATCATTAGGACGTAGGTACCTCTCTTTATAATCTATATTATAACGACACCTTCCCTTTCTCAACAGAGCTCATATTTTAACACACTGTGATTTTTTAATATTTATATAATAAAAGATTTCTCATACATTTCAACATTTTACTCTCTGCTACAAAACCCCCTGGGGGAATCTCTCTATTGTTTAAGGGCCAACTTATTTGGTTAGACTGGAACTTTGTTATTCTATTTAATTAAAGTGGGCTACCAGGCTCTTAAAAATAGTTCAGACTGACGTGAACTCATTTCAAAAGTGCATCTGCCACAAGAGTTAAACATTCCCCTATCACAATAGATAACCAATGTACTGTACTTACTATATAATACTACTAATAGTCACTATCTGTGCTGCTTTCCACCAGACTTGTTTTAGTTCACATAGTACTGTACTGCTCCTGCAATGTTTGCGATGTATATGAATGTAGCTTTTGTAAAAATACTTCCTTTTTTATGTGTTTGTAAACATAAAAAAAATCCATACCTACATTGCAGGGCAGCTCTACATGAGTTGGGATGTATTCTTGAGTGATGGGGACCATATAATTGCATGTAATAGAATGATACAGAAATGCATGGTAGACACATCCAGAACACATGGAAATGTGGTTGATGATTTGTTTGACAATTGCATTCTAAAACATTAAAATAAATGCTGGGAGCCAAACTGCGCTTTCTAATTTTAAACCTGCGTGACTAACCTGCCTAGGGAATGCATTCAACATTAGGCAGATATAAAACAAACACTAGCTTATGCAGTTATGTATTCATTTAAAAATATGTTTAAAATTAAAAAAAAAAGTCAACACTAAAAGCGAATTAGTATCCTCTATAATTTATATGTACTGACTTAAAGAGAGAACAGTGTACTGCTGCCCTTCATTGCCCAATCAAAAGGATATAATGTCTTTTTCATCAAGAGTTCTTATCCAAGGTATACTGCTGCTCCTTCATCATCCAATCAGTAAGATAGAGGTATATCCTTTAGCAAGATTTCTTAACCAAGCTTTATTGCTACTTTTTATTTGTCCTATCAGGAGGGTAGGGATGTATTTTTCCCTAAAAGTTCTTATCCAGGCTTTACCGCTGCTCTGCCGTCATCCAATCAGTAGGACAGAGATATATCCTTTACCAAGAGTTCTTATCCAAGCTGAACTTCTATTCCCTCTTTGTTCTACCATTAGGCTAGGGTTTTAGCCTTGACCAAAATTCTTAGCCAAGCTGTATTACTGTTCCATTGTCTAGTAAGATGGGACTGCTCCCTGGCAGAAGTGTCTGGATTACAAAACTGGCTGCCCTGAATTATAACAGTACATAAACAAACTTTAATGTATTTGTATTCATTTTAGGTATAGGAGCTAAAATGCATGTAAATGTGTTAATGTGTTATTTAGAGATATACTTGACTCTTCATTGTAATTGACTGTGGTAATGTATCAATTTCTAAATGTAACTCTCCAAAAAGAACTTAAAGCAACTTGGGTGCCTTGAAGAAAGAAAAATAAAGGGAATAATGTAAAAATTCTGTTTGTGAAAGTGGACCTATCGTTAAAATATCTCACTACAAGTGAATTAAAGTGGTTGTAAACCCTTACATACAGTATGCCCAGTGAAGTACCCAGCCCCAAGTGATACCACTTTAATACAGGGCACTTCCCTCCCTTCCCGCCCAGGCCAATTTTCCCCTTTTAGCGCTGTTGCATTTTGAATGACAATTGCGCGGTCATGCAACACTGTACTTACACCAAATTTATATCATTTTCCCCCCACAAATAGAGCTTTCTTTTGGTGGTATTTGATCACCTGTGCGATTTTTACTTTTTACTAAACAAATAAAAAAAGACAGAAAAGTTTGAAAAAAAAAAGTTTTTTGTTTATGTTATACAATTTTGTAAATAAATAAGTTTTTTCCTGCACTGATGAGCACTGATGAGACTGCACTGACAGGCACTGATGAGGAGGCAATGATGGGGTGGCACTGATTGGGTGGCACTGATGGGGTGGCACTGATAGGCGGCACTGATAGGCGGCACTGATAGGCACTGATATGTGGCACTGATAGGTAGCACTGATATGCAGCATTGGTGGGCACTGATAGGCGACACTGCTGGGCACTGATAGGCGGCATTGATGGGCACTGATAGGCGGCACTGACGGGCACTGATAGGTGGCACTGACGGGCACTAATGGGCACTGATAGGCAGCACTGGTGGGCACTGATGGACACTGATGGGCGGCACTGATCGGCACTGACAGGCGGCACTGATGGGCACTAATGGGCACTGATAGGCGGGAATGGTGGGCAATAATGGGCACTGGTGGGCGACACTAAAGGATGGCAATGATGGGCACTTGTGGGCAGCACTGATAGGGAGGACACTAGTGGGCATCACTGATGGGGAGGGCAATGGGGGGCTCCCTGAGCCCTGATCGCCATCCCTGGTGGCCATAGTGGGCATCCCTGGGGTCATAGTGGGCATCCCTGGGGTCATAGTGGGCATCCCTGGTGGATCTAGTGGCATCCCCCCCCCGAGGGTCTGCACTGGTAATCAATGATCTGATTACCAGTGCCGACCCCCCCCCTGTCAGGGGAGCCGCCGATCGGCGCTCCTTTACACGTGCCTGTCAGGCACGAACTAAGGAAAGCCGATCAACGGCTGTTCCTGTTTTACTATGTGACCAGCCGTGATTGGACACGGCTGATCACATGGTAAAGAGCCTCCGTCAGAGGCTCTTTACCGAGATCGGAGATGCAGGGTGTCAGACTGACACCTCACATCATCGATCGCCCAGAGCGGTGTTATCCTGCCGCCGTCATATGACGTCCGGTCAGGATAACTCAACCACATTCCCGCCGTCAATTTGTAATAGGGCAGGCGGGAAGTGGTTAAACAAATCCTCTTAAATAAATTGTACCTGTTTATCTGCAGTTTCTCTTCTCTACAGCCGTTCAAAGTCCATAATTTATAAAGTGTGTCTTACCTTTAAGAAAACAGGGGGCAGAGAGCTGAAGTTACACACTGCAGAGCTCAGTGAGGGAAGCTCTGAGAGCTGATTGGAGAGAAGCGACACACCCCTATTCACACAGCACTCAGGAACAGAGCTAAGGCTGTCAATCATAGGCAGTGTGCTGGAGATCTTTCCCCTGTCACCTTTTTCTCTTGGTGTCAGGAAAATCTTTCAGACGTGATTAATGCTGATAGCAGTGGAACAAAGCAGTAGACAGAAATTACACTTCATGCTCTTACTTGAGACAAGTACACACTATAGAGGGACATGCTTTGTTTATGTCTCAGGTTTACAACCACTTTAATAGGCATGCCAGCATTGCCAAATAACATATACAAAAGGGAAGAGTTTATAGTTCACAAATATATTTATTTATTTTTCAGCACAGAAAACTACTACAATACACTTACAATGGCAACTGCTGGTGAAATCTGACATGACTATATATATATATATATATATATATATATATATATATATATATATATATAACTCTTGGCCCCTTTTTACTGGGTTTTCCTGGCTCTTTTTATCTTCCCCAATTAAAAAAATCCCCTTGTTATGGATCTTAAAGTTAGTAGCTCAAACTTAAAGTTTTGCACAAAAATAATTGAGCGAGAGCAATGAGTTTTCCCTTATCTCTGTCCAAGGTGCAATCGAGAAGCAGTATGCGTCAAAGTGTTCTGGGAATACTTTTTCATTAATGATATGTTTATTTTTTTTGAAAATTTTATACAGTAAAACCTTTGATTGAGAGTAACTTGGTCTGATAATGTTTTGCAAGACAAGCAAATTTTTTTTTATAATTGACGATTGCAGACTGACAGCGGGGAGAAGGATGGTCTATGTGGACAGCTTTACCCCGGATGGCTGGATTCTTAGATGTGCCCCTTTAATCATCAATCATGGGAGTTGTTAAATGTTGAACCTTCATTAAATGTAACCCTATTGCTACACTTAGAGGCGCCTCTCTTCTCTTTTATACTCTGTAGTTCCTGCTGGAATTTTCTTCTACTCCCTTTGTGGAGGCTGCGATTTGTGGATGGACATTTTATGGTTACACAACCTATCACATTGCTATAATCTTTTTATATGTACTATAAACTGAAAGACTTATGAATAAATAGTTGTGGAACAAATCATCTGAGCTTCCATTATTCCTTTTAAGAAAAATCACTTTGATATAAGAGTGCTTTAGATTAGAAGCATGTTTCCGGAACGAATTATGCTCGCAATCTGAAGTTTTACTGTATAAGAATTGTCAGAATATTTATACTGCTCTGATTTAACAGTGTCTCCATTTATTATGTCGTGCGTTTTACACGTTCGAGAATATTATTCTGAACGAATATAAGAGTTCTTTTTAATCGATTAATTTCTTTTTAACAGCATATACCAATCTTAGTGAATACAGTCTACAGTAGGGAATATATAGGTATATTTATTCACAAGACATGTATTCACAATAAATGGATAGACTTGAGGTGACACAAAAAGATAACTTTTATATAAAATACAAACTTAAAACGATAAATGCAATGTGATATGTAGTTCAATGATAAAATTAAAAATAAAGCAAGATTACATTTTCCCCAGGTATAGTAGAAACCCTAGATAAGTGTTCTATATAATCAGACCACAATTGTCTGCGAATTGCGCAGCCAACAGTCACTCCGCTGCAGTTGGAGTGAGAATAGGCTATGCAAAATGGGAGACGAAATTGCTAATATTGCGCTAAACTTGATATTAATAAAAACGTATAAAAACAAAAATCAGTTTTTAGAGAAAAATCTAATTTGGTTCATATGGCTGGGACTGTAATCTCGTTACCCTTTAACATGAAATTTAAAACATATAAGGAAGTAAAAAAAATGATAGTAAATAATAATCAGATAAACAGCAAGGTATATTTACCACACTTAAAATGGCTGCTAGCTTAAAATGGTCATTACCAGAGTCTATACCATGGCTGCCTTTCCAAAATGGTGGCCGGTTAGGGAGGAGTTTCATCTGGCGTCATTCAAAGTTTCAGATACAGGATGGACCAAGGTGGAGTATGTATAGATGAGTATATGTATGGATGTAAGTAGCGTGTGTGTTGCAGTGTAATGAATGTTGTTGCAATGGGTGTCCTATTACATCTGGGCTTACCTTTTTATATTGTGTTGAACAAAAGGGCAGTAAAATTACCATAAGCCGAACCCAGAAGGAGGAACTTTATCCCCATTGGTTGGCATTACTTATCCATTAACTGGTGAGGTCATTGGGCGACACCACTACTAGTCATCCATTATATTGGATATTAGAATTACATGATAAGTTCTTCATTTAAGAATAATCATTAAAACAATATGAAAATCTGTCAATACTCTCATGGTTCATACGTGTCCATCTAATATCTCCATCATGTATCTAGGTAAGGATTGGACCTGGTAACACCATTTAATAAGGATATATTATTAATACAATATATATATATATATATATATACATATATATATATATATATATATATATATATATATATATATATATATATATATATATATTGGAAATGACTGATCTAACCATATTCCTTTACCCAGATACCATATATTTAAATTTGGTAGCAGTCAAAAGAGGGGGCAGTGTTGTATTACTATTAGATTTAGTATATAGAATATAATTGCATTATTTTTCTACAGATAACCCTTTGACCTCAGACTGGGTAAAAGAAATTAAATCACTTGGCCATGTCATATGCTTCAGACTTTTTGGCTAGGATGGAAGATCTATAGCGGTCAAAAAACTTTACAAAACCTTACATAAACACTCCCTATAAGTGAAGCAATTAAAGTGGAATCAGTACTTAGCTTCATCTAAGTAAGATTATTACTTTAGCAAGAATATAAAACCAAAATATGGTATACAATACATTCCTAGAACAATGTATATGCTTCACATAGTGTAATGACATAATTATTGCTAATATTTTCTCACACAAATAGGACTCTATATGTGCTTCACATAATATAATGACATATTTATTGCTAATATTTTCTCACACCTGATATGTATCTTTAAAACTTAGTTTAAATTAATCTAATAGAATACACTAAACTATTGTTCATTGTTATACACAGATAAGATTATAAACATAATGGTCATCAGTGTCTGCTATAGCGTCTGGCTAATTGACTCTTATCTGATGAGATGTAAAAAGGGTCTCATTATTTACAAAGTAAGAAATACAAAGATCTTCTATTGAACTTCAAAATTCTGTAAAGACATCTTGCAAAAGAAGCATAAACTTTCAATGACCTCATACAAGATGGATGCTGTACTGTTCAGAATTTCTCTGTAGAACTGAATATACATATGGCCTTTGTATAATTCCATTTTCATATATTATTTCTCCCTAATAATCCTGACAGAATATTTTATAATCAGTTAAAAAAAAATAATAATAAACTATTGGTTACAAAGTGACTAAGAGGTGTGAGGATTACTTTGGGCTATATAAATAAAAATTCTGGCAAATAGGACTCTCCATATTCTTGGAAATCCCCCTTTATGCCCTAAAAGTCCAATAGTATATATCCAAATAGGGTTGCTGGCTCTTTGCTTATAAACTCATTTTCTGATCTCCATGAACTTCCTCTTTTTGAAAACTAAACTTTTAACACTGAACAGTTTTGATGTGGGTTGAAAACAGCAGTGCTGCATTGGGCTGCTTATTTTATTTTAGTATTCCATACGTGACTGCAAAGTTACAACATGTTTAGTGACAAGTCATCTTGTTGGCTAGAGGACACATTTCAAAACTGTAGCAGTTGGCAACTTAATAAACTCACTGCCAACTCAACCGGACAGCCAAGCAATTTTCTGGAGCTTGTTAGTAAGTGGGAAAGGAAAACACTGATTTCTTTTTTCTTAATTTTTATTCTGTTTATGAGTCAGACACATTCTCAGCACTGAATTTTCCATGGTTTTTTATTTTATTTTTTAAATCAAGCATGGGTAGGGACAATCTTGGATAAAATCCAAAATACTTTAAATGCCATGAGAGTTATAAAATCCTTTGTGCATGTCATGCCAGAGTCATTATTTATCATGGTCAGTGCAATGTATGATTTAGAAATCTACAATGATTATATATTTAGAGGTATTGCTTTGATATTAATCTACTAGTTTACCCTCCTCTTCTCCCTTCTTGCAATCCCATCTCCTATCATATTTACACAGCAATACATACTGACTCTTATACAATTGTACTCACCTAAAAGTAGCAGTTACTCATTAGATTACATTCAAAACCCAAAGCTCCTGAAACACTGGTTACCTAAAGCCAGCCATACTGCAGGCTGCATGGGAGAAATCAATTGATTCCACTAACCATGCTAAAAAGACATGGAGGAACCTCACTTTGTCAGCTACGATATTTACTGTATTCAGACAGCTGCAGCACTCATGGCTGTCTACTTGAACCTTGACTGCATATGACAGGATGCACTCACTGTTCGGCCTACAGTTTTCCATCTGGTTCATTTAACCACTTGCCGACCGCTCACATTGACCCTACTGCGGCAAAGTGGCTCGATATCGTCCAGCGACGTAGACCTACGTCGCTGGACTCCTCCCCTTGTGGGCGGCGCGTGCGCGCTGCCGGAGGCTCACTCCCACTGTTTTCAGTCAGCCACTCTTCCGCCCGCTTGTGTAAACAAAGCGGGCAGGTCTCCTAAGTGACAAACAGTGACAGATTGCAGGATTCAGCATAGCTGAACCTGCGATCTGTGCCTGTGTCACATAGTCCCCTCCCCCCACACACGTTAGTAAGCAACAGGCATACATTAACCCCTTGATCACCAATAAAAGTTAACCCCTTCCCTGCCAGTGCCATTTTTACAGTAACAGTGCATATTTATAGCACTGATTACTGTAGTAATGTCACTGGTACCCCCAAAAGTGTCAAATATGTCAGTCAAGGGTCTGATCTGTCCGCCGCAATGTCGCAGTCCCGCAAAAAAAATCACAGATCGCCGCTATTACTAGTTAAAACAATAAAAATGACATAAATCTCCAGTAGTTAGTAGCTGCGATAACTTTTGCGCAAACCAATCAAAATACGCTTATTGCGATTTTTTTTTTTACCAAAAATGTGTAGCAGAAAACAAATTGGCCTAAAATTTAAAAAAATTTTAATTTTTACATTTTTTTGGGGGAATCTCATATAAAAAAATGTGAAAAATATTGTTATTTTTTCAAAATTGTCGCTCTTTTTTTGTATATAGCGCAAAAAGTAAAAATCGCACAGGTGATCAAATACCACCAAAAGAAAGCTCTATTTGTGGGGAAAAAAAGGTCATAAATTTAATTTGGGTACAGCATCGCACGACAATTGTCCGTTAAAATAATGCAGTGCCGAATTGCAAAATATGGCCTGGTCAGGAATGGGGTGAAATCTTCCGGTCTTAAAGCGGTTAAAAATATGCTCATTGAGAATTTTTTTGTCAAAGACATGTAGCTAAATACATTTTGGCCTAAATATATGACAAAAATTGAATATATTGGATATTTTTTAATATTATATAATATATTTTTCAAAGTAGAAAAATATTGTTATTTTTTCAAAATTGTCGCATTTTTTTATTAATATCGCAAAAAATGAAAAGCGCAGAGGTGATCAAATACCACCAAAAGAAAGCTCTGTTTGTGGGAAAAAAAGGACGTAAATTTCGTTTGAGTACGGTGTTGCATGACCGCGCAATTGTCAGTTAAAGTTGCACAGTGCCGAATCGCAAAAAGTGGCCTGGACATACAGCAGGAAAATCCTCCGGTGGCAAAGTGGTTAACCCTTTGTGGAGCTGGGTAGTGCTGACAGAATCACCCATGACTTGAACTTGAGACAATCTCACAGTAATCATCTGAAATTCGTGTAAAGTATTTCAAATTGCAAAGATGCTCTAAAATTACTGGGGTACTTCAAAAAGTTTCCACAATTTTTATACTCTAATAAATACAAAAACGTGCAAAAACTTTTTGAATACCCCTTGTATTGTCAGTAGTAATGATGAACTGAAACAAACAAAATCAATTTCTTGAAAAAAAAAACCAGTGAAACCTCATATTGGTGATCTATGGAAAATTGCCCCTTTTCATTTGTAATCAATAAAATATTCCCTTTGATTGGCGATGAGTAGCGAAGGGACCCTCTTACATTAATGGTGAGTGAAAAAAGAGCAACCTTACATTGGAGGTCATTGTCAGGAGGGTCCTAACACATTGATGGTCAGTGGGAAGAATGCCTCTTACATTGATGGTTAGTGGGAAGAATGCCTCTTACATTGATGGTCAGTGGGAAGAATGCCTCTTACATTGATGTTAAGTGGGAAGAATGCCTCTTACATTGATGGTCAGTGGGAAGAATGCCTCTTAAATTGATGGTCAGTGGGAAGAATGCCTCTTACATTGATGGTTAGTGGGAAGAATGCCTCTTACATTGATGGTCAGTGGGAAGAATGTCTCTTAAATCGATGGTCAGTGGGAAGAATGCCTCTTACATTGATGGTTAGTGGGAAGAATGCCTCTTACATTGATGGTGAGTGGGAAGAATATCCTTAAAATTGGTTGTCATTGGGAATAAACACCTTCTTTTTGACAGCTAAGAAGATTATTGGTGTCAGTGGTTACTTACCTGAGAAGCAGAAAAGCTCTTAGCAACCTCTGGAAGAAGGCAAAGGTTCTAGAGAACCCTGGTTGAGAAATGAAAGACTAAGCAATAAGCTGAATTGCAAGGGTCTATTTAAAAAAAAAAAATTGCTGTGCAAATCTCAGGCTGCATTCACACATCATCGAAGGTGGAATCAACGCAATCCTGCCCCACAATCTCAAATGGCTGCAAAACGTAGGACGCATTTGCAATGCCATTACTTCTAATGGCACCCCAATTGCGCCTCAATTTTTCTGCGACTGTCATGCAGTAAATCACGCTGCAATCACAATGCGCTTGTCGTTCAAAAATAAACATGAGCTTCTTTTGAGCGACAGCATCACGCTTTGCTGTGATTGCAGCGCAATTTACTGAGAGACAATCTCTGCAAAATCATGTCGCGATTAGGGTGCCATTAGAAGTAATGACATCACAAATTCATCCCACGTTTTACAGCCTTTTGAATATGTGGTGATTCCGCCTGCGATCATGTGTGAATGCAGCCTTAAGCATTTGCACAGCTGTAATGAATAATTCTGGTAATGTGCCTAATATGTTTATTTCCTATGATTGTCAGCTCAATCTAGTGGCTATAATGCAGTTTTTTTCTCGATTGAGGTATTTCAAAGGAAATAAACATATTAGGCAATTTATAGGATTTATTTGTGATGGCTGTGCAAATTCTTGAGACATTCACACAGCACATTTTATATAAGGCACCCCTTAGTTTTTAGTGGTTTGAATGTAACAATATTCTGTAAAACCCTGTTTCAGAAAAACACAACAGTTTACATGACAGAAGTATTTCATTATGTTCCTAAGATTACTGAATACTGTACTGTAGCTGTATGAAGGTTAACTCAGCAGGGACAATAATAAGGTGACAGTGTCGGTTCACATATATGCGATGCGGGAACCCTGCAAATTTACTGCGGGTTCCCTCATCACATTAAAATCGCAGGTAGTTCACTCTGTCATATGCAAATCGCTGGGGTGTCAATACCAATTTAACGACACCCCCAGATTAGTTCACATATCGCAGTGCGAACTGACAGTTCGGACATGAATCAGATTGCATTGGTCAGAACCACCATGCGATCCGATTCTGCTGCGGACCCAAAAAAGGGTCCTGTACGTGTTGTGTCCGAATGCAATGCAAATTCAGCCATAAAATCTGTATGGCTGAATTTGCATCGCACAGACATCGCATGTGATTTTCAGAGCAGTGCACTCCAAATCACATGCAATGTCTGCCATCGCACTAATGTGAACCGGCACTTATAAGGTATAAATCCTTTAAATTCTGTTTGCTTCTGCTTCCCACCTTGGCACTACAAGGGCTAGAGTCTCTTGTTTACTGATCGCAGAACAACCTCGTGACTGCATGTCCCATACCAACTGCAAAAATACAGACAAGTTAGTTTTCACTTAAAAGAAAACAAAACAAAAAAACCCAAAATGTGCCATATACCAGATCTTTTGCATATCTTGCAATTTTTTGAGCTGGAAACAAGGGACACCTTTTGCAAAAGTATGTACGCATAGGACACCCCCCCCCCCCACTTGTTATGCCCCCTTAAATGAGCATTATACAAAAAAAATATTAGCTAAATCCACTAGTGCTTATTTTTTTACCACTACTATTACTTTATTCTGGCGTTTAAAATTTACAAATTCAGCAATTCAGAAATTGGATGAACGGTTTAGCACTGAGAAACAGTTATTGAAAGATATAAAGTGCATTTTTATATACAACTGCATAGATGAGACCAAATGAGGGACAAATGAGGAGGAAATAGGGACAGAGGAGCTTTATTCCAAATAGGGGACAGTCCTTTGAAATCCAGGACAGTTGGGAGCTATGATTTAGATGTGGTGGCTACATTAGTTTTTAATTTTTAGGAAGTACAGATGACCTGTTGATTTTACCAGAAATTCTGCTGACCTGGAAGCAAGAACGTTGTTATGTTTCTTGTGTAAACTACTAATTCCATCACCCCACAAGGAGAGAAACAAAGGTAGACATGGTTGTAGTCCAGCTTAGATAACAACCATGGCTCTTTCCACAGATACACTGTAAAAGTGATTATAGCCACCCCGAAAAACCAGAAGTGTTATTCGCAGGATCACCAGAGAAAAAATAAAGGAAAAACCAAATACAGGGACCTAATTTGAAGATTGGTTGTCTTTATGGTAAGCTTTTAAAAATTGATTAAGTAGTTAGTCGTAGATGAAAGTTACATTGGTTATGGCAGCTAGCCAATGCTTGCTTTTATACTCTAACTTTCATTAAAAAAAAAAAAAAGATGAAATGTGATTGGTTGCTTTCACTTTCCCAAGTTATAAGGAGCTAATATGGGGGCAGAGGCTGGTATGATATTTTCTCCTCTATCTTCAGACAGTATGCAAAGTCTCCAACGGTTAATAGCATTGAGCAGTCCTTCCTTTCCGCGCTAGTTCTTGCTTTGCTCAGCACTGTCAGCATACTAATCGACTAAATGACAGAACACATGACTGGGGGGGAAATAAATATTCCAGGGGGTTAATTTATTGGCAAGAAACATGCAGCCAACCTGGGATAACCTGTTTGGTGTCAGATAGGGACAGATAGATGGTCATTGTATGTTCTGATCTATAAATGATGGGCATCACACAAATGCATGAGTGTGTAATATACTGTTTGTTTCAATCTCACATGTAATATACTGCTCTTTTAAGAATAGAAGTATACACTAATCAGCCATAACTTTATGACCACTGATAGGTTAAGTAACATTATTTATCTCATTATAGGAGCATCTGGGGGTGGGTGGGTGGTATATATTAGGCAGCAAGTAACCATGTTGTCCCTGAAGTTGATGTGTTAAAAGCGGAAAAATTGTGCATTGCAGTTTGTTGTGTATGAGGCTGCTTAGCCACAGACTAGTCAGGGTGCCCATGCTGACCCATGTCCACAGCCAAAAGCACCTACAATAGGAATGTGAGCATCAGAACTTGAACCCGGAGCAATGGACAAAATATGGCTTGGTTTGATGAATCACGTTTTCTACATCATGACTCGGGGTAGAGATGGCACTAGGATGCAATATGGGAAGAAGGCAAGATGGCAGAAGTAGTGCAATGCTTCTCTGTGCTCATCTCAGCGACAACCCCATGTCCTTTTGTGTAGGGGTTCGCTTCTTTCCCCTTCTTGATTATAACTTGATATATATTTGGGATGTGGAAATGGGGAGTTGTCCCTAAAACTGGTATAATATAAAAATGATGTCATACCTTCAGAGGTCTAGTGGCCTCCATGCATTAATGGGTGGGGACTCATTCAAAATTAGGTCATAAGGTTATAGCTAATCAGTGCATATGTCAAATATTATTACACTTTTTTATTACTTTAGTGTAAATGTACCCAATAAATTATATGATGGACACTGATGAAAGTAAATATTAAATTTTAAGAGGTTTCCGAGGACTAGAGGTAGGAAACACTAGTATCTAGAAGAAAAAAGAATGATGCAAGTTGTCTGAAATGTTAATTATGGTGTTTTAGAATACCTACGTTACCTTGTAACTTTTTTTAAAGCCTGGCATAAAGTAGAACTAAAGACAAATGTTTTTTCATTTTTGATAGAGTAGGGGAGGGTTATAACTTCTGTCAGTTTTATTGTGTCCCTTTGGGGAGATTTATCTTCATATCATGCCCCATAGTCAAAACAGGAGTTGAGAGGAAATCCCTCCAAAGTGAGGGAACCCCAGGGTGTCACTGGGGTCATTAGAACTAGTGTTCCCAATGGAATATTTTCCCTCTATTACTGTCCTGGTGTCAACCCAAAATTTGAGATTGTATTTTACTTTCAATGTCGATGATAACAGTAAACGTGGCATATATATAGAGGCCGCACCCCCTAACAGGGACACAGACAGCAATAACAACTAACAGGTGTTCTAATCCCTCTTCCCTCTAGCCTAAGTTTAAAAAAAAAAAGATTTTGCCTTTAGTAAGGCCCCTTTCACACGGGTGATCCGATCCGTCAGTTTTTCAGGCAGACCTGATCGAATGCTCCATGCATCCCTATGGGGCAGCGGATGTCAGCGGAAACATGTCCGCTGACACCCGCTGCTATCCGATTCCGATCCTGTCAGTGAAATCCGGACGGATGGAAACCCTATCTTCCATCCATCTGGAAGATCGGATTGGATGAGAATGGACAGATTTGGACATAGAGGACAGCAGGGATCTGACAGCTCCGTCTCAGCACACAGAGCAGAGAGGGGGCAGTCATCCGCCTGCTCAGCGGGGATCTGCGTTTTGATCCCCACTGAGCAAAACAGACTCCGTCACCGTGTAAAAGGGGCCTTATACTTTAACGCTGAAGTTTAGCTAAAAAAAAATTTAACGAGAAATCCTTCTCTACAGGAAAGTGATATGACTTAAGCTGTAGGGAATTTTTTTTTAGCTTAACTTCAGCTTTAAACCAACCATATTCCATTCAGTTTTCACCAGCACTGCAGTGCATTGTGCAATTTGGCAAGCACATAGAGAATGCAAGTGAGTCACGGTCCAACACTAAACTCCATATGATCCACATGATCTGCCTCCAGTTTGCCCCTCCGCGATGGATGATGTATTGATTTACCCATGTTTACCCATGTCTACTTAGTAATGTAAGGGGGTCAAAAACAGCAGATCAAAAGCTGTAGTAGACATGTGCATGATGAAAATGTTTGTTTTGTTTCGGTTTGTTTAGATTCCTTAATCTAGTTATTTAGTTTAGTTAAATTCGGTTGATTTGTTCAATTTATATTCGGAATTTGTTCTATGTATTTTTCAAATTTTCTTAGAATATACAGTTTTTTTTCTCAAATCGAAACGTTCAAATCTATAAATTCCAAATCGGTTGAATCAAAAATCTTAGATTCTTATTTATACACATTGATCTTGTTTGTATTATTAATACATTTGTTCAAAATATGCAAAGTGTTCTAATTAATAAAAGTAATATCCTACTTACAACTTTTTACTGTTTACAATACTGTGCAGAAGTTTTACCCAGCTGAGAAAAAATAATGTCAAGTACAAATGCTTTTAAATACTTGTATTTTACTGGTTTCTTTTTATCAATTTTACAGATGCAAAATGAATGAACAAAAGAAAAATCTTCATCAAATGATTACAATGTTCTCATTAAATCATCTTTGGCTGAACAAAAACAGCATTATTTCAAAATGGTACACTAATAACACACACAGTCTTTGATTTCAACAATATGTTTACAGTTCAAATCCAATTAGAATCCAATGTAAAAATTAGTTTGGACTGTAATTCAGGGATTCAGATATATTTGAATCTGCAAGTAACGAAAAAAAAATTGTCCAAATATTTATTCGGAACGAAATCAACTGCACATGTCTAAGTTCTAGTATCTTCAACCAAGCCTTCAATTTTAAGCCTTGTTCCTAACCTTCCCCAAAGGAAAAAATCCTTTTGTTACATACCTCTCAAGGTAATAAAATTGTCTGAACTTTGGCCCGTGGAGACTTGTTCTAGGATCTTTCATGCATGCTGGGGAATGCTGCAAGCCATTGGCTGATATATAGTTTTGAAGATCCAAAATAGTTTGTTGCTATGGTTTGAAGACAACTGACCTTTTAGCTCTAAGATTTCCTTTCTAATTACTTCCTATGCATGGTGTTCTGTAGATATCTGGAAATTATGTAGAGACGATTTAAATGTTTCAGCTACATTAACACTAAAAGTGGAACACAACTTTTTGAAGAACTACATCCTGAGCCTAATGAGACAATCCCCTGCTGGTTTTGTGTCCTTTGATTTGGCACTACTTTGAACATATTCCTTTCATGGAGGTAATAATACTAACCTCAATTTACAGTGTACCTTTGCATTATTATGGGGATATCACATTTCATTTCATCTATTTCATGTATTACAGTATTTTTCGCAAGCATGGTTTTCTTAGGCATTTTAGTCACAGACTGCTCAGACACACAACAGGGAATACAATCAAATGTGAAGTAATCTGTTTATATAGGATTACCTATAGCGCTTACTTAATTTATATTGTTACAATTAGTGTTGAGCGAACACGGACTGTATTATTCGTGTTCGTACCGAATAATTGGATTTTTTGTACCCGAACACGGACACGGACACTTTACTGTATGTTCGGGTAAAAATCCGTGTTCGGTCGTTTTATTTCCGGGTTTTGCATGCTTTGGCGCTCTTTTCATGGCGGGCTTTCAACAGCCAATCAACAATCGTTTAACTGGTGTGCCTTAAGCCATCCCAGCCATGCCTGCAAATGTCTCAGTAGCTGTGATTGGCCGTCTGAAGCATGTGACCAAGTCTTTATAAGTTCGAGGCAGCCGCAGCGGCGTCATTATGCTGCTTAGATTCAGGGACAGAGCACACATCAACGTGCTGGCTGCTGATTAGGGAAAGATAGGCAGGAAAAAACCATTTGTGTCCGGATAGAATTGAGGGACAGGTCGGAGTGTTTAGGCAGGGCGAGTTGTAGGCATTTTAGGGATAGAGTCTGCTGAATTATATAGGGTCAGTGTCTTCTACAAACTACAATCGATATTGCTGTGTGGGGGGTGGGGTCTGCACTCAATCCTGATCTACGATCTCTTCTCAATCCTGTTAGGGACAGAGTCTGCTGAATTTTAGGGAAACTGTGTTCTACAAACTACAATCGATATTGCTGTGTGGTGTGGGATTGGAGATAGGCAGGTGTCAGTGATCCACATCCATTTTTCTGTGTGTGAGCTGCAGTGAACACAATCTTTTTGGGCTGCAGTGAACACAATCTTTTTGGGCTGCAGTGAACACAATCTTTTTGGGGTGCAGTGAACAAAATCTTTTTGGGGTGCAGTGAACACAATCCTTTTTGGTGTGCAGTGAACACAATCTTTGTGGGGTGCAGTGAACAAAATCCTTTGTGGGGTGCAGTGAACACAATCTTTTTGGGGTGCAGTGAACAAAATCCTTTTTGGGGTGCAGTGAACAACATCCTTTTTGGGGTGCAGTGAACACAATCTTTTTGGGGTGCAGTGAACAAAATCCTTTGTGGGGTGCAGTGAACACAATCTTTTTGGGGTGCAGTGAACACAATCTTTTTGGGGTGGAGTGAACAACATCCTTTTTGGGGTGCAGTGAACAAAATCCTTTTTGGGGTGCAGTGAACAAAATCATTTTTGGGGTGCAGTGAACACAATCTTTTTGGGGTGCAGTGAACACAATCTTTGTGGGGTGCAGTGAACACAATCTTTTTGGGGTGGAGTGAACAACATCCTTTTTGGGGTGCAGTGAACAACATCCTTTTTGGGGTGCAGTGAACACAATCTTTTTGGGGTGCAGTGAACACAATCTTTGTGGGGTACAGTGAACAGAATCTTTGTGGGGTGCAGTGAACACAATCTTTGGGGGGTACAGTGAACACAATCTTTGTGAGGTGCAGTGAACACAATCTTTGTGGGGTGCAGTGAACACAATCATTGTGGGGTGCAGTGAACTCAATCTTTGTGGGGTACAGTGAACACAATCTCATACTGAAGGTTTGAGGGTGCTGCCTGTTCCATACTCCCCCTACTCCTCATCTAGCCTTTTAGGGGTACAAACAATAGTAATTGGGGCCTAGTGTGGTTGTGTACGTGTGATATACATACACTTTTTTGGGATCATATTTTCTATTCCGCTATTTAATCAAAAACCTTTGGGGATCAGTTAAATTGGGGGATAGTCTGTGTTGGTACGTGTGAGAGAGATCCACCTTTCCAAGTTGTTGGGGTTCATCTCATACTTCTGAAGGTTTGAGGGTGCTGCCTGTTCCATACTCCCCCTACTCCTAGCCTTTTAGGGGTACAAACAATAGTAATTGGGGCCTAGTGTGGTTGTGTACGTGTGATATACATACACTTTTTTGGGATCATATTTTCTATTCCGCTATTTAATCAAAAACCTCTGGGGATCAGTTAAATTGGGGGATAGTCTGTGTTGGTACGTGTGAGAGAGATCCACCTTTCCAAGTTGTTGGGGTTCATCTCATACTTCTGAAGGTTTGAGGGTGCTGCCTGTTCCATACTCCCCCTACTCCTAGCCTTTTAGGGGTACAAACAATAGTAATTGGGGCCTAGTGTGGTTGTGTACGTGTGATATACATACACTTTTTTGGGATCATATTTTCTATTCCGCTATTTAATCAAAAACCTTTGGGGATCAGTTAAATTGGGGGATAGTCTGTGTTGGTACGTGTGAGAGAGATCCACCTTTCCAAGTTGTTGGGGTTCATCTCATACTTCTGAAGGTTTGAGGGTGCTGCCTGTTCCATACTCCCCCTACTCCTAGCCTTTTAGGGGTACAAACAATAGTAATTGGGGCCTAGTGTGGTTGTGTACGTGTGATATACATACACTTTTTTGGGATCATATTTTCTATTCCGCTATTTAATCAAAAACCTCTGGGGATCAGTTAAATTGGGGGATAGTCTGTGTTGGTACGTGTGAGAGAGATCCACCTTTCCAAGTTGTTGGGGTTCATCTCATACTTCTGAAGGTTTGAGGGTGCTGCCTGTTCCATACTCCCCCTACTCCTAGCCTTTTAGGGGTACAAACAATAGTAATTGGGGCCTAGTGTGGTTGTGTACGTGTGATATACATACACTTTTTTGGGATCATATTTTCTATTCCGCTATTTAATCAAAAACCTTTGGGGATCAGTTAAATTGGGGGATAGTCTGTGTTGGTACGTGTGAGAGAGATCCACCTTTCCAAGTTGTTGGGGTTCATCTCATACTTCTGAAGGTTTGAGGGTGCTGCCTGTTCCATACTCCCCCTACTCCTAGCCTTTTAGGGGTACAAACAATAGTAATTGGGGCCTAGTGTGGTTGTGTACGTGTGATATACATACACTTTTTTGGGATCATATTTTCTATTCCGCTATTTAATCAAAAACCTTTGGGGATCAGTTAAATTGGGGGATAGTCTGTGTTGGTACGTGTGAGAGAGATCCACCTTTCCAAGTTGTTGGGGTTCATCTCATACTTCTGAAGGTTTGAGGGTGCTGCCTGTTCCATACTCCCCCTACTCCTAGCCTTTTAGGGGTACAAACAATAGTAATTGGGGCCTAGTGTGGTTGTGTACGTGTGATATACATACACTTTTTTGGGATCATATTTTCTATTCCGCTATTTAATCAAAAACCTTTGGGGATCAGTTAAATTGGGGGATAGTCTGTGTTGGTACGTGTGAGAGAGATCCACCTTTCCAAGTTGTTGGGGTTCATCTCATACTTCTGAAGGTTTGAGGGTGCTGCCTGTTCCATACTCCCCCCTACTCCTAGCCTTTTAGGGGTACAAACAATAGTAATTGGGGCCTAGTGTGGTTGTGTACGTGTGATATACATACACTTTTTTGGGATCATATTTTCTATTCCGCTATTTAATCAAAAACCTTTGGGGATCAGTTAAATTGGGGGATAGTCTGTGTTGGTACGTGTGAGAGAGATCCACCTTTCCAAGTTGTTGGGGTTCATCTCATACTTCTGAAGGTTTGAGGGTGCTGCCTGTTCCATACTCCCCCTACTCCTAGCCTTTTAGGGGTACAAACAATAGTAATTGGGGCCTAGTGTGGTTGTGTACGTGTGATATACATACACTTTTTTGGGATCATATTTTCTATTCCGCTATTTAATCAAAAACCTTTGGGGATCAGTTAAATTGGGGGATAGTCTGTGTTGGTACGTGTGAGAGAGATCCACCTTTCCAAGTTGTTGGGGTTCATCTCATACTTCTGAAGGTTTGAGGGTGCTGCCTGTTCCATACTCCCCCTACTCCTAGCCTTTTAGGGGTACAAACAATAGTAATTGGGGCCTAGTGTGGTTGTGTACGTGTGATATACATACACTTTTTTGGGATCATATTTTCTATTCCGCTATTTAATCAAAAACCTTTGGGGATCAGTTAAATTGGGGGATAGTCTGTGTTGGTACGTGTGAGAGAGATCCACCTTTCCAAGTTGTTGGGGTTCATCTCATACTTCTGAAGGTTTGAGGGTGCTGCCTGTTCCATACTCCCCCTACTCCTAGCCTTTTAGGGGTACAAACAATAGTAATTGGGGCCTAGTGTGGTTGTGTACGTGTGATATACATACACTTTTTTGGGATCATATTTTCTATTCCGCTATTTAATCAAAAACCTTTGGGGATCAGTTAAATTGGGGGATAGTCTGTGTTGGTACGTGTGAGAGAGATCCACCTTTCCAAGTTGTTGGGGTTCATCTCATACTTCTGAAGGTTTGAGGGTGCTGCCTGTTCCATACCCCCCCTACTCCTCATCTAGCCTTTTAGGGGTACAAACAATAGTAATTGGGGCCTAGTGTGGTTGTGTACGTGCGAGATACATACACTTTTTTTGATCATATTTCCTATTCCGCTATTCAATAAAAACCTTTGAGGATCAATTGAATTGCGGGATAGTCTGTGTCGGTACGTGTGAGAGAGATCCACCTTTCCAAGTTGTTGGGGTTCATCTCATACTTCTGAAGGTTTGAGGGTGCTGCCTGTTCCATACTCCCCCTACTCCTCATCTAGCCTTTTAGGGGTACAAACAATAGTAATTGGGGCCCAGTGTGGTTGTGTACGTGTGATATACATACACTTTTTTTGGATCATATTTTCTATTCCGCTATTTAATTTAACTGGGCCTCCATGCGAGACCTGTGTGCCTTGTTGCGCTGTTTTGAGTACTCCACCAACATGGCCAGTGGCAATGACGCCGTTCTCAGCTTAACTATCCCACTTCTATGCCTCCTTGAAAAAACAATTCGGGCGATGATGGAAGAGGATGAGGAGGAGGAGGAGGATGAAGAGGTAACATTTCCAAGGCTTTCAGGGCAGTCATTCGCAAGGGGCTCCGAGGGTGGGTTCCTGCACACGCAAACGCCAGGGACGCAATTGTCCAGCAGGGGCACAGTTCTGGAGGATGAGGAGGATGAGGAGGAGGAGGAGCTGGAGGAGGAGATGGAACCATGTTCACAGCAGGGTGGCACCCAGGCCAGCTCATGGCCATCACTGGTGCGTGGCTGGGGGGATACAGAGGACACGGACGATACACCTCCCACAGAGGACAGCCTTTCGTTGCCTCTGGGCAGCCTGGCACACATGAGCGATTACATGCTGCAGTGTCTCCACAACGACCGCCGAGTTGCCCACATTCTAACTTGTGCTGATTACTGGGTGGCCACGCTGCTGGATCCCCGTTACAAGGACAACGTACCGTCCTTAATTCACTCACTGGAGCGCGATCGCAAGATGCGCGAGTACAAGCGCACGCTGGTAGACGCCATGCTGCTGGCATTCCCATCTGACAGCGGGGCCACAGTGGAAGCACAAGGCAGAGGAGGAGGAGGAGGAGGTCGCCAACGCAACCAGGGCACCGCCAGCACCTCAGAAGGCAGGGTTAGCATGGCCGAAATGTGGAAAAGCTTTGTCAGCACGCCACAACAAACAGCAGCACCAGCAGCTCAGATGGAACGTCTTAGCAGGAGGCAGCATTTTACCAACATGGTGGAGCAGTATGTGTGCACACGCCTACATGTAGTGAATGACGGGTCTGCCCCCTTCAACTTCTGGGTCTCCAAATTGGGCACATGGCTTGAGCTTGCCCTTTACGCCTTGGAGGTGCTGGCGTGCCCTGCAGCCAGTGTATTATCTGAACGGGTATTTAGCACGGCTGGGGGCGTTATAACAGACAAGCGCAGCCGCCTGTCCAGAGACAATGTGGACAAGCTCACGTTCATTAAAATGAACCAGGCATGGATCCCACGGGACTTTTCCGTACCTTATGCAGAATAGCAATGGATACCGACCTTACCCACCCATTGTTCCATTTTTGCTCTTTCTCACTCTTTTGGGGTGTACCCTCATTTAAAATTTTTGAAAAGAAGCAGTGTTGGCTACCTCGTCCTCCTCCTCAGGGCCAGATTAATGTAGGGGCTATTGGAGCTGCAGCTCCAGGCCCCTACCTTTTATATAGGCCCCGGGTTGGCCATATTCACTGTTACCGCTCTTCTGTCACTTGTAAACACAGAAGTCTGGCTTCTATGCTCGCTTCCCCAGGCAGCACCCTCAGAACCTCCCCACACAGCGTGAAGGCCGGACAAGGAGGGACAGTTGGCGATGCATGGATGTGTTTATGGGCTTCAGAGACAGCATCCCATGTTGAATTAGGCATGCATGGCTGCACCCTTCCTCCTCTGGGTGCATGGCAAGGCACGGCCCTTAAGGCCCTTCAAAATCCTCAGCACCAAGCCCATGATGCTGTTAATCCGGCCCTGGTCCTCCTCCACCGCCGCTTCCACCTACACCGCCCATAGGTGTGCGCAGCCTATTGCATTAAGGTGTGCACCCCAAAGTTGAAATACACATGCATGTGTTTGCCAGCAGGGAGAGTAATGTATCGGGGCCATGTACCTGTAGGCAAGGAGAAATAGAGCAGAGCAGGTCCCAGGGAGATCTTTCCCATCTCCTCACTGGCAATGCTATGTGCCCTAGGTGATTAGGGTGTGCCCAGGCACACCCAGCACACCCTGTGCGCACGCCTATGTCACCGCTAGGCTTGTGACGGTATCAGATTTTCATGCTGCGATTAATTGATTAAGGTTTTGCCACGGTATACGGTATTATCACGGTATTCTATTATTAAATTTAAATTATTAAATTTCCACCTCACTTCAATTTCATTGCTGAATTTAGGGGCTTTGGTTCACTTATGCACATTATTATATAGTCAGTCAGTACAGACTCTGTGAACCAGGCCTAAAATAGGTCATCAAGCAGTGTCTGGCCTAACTGGTGATAACTGGTTCTGGCGCTCGGCTCCGATCCGATGGCCTGGTCATTAAGAGGGCAAATCCTTGTGGTCAAGAAGTGGTTAAACCTGAAGGAGGTGTTGTTTATAAATTACTTTACTATTGCTTTAGGCCTGGTTCACATGTATGCGGGTTGGTGGTTCACATTTGCACAGGCATAGCAGCCCATTGATTTGAATGGGCTGCTATGCCCTCATTTTCCGCAGAAAAAAGGTGCATGCAGCATTTTTTTAAAATTCAGTGGCCTTGAAATCCATCCTGCTTTTGCACCATGCGACTAACCTGCAGTTCCTGCTCTGGCAAGCTTTCTGCATTTTTTGTATACGTGGGCACGGCATTTAAAAATAAACAGTTTGCGTGTGCAGCAACGGCAGGTAAGTCGCATGGTGCAAAAGAAGGATGGATTTCATGGCCACTGCATTTTTTTAAATTCTGCATGCACCTTTTTTCAGCTGAAAACGCAGGCATAGCAGCTCAAGCCCATTCACATCAATGGGCTGCTATGCCTGTGCAAATGTGGGCCCCCAACCCGCATACATGTGAACCAGGCCTAAAGCAATAGTAAAGTCATTAATTGGTTAAACCTGCAGGAGGACCGGTGTTTTTATCTATTAATGACTTTACTATTGCTTTAGGCCTGGTTCACATGTATGCGGGTTGGGGGCCCACATTTGCACAGGCATAGCAGCCCATTGATGTGAATGGGCTTGAGCTGCTATGCCTGCGTTTTCAGCTGAAAAAAGGTGCATGCAGAATTTAAAAAAATGCAGTGGCCATGAAATCCATCCTTCTTTTGCACCATGCGACTTACCTGCCGTTGCTGCACACGCAAACTGTTTATTTTTAAATGCCGTGCCCACGTATACAAAAAATGCAGAAAGCTTGCCAGAGCAGGAACTGCAGGTTAGTCGCATGGTGCAAAAGCAGGATGGATTTCAAGGCCACTGAATTTAAAAAAAATGCTGCATGCACCTTTTTTCTGCGGAAAATGAGGGCATAGCAGCCCGTTCAAATCAATGGGCTGCTATGCCTGTGCAAATGTGGGCCGCCAACCCGCATACATGTGAACCGCCAACCCGCATACATGTGAACCACCAACCCGCATACATGTGAACCAGGCCTAAAGCAATAGTAAAGTCATTAATAGATAAAAACACCGGTCCTCCTGCAGGTTTAACCACTTCTGGATCGCAAGGATTTGCCCCTTTAAAGACCAGGCCATCGGATCAGAGCGCCAGGACCAGTCATCACCAGGTAGGCCAGACACTGCTTGATGGCTATATAATAATGTAATGTGGGCTGCTAGGCGTGTGTGTGTGTATATATATATTTATTAGAGCTGCACGATTCTGGCCAAAATGAGAATCACGATTTTTTAGCTTGGAATAAAGATCACGATTCTCTCACGATTCTCTGTGTAACAAAAAAAAAAAAAATTGGGATAACTTTACTGTTACGTTTTTTTTTTTTTTTTTATTCATTAAAGTCTAATCATTGCGTTTGAAAGACTGCTGCGCAAATACAGTGTGACATAAAATATTACAACAATCGCCATTTTATTCTGTAGGGTCTCTGCTAAAAAAATATATAAAATGTTTGGGGGTTCTAAGTACTTTTCTAGCAAAAAAAAAACTGATTTTAACTTGCAAACAGCAAGTGTCAGAAAAAGATCCAGTCTTTAAGAGGTTAAACTTCCTTTCTCCCTGGCAGAGGGAAGGAAAAGATACAAATGTAATCATTTTTGTTTATAGTTAGGAGACTTAATGCTGAAAGGTGTTAGCTGAGTGAGTGAATGAGTCATCCAGCTCACTGAAATGTATCAATTCACAAGTCAGGCAGACTTGACAGAGAAACTCGGTATTTTAAAAATGCCACAATAACAATACCGTGGCTATGCAATACCGCGATATATCGAATTACCGAAAACCGGCATATGTCTAGTCACCGCCACATCCACCACCACCTCAACCTCCCTCCTACTCCATATGGGCCTCGTCCTTCAGAGATGAAGAAGAACATTGTTTTATTTTTCTGTTTTTTTTTGTTGTTTTAAGTTATTTCCCTATCCACATTTGTTTGCAGAGCACTTGCCATGCTCTTAATTACGTTTTGCTGCCATTTGCAGCACTCTAGCCCTTTCCTTTGGTGTTTTAGAGCCATTTTAGTGCCTTAAAGTTCGGGTCCCCATTGACTTCAATGGGGTTCGGTGTCCGGGAAAAGTTCGGTAAAAGTCCGGGACACGGACCCGGACTTTTTTTTAAAGTTCGGCCGAACCCGTCGAACACGGACATCTAGGTGTTCGCTCAACCCTAGTTACAATATTAAGAAAATGTAAAGTGCGTATAAACCCCGTGGTCTGATGCAGGTGGTATATAAAAAAATATATATAAATGTATTTAAATAAGATTGCAATAATGAATAAATATGATAATAAATATAAATATAATTATGATAAATTAAAAATGGTGCAAGTTCATATATAGTGCAGGAAGTATATAAGTACTCTCATAAGATTTCCTTAAAGTTCATGTGCAAAATAAGCTCACTGTAATGTTCTGGTACCTTTGGTACCCTAATTCCACTTTTCCTAAGTGTATGCGCCCCACCATTCTCTTTTGGTAAGGTGCGCATACACCTTTAAGACCGATGCTGTCATCACTGAGCGCCGCTGGAGCGGCTATTTCAACCTCCGGCGGTCTCACTCACATGTTCGTTCAACGCCGCATAATCTGTCTTGAAGCTCTCATGCTTGCAAGCATACCTCGCTATCGGAACCACGCTGCTGATCCCTGTATCCCGTTACCGGATCATCCGCTCTTGCCGAACCTCTCCTCTACTACATTGCTACTAGTGATAAGTACCCCACAGGGGAAACCTCTATAACCTTCATACTAAAGCTTACACTATCTAGCTCTGCATACTAAGGACTATTACTACATCTGCATTAACTAAGATTGCTAGCTCTTGAGCCTAATACCATCTGCTCTTGCATTGGGTTGGTCTATCCTGTATGTTCACCTGCTACTCTATCATCTGCTACCATACATGATTGCTAAACCTATCTGCATCCCATCTGCTACTATCTTACTTTCAAGAACATTCCTTTCAAGTGTCTGTCATCTACCATCTCTACCCAACCTGTCTCTTCAGCCTATCATCACTATATTACTATACATATAAATCACTCTAGGAACATCTTATTGAGTGTGTGTATTTACTTGCTGAATTGAGACTATCCACACATGATGAGTCTTGGGAGTTGGGATTGGTGTCTCAGCGTTTCTCTACATGACTACTGAAGTGGAATATTTCTGCAGCTGTAAATCCACATTATACATAAAACGCAGGAGCGTTACACTCACATGCAAAAGGTTTATGATAATGTGACTTCTTGGTGATGAAAGTTCAAAATAAAGTGCACAGTGAGTAGTGCTTGGTGCTTCGTGATAGGTTTTCCACTCTATCCCTGGTGTCCCTCCTTGTGCTCCACCGTGACAAGACAGACGAATTTCACACTCACCGGATTACATGGGTCCTATGTGCCTTATGACACTAAGACCATAAGAGCTTTGGTGACCCCCCAGGGCCGGGATGCGTTCCCTCCAGATAGGTACCTTTTTCTGCAGCCACGCTCCTCCTGTCATCCACCTCCAATTAGGGATTAGGGATGATCAAACTTTTGAAAAGTTCGGTTCGGCCAGAACATCCGAACTACCCGAAAGTTCGGCCCGGATTTCAGAACCCCATTGAAATCAATGGACCCGAACTTCGGTAATCAAAAAACACAATTTTAAAGCCCTAAAACCCAATAAATGCCCCTAAAAAGTGCCTAGGGTTCTGGGCCATGCCACAGGGACTATTAATCACACAAAAAAAGTTCCTAAAAATTGTCATTTTTGATAAAAAAGCCAATTATTGAAAAAAAATAAAAATAAAAAAAGAGATTTTTTGATTTTGACTTTGGATTTAGTATCTGGGGGGTCTAAAAAGTGTACCTGTAAAGTTTCAGCTCTGTAGCATGTCCAGAACCAGAAAAAAAGATAATTTTTCATTAGAGCAGGGAACTTGGGACCCCACTTTAACACCTATATGATCTTTTTTTGGGGGTTCTGGACATGCTACAGAGCTGAAACTTCACAGGTACACCTTTTAGACCCCCCAGACACAAAATCACACAAAAAAAAGTTCTTAAAAATTGTCATTTTTGATAGAGAGCCAATTATTTAAAAAATTAAAAAAAAAAAAAATTTCTTTGGATTTAGTATCTGGGGGGGGGGGGGGGGGGGTCTAAAAAGTGTACCTGTGAAGTTTCCGCTCTGTAGCATGTCCAGAAACAGAAAAAAAAGATAATTTTTCAGTAGAGCAGGGATGGTGGGACCCCGCTTTTTTTGGGGGTTCTGGACATGCTACAGAGCTGAAACTTCACAGGTACACATTTTAGACCCCCCAGACACAAAAAGTTCTTAAAAATTGTCATTTTTGATAGATTTTTGATAGAGAGCCAATTATTGAAAAAATAAAAAAAATAAAAAAATTAAAAAAAATAAAAATATTTCTTTGGATTTAGTATCTGGGGGGTCTAAAAAGTGTACCTGTGAAGTTTCAGCTCTGTAGCATGTCCAGAACCATAAACAAGAAGATTGTTTGTATTTGTGCAATTATAGATCTGGAATATGGCTTCTCGCTTTTCACACCTTGCCGGTTTAATAGCAGGCGTTTTTTTTGGGCATTTTTTTGGGTTCTTTGGAGTCAGGAAAAACATCTGAACTTGTGTATAGTGGTACTGTATACACAAGTTCAGATGTTTTGCCTGCCTCCAAAAACCCCCAAAAAATACCTTCAACAACACACCTGGGCGTTTTTTTTTTTGGCGCTAGCGTTTTTTTGGGCAGTTTTTTGGGTTCTTTGGAGGCAGGCAAAACATCTGAACTTGTGTATAGTGGTATATATAGCACTATACACAAGTTCAGATGTTTTTCCTGCCTCAAAGGAACCCAAAAAAATGCCCAAAAAAACGCCTGCTATTAAACCGGCAAGGTGGGAAAAACGAGAAGCCAACTACCTGTGCTGAAAGTGTTCTAATACAAACAATCTTTTTTTTATGGTTCTGGACAAGCTACAGAGCTGAAACTTCACAGGTACACTTTTAGACCCCCCCAGATACTAAATCCAAAGAATTTTAATTTTTTTTAATTTTTTTTTCAATAATTGGCTCTCTATCAAAAATGACAATTTTTAAGAACTTTTTTTGTGTGATTTAGTGTCTGGGGGGTCTAAAAGGTGTACCTGTGAAGTTTCAGCTCTGTAGCATGTCCAGAACCCCCCAAAAAAATCATATAAGTGTAAAAGTGGGGTCCCAAGTTCCCTGCTCTAATGAAAAATTATCTTTTTTTCTGGTTCTGGACATGCTATAGAGCTGAAACTTCACAGGTACACTATACACAAGTTTAGATGTTTTGCCTGCCTCCAAAAACCCCCAAAAAACACCTGGGCGTTTTTTTTTTTTACGCTAGCGTTTTTTGGGCATTTTTTTGGGTTCTTTGGAGGCAGGCAAAACATCTGAACTTGTGTATAGTGGTGTATATACACACATACTTATATGTATATACACACCTAGACATATATAGGTGTGATAGGACCAGAAATATATTGGTGTTAATTATTTCATTAGCGCAAGTAGTTTTTTCTGCTCCTTTCACACCTGTATATGTGCAGGTGTATATATACAGACATTGGTGTGTATATATACCCCCTATACACATGTTCAGATGTCATTTCTGACTCCAAACATGTGCTCAAAAAAGCACTAGCAATGCCTGCAGCCAAAAATGCTGGCGGCGGCAAAGCCATATTACAGAAACGAAAGTCAGCTAAGAGAAAATAGCTTTTCTCTATTGCGGTCACCCTGCTATGGAAGGGTTTGGTCACCCTGCCATAGCAGTCAGTGTCAGTTCACCCTACACTACATTATGGTCACCCTGGTATGGAAGGGTTCGGTCACCCTGCCATAGCAGTCAGTGTCAGTTCACCCTACACTACATTACGGTCACCCTGGTATGGAAGGGTTCGGTCACCCTGCCATAGCAGTCAGTTAACCCTACACTACATTACGGTCACCCTGACACTTCATACTTTCCCTACAGAAACTAAATTTTTGAAGCTAACTAAAGTGTAAAGGAGCACTCTAACTACACTAGATATCCCTTTCCTCACACTAATAAATGCTAAATGACACTTTTAAAGTAAAATTAGCAGAACTGCATCCACTCTCTTCCATGTCCAGTATAACAATGCTAGGAATTTGGCGGGGGCTATCTTATATACTGGGGGGTGTATTCACTAATGATTGGTCTAGGGACCCCCTAGTCACTCCAATCACATTCCTAGCATTCTTCTGCCCCCTCAATTGGCTTTTGTTAATGGTTCTGGTCCAATCACGGGCTTTTAAAGCCCATTTCCTGTCCCATTGCATTTTGGTCGGTTCTGGTTGCCGAATTCCGAACTTTTTGGGCAAAAAGTTCTAAATTCGGCCGAACCTGGAACACCCAATGTTCGGGCTGAACCGATGGTGGACCCGAACCGTTCGATCATCCCTATTAGGGATGTGTAAAAGAAAGGGAAGGTCCAGATAGTACAGTACTGTTTTTTCAACAAATGTATTTATTGCACAAAATCCAGATAAGCCATAACAAGGTCCCAATGTAAAATAAAAACGAGTAGAAACAAGAAAAATCGGAATAAAATGCCGTCACATATGCGAGCTACGGTGTGGAGAGCGGCACTTCCGGCTTGCGTTCCACCGAGCTCATGTGACATCACGACGTGCGTTCCACCTACCACGTTTCGCCATTGGCTAGACATCTTCAGAGCTCTGAAGGCGTGAGCTTGGTGGAACACAAGCCGGAAGTGCCGCTCTCCACACCATAGCTCGCACATGTGACGGCGTTTTATTCCGATTTTTCTTGTTTCTACTCATTTTTATTTTACATTGGGACCTTGTTATGGCTTATCTGGATTTTGTGCAATAAATACATTTGTTGAAAAAACGGTACTGCACTATCTGGACCTTCCCTTTCTTTTACACATCCCTAATTGGAGGTGGATGACAGGAGGAGCATTGCTGCAGAAAAAGGTACCTATCTGGAGGGAACGCATCCCGGCCCTGGGGGGTCACCAAAGCTCTTATGGTCTTAGTGTCATAAGGCACATAGGACCCACGTAATCTGGTGAGTGTGAAATTTGTCTATCTTGTCACAGTGAAGCACAAGGAGGGACACCAGGGATAGAGTGGAAAACCGATCACGAAGCACCATGCACTACTCACTGTGCACTTTATTTTGAACTTTCATCACCAAGAAGTCACATTATCATAAACCTTTTGCACATGAGCTTATTTTGCACATGAACTTTAAGGGAATCTTATGAGAGTACTTATATACTTCTTGCACTATATATGAACTTGCACCATTTTTAATTTATCATAATTATATTTATATTTATTATCATATTTATTCATTATTGCAATCTTATTTAAGTACATTTATATATATTTTTTTATATACCACCTGCATCAGGCCATGGGGTTCATACGCACTTTACATTTTCTTAATATTGTAACGATATAAATTAAGCAAGTGCTATAGGTAATCCTATATAAACTGATTACTTCACATTTGAGCACTCGCACTTTACTATAGCAGCTGCAAACCACATTTATTTATTCGATTATTTATTTATGCGTTTTATTTTTCTCCATTTGGCGCGGGAAATATACTTAGTATATTTTACTCCTCAGGGAATACAATCAATTGATTTATTCATGAAGTAGAGGCTGTTAACTTAGCAAAGTAAATGTTTATTTAGCTTAGTAAAAGTACCCAATGAAGTACAAGGGGAAAAAAAAACAAAAAACAAACACAGAATTGTTGCTTACACAACTGGATAACTGAAGTGGACACATCTTCACTTACTCACTATGCAAAGTTAAGGCAGCACCAAACCCAAAAACTAAAAATAAATTATATAAAGTAATGGAACCCCGTGCTATGGTATGTGGTTTAATAGTAGACCCTCTTTAGCAGTATGCTGGGTATCTTATGGGTGGCTGCCTGCGCTGTGATTATCCTTGCAGGTTAATCAAAGGAACCACCAGGACAGAAGTGACCAGCTGTTCCTGATGATGTCAGAGTGCCGAAACGAGTTGGGCAGGGCTTGCTGACGTCACCTCTGTCCTGGTGGTTCCATTCCGTGGAACCCATATTGTTTGCAGTGAAGTGCTTTTAGTTCGGAAACGAGCAGTTTTACATGTGAGTGGCTTCTTGTTATTTGCTTTTTTTCTAATAAACAGATGTACACTATGGGTGCGCAGTGTTTATTCTCTCAACATGCACATGGAGGGGAGAGGAGAAGTAAATAAGAGGCAGACCCAATCTCATATTTTATACAAGGCACAGAAATATCATTGTTGCAGTGAGTGAGGACACATAGGAGGTAGACAAGCATGACAAAAAAAATTTGTTTTGTTTCATTTAGATTCATTGATCTAGTTATTTCATTTAGTTAAATTTGGTTGATTCATTCAATTCATGTTCGGGAATTCTTATTAAGAATTCGTATTCATGTCTTTTTTTAATTCTCTTCGGATTTACCGATTTTTTAGATTGTAAACGCTCGAATCGATAAATTTTGAATCGATCGAGTCGAAAACCTCCGATTTTCTTTTTCAATTTGAATGTGGCGAAGTGAACTAAAAAAAGAAAAATCTTCATCAAATGATTACAATGACTCTTTAAATCATCTTTGGCATAACAAAAACATGATTATTTCGAAATGGTATTCTAATACCACACACAGTCTTAGATTTCAGAAATATGTTTAGAGTTCGAATTTGACTTGAAGTCATTGTAAAATTTGATTTGAATTTAAATGAGAAATTCCGAAATTCGAATGAATTTTAAATTGTTATTTGGAGCATTTGGTAAACTTAGTTTATACTGCAATTCAGGTATTTGGATATATCCGAATTTTGAAATAACGTAAAATTTGTCGGAAAATGTATTCAGAACAAAACAAACAGCACATGTCTAATAGGAGGGGAGCACAGAGTGTGACACCTGGAGTACTGGTTTAATGCATGCAACAGCACTGAACACCTTCATATCACAGCCTATTTCCTTTTATTGAATGTGAATAATTTATTGGTCGCAAAATGGAGCACCTTATAGCATACAAACTTTTCCTGAAAGTGGACTGTTTAATGATTCTACAGCACTTTATTGCAATTTATATATTAATAATGTATTACGGTGCACTTTATGTTTGATTCATCCAACTGTTATATACCTTTATTTGGTAATGATATATGACAATTAGGTAGTGCCACACACATTTGATCTCTTCAAAAAATGTATTATATTGCAATTTAGCAATTCTTAGTTGTAGTGGCTGCATTTGTTTTCTTTGTTTTGCTTTTATTTTCAGTTGTCGATCTGACCATAGGTGTGCACAGCTTATTGCATTCGGGTGTGCACCTCAAAGCTCAAACATATATGTGTGTGTACATGTGTATTTATACTGACGGTGTCAGTAGAGCAGTGGATGGTGTCAGTAGTTTTTCTTTTTCTTATTACAATTTTTTTTTTGTATTGTTTTTTTTTTTCGATTTTTTTAGGAGCCCTGTTAGGGGGCTTTGGGGAAATATCAAGAGTTTAAACAGGGGGAATCTGCAGCACACAGGGTGATTAGGTAGTTCCCTGGCTATTAAGTCTGTTATTTTTTCAACTTCCTTCACTAGAGCAACCTGTCCAGCAAAAAAGGATGTTACAGTGTTGAAAGAAACCATTTAGCTCTGACAGGGGTGCTTCCAATGATCATCTTTTATTCATTTATGTAGAACCTTTATCCCAATAAAAAACTATTGCTGTAAAAGGTTAAACAGTATTAGCAGGAGTTAGGCTAGATGCACCAGCAGGTTTAGGTGGACTTGAACAACAAACACTACCCTCTCAACAGATTGACAATGCTGCTGTCCAAGGGTGTCTCCTTTGCTCCTCCATTCAGAGTGGTGACACCCTAAGACAAGAAGTGTGCTACTGGCATGCTCATTAGATGAAAATAAAGGAAAAAAGCCTAAGAAAGGAAAACTGTAATAACAGTTGAAAAGTTGTAATATACAGTATTACAGTTCTGATTTTGGATTAAATACCACTTTCACATGCTCTGTGCTAAGTGGACAGTAGCTATTCCTTTAGTAAATCAATATAGTATGTGTGAGTCCTTTTAAAGTGACCCTAAAGTCTTGGTTTTTTTTTTTTTTTTAGTTAAAAATAACAAACATGCTATACATACCTCCTCTGTGCAGTAGTTTTGCACAGAGCAGCCCGGATCCTCCTCTTCTGGGGTCCCACTTCAGAGCTCCTGGCTTCTCCCTTCTGTTGATTGCCCCCACAGCAAGCAGCCTGCTATGGGGGGCACCCGAGCCAAGCCACAGCTCCCTGTGTCCATTCAGACATGGAGCTGTGGCTCAGTCCCACCCTCTTTCTCTCCTCATTGGCTGACTGGCTTTGACAGCAGTGGGAGCCGATGGCACTGTGCTGCTGTCTCAGCCAAAGAGGAGAAGTCCTGGGCAGCTGAGACACTCCTTCAACATCGCTAGATCTAGATGGGACACAGGGGGTGCTGGGAGGCTGCTACACACAGGAGACTTTTTATCTTAATGCATAGAATGCATTAGGGTAAAAAACCGTCTGGCTTTACAACAACTTTTACTATTTTCAACATGTTTGGAAATGTAAAACTAACCAGTCGGTGGCAGTTTGACTTGCACAGAATAATTCTGTTAATGATTTTGTTAATACCTTCTTTGAAAACTGGCTTTCCCATAGAAACCATTAGACATGTGCAATTTGTTTCATTACGAATTTGTTTACGGACAAAATTTGGCATATTTGTAGCATCCGAATGAACGAAAGACTCTTTAACGAATGCATATAAAAACAAACTGTCAGAAAATAACAAAGATCTGAAAGAACAAAAAAACGAAAATCAGAAAGAACGAAAAACGATTTAACCTACAAGGTTAACTTCGTAGGTTAAATAATCAATTACATTCGGATAATTTTGTTTTTCGTATTTCCGTTCTTTCTGACTATTCGTTATCGCTGAATATAAAGAAATAATGATTGCATTCGTATTTCTTTTGGATTTATTCAGATTCCTTTGATTCCCGGATGTGACTTGTTTAGTAAGAGAGAAATTATTATTCATTTTTAATTAAGTTTAGCTAAGCTTACTATTATTTCCTTTCCTGTAGTTCTATTTTTCTTTTTTTTTTTATTATTACAACCAAAGTCCAAATGAATGAATTAAGTAACAAATGCCACAATGAATGGAACGAAACGAATATGAATGCATCCGAAGTTACGATTGATCTGAAGTAATGAATGTCAATCATAACGAATGATCCATTAAATGAAAAAAACTAAAAACCAATTAAATGAAAACGAAGTTGCACATGTCTAGAAGCCATTGTTTTTTTATGGCCTACACTGATGATTACCAACAAGCCTAAAACAGCTGTATGAAGTTTGGAATAAATGTATCTATAATATTAGGCTGTATCTGTGCTTTATAGTAGCGGCTCTGGATGTGCACATTGGTTGTTGGTGCATGAAAGAATGATTTGCATGGCTCCATCCACTGTCCTTAAATATGGAATAATCCTCTTATTTTGGTATATGTGATGGATTGAGACATGTCAATTCCTTTTCTTAAGAGGCTTTAGGTCTGGTTCACACTTATGTGGTTTCAGATGCGACTTGGGTCACATGACAATGGAAAAGACATTGCTTTTTATGATGTCTAATTACATCAATGCAGCAAAGCTGGGATGTGACATTGGGAAAGGGTCCTTTGCTACTTTGGCGCGATGCAGTGCTGTTTTGTGGCCCATAGCCTTAAAGGGAAATGCAAAAAAATTGCACCTAAGTGTCTATTTTATGTGATTTTGTGTGTGATTTGTGCTGGTTGTTAGGAGCTGCCACCTGCCGGCATAGATCGTCCCCCACTTTCCTGGGCTGTATTATCAGATAAGGGTCTGGTATAGATTTTGGGGGGACCCCAAACCATTTTTTTTTTGTTGGGTTCCCTTTTCAATTCCATACCAGATGGAAGGGTCTGATATGGATTTTGGGGGGGACCCCGCACATTTTTTTTTTGGATGGGCTCCATTATATAATCCATACCAGACATGAAGGGCCTGGTATGGATTGTGGGGGGCCCACTCTGTTTTTTCTTTAATGTCGGCCTTTTTATTTACATTTTACTGTCAGCAGAGAATCCCTCGCTGACCGCAGACAGCAGGAGGAATGACTTGTTAGTATTTCTTAACCACCGCTGACTCATCCCTGCTACTCACAGCAGGGAACAGTCACTGGTTGTTGGGACATTGGCGGACGCCAGCTCCTTAACAACCAGTGAATCATCCCTGCTGGCTGACAGCAGCAATGAGTCGCAATAGTATAACTCGCATTAAAAATGTATAAAAAGAGTCGCACTGCAGCTGCACTATGAAATCACATAGAAAATCTAATCAAAATCGCACTGCACTAATGTGAACCTGGGCCTACTGTGCTACTGGTTGGTTTGGTTGAAGGACCTTTGATCCCTTTTCACCTTCTTCTGCATAGTTGTTCCTTCTTGTTAGACTGCACTAGAAGGTGTGGTGCTATAGGCACAGCCTGGGGACATTATCATGCAAGGGATCTGTCTATTTATCCAATAGCTGACCTGTGATTACTGACAGTTGATTGAGTTTTGTTTTGAAGGGTCTGTTCTTTGAATTTTTCCAGTGCCATTTGAAGAACTGATTGGTGTACGGAATTAATTAACCCAGGCTCTGTAGAGTGAAGAACTGCATTTCATGAAAAGTAGCTAAATTATGTCTAATTAGTATGGAAATCCATCACAATTACATTTTATTTCTCAATCTTTGTTTTTAAAGTGGACCTAACATCAGATATATATTTTTCAAGTTACTGCATACATGCAAATATTGTTTAAGTATAACACTTCTATGTATTTATTATCTTTTAAACGATCACAGTGCTCCCCCTGAAAATGCCAATATCTGCAGAACGCCTGATCTATCTTTGTTTAGGCATCATCTGGGGTCAACATCCACTTCTTCGCATGGGATGATGGCTCAGACATGGCAGACAAAAATCCTGTTGCCTCAGCAGTTACTAGAAATATGTGATACAGATCAGCCTTCTGTTTTGTTTATTTATTAAAGGGACTTATATAACGTCGTCAGTTTACTTTTACATACTGTATATATTGTACATTCACATCAGTCCCTGGTCTTAAGGAGCTTACAATTTAAGGTCCCTAGCTCACATTTATACATACACTTTATTGTCAAAAGTATTGGGACACCTGCCTTTACACGCACATGAACTTTAATGGCATCCCAGTCTTAGTCCATAGGGTTCAATATTGAGTTGGCCCACCCTATACAGCTATAACTGCTTCAACTCCTCTGGGAAGGCTGTCCACAAGGTTTAGGAGTGTATCCATGGGAATGTTTGACCATTCTTCCAGAAGCGCATTTGTCAGGTCAGGCACTGATGTTGGACAAGAAGGCCTGCCTTGCAGTCTCTGCTTTAATTCATTCCAAAGGTGTTCTATCGGGTTGAGGTTAGGACTGTGTGCAGGCCGGTCAAGTCCCTCCACCCCAAACTCGCTCATCCATGTATTTTTAAACCTTGCTTTGTGCACTGGTCCAAATGATTTGGTGGAGGGGGGATTATGGTGCGGGGTTGTTTTTCAGGGGTTGGGCTTGTCTCCTTAGTTCCAGTGAAGAGAACTTTTAAGGCGTCAGCATACTAAGACATTTTGGACAATTTCATGCTCCCAACTTTATGGGAACAGTTTGAGGATGGCCCCTTCCTGTTACAAAATGACTGCGCACCAGTGCACAAAGTAAGGTCCATAAAGACATGGATGATTGAGTTTGGGGTGGAGGAACTTGACTGGCATGCACAGAGTCCTGACCTCAACCCGATAGAACATCTTTGGGATAAATTAGAGTGGAGACTGCAAGCGAGGCTTTCTCGTCCAACATCAGTGCCTGACCTCATAAATGCGCTTCTGGAAGAATGGTCAAATATGCCCATAGACACACTCCTAAACCCTGTGGACAGCCATTCCAGAAGAGTTGAAGCTGCAAAGGGTGGGCAAACTCAGTATTGACCCTATGGACTAAGACTGGGATGCCATTAAAGTTCAGCGTCCCAATACTTTTGACAATGTAGTATATATTATATATATTTTTTTCATGTGTAGTATATATAAGTTCCAATTTACCTACCATTTCAGGTGGCTGTGTTTGCTCAGGCACAGCAGCCCATTCATTTGAATGGGCTGCTTTACCTCCTTTAAATGCAGGAAAAAGGTCAGTGCATCTTTTCGAAAAATGCTGCCACAGGGAAACTACATAGTTCAGTTTGGTTATCAGTACAGGAGCCTGTGCTGCAGTTTCCATGGTGTGGGGGTGTCATTAGGATTATTGGTACCCCCACGTATCTCCTAGGCAGCAGTGTCCGAGTGCAACGAAGAAACTTGTAATAAAATAATTCAGACACAGTTCACAAATAACCCGGTGGGAAGGCAGCCCAACTGGGAACACTCACAGTTCCAACAGCATGTAGGGAGCAGTCAGCAGCCAAACCATCAGCGCCTGTAGAGAGGAGAAGCCATCTTGTGCCCAAACAGGCAGGTGTCCAGAGACGTTGCAAGCCCTAAGCTTTACCTTCTCGTCAGGAACCTTTCCCCGTCACTAGTTCTGTCCCTATCAGGTGGAGTAATTGTCCCTACTCTACTAACTCACAAATGGGTGCCAAACCTGGGAGCCAGGATCTTAAAAAGGCTCTGACTGATTTAGGATGGCCACCAGAGTCACATGGGGTGGCAGCATCCGATGGCAAAGCTTCCCCAGTGACCCAGAAAACCATAGAAGAGCCCTTGACTTCCTTTCCTCTCACGTTGTGACTCGCTATAAAGTTACAATGTTGCAGTCTGATGACTAGGGGATGAGGAGAAAGGGCTCTTTCACACGGGCGTTCCGTATGTCCGTTTTTCATCCCATCCATTTGCGGATGAAAAACGGACATAATGTATCTCTATGTAAATACGGATATCAGCAGATGATCATCCGCTGACATCCGTTTTTCGTCCTTTCCGTTCAGTTCAGTTTTTTGGAACGGAAGAGAAACCTATTTTTTCTTCCGTTCAAAAAACGTGGTGTCATCCGCTGACATCCATATTTACATAGAGATACATTATGTCCGTTTTTCATCCGCAAACGGATGGGATGAAAAACGGACAGACGGACCGGATGACACAAGTGTCATCCGTGTCCGTTTAAAAAAAAAAAAAAGGACCTGATCGGGCAAAAAAAACTGAACGCCCGTGTGAAAGAGCCCAAATACTTCCTCCCTGCAGCAGAATGATGACGTAAATCTCAGCCTAGGCAAAGTCATTGCCTTTGATTAAAAAAGGTACGCCCTTTTTAATCAAAAAAATATTTACTATTGCTGTATTTAGTATGATGTCAGAAATGTATTTATGCAGATTTGTAAAGGTGCTAAAAGGTCCACTTTAATAGGACGATTATCAGGTTTCTCATTTTGCAACTATGCTATCCATTCTTATTTAAAGCGGAGTTCCACCCTATTGTTAAAGTCCGGCCCCCGGGTTGCTGATCACAGTAACATCAATGATCTAAATTTTTTATTTTATTTTTCAAAGCATGTTACCTTTTTTGCACATTAAAAAGGTCCACTTCCGCTGTACTTCGCCGCAACGAGGTACCTCATATCCCTCCACTCGCTGGCTTCTGGGATGTAAGTGTCATCAATCCCAGGAGCAGCTTCAATGGGCAGCCTAGCATTGTGATATTTCAATGAGAGAGCCATGCTTTGTACGGTGTGCACATGCGCGAGATCGGGAAGTGCATGCTGGGTAGCCAGCAGCACTGTATTCCGGAAGGGGCTACAAGCGGGCTTCAGATGACTGAAGATGGGGCCGTGCTTGTTAGAGAGAATACTGTGAGTAAATTTCATAATCATATACCAAAAAAGACTACATTTCCTACATATGTTGGAATGGTTTATGTAAGCTGTGACCATTGTGAGGGTTTTTTTTTAGAAAAAAATAAAAAAACGACTGGAACTCTGCTTTAAATACATTTTGTCCTTTTTTTATATATTTCTTTGTTTTAATGTAAACATTGATCTTGTTCCTCATTTGTGTGTCACCTAGATTACTCTGTTTATGGAGAGACTTTTTTGCAATTATCCATCCAAGCTTGAACATTCAGTCAATATCATGACTAATAAAGCATTCACCTGTAAAGATCTGATCTCTGCACATCTCTTTATTTATATGTACTACATGTGCCTAATGCAAGATGAATTGAAATGTTTTTTAAATGTGGTAGAGTATTAAAAGAAAAGTAGAGAGAAGTGTTTGTTGAAAGTGTAATAACTTCCTAACAAATAGATGGCAGTAACTGTTACCTCCTGGATATGAGAAGTGAAGGCTTCATAGATGTAAGGTTTGTGTCTTGGTAATACAACACGTTTTTTCCACATATTTTTTCATGTTAGGGATTTTTATAAGATACTGTATGATAACAATTGTTGGAACTGTAACAGAGTCAGGTGTGAAATTAGCACCTACCTAAAATATTTAGATTGACTTTATAAATATAGTTCATATACAAAATCAGAAGCAACTATTAAATGTAGCCCACATGGACTGGGCTGTCTTTACTGTCACTACTGCTGCCCCCACACTGCAGGGTATACTGCAGGGCTGTGTGCAGAGGGAAGCCCCGCCCACCCTCTGGGAAAACAGAGGAAACTGTAATGTTGGCGCCGTACATCCTGGAAAAGGACATAGACTGCTGGGAGGAGCAAGGACTTGTGGGGGATATAGTCCCCATGGAAACTGAACCTGGTGCTGCAGAGCAGGAACTACAGGTCCTAGCGAGACCAGGGGTATGCAGAGGAGAAAAAGAAAAGAGAGCTCCTGGACTGTGGACAGTCATTTGGAGGACAGTGTGGCATACACAGCAGGATGTCTACCAGAAAATTCACCGGAGTGTCTGGAATGCAGAGGGGCTTGACCACTGGCATTTCCAGGTCTGTGGGAACACCTATGTTGAGTCCAAAGCCACTGAAGGACGTCCTTACCGATTTGTGTCACAGCTGGCATCGCTAAGCCTGGATGGGGAGTGGAAGGAGGTGAGTCATCAACTTATTTAGTGGTGAGAGGCTGCTGCCCAAGACATTCTGCCCATTATTTAGGGGAACAGTATTACCTGCTAGGGACAACATTTTGACACCTATGCCCTGTTCTGTGGGACATTTGAGAGCTCCAACGCTGGATTTGTACACCAACATACTAGCCAGTGTGAGGGGGTTTGACAGTGACTTGTGGACATCTATTCTTTGCATCGCTCCTTAGTCAGGATTCCTCCCTTGGTATAGGGCGGTAGAGACATTGGTCCACCTTTTTTTTTCTATCTTTAGTTATGCCTTATTTTGTACCTGTAAATGTACCTCTTTTATAAGTGCTCACTGTGTTTTTTTCATTGTTGGTTATTGAGTTACTGTGTGTTACAACAATAAATTTGCATCCTTCAACCTTGGTGTTGTGGAGAGTGTGGTGCTACCCAGAGAGTCATTGGCACTGGGAACAGGGGATCCAAGAAACAGCAGCTCCTTGGGGGGTAAGTGCTACATGAATGTATTGCAGCTTACCAGTCCTTAGATGTGGTGGCCGCATTTGTTTTATTTTTTCATTTTTTTTCCTTCATTTTCACCCGTAACACTACAAGTCACACACTTCCTGTGTCTAGGTGGTTATGCTCGCTCACTCTATGTATCTATGGTTGTCACAAGGCTGGATGGCAAACAAGGCTTCCTCTCATCATAATCATTACTTAAAGGGTTAGTAGTTTATAGAAAAATGATAATATAGTTATTTCTTTAAGTTAAGCTCACAGGAAACTTGCATTTCTGGTGAGAACAACAGGTGAAAACAATCTTAGCCTGAAAAATGGAAACGAATGCAACCACCACATCCAAGGACTGGTGAGCTACAATACATTACATTTATGTTCTTGGGTTTAATTATCCTTAAAACAAATAATTTCCTTATATCTTTAACACAAGTGAATAAAAAAAATGGTTGTTAAAACTGATTGTACATGTTGTATATAGGGCATTTCATAGCCCAGTTTAATAACCTACATATTTCAGAAATATGTTGCCAGAAAGCAAGGAAAAAGCAAAATTATTGATCTTTGTGGACCCCGTTGATGTGTTCATTTTTTCCAACATAAGAAAACATCTGTCACGCCATATTGCACCAACATGAATCAATTAAAAAGGGCCACATGTGGTAATCTGTTGCCCTCTCTCGTGTGCAATCATAATCATAACTTGTAATTACACATTCATGCTGATCTACTAGGAAATGCATGTTCCTAGCATGCTTCTAGAATACATTTTTTTTATCTCTTTCTAAAGATGAAAATGACTGTTACCAATATATGTTAAAATTGAAGTCATATTTCACAATGGTGTTCAAAGTTTATAAAACATATATTAGCCATTAATATTTAAATATAGTTTACAGTACTGTGCTGTGCTCCACCATTTGCTTTCATAATTCAGGAGAATCAGATTATCATACATTGCTGAATGTTTTATTACATCTGGAGTTTAGACAATTGTAATCTTTACTGATCCATGAAAGCGGAGTGAATAGGCTGTCGGTTTTCAAGTGACTTTCATTATGTGGGAGGCAAGAGTAGTGTACAATCATTTCATGAATTAGTTAGGTATTCTGTTTATAGGAATAACCTTTTTTTTTCATTTCCCAGTAGTACTTTTTTCCCGTTCTGCAGTTTTCCCATATATAAAACACAAGTATTTCTGAATGATCTATGTTTTTAACGTCATTCACTGACTTTATTAAACTCAGAACATATAATAGCAGTCATTGTGAGGATCTGTAAACATTAATCAAAGAGAATGTATATCCTTTTTATTTAATTTCTGTATAAATGTTTAATGAAACATAGCACATGGGGAGAGATTATTATTTTACAAAGTTACATTTAGTCTCTTGCATATCATTTATATTCATTACAATGACAGAAATGACAGAAATGTTTACATTTCTATCTGAAGGTAAAATGTATGATATCATTTTATATACTACTACATTATTTTAAAGCTTTTATAGAACGCTAGTTACGTACTTGGATTTCGCTAAGGCGTTTGATACAGTTCCCCACAAGCGCTTAATTTATAAAATAAGGTCTGCAGGTATCGACAGCAGGCTTTGCTCTTGGATACGGAACTGGCTAAAAGGCCGTGTCCAAAGGGTGGTAATAAACAGCGCATACTCAGACTGGTCTGAGGTTGTAAGCGGGGTCCCCCAGGGCTCAGTCCTGGGACCAACCTTGTTCAATTTATTCATAAACAGCATTGAGGAGGGGATCAGTAGTTCGTTATCAGTTTTTGCAGATGACACAAAATTGGCCAGGGCAATAACTGCACAGCATGAAGCAGAAATCCTACAGGATGACCTGGACAAAATAACGGAGTGGGCAACGACATGGCAAATGAGGTTTAACGTGGAGAAGTGTAAGGTTTTGCACTTGGGGACTAAAAACATAAAAACACAATACACGTTAGGACTTAGGAGGGGAACCCTTGGGGGAATCAAAAATGGAGAAAGATCTGGGAGTCTTGGTTGATGATAGATTAGGCAACAGCATGCAATGTCAAGCGGCAGCTGCCAAAGCCAACAGAATATTAGCATGCAAGAAAGGGATGTATTCCAGAGATAAGACTATAATCCTTCCACTTTATAAAACTCTGGTCCGACCGCATCTGGAGTATTCTGTCCAGTTCTGGTCGCCAGTCCTCAGGAGGGATGTGTTGGAGCTGGAGAGAGTCCAGAGAAGGGCAACTAAACTGATTAGGGGATTGGAGGACCTTAACTAAGCAGAGCGTCTGCAATCGCTCGATTTATTCTCCCTGGAGAAGAGACGTCTGAGGGGGGACATGATAGCAATTTATAAATATCTTAATGGGGATCTCAGCTTAGAAAAAAAGCTGTTCATTCGAAGGAATTGCATGAGGACTCAAGGACATACAATGCGATTAGAGGAGAAGCGTTTTAACCTCAGGCAACGAGGAGGATTCTTTACTGTAAGGGCTACAAGATTGTGGAATTGTCTACCACAAGAGGTGGTTTCTGCGGGTAGTATGGTGGCTTTCAAAAGACTCTTAGACTTACATCTCAAGGATCAGGACATTCAGGGCTATGTGAGATGATTACAGCCACACACACCTACACAGGTTGAACTGGATGGACTATTGTCTTTATTCAACCTCACCTACTATGTAACTATGCAACTATAATTATCCCTGTACATTGTGCATTTAAGTCTCACATGGGACTTCAAGCAAGTATCAGAAACAAAAATAAATGTCACCAAAAGCAAATAAATAAAGGGGTCAATGCCTGCAACAAACGAAAAGCTAACAGCAGGGGCGGACTGACCATTCGGGGATTAGGGCACTGCCCGAGGGCCCAGGGTCAGTAGGGGGCCCCATGAGAGGCTACACACTACAGAAAGAAGCCAGGAACTTCCATGCAGGCTATGCTGTGGTAGATATTTAAATGCCCACTCTATGTGGCTGAGCTGCAATTTGTAGGTGGGGCTTTGTGTGGCTTGAGTGTGGACACAGGGGGTCCCATGACCTCTGATTGCCCGGGGGCCCCATGAGTTGTCAGTCCACCCCTGGCTGACAGGGTGTTGCAAGGTTGCCAACCGTGAGTACAGTGATTTTTACCAACTGTACTAAAATATCAGGGGTAGTGTTGAGCGAACACGGACTGTATTATTCGTGTTCGTACCGAATAATTGGATTTTTTGTACCCGAACACGGACACGGACACTTTACTGTATGTTCGGGTAAAAATCCGTGTTCGGTCGTTTTATTTCCGGGTTTTGCATGCTTTGGCGCTCTTTTCATGGCGGGCTTTCAACAGCCAATCAACAATCGTTTAACTGGTGTGCCTTAAGCCATCCCAGCCATGCCTGCAAATGTCTCAGTAGCTGTGATTGGCCGTCTGAAGCATGTGACCAAGTCTTTATAAGTTCGAGGCAGCCGCAGCGGCGTCATTATGCTGCTTAGATTCAGGGACAGAGCACACATCAACGTGCTGGCTGCTGATTAGGGAAAGATAGGCAGGAAAAAACCATTTGTGTCCGGATAGAATTGAGGGACAGGTCGGAGTGTTTAGGCAGGGCGAGTTGTAGGCATTTTAGGGATAGAGTCTGCTGAATTATATAGGGTCAGTGTCTTCTACAAACTACAATCGATATTGCTGTGTGGGGGGTGGGGTGAATCTGCACTCAATCCTGATCTACGATCTCTTCTCAATCCTGTTAGGGACAGAGTCTGCTGAATTTTAGGGAAACTGTGTTCTACAAACTACAATCGATATTGCTGTGTGGGGGGTGGGGTGAATCTGCACTCAATCCTGATCTACGATCTCTTCTCAATCCTGTTAGGGACAGAGTCTGCTGAATTTTAGGGAAACTGTGTTCTACAAACTACAATCGATATTGCTGTGTGGGGGGTGGGGTGAATCTGCACTCAATCCTGATCTACGATCTCTTCTCAATCCTGTTAGGGACAGAGTCTGCTGAATTTTAGGGAAACTGTGTTCTACAAACTACAATCGATATTGCTGTGTGGTGTGGGATTGGAGATAGGCAGGTGTCAGTGATCCACATCCATTTTTCTGTGTGTGAGCTGCAGTGAACACAATCTTTTTGGGCTGCAGTGAACACAATCTTTTTGGGCTGCAGTGAACACAATCTTTTTGGGCTGCAGTGAACACAATCTTTTTGGGCTGCAGTGAACACAATCTTTTTGGGGTGCAGTGAACAAAATCTTTTTGGGGTGCAGTGAACACAATCCTTTTTGGTGTGCAGTGAACACAATCTTTGTGGGGTGCAGTGAACAAAATCCTTTGTGGGGTGCAGTGAACACAATCTTTTTGGGGTGCAGTGAACAAAATCCTTTTTGGGGTGCAGTGAACAACATCCTTTTTGGGGTGCAGTGAACACAATCTTTTTGGGGTGCAGTGAACAAAATCCTTTGTGGGGTGCAGTGAACACAATCTTTTTGGGGTGCAGTGAACACAATCTTTTTGGGGTGGAGTGAACAACATCCTTTTTGGGGTGCAGTGAACAAAATCCTTTTTGGGGTGCAGTGAACAAAATCATTTTTGGGGTGCAGTGAACACAATCTTTTTGGGGTGCAGTGAACACAATCTTTGTGGGGTGCAGTGAACACAATCTTTTTGGGGTGGAGTGAACAACATCCTTTTTGGGGTGCAGTGAACAACATCCTTTTTGGGGTGCAGTGAACACAATCTTTTTGGGGTGCAGTGAACACAATCTTTGTGGGGTACAGTGAACAGAATCTTTGTGGGGTGCAGTGAACACAATCTTTGGGGGGTACAGTGAACACAATCTTTGTGAGGTGCAGTGAACACAATCTTTGTGGGGTGCAGTGAACACAATCATTGTGGGGTGCAGTGAACTCAATCTTTGTGGGGTACAGTGAACACAATCTCATACTGAAGGTTTGAGGGTGCTGCCTGTTCCATACTCCCCCTACTCCTCATCTAGCCTTTTAGGGGTACAAACAATAGTAATTGGGGCCTAGTGTGGTTGTGTACGTGTGATATACATACACTTTTTTGGGATCATATTTTCTATTCCGCTATTTAATCAAAAACCTTTGGGGATCAGTTAAATTGGGGGATAGTCTGTGTTGGTACGTGTGAGAGAGATCCACCTTTCCAAGTTGTTGGGGTTCATCTCATACTTCTGAAGGTTTGAGGGTGCTGCCTGTTCCATACTCCCCCTACTCCTAGCCTTTTAGGGGTACAAACAATAGTAATTGGGGCCTAGTGTGGTTGTGTACGTGTGATATACATACACTTTTTTGGGATCATATTTTCTATTCCGCTATTTAATCAAAAACCTTTGGGGATCAGTTAAATTGGGGGATAGTCTGTGTTGGTACGTGTGAGAGGGATCCACCTTTCCAAGTTGTTGGGGTTCATCTCATACTTCTGAAGGTTTGAGGGTGCTGCCTGTTCCATACTCCCCCTACTCCTAGCCTTTTAGGGGTACAAACAATAGTAATTGGGGCCTAGTGTGGTTGTGTACGTGTGATATACATACACTTTTTTGGGATCATATTTTCTATTCCGCTATTTAATCAAAAACCTTTGGGGATCAGTTAAATTGGGGGATAGTCTGTGTTGGTACGTGTGAGAGAGATCCACCTTTCCAAGTTGTTGGGGTTCATCTCATACTTCTGAAGGTTTGAGGGTGCTGCCTGTTCCATACTCCCCCTACTCCTAGCCTTTTAGGGGTACAAACAATAGTAATTGGGGCCTAGTGTGGTTGTGTACGTGTGATATACATACACTTTTTTGGGATCATATTTTCTATTCCGCTATTTAATCAAAAACCTTTGGGGATCAGTTAAATTGGGGGATAGTCTGTGTTGGTACGTGTGAGAGAGATCCACCTTTCCAAGTTGTTGGGGTTCATCTCATACTTCTGAAGGTTTGAGGGTGCTGCCTGTTCCATACTCCCCCTACTCCTAGCCTTTTAGGGGTACAAACAATAGTAATTGGGGCCTAGTGTGGTTGTGTACGTGTGATATACATACACTTTTTTGGGATCATATTTTCTATTCCGCTATTTAATCAAAAACCTTTGGGGATCAGTTAAATTGGGGGATAGTCTGTGTTGGTACGTGTGAGAGAGATCCACCTTTCCAAGTTGTTGGGGTTCATCTCATACTTCTGAAGGTTTGAGGGTGCTGCCTGTTCCATACTCCCCCTACTCCTAGCCTTTTAGGGGTACAAACAATAGTAATTGGGGCCTAGTGTGGTTGTGTACGTGTGATATACATACACTTTTTTGGGATCATATTTTCTATTCCGCTATTTAATCAAAAACCTCTGGGGATCAGTTAAATTGGGGGATAGTCTGTGTTGGTACGTGTGAGAGAGATCCATCTTTCCAAGTTGTTGGGGTTCATCTCATACTTCTGAAGGTTTGAGGGTGCTGCCTGTTCCATACTCCCCCCTACTCCTAGCCTTTTAGGGGTACAAACAATAGTAATTGGGGCCTAGTGTGGTTGTGTACGTGTGATATACATACACTTTTTTGGGATCATATTTTCTATTCCGCTATTTAATCAAAAACCTTTGGGGATCAGTTAAATTGGGGGATAGTCTGTGTTGGTACGTGTGAGAGAGATCCACCTTTCCAAGTTGTTGGGGTTCATCTCATACTTCTGAAGGTTTGAGGGTGCTGCCTGTTCCATACTCCCCCTACTCCTAGCCTTTTAGGGGTACAAACAATAGTAATTGGGGCCTAGTGTGGTTGTGTACGTGTGATATACATACACTTTTTTGGGATCATATTTTCTATTCCGCTATTTAATCAAAAACCTCTGGGGATCAGTTAAATTGGGGGATAGTCTGTGTTGGTACGTGTGAGAGAGATCCACCTTTCCAAGTTGTTGGGGTTCATCTCATACTTCTGAAGGTTTGAGGGTGCTGCCTGTTCCATACTCCCCCTACTCCTAGCCTTTTAGGGGTACAAACAATAGTAATTGGGGCCTAGTGTGGTTGTGTACGTGTGATATACATACACTTTTTTGGGATCATATTTTCTATTCCGCTATTTAATCAAAAACCTCTGGGGATCAGTTAAATTGGGGGATAGTCTGTGTTGGTACGTGTGAGAGAGATCCACCTTTCCAAGTTGTTGGGGTTCATCTCATACTTCTGAAGGTTTGAGGGTGCTGCCTGTTCCATACTCCCCCTACTCCTAGCCTTTTAGGGGTACAAACAATAGTAATTGGGGCCTAGTGTGGTTGTGTACGTGTGATATACATACACTTTTTTGGGATCATATTTTCTATTCCGCTATTTAATCAAAAACCTCTGGGGATCAGTTAAATTGGGGGATAGTCTGTGTTGGTACGTGTGAGAGAGATCCACCTTTCCAAGTTGTTGGGGTTCATCTCATACTTCTGAAGGTTTGAGGGTGCTGCCTGTTCCATACTCCCCCTACTCCTAGCCTTTTAGGGGTACAAACAATAGTAATTGGGGCCTAGTGTGGTTGTGTACGTGTGATATACATACACTTTTTTGGGATCATATTTTCTATTCCGCTATTTAATCAAAAACCTTTGGGGATCAGTTAAATTGGGGGATAGTCTGTGTTGGTACGTGTGAGAGAGATCCACCTTTCCAAGTTGTTGGGGTTCATCTCATACTTCTGAAGGTTTGAGGGTGCTGCCTGTTCCATACTCCCCCTACTCCTAGCCTTTTAGGGGTACAAACAATAGTAATTGGGGCCTAGTGTGGTTGTGTACGTGTGATATACATACACTTTTTTGGGATCATATTTTCTATTCCGCTATTTAATCAAAAACCTTTGGGGATCAGTTAAATTGGGGGATAGTCTGTGTTGGTACGTGTGAGAGAGATCCACCTTTCCAAGTTGTTGGGGTTCATCTCATACTTCTGAAGGTTTGAGGGTGCTGCCTGTTCCATACTCCCCCTACTCCTAGCCTTTTAGGGGTACAAACAATAGTAATTGGGGCCTAGTGTGGTTGTGTACGTGTGATATACATACACTTTTTTGGGATCATATTTTCTATTCCGCTATTTAATCAAAAACCTCTGGGGATCAGTTAAATTGGGGGATAGTCTGTGTTGGTACGTGTGAGAGAGATCCACCTTTCCAAGTTGTTGGGGTTCATCTCATACTTCTGAAGGTTTGAGGGTGCTGCCTGTTCCATACTCCCCCCTACTCCTAGCCTTTTAGGGGTACAAACAATAGTAATTGGGGCCTAGTGTGGTTGTGTACGTGTGATATACATACACTTTTTTGGGATCATATTTTCTATTCCGCTATTTAATCAAAAACCTTTGGGGATCAGTTAAATTGGGGGATAGTCTGTGTTGGTACGTGTGAGAGAGATCCACCTTTCCAAGTTGTTGGGGTTCATCTCATACTTCTGAAGGTTTGAGGGTGCTGCCTGTTCCATACTCCCCCTACTCCTAGCCTTTTAGGGGTACAAACAATAGTAATTGGGGCCTAGTGTGGTTGTGTACGTGTGATATACATACACTTTTTTTGATCATATTTCCTATTCCGCTATTCAATAAAAACCTTTGAGGATCAATTGAATTGCGGGATAGTCTGTGTCGGTACATGTGAGAGAGATCCACCTTTCCAAGTTGTTGGGGTTCATCTCATACTTCTGAAGGTTTGAGGGTGCTGCCTGTTCCATACCCCCCCTACTCCTCATCTAGCCTTTTAGGGGTACAAACAATAGTAATTGGGGCCTAGTGTGGTTGTGTACGTGCGAGATACATACACTTTTTTTGATCATATTTCCTATTCCGCTATTCAATAAAAACCTTTGAGGATCAATTGAATTGCGGGATAGTCTGTGTCGGTACGTGTGAGAGAGATCCACCTTTCCAAGTTGTTGGGGTTCATCTCATACTTCTGAAGGTTTGAGGGTGCTGCCTGTTCCATACCCCCCCTACTCCTCATCTAGCCTTTTAGGGGTACAAACAATAGTAATTGGGGCCTAGTGTGGTTGTGTACGTGCGAGATACATACACTTTTTTTGATCATATTTCCTATTCCGCTATTCAATAAAAACCTTTGAGGATCAATTGAATTGCGGGATAGTCTGTGTCGGTACGTGTGAGAGAGATCCACCTTTCCAAGTTGTTGGGGTTCATCTCATACTTCTGAAGGTTTGAGGGTGCTGCCTGTTCCATACCCCCCCTACTCCTCATCTAGCCTTTTAGGGGTACAAACAATAGTAATTGGGGCCTAGTGTGGTTGTGTACGTGCGAGATACATACACTTTTTTTGATCATATTTCCTATTCCGCTATTCAATAAAAACCTTTGAGGATCAATTGAATTGCGGGATAGTCTGTGTCGGTACGTGTGAGAGAGATCCACCTTTCCAAGTTGTTGGGGTTCATCTCATACTTCTGAAGGTTTGAGGGTGCTGCCTGTTCCATACTCCCCCTACTCCTCATCTAGCCTTTTAGGGGTACAAACAATAGTAATTGGGGCCTAGTGTGGTTGTGTACGTGCGAGATACATACACTTTTTTTGATCATATTTCCTATTCCGCTATTCAATAAAAACCTTTGAGGATCAATTGAATTGCGGGATAGTCTGTGTCGGTACGTGTGAGAGAGATCCACCTTTCCAAGTTGTTGGGGTTCATCTCATACTTCTGAAGGTTTGAGGGTGCTGCCTGTTCCATACCCCCCCTACTCCTCATCTAGCCTTTTAGGGGTACAAACAATAGTAATTGGGGCCTAGTGTGGTTGTGTACGTGCGAGATACATACACTTTTTTTGATCATATTTCCTATTCCGCTATTCAATAAAAACCTTTGAGGATCAATTGAATTGCGGGATAGTCTGTGTCGGTACGTGTGAGAGAGATCCACCTTTCCAAGTTGTTGGGGTTCATCTCATACTTCTGAAGGTTTGAGGGTGCTGCCTGTTCCATACTCCCCCTACTCCTCATCTAGCCTTTTAGGGGTACAAACAATAGTAATTGGGGCCTAGTGTGGTTGTGTACGTGCGAGATACATACACTTTTTTTGATCATATTTCCTATTCCGCTATTCAATAAAAACCTTTGAGGATCAATTGAATTGCGGGATAGTCTGTGTCGGTACGTGTGAGAGAGATCCACCTTTCCAAGTTGTTGGGGTTCATCTCATACTTCTGAAGGTTTGAGGGTGCTGCCTGTTCCATACTCCCCCTACTCCTCATCTAGCCTTTTAGGGGTACAAACAATAGTAATTGGGGCCTAGTGTGGTTGTGTACGTGCGAGATACATACACTTTTTTTGATCATATTTCCTATTCCGCTATTCAATAAAAACCTTTGAGGATCAATTGAATTGCGGGATAGTCTGTGTCGGTACGTGTGAGAGAGATCCACCTTTCCAAGTTGTTGGGGTTCATCTCATACTTCTGAAGGTTTGAGGGTGCTGCCTGTTCCATACCCCCCCTACTCCTCATCTAGCCTTTTAGGGGTACAAACAATAGTAATTGGGGCCTAGTGTGGTTGTGTACGTGCGAGATACATACACTTTTTTTGATCATATTTCCTATTCCGCTATTCAATAAAAACCTTTGAGGATCAATTGAATTGCGGGATAGTCTGTGTCGGTACGTGTGAGAGAGATCCACCTTTCCAAGTTGTTGGGGTTCATCTCATACTTCTGAAGGTTTGAGGGTGCTGCCTGTTCCATACTCCCCCTACTCCTCATCTAGCCTTTTAGGGGTACAAACAATAGTAATTGGGGCCTAGTGTGGTTGTGTACGTGCGAGATACATACACTTTTTTTGATCATATTTCCTATTCCGCTATTCAATAAAAACCTTTGAGGATCAATTGAATTGCGGGATAGTCTGTGTCGGTACGTGTGAGAGAGATCCACCTTTCCAAGTTGTTGGGGTTCATCTCATACTTCTGAAGGTTTGAGGGTGCTGCCTGTTCCATACTCCCCCTACTCCTCATCTAGCCTTTTAGGGGTACAAACAATAGTAATTGGGGCCTAGTGTGGTTGTGTACGTGCGAGATACATACACTTTTTTTGATCATATTTCCTATTCCGCTATTCAATAAAAACCTTTGAGGATCAATTGAATTGCGGGATAGTCTGTGTCGGTACGTGTGAGAGAGATCCACCTTTCCAAGTTGTTGGGGTTCATCTCATACTTCTGAAGGTTTGAGGGTGCTGCCTGTTCCATACTCCCCCTACTCCTCATCTAGCCTTTTAGGGGTACAAACAATAGTAATTGGGGCCTAGTGTGGTTGTGTACGTGCGAGATACATACACTTTTTTTGATCATATTTCCTATTCCGCTATTCAATAAAAACCTTTGAGGATCAATTGAATTGCGGGATAGTCTGTGTCGGTACGTGTGAGAGAGATCCACCTTTCCAAGTTGTTGGGGTTCATCTCATACTTCTGAAGGTTTGAGGGTGCTGCCTGTTCCATACTCCCCCTACTCCTCATCTAGCCTTTTAGGGGTACAAACAATAGTAATTGGGGCCTAGTGTGGTTGTGTACGTGTGATATACATACACTTTTTTTGGATCATATTTTCTATTCCGCTATTCAATAAAAACCTTTCTAGGGCAAGATCTTAAATTACAGAAATATGAGGAGACCGTCAAATAAGGGCCGTGGCCTGGGTCGTGGTGCTGCTGGTAGAGCTCCTGTTGCAAGGAGAGGACATGGTCGATCTGTGCCAGCTACACGCACAAGTGAAACACCTTCCTCAAGTGTGAGTAGGCGACAGAACCTGCATCAGTATTTGGTAGGGCATCAAACGCCCCTAGAAGTGATGAGGCCAGAACAAGTTGAGGCGATAGTAGATTGGTTTGCTGCTGACAGTGCCTCCAGTTCCTTCACATTGTCTCCCACCCAGTCTACTGCAGAAAGGTCAGAGTTGGCACCTGCAGCCAATGTCCAACCGTCTTTCACCTCACCCCCTTGCAAATCAGGCCAGCAGTCTGAGCCCCAAGCCATACAGCAGTCTCTTATTCTTTTTGAGGACTCTGTCAGCAGGGTTTCCCAGGGCCATCCACCTAGCCCTGCCCCAGAAGTGGAAGAGATTGAGTGCAGCGATGCCCAACCACTTATTCCTCAAGATGAGTACATGCAAGGATCATCGCAGCACGTCTCCGATGATGACGAAACGCAGGTGCCAACTGCTGCGGCGTTCAGCATTGTGGAGACCGACAAGGAGGGCAGGGGTGAAGACTGGGTGGAAGATGATGTGGAGGACGATGAGGTCCTCGACCCCACATGGAATGAACGTCATGCAGGTGAACTGAGTAGTTTGGAGGAAGAGGCGGTGGTCGCACAGAGCCACCAGCACAGCAGAAGAGGGAGCAGGGTGCAGAAGCGGAGCGGCCGTGCCCTAGACACTACGCCCGCTACTGCCCAACGCAGCAAGGGAACGAGCGCACCAAAGTCAGCTCAAAGGAGTTCTCTAGCGTGGAAGTTCTTTAGAAAATGTGCTGATGACAGGACACGAGTGGTTTGCACCCTGTGCAATCAGAGCTTGAAGCGAGGCATGAACCTTCTCAACCTGAGCACAACCTGCATGATCAGGCATCTAAGTGCAAAGCACGAGCTGCAGTGGAGTACACACCTTCAAAACCAAGAAACGTCTCTGGCTCATCCTGCTTCCTCTTCTGCTGCAGTCTCGGCCGCTCCAGCCACATCTGTAGTGATACCGGCACCTGCCACCCCGCAAACAGACGATCTGTCAGCAACACCACCACCTGGGTCACCAACAACCATCTCCACAATGTCCCGTGGAAGCGTTCAGCTTTCCATCTCCCAAACACTTGAGAGGAAGAGGAAGTACCCCCCTACCCACCCGCGATCCCTGGCCCTGAATGCCAGCATTTCAAAATTATTGGCCTTTGAAATGCTGTCATTCCGTCTGGTGGAGACGCACAGTTTTAAAAACCTTATGTCGGTGGCTGTCCCACAGTACGTCGTGCCCAGCCGCCACTACTTTTCCAGGCAAGCCATCCCTTCCCTGCACAACCAAGTGGGGGAAAAAATCAGGTGTGCACTGCGCAACGCCATCTGTGCCAAGGTCCACCTAACTACGGATACGTGGACCAGTAAGCACGGTCAGGGGCGTTATATCTCCCTAACGGCACACTGGGTAAATGCAGTGGCGGATGGGCCTGAGGCGGATAGCAATTTGGCGCATGTCCTTCCACCACCGAGGATTGCAGGGCGCTTCAGTTTGCCTCCTGTTCCTAACTCCTCCTACTCCGCTTCCTCATCCTCTACCGCCTCCTCATCCGGACAGCGTAACACCTTCACCACCAACTTCAGCACGGCCAGGGGTAAACGACAGCAGGCAGTTTTACAACTTGCCTGTTTGGGGGACAAACCACACACCGCGCAGGAGTTGTGGAGGAGCATGGAACAGCAGACAAATGAGTGGTTGCTGCCAGCGAGCCTCAAGCCCGGCCTGGTGGTGTGCGATAACGGGCGAAATCTCATAGCAGCTCTGGGCCTAGCCGGTTTGACGCACATCCCTTGCCTGGCGCATGTGCTGAATTTGGTGGTGCAGAGGTTCCTTAAAAACTACCCCGATATGTCAGAGCTGCTGCAGAAAGTGCGGGCCGTTTGTGCGCACTTTCGGCGTTCTCACCCTGCTGCTGCTCGCCTGGCAGCGCTGCAGCGTAACTTCGGCCTTCCCGCTCACCGCCTCATATGTGACGTGCCCACAAGGTGGAACTCCACCTTGCACATGCTGGAAAGACTGTGCGAGCAGCAGCAGGCCATAGTGGAGTTTCAGCTGCAGCACGCACGCGTGAGTCGCTCTGCGGAACAGCACCACTTCACCACCAATAACTGGGCCTCCATGCGAGACCTGTGTGCCTTGTTGCGCTGTTTTGAGTACTCCACCAACATGGCCAGTGGCAATGACGCCGTTCTCAGCTTAACTATCCCACTTCTATGCCTCCTTGAAAAAACAATTCGGGCGATGATGGAAGAGGATGTGGCACAGGATGAGGAGGAGGAGGAGGATGAAGAGGTAACATTTCCAAGGCTTTCAGGGCAGTCATTCGCAAGGGGCTCCGAGGGTGGGTTCCTGCACACGCAAACGCCAGGGACGCAATTGTCCAGCAGGGGCACAGTTCTGGAGGATGAGGAGGATGAGGAGGAGGAGGAGCTGGAGGAGGAGATGGAACCATGTTCACAGCAGGGTGGCACCCAGGCCAGCTCATGGCCATCACTGGTGCGTGGCTGGGGGGATACAGAGGACACGGACCATACACCTCCCACAGAGGACAGCCTTTCGTCGCCTCTGGGCAGCCTGGCACACATGAGCGATTACATGCTGCAGTGTCTCCACAACGACCGCCGAGTTGCCCACATTCTAACTTGTGCTGATTACTGGGTGGCCACGCTGCTGGATCCCCGTTACAAGGACAACGTACCGTCCTTAATTCACTCACTGGAGCGCGATCGCAAGATGCGCGAGTACAAGCGCACGCTGGTAGACGCCATGCTGCTGGCATTCCCATCTGACAGCGGGGCCACAGTGGAAGCACAAGGCAGAGGAGGAGGAGGAGGAGGTCGCCAACGCAACCAGGGCACCGCCAGCACCTCAGAAGGCAGGGTTAGCATGGCCGAAATGTGGAAAAGCTTTGTCAGCACGCCACAACAAACAGCAGCACCAGCAGCTCAGATGGAACGTCTTAGCAGGAGGCAGCATTTTACCAACATGGTGGAGCAGTATGTGTGCACACGCCTACATGTAGTGAATGACGGGTCTGCCCCCTTCAACTTCTGGGTCTCCAAATTGGGCACATGGCCTGAGCTTGCCCTTTACGCCTTGGAGGTGCTGGCGTGCCCTGCAGCCAGTGTATTATCTGAACGGGTATTTAGCACGGCTGGGGGCGTTATAACAGACAAGCGCAGCCGCCTGTCCAGAGACAATGTGGACAAGCTCACGTTCATTAAAATGAACCAGGCATGGATCCCACGGGACTTTTCCGTACCTTATGCAGAATAGCAATGGATACCGACCTTACCCACCCATTGTTCCATTTTTGCTCTTTCTCACTCTTTTGGGGTGTACCATCATTTAAAATTTGTGAAAAGAAGCAGTGTTGGCTACCTCGTCCTCCTCCTCAGGGCCAGATTAATGTAGGGTCTATTGGAGCTGCAGCTCCAGGCCCCTACCTTTTATATAGGCCCCGGGTTGGCCATATTCACTGTTACCGCTCTTCTGTCACTTGTAAACACAGAAGTCTGGCTTCTATGCTCGCTTCCCCAGGCAGCACCCTCAGAACCTCCCCACACAGCGTGAAGGCCGGACAAGGAGGGACAGTTGGCGATGCATGGATGTGTTTATGGGCTTCAGAGACAGCATCCCATGTTGAATTAGGCATGCATGGCTGCACCCTTCCTCCTCTGGGTGCATGGCAAGGCACGGCCCTAAGGCCCTTCAAAATCCTCAGCACCAAGCCCATGATGCTGTTAATCCGGCCCTGGTCCTCCTCCACCGCCGCTTCCACCTACACCGCCCATAGGTGTGCGCAGCCTATTGCATTAAGGTGTGCACCCCAAAGTTGAAATACACATGCATGTGTTTGCCAGCAGGGAGAGTAATGTATCGGGGCCATGTACCTGTAGGCAAGGAGAAATAGAGCAGAGCAGGTCCCAGGGAGATCTTTCCCATCTCCTCACTGGCAATGCTATGTGCCCTAGGTGATTAGGGTGTGCCCAGGCACACCCAGCACACCCTGTGCGCACGCCTATGTCACCGCCACATCCACCACCACCTCAACCTCCCTCCTACTCCATATGGGCCTCGTCCTTCAGAGATGAAGAAGAACATTGTTTTATTTTTCTGTTTTTTTTTGTTGTTTTAAGTTATTTCCCTATCCACATTTGTTTGCAGAGCACTTGCCATGCTCTTAATTACGTTTTGCTGCCATTTGCAGCACTCTAGCCCTTTCCTTTGGTGTTTTAGAGCCATTTTAGTGCCTTAAAGTTCGGGTCCCCATTGACTTCAATGGGGTTCGGTGTCCGGGAAAAGTTCGGTAAAAGTCCGGGACACGGACCCGGACTTTTTTTTAAAGTTCGGCCGAACCCGTCGAACACGGACATCTAGGTGTCCGCTCAACCCTAATCAGGGGCTGATAATTTGGCATGCTGTGTTGACTTTTGTAAGTGTAAACCATGCAAATTACTTGTTATTGTGTACTATCAGTGTTTCCATATGGTGTTTATACTGTTTAAATATCAATTGTCTTCGTTTTTGATAGAAGTTCTGTTATTTTTTTTAGGTTGTCAGTAAAAACTGTGCTCAGCCAGTAAATTTCCCATGTTTTGTTAGTAAAAAATGATAGTGAAATTGGCAACCCCGGGGTGTTGTGTGTCAAAAGTCACTTTTTATAAAATAAAATAAACCAATAAAAAAATTAAAAAATAAATAAGTGAGGGGAATTCCCATCTTACACAGTTATCAACAGGAATGGTTTCCCTATTAAAAGATTTAGCCTTGCCTCATGTTTTGGTTCCAACTGTACCATTTTGAGTTTCCCATCACTTTCTGTCTTAGTAACAACGGTCACGGTAAAAAATCACCCAATAGATACACAAACAATAAAAACCAGGCAGGTATTCCATTCCTTCCTTATTACATCAAAAACTAAAAAATACATGTATCCTCAAAATTTTATAGAATAGAGAGTGTGTGGTACTAACAAGCACTGCATATTTATTGAGGTGGTGCAGAATAGAAAATGTACAGCATAGCATACAGAGTGAGGCAGTGCCGAAAAGAGAAAATGCGGTGAGGAATAGGGAGCGTACCGCATGGCATACCCGCAGGGGTGTCAAACTGGTGGCCCTCCAGCTGTTGTGGAACTACAAGTCCCATCATGCCTCTGCCTGTGGGAGACATGCTTGTAACTGTCAATCTTGCAATGCCTCATGGGACTTGTTGTTCCACAACAGCTGGAGGGCCGCCAGTTTGACACCTGTGGATAGAGAATGAAGTGTTGTGAAACAGGAAATGTATGGCATGACATACAGGATGAGGAGTAGGGATAATCTCAGTGTTCAGTCCAAACACAAATTGAGGCCAAACTTTGCAAGAATCAAACTTCATACTTTATTTCGTAGTGGTATTTCTATCAGTGATGTCGTCCAGCCCATTCATTTGCTGGCCAGCCTTTTAAACAAAGGGCAGGGATGGTGGACATATTTGGTCAGTGATGTCAGCCACCATCCTTGCCCTTTTGCTCACATTCCACATGACAGCTCAGAATTTTTTTAGCAGTCAGGAGTACAACAGGTAGGCGGGATCAGCAGGGTTTTTATTTTGGTGATCAGTGGGCATCGGCCATCATGATTGACCAGGATCAGCATCACTGGATGACGTAATTGATGATGGATTTACACAGCACTTTTTTTCTCAGATAAATGGTGCAGGTACACCCCATTCCAAGTCACCCCTTGTCTCCACCCCTACCGACCTCTGAACCTCATCTCTTTGTTCCATCCCCTAGCCACCTCCAAGTACCACCCCTTTTAAGGAACACTGAACCAAGTATTATTTTGTGGTGCTAAGTAATTTGTATAGAATTTTTGAATAACAAGAAAAGCAGCAAAATAGATCCCCTGCAACCAGGAACAATAGATTCCCCCAGCTACAATAGATCCCCTCAACATCATTAGACCTCCCCCAGCAACAATAGACCCCTGCAAGAAACAATAGATCTCCCAGCAGCCAGCATCAATAGACCTCCCCAGTAGCCAGCAACTACTGTATAGACCCTTCCTACAAAGTAAATCTCTCCCAGCAAACATTGACACCCCAGCTACTTAAGACCCCTCCAGGAACAATGGATCCACCACCAGTAACAATAGATCCCCCCAGCGACAGTAGGCCCCACAGTGCCAGCATCAATAGACCCTTCAGCACACCCCAGCACCCCTTGTCATTACGTACATTCAGTGCTGAAGATGTCATTCCCCAGGCTAAAAAAAAAAAAAAGCCCTGGACATTTTTTTGGGGGGGGGGGGGTTGTTTTTCTTTTATTGTTTTTTTTATTGTTTTTAGGACTTTTCACTTTTTTGTATGTGTTTATTTACTATTGTCATTTTTTTTTTTCTTCAAATGAGTAGGGCTATGTACCCTTTACAGATTCTGACAAGCCCCCCTTTCTCCACACCCCTATCACAACCACTGGGCTAGGGTTGTAGGGAAGAAGGCCTTGTCTTCATCAACATCAAAAGTGCTGGCAGCCAGTCAACATTTTTTTCTTTAATAAAAAACAGTACAGGGACCCCCCACAATTCATACCAGGCACTCATCCTCCTTGGTGAGGGTCTGGTGTGTATTTTGGGGAGGAGTCTCTATGCTGTTTTTAGAAAACAAAGAAAGCTTGCAGGAGATAAATAAAGCTTACAGGGCAACGTAAGTTACTAGTAATTTATATGGTACATTTTTTTTACGAATAACACTTTTGCTGTAGTACTTTGTATACGTACCAGAGATGCACCTACTGTCACATTAGTTGTTAACCTTTGACAGGAGCGGTGACCGCATTTACTGCAACCAGTCCCTGTATTTTCCTCCTGCAGCCTCTGAAAGCAGGCTTCTCCTCCTCTCCCTCCCCGCTGCCCCTCTTGTTCAGGTTCTGCTTCTTTATGCTGCTCTCTGTTTACTGCCCCCTGTTTCCTTATGCTGCCCTTCCCATTGCAGTGCTGACAGCTTCCCCCCCTCTCTTCTCGAACCTTTCAGGATGGAGAGTAGGGGAAGGTGCCGGTAAATATGTAATTTACTGACCCCTTCTCTTTCTGCTGTACCCAGTAGCTGACTAGCACAGAGGGGTAGCCTCAAGAACCAGGAGCAAGATCTATAGTTTGTACTCACAGGAGCCTCAAACAGATCCTCTTCGGTTCGGCTCCGCTTAGTCAACTCTTCAAAACACGTGGGTAGACTCTCTATCTTCCAGGCCTCCCACCCAAGGCCACATGGCAACAGGTGCCAAGGAAGGCAAAGCTCACCTTCCTCAGCTGGACTCTTCTCTCTGGGCAAAGACTTCCTTCCTGTGTGTCTCACCAAATACAAATACCCATCCAAGCATGCATAAGGGCCCCTGCCTGTAATTGGCTGTGATGGCATTCATATTCATGCTACTAATCTGCATGAGTCACTCCTGTCCACCCAGCAATTTCCAAAACTGCCTGGATACAGATGAGCGAACACAGATACTGCAGCACTGTGAAACACACAGGACTCCTTAGCTGAACAAATGTAGCTTCCCTGTTAGGCGGGAAAGCTGCTATATTTTACCTCACTATGGTAGGAGACCACACTATACTAACTATGTACATTCTAGCAACCTACCTAGGAGGGTGCTGCACTGGTGACCACTGTCACTGGAACTGTCCAAAATGTATAACCTGAATAGGAATAGACAGGAGATTTTCCAGTGAGGTTAGCTGTTTTGGTGACAACTGACAACTGTGTAAGAGGGCCTTTCCTTTACTTTGGAGAGGTTTCCAATCATTTCCTCATATTTCTACTTGACTGAAAGTGATGGGAAATCTCCTCCGTGGAGATGGCAAAAACAAAACTGACAGTACTGCATGCTATCCAAAATGAAAGAAATAGTTTTGGCTTCAGATATACTTAAAAACATCTACTGGTTTCTTATGTATATTGCCAAGGGATTGGAAACTTCCAATTCTATATTATTGATCGACCAAGATCGTTTTTTTACCGCAGATACCGATACCCATATTTTGGTCATCGGGCATCGGTATCGGCCGATATCTGCCGATATTTTCGGACATTAAAACATTTTTTAATGTCTACAGGTACTGTGGTGGAGGGATCTGGGGGTCTAAAAGACCCCAAACTCCTCCTCTGCACTTAAGCATTCAAAACGTCAAGTTTGGCTGTTTTGAATGCTGTAAGTTTTTTTAAGGTCGGCGCCGCCAGTACCCGGAAGTGATGTCATAACATGTCATGATGTCATGGTGAAGGTAGGATTCCCGGGTCTCCCGGTGGGAGGGGAGACCCGGGCGAGCCGCAGAAGGCGGCGGGAGGGGGGGGGGGGTGGCCCCTCCCGATCCTTGGAATGACAGCCGAGCGGCTTCTCAGCCACATCAGTTGTCATTACAAGACAGCCGACTTTCAGCTATGGACACCGGTACCGCCTCTAGCTGCAGGCATCATCCCGGTACAAGCACTTTCTCTGAAATATCGGCAATATCGGTAAATCAAAAGCCGATTCCGATATATCGGGGAAAGTCCATATCGGCCCTTGATATATCGGCTTTGCCGATAATCGGTCGATCTCTAGTCTATATAACTGGTGCCACTAATACAAGGGGTTCAAATTCTCTTTGTTGGATAATTAATTTATTTCTATTATACAGAAAGTAGCAAGGTTGGTGTAGTAAGGCAAAACAGGCAAAACATCGAGTTTAGTCAAAACCGACCCAGAAACTGTGGGAGAGATATCTAAGAGAGATAAGAAGCCAGACTCAGATTACCTAGTTCTACTGTAACTGTAATATCACTTTTGGATAGACAACTAAGCTTAACATATATTAAACCCTGCCCAAGACATGTGCATCTAAGCAGAAAGATAAAAAAATCTAAAAGCATTACTCCTGTAACTTTATAGGAAATTCATATTTATTGCCGAACATCAAACAGCACAACATTTCTTGGAAAGTCTCAGAATGAGAAATAACGGATGAAGTACATTTTTTACTGGATTGATGTCCTGCCATAGCTCACATCAGTCCACCAGAAATACTCTGGGGAAATCACGGGCAGAATGCCTTAGCAGGCAATAACTCAGAAAGACACCTTATTAAACCCACTTATGAGAAAAGAAATACAATCAGCATGAAAAAAATTAAGTTGGATGGTGGATGTTTAAGGTGTATACCTATCACTAAACACAAGAGTTTGGCGCCACTGCTGGTCCAGTTTCATGAATTCACTTCTTGCAGATTCAACTACAGGTGAACATACAAGAAAGTAAATCTATTACTACATAGTGGAGGCAAAATAAGTCAGGTTGTCAGAAGAGATACAGTTTCCAGCATACTGTATATTAAAATATAATTAAAGTGTTTGTTACCCCAATACTTCATATTCCTAACATGTGCCTGCTGTACCATATACTTGTATTAGAAAGTATCCTATTCTCCTTGTATTGAAATCCCTGGTGTTCCTGCTAGTCCCCTTGCCTTCCTTTTAAAAACTGACCAAACTAAGGAGGAGAGCACACCGAGGTCAGTTCTCTAGCTATGCTGGGAACTCAGTGTACTCTCCTCCAATGATCAGACTTGTCTTGACACTCCCCTGCTGCACAGCCATTCACTGGGAAGCTCAGTGTGCTGCTGCTTCTCCTCCCCTAGCTCTTATGCAGCTGAGAACAGAGAGAATGTGATCAGTTATAAAAAAGGGAAAAAAGGTATTTATAATGTTTTTTTTTTTCATATCTATACAAAAATGTTTTGCCTTTCATTTGCATTTTAATATGAATGGTTTTATAGAAGGGGATCGTTTACATTTACTTTAAAGTGTATAGCATTTTAATTTTTACATTTACTTTAAAGTGTATAACATTTTAATCTGTATGGTTTTATACAAGGGGATCGTTTACATTTACTTTAAAGTGTATAGCAACAGCAAAACTTCATATTTTCACTTTCTGTCCAGTGACATCAACAAATATTGAGAGGATATTTTTCCATTATGAGGAAATTTCCTCTTAGGCAGTTGTCATGGTTAATAGTGTCCTTATTTTGGTGGCACCTCAACATTTAGCTAGGACAATTACAGAGTGTAAGACTCCCTAATGGTGACAGTGCATCTAACCTCTCACCACCTTATTCAAAATTCAAAGCTCGTTTGGCTGTACATCTCCTATGGATCACAGGAGTGCAAATCGCTCTGCCCGCTGTGACCCGTTTTCAGCAGAGAGCAGGCTGAAGTCCACTCTCTGATGACATCACAGATGTCGGTCCAGGCACCCCGTCATCACGACAATGGAAGTGGGGTTCCGCCAGGTGCCTGGACCGACACCCAGCTCAGCCTCTTAGCGAGTCGCTGAGAGCCTGAGCCAGCCACTTCCTGCCCCTCCACAGCCCAGCGCTCCAATGAGCGAGGAGGGGGTCAGACAGTCAGCAACTCTCTGCTTGAGGAGCTGTCAGAACTGAGTGATCAGCAGTGTTCGATTGCTCGATTCTCAGCGCAGAGGAGATGGGGGACAGATGCAGCATCAGTCCGATGCTGCATCCACCTAGGTAAGTATAAATGAAAAAAAAAAAAGAAACCCGAACTTCTCATTTAAGGCAGCTGTTTCTAAGCCTTTAAAGTGCCCTTCAGCTCCTGTTTGGAAATGTTATACACATATCTTAATAGGAGTGATGATTGTCACTTCAACCAAACTGCTAGCAGGCTTCAGCAGGCTTTCAACAAGCTTCAGGTAGTGCTGAAGCCTGCTAGCAGCTTGTTTAAAATGGCAGTCAGCACTCCTATTAAGATATGTGTTCAACATTTACAAACCTGAGCTAATGGTACTTTAAAAGTGACAACAGAGCTTGCTGAAAGCTCTGCAAATTCTTGCTGTGCACACTGCTCTTATACAAGCTGAAGCCAATGTGAAACAGTAAAAGTCTCATCTATGTCCTCCCCGATTGTGTTTTTTTAAAATCCAAGAACATTTTATTCAAAATAGCTATTTTACAAAGTGCAGATACATGTCAATCACACAATACAAGATTGAAGTGCAAAACCAAAGGCATAACAGTAAGAATCCTGTTTACAAGGATATATGCAGATGTAGGCTGACCTCATGGGAAAGTCAAATATCAAAACTTCAATTATAGGATATTTCCCCCAGCAAACAGTCTTACAGAACACTAAGTAGGTCAAAAGATAATACCTGGGTGCGAGGACAGGAGAGGAAACAAGAGGGAAAAGAGAAAAGGGGCATTCAGTTTCTCCCTCCTGGAAGAGCAAAAGCATGTACAGAAAGGGGAGGGCCTAAAAAAGATTTGCAATCTGGGAGTAAATAACAACTATGGCCAATGTGATCCTCCCAACAAGATGGGAAATCCAGGATTTTAGTATTTATAGCATTAATATTTACATTGGAGTAAATGCTTAAATGCACTGTTCATTGTTAACTTTGCAGATTCATTAGTTAATCCATGTCTAGTGGTACAGAACTCTATTCTAAGCTACCCTGGCATAGTCATACTATCTAGCGGACTATGTCTGAAGCTACCTTCTGTGTATTTATTTATGCTCAAACCACCAATTATTGTAACACTTTCTAATACATTGAGGTAATGTATCACTACGCAGTCTTGTGTCTATTTCTAGGTGCTAATTCACCGCTGAGTTAAAGGTATCTATACCCAGTGGCGGCTGGTGCTCCATGGGCCGGGGAGGGGGGCGCGGCAGACGGACCGCACCATACACCCCCCTAGGACCACACCAGGCCACGCACCATACCCCCCCAGGACCACAGAAGGCCGCGCACCATACCCCCCCAGGACCACAGAAGGCCGCGCACCATACCCCCCCAGGACCCCCCCACGGCTCACTCATGCTGCCTGGACGTGTGCAGCAGCAGATGACGGTAGTGGTGGCAGCAGCTTCGGCTTCTTCTCCCCTCAGTCTTCTGTGTCTCCTCCCTCCTCCTCCATTCCCAATGGCATGGCTTCTCCTTTTGGCCAATTAGGAAACAGGTCTCAGGACCCATTTCCTGATTGGCAAGATGGAGGATCCATGTGATAATAGTGAATTTTCATTCGCTATTTTCACACAACTTTTTTTTAGCCTATTAGAGCCTCTGACTCTAATCACATGGTAAAAAAAGCCCCATTGAAATCCATGCGTCTGGTGCCCCTGCATGTAGATTAGGGGGCTGGACGCATGGATAGGGGGGCGGCACCCCTGCGCCCCCAATGCACCAACCGCCACTGTCTATACCCATGTTCTTAAAAGTGCTTTCAGTATCTTTTGTTCAACCAGGTGAGTCAGAGGGGCTGAGGCTGTTCTTGGAGTTGAGGTGCAGAACCCAAATTGCCAAGCGGCTCCTTCAGGGGTAGCACTGCATATAGATACTGCATTTCCTTGCGTATTTAAATCTGAAGTTTAGGTATCATTTTTTACCTTGGTTCAGCTTGGAATTGAAAAAAATAGCAACATTGCTGAGCGGGCAACCCCCTGTGGTAACATGCTGAAGGGGAGCTTCTTGGCACTGAACCCAAGGAGCTGCTGCTATGGCTGTAGTAGCGGTGACTACTACAGTGATTTCCAGGATCTACAAGGATCACTCAGGTATGAGACATGCATACTTTCATTGGTCCAATTTGGACGAATGTAACAAGTATTTAAAAATGTTACCTAAACTTTAGCTTTAATGTATAATTTGCAGGTCTCTACTGCCTTTTAGCCCCCCTTTGTTTAAAATATAAAGTCAAAGTTAAAAGCACAACAAATAGCATGTAGACACAACATAACGTGCGAAAATCGAATAAAATTTAGCAAGTGTGCATTAAAGATGCACAATAAAACTTGGTGTTTTTATAATGCTATAGTATGATTCCAGTTCAAAAATCCCTTTAATGACTAGTGAACAGAGAAAATGAATACAATATGACAGAGACTCTAGAGTGCTTAGAAAATTGTTCATGAAAGTAAATCTCATCATCCCCCAGTAGACAGATTAAGTATTTTGCTTGGTCAGTGTCAAAGGGGGAGAAATAGCATCTGTAACTTTGCATTCAAACACGGTGAGTTCAGTCCAAATTATAAATAAAAGCTGGACCTTACTGAATGCTAAATCCCCTAAACCACTAAAGCACAAACTAACTGAATATAAGCCTATGGTAATACTAAATGACAATAGCTCATGCTTTTTTTTTCCCTCCAGAGGGCTCTAGGACTCTGGAAAAACAGAAGCACTTAAACAGGAGCATCCATCCTCTCAATGAAAAAAACTACCTGTAAGGGGGGCTTCTGACTGGATGACTGTTGGCACCAAATCCCCAAGCTCCCACCTGACTTCTTCTTGGAAAGGACAGGGACCAGCTGCTGGTAGTTGTTAGCCTTTACCATATTGTGCCCAACTCCTTGTCGGAGACCTTTCTATGACATCCCCGGCCATTAGCATTTATATTTACAAGAAACAAATGTCCACACAAAAGTTATAGTTTCCGCATTTTACTGTTGTTCTTCAAAGATAGCAGGTAAAAATCATATCACACGGCCATGCTATCTGGGGACACTTGGCATACTTTGCCAGTCACATATACTGGAAGTACTGTAGCAGTTGTTATGTGAAAGCTGCACATTGCATGTCATCACTAAGCCATCTTCCCTTAGTAACTCTCACTTAACAGGATCATTAGTACTCGGAGGGCTGCGACATGCCCGTTAGGCTCTATGCATCTATCTCACAACTCCCTGCATGCTGTTCTAGACACAGAACTGATGCAGCTGCTACTCTAGTTTCTGTACACTTCTCCCAGGACCTCCAGGGGAATAGCTCTCACAACATAGAAAACTAAGCTTGACCTAACAGGTCTTTTGCATCCCACTCCTAGTCCAGTTAGTCCATGTTCCCAGTCCACTTAGACCATGTTTGGTGAGACAGGATGATTACAACTGGCTTTTCTGGGTGTAGGGCTAGCTCACCCAGTCCTCCTTCCAGGGCCTGTGCATTAGTTGACTACATCTTTATGCTGGTGGGGTGTTTGGCATACATGCTCTGACTGCTCTAGGCTCCTCCAAACCTGGTATATATATATATATATATATATACACTGTGCATATACAGTATATATATATATATATATATATATATATATATATATATATATATATATATATATATATATATATATATATTCTAAAGGAAAAACTAGCACACACCCATAATTCCCTATCACCACACTATTCTGAGACAGCCACCTAGTCCCACCTAGCCACTTCCGGTAAAACACTGAAGTCACATCCGCTTGCCTATCAGCCACGTCCTGACCCGTTTCATCCTTACAACTTTGTCCAGGGATTCCATAAGGAAGAAAGGCATCAGGTGGGGCTGAATGGCAACCGAATGTGACTGTATTTTTTTGCCGGAAGTGAGGCACCAGAAGTGATGTATTGTGAATTGATGAGAAATCGAGACTCCTGGTGTGTGTTTGCATGATAATACCTCTGACTTTACGATTTATCCTGATGGAATGGAGTAACATCTTTGATTTTTTTTATACTTGGTGAGTAGTTTTTTTGCTTTTAATAAAAGTGAGTGTTTAATAGTTTTACACTAGCCTTTTGTCTCTTTCACTTAACAACTAAGAAAGCCATATTTGCTGTACTGATTTGGAGTGGATTGATTGGTGATACTCAGTGACCTGCCATTTTTTACATAGAGGGCTGATCTCATATAACAGAGGCATGACTATCTGGTAAGTCTCAGCCTGTTGGGGAGAGGTGTAAGCACTGAAGCACTGGGTAGATTACACTGAAAGATCTAAAGTGTATAAAATGAATCTGCGCTGAAAAAATAACACATCTAGGAGACAGGAGCCGAGCCCGTGACATCATGCCACTGCCGCAGTCAAGATTGTAGTGGTGAGCTGGCTGATGAGTTGTTTAAAAGCGCATTGTAAAAAAGATTCCTGGAAGTGTTTTTAATAGTGGGGGATAATAAACCTGTTTTAAATGGAGAGCACTAAGGTGTTGCCCTTTTGTTCCTTGTAATACATGGTGGAGTCTACAAGAAAAGATGGACCCGATTCTCAGAGTGGAAGAAGGGAGTGAGCAGGTCTCTTCCATAAGAGGTTGAAACCAGACGGATAGTGGTGATGGGCGTTTGGATATTCTGTGGGAGTTGAGCAGGCATTGCACTTGGTGGTGGATAAGCACTATATGGACCGTTTCTGGATCTTTTTCTGTTTACCTTTATCTTAATTTTCAATGGGGCGACTTAAGGGAACCATGAATCTACTTGACTGTTTACCCTGGTTTGGAAGTTTGTTAGGACTATTATACATAATTGTAAGT